>NC_080089.1:116101649-116717720 GCF_950005125.1 Chionomys nivalis
TCAGGGTCTGACCTGAGACCTGGGTTTAATAGACGGTATGTGGTTTGCAGAGCTAAACAGTCCTGGTCAGGGTGTGATCCCGCCCTCATCACCGTCTGGGCTCCGTCTCTCCTATGAGATGATCCAGCAGGCTGCAGAAATGTGTGCCATCTCTCCCCGGAGGCAAGCTCAAGTCTCTCTGGCTGGTATCCAGCTTCAGCCTTTCCCTTCCCCCAGCATGAGATGCCTGGGGAAGCTTTAATTCTTTGGAGTTCATTGTCTCTAACATTTCATCGTCAATGGAGGGGCACACATTCTCTCCCACTAGAGTGGTTCTAGTTTGTTAAGAACTTGTCTGTCAAAGCTGAAGAGCTGTCCTAGCCTCATCGGAACATGTTACCTAAGAAATGCATGGAGGATGCTTTGGGAACATCTGGTAACTTACATCTGGACTGCGGGATTGCATACATATGAAGAAGCAAAGCAGTGCAAACAGGCCCAACAGTGCCTGAGATGGAGCTGGCATCACCTGCCTGCCTGTTGGATATGAGCCCCAGCTGTTTTGTTCATTGCCACATCCCAGAGCCCAGGTTTTGTTTATCTGCTCGGTGAAGGAGTAAGAACCAAGGAGAACTGGGGCTGGAGAGGTGATGACTCAGCAGGTAAGAGTGCTTACCACTCTTGCAGAGGACCCAGGTTCGATACCTAGCACTCGCCTGTCGGCTCACCATCACCTGTAACTCCACCTACAGGGGATCTGATGCATATGACACACATAAACACATGAAGGTACAGAAGCATACACATAAAAAAAGAACCAAAGGACCTCTGATGTGGGGCCAGGGGACACTGAAATGGATTGCTGGGCTAAGGAGTTTATTAGACAAGTTATTAATGCCATGGAAAGACAGACAGACAGACAGTATCATGGTGGGGGCTCAGTGGAGAGTTCAGACCTCAGAACCAGAGCTAGACATCATGGCAGTGACTCTCCAGGGAGGAATCTGGGCACACAGAAGAAGTGAGGGTTCTTCTTATACCTTTCTGAGGATGGGGGAGGTATGACAGCTGTCTTAGGGTTTCTACTGCTGCAATGAAACACCATGAAGCCAGGAGCAAATCCAGCACTGGGAGCCAACCCAGTCCTGGGACACTGGCAGACCAGGATTGAGCCAACGACCTGACTCAGAGTCTGCAGTCTCCACCAGAACCGGAGTGGGACTGAACCAGTTACCCAAGACACAGAGAGAACAAGTTCCACCAGGAGCCGAAGCCAGGAACAAACCCAGTTCTGGGACATGGGCGGATCAGGACTGAGCCAGCAACCAGATCCAGAGTCAGCAATTGCCACCTCAACAGGTCCAACTCCAAACCAGGGATTTCTGCAGGAGGAGACCCAGACCAAGATTTACAGAAACAAATCAAAGCCAGCAGCCTAGGCCAAAGTAGGCCTGAAACAGCAAACCCCAAGGGAGCAGACCAAAGCACAGGAGCACTGAGCTACCTCCAGGAACAGGAATAACCAACAGGGTAATTAGAACTGTGGCACTGACTGTACCATGAGGAACAACCATCTGAGCTTTGGATTCACTGGAACCTAGAAGATTATTCAACAGAATCTCAGACAGCCCCAACCACACCTATTTGAGGAAAAGATGAGTACAAAAGGTAAGATCACATGCTACACCACAAAGAACAACACAATACCAGTAAAACCTAAAGACCCTAACAAAAGCAAGACCTGAACAACCAAATATGGATGAACCAGAAGAAAATTATCTAAACAATAATCTCAAGAGAATGTTTGAAATTCTTAAAGATGAAATGAAAAATTACCTTAAAGAAATGGAGGAAAAAACAAACAAAAAAATTGGAAGATATCAGCAAATCACTTAAAGAAAACCAAGAAAAAGAACTCAAACATATAAAAGAAACTATTCAGGACTTGAAAACTGAGATAAAAAAAATGAAGAAAACACAAGTTGAAGAAATTATAGAAACATAAATCATGAGAAAAAGATCAGGAACCACAAATGCAAGTATGAACAACAGAATACAAGAAATAAGAGAAAGAATCTCAAGCGCTGAAAATACAATAGAGGAAATAGACTCATCAGTTAAAGAAAACATTAAATCTAACAAAAGCTTAACCCAAAATATCCATGAAATATGGCACACTATAAAAAGGCCAAATCTTAGAATAATAGGTATAGAAGAAGGAGAAGTTCAACTCAAAGGCACAGAAAATTTATTTAACAAAATCTTAGAAGAAAACTTTTCCTACCTAGAGAAAGAAATGCCTGTGAAGATACAAGAAGCTTAGAGAACACCAAACAGACTGGACCAAAAAAACAGTCCTCTCTCCACATAATAATCAAAACACTAAACATACAGAGTAAAGAGAGACTATTAAGAGCTGCAAAGGAAAAAGGCCAAGCAATATATAAAGGTAGACCTATCAGAATTACACCTGACTTCTCAGCAGAGACAATGAAAGCCAGAAGGTCATGGTAAAGCATTATGCAGACATTAAGAGACCACGGATGCCAGCCCAGACTATTATACCCAGCAAAACTGTCAATCACCATAGAAGAACAAAACAAGATATTAGATTTCACCAATACCTAGCCACAAACCTAGCCCTACACAAAATACTAGAAGGAAAACCCCAACAAAACACAGACAATTGATGATCTTATAACAGCAAATCTGAAAGAAGAAAAAATGTACAAATTAACATCACCAAAGATGAAAACTAAATTAACAGGAGATAGCAACCACTGGTCATTAATATCCCTTAATGTAAATGGACTCAACTCACCTATAAAAAGGCATAGGCTAACAGATTGGATACGAAAACAGAATCCATCCTTCCTCTGCATACAAGAAATGCATCTCAACCTCAAAGACAGACATCGTCTTAGAATAAAAGGATGGGAAAAATATACCAATCAAATGGACCTAAGAAACAAGCGGGTGATGGAGGAAGGTCATTGGTTAAATAATAAAGAAACTGCTTGGCCCTCATAGGTTAGAACATAGGTGGGTGGAGTAAACAGAACAGAATGCTGGGAGGAAGAGGAAGTGAGCTTAGACTCCATGCCTCTGCTCTCCAGGGCAGATGCGATGAAGCTCCGACCCAGGATGGACGTAGGCTAGAATCTTCCCGGTAAGCGCACCTTGGGGTGCTACACACATTATTAGAAATGGGCTAGTCCAGGTGCGAGAGTTAGCCAAGAAGAGGCTCGATATAATGGGCCAAGCAGTGTTTAAAAGAATACAGTTTTTGTGTTGTTATTTCGGGGCATAAACTAGCCAGGCGACCAGGAGCTGGGGCGACAGGAACACAGCCCGCAGCTCCCACAACAGAATGGTGCCCACGTGGACAACTGCTTCCACATAAAGCCTGAGAAAACTTGGGAAAGAATAGAGTAAAGCATGTTTTCTTGGTAGCAGCAATTTCTCGTGTCTGCTCTGCTTGCTAGAGGCAAGCAAGCGCTCTCATCTAAGAGAGGCTTCCTGACTCAGCTTTAGCTGCAAAATCCTGCAGCTCATTAAGAGGTCCTGCCATGAAACACTTAAATGGTATTGATAAAAGCTGACTGCATGCTTGTTTGTTTTCAGCCATAGCAGGAAAAAGGTTGTGCTGTTTTAAAATGCTGGCATTCTGGTCCGTCCTGCCAGGGCAAACTCTGACTGTTTGAGGCAGGAGGGCCGACTACAGAGAGAGGACTTGAGTGTTGTCTGTGGATATAGTGTTGCAGCTTGCTTGCTGGCAGGGACCTTGAAACACCATAGAGTTGTGGCAATAAAAATGGCTACAGCTGTTACCTCTACCATGAGGCTGGAAAGCTAAGGAATGGGCTGGATCTAGCTGGCAAAGCCACAGCTTTAATCCTACCCATATTGCTCAGTAATTTAAAGGTTCGTGTGGTCAGAAAAAGAGAGATATACAGTAAAAAGAGATTCAAAGACAAAGAAAACTTTTAAATGATTTACAGTGTGTTAAAAATATATGCAAGCTAAAAGTTAAAGTACTTAAAAGTAAAAAAAAAAAGAGGAAGAAAGAGAGTAGTTGGGTACTCAACTTCATTTGGAAAAGCAAAAAAACCAAGGATAGCCAAAACAATCCTGTGCAATAAAAGAACTTCTGGAGGTATCACAATCCCTGACTTCAAACTCTACTACAGAACTACAGTACTGAAAACAGCCTGGTATTGGCATAAGAACAGACAGGAGGACTAATAGAACTGAATAGAAGATCCGGATATCAATCCACACATCTTTGAACACCTGATCTTTGATAAATAAGCAAAAAATATCAAATGGAAAAAAAGCATATTTAACAAGTGGTGCTGGCATAACTGGATATCAACATGTAGAAAAATGAAAATAAACCCATATCTATCACCATGCACAAAATTCAAGTCCAAATGAATCAAAGACCTCAGCATAAAGTCAGCCACACTAAACCTTATAGAAGAGAAAGTGGGAAATACACTTGAACGCATTGGCACAGGGAACCACTTCCTAAATATAACCCCAGCAGCACAGAGACTGAGAGAAACAATTAATAAATAGGACCTCCTGAAACTGAAAAGCTTCTGTAAAGCAAAGGACATGGTCAACAATACAAAACGAAAGCCTACAGAATGGGAAAAGATCTTCACTAACCCCATATCAGACAGAGGTCTGATCTCCAAAGTATACAAAGAACTCAAGAAATTGGACACCAAAAGATCACATAATCCAATTAAAAAATGGAGTACAGACCTAAACAGAGAACTCTCAACAGAGGAATCTAAAATGGCTGAAAGACACTTAAAAAAATGTTCAACATCCTTAGTCATCAGAGTAATGCAAATCAAAACAACTCTGAGATTCTATCTTACACCTGCAAAAATGGCCAAAATCAAAAACACTGATGACAACTTATGCTGGAGAGGTTGTGGAGAAAAGGGAATACTTCTGCATTGCTGGTGGAAATGCAAGCTGGTACAACCTCTTTGGATGTCAGTGTGGTAATTTCTCAGAAAATTAGGAAACAACCTTTCTCAAGACCCAGTAAGGTGCTGGAGAGATGGCTCAGTGGCTAAGAACATTGCCTGCTCTTCCAAAGGTTCTGAGTTCAATTCCCAGCAACCACATGGTGGCTTACAACCATCTGTAAAGAGGTCTGGTGCCCTCTTCTGGCTTGTAGGCATACACACAGACAGATATATAATAAATAAAAAAAATATATTTTAAAAAAAGATCCAGTAATACCACTTTTGGGTATAGCCCCTTTGGATATCAGTATGGAATTTCCCAGAAAATTAGGAAACAACCTACCTCCAGTCCTACTAATACCACTTCTGGGGATATATCCAAAGGATGCTCAATCGTACCAAAAGGACATGTGCTCAACTATGTTCACAGCAGCATTATTTGTCATAGCCAGAAACTGGAAACAACCTAAATTCCCCTTGACCAAAGAATGGATAAGGAAAAAGTGGTACATTTACACAATGGAGTACTACACAGCAGAAAAAAATAACAACTGCTTGAATTCTGCAGGAAAATGGATGGAACTGGAAAACATTATTTTGAGTGAGGTAACCCAGACACAGAAAGACAATTATCACATGTACTCACTCATAGGTGGTTTTTAAATATAAAGCAAAGAAAGCCAGCCTACAAACCACAGTCCCAGAGAACTTAGACAACAATGTGGACACTAAGAGAGATTTACATAGATATAATCTACATGGGAAATAGAAAGTAGAAAAAGACAAGATCTCCTGAGTAAATTGGGAGCATGGGGACCTTGAGGGAATATTGAAGAGGGGAAGGGAGAGGCAGGGAGGGGAGCAGAGAAAAATGTAGAGTTCAATAAAGATCAATAAAATAAAATTAAAAAAATAACAACAAAAAAGTTTTTTTAAAAAAAAGAACAAGAAGAAGAAAAAAGAAACACCATGACCAAAAAGCAAGTTGGGGAGGAAAGGGTTTACGTGGCTTACCCTTCCGGATCACTGTTCATCACTGAAGGAAGTCAGGGCAGGAACTCAAACAGGGCAGGACCCTGGAGCCAGGAGCAGATGCAGAGGCCATGGAGGAGTGCTGCTTACTGGCTTGTTCCCCATGGCTCGCTCAGCCTGCTTTCTTACAGAACCCAGGACCTCCAGCCCAGGGCCGGCACCATGCACCATGGGCTATTTTCCTCCCCCAACACTGATTAAGAACATGCCTTAGCTGGATCTTATGGAGACATTTTCCCAATTATGGTTCCCCCCTTTCAGTGACTCTAGCTTGTATCAAATTGACATAGAAGTAGCCAGGATCACAGCACAAGCCTGCAGCCAGGCTTTATGATTTCAGATAGGAAGCAGGGAAGGGAAAATGGATGTGTGGCCATCGATATTCCTTTGAAGTAAACTCACTTCTGCAGATGAGAGCTCCTAGTACCTGGAGGTCTGTCAGTTAAGGGACTCACAGACAGGGCGTTATCTGTGTGGCAAAAGGGTTGCTGCAGGGGCTGCGCCTGAGCAGCAGTTGGGCTCTGACATGGTGTGTTTGTAAGTTCAGATTTTCCTCTTGGGATGGCCAGGCACTGATGCTATGTGCATGTGTTTCCAACAAGAGCATCAGGATCTCTTCCACACGTCTGCCACATAGATACATGGGAAGCTGGAAACCAAAATGTGCGAGTTAGCCACAAACCACACATTTGAGATATGTGGACTGGTAACGTCCAAAAGAAATATAATGCAAACCAATGTGGTATTTAAAATGGTTTAGTGGTCGTGTTTTAAGAAGCATAAAGAGGAGGCGTGAGAGATGGCTCCGCAATGAGAGTACTTGTTGCTTTTACAGAAGACCAAGGTTTGGTCCTCAGCACCCATGTGGCTCACAACCATCTGCAATTCCAGTTCCAGGAGATCTACGTCCTCTTCTGGCTTCTATGGGCACTGCATGCATATGGTACACATAGGATAAAAGGGACAGTCAAAGAAACTCACCCTGGCCCTGAACCCAGAGCCTGTGAAAGAAACACATTTTAACCTTGAAACCAGAACCAAAGAAACACATCCTGACCCTGAAACCAGAGCCAAAGAAACACATCCTGACCCTGAAACCAGAGCCAAAGAAACACATCCTGACCCTGAAACCAGAGCCAAATCTGTCCCTGGCCAACTGAATACAATACCAACCAATCCTTGAGCATGAAATATGGCCAATCTGAGTTTGTCTAAACCCAAGGGGACTGAAATCTTCCTGGAAAAACTCTGCCCCTGAGAAGCCCTGTATAAGCCCTGTGTCTGTTCAGTTGGCAGCTGTCCTCTACCCTGGCAGAGACAGCCACTCTCCTGGATTCCTTCTTCCCAAATAAATCTTTCTTGAAATAGTTTTGGGTGAAGATCTTCTTTCACTGGCGTCTTTGTTGGAATTGCCCTTAGGCGAGCAGAGCAGAAGTAACAACTTTTTGCCAGAGCCCAGCAGATGCTGTATTTCTGCAGGGGTTTCCCATTAACAGAGTAAAGCAGAGAAGTAACATCTGGGGCTGGAGCCGAGAAGAAACCGATACCCCTGCTGGGAAACTCCCTTGGGAGCAGAGCAGAGCTCAGCTATAAAGGCTCTCTCTCCAGGAGGAGAAGGTCCCCACATCCTGCAGGGATCCAAACTTCAGGGATAACCTGACTTCCCGACAGGTCAGCTGTAGGTAGAGCCTGACTTCCCGCCAGGTCAGCTGTAGGTAGAGCCTAACTTCCCGCCAGGTCAGCTGTAGGTAGAGCCTGACTTCCCGACAAGTCAGCTGTAGGTAGAGCCTGACTTCCCGCCAGGTCAGGACACCGTCCCCTCCAGAGCTGTAACACTTGCAGTATACATACATGCAGGTAAAATACTTATACACATAAAATAATCCAAAAATTTAAAGAGCAGAAACAAGTAAAATTAACATCAATAAAAAATTCATTGATCCCAATATATCTAAAGTATCATTTCAACATGTACCACAAAAAATTATTAATGAGTCAGGCCTGGGGGCGCCTATCTTTAATTCTAGTACTCAGGAGGCAGAGGCAGGTGGATTTCGATGAATTTGAGGCCAGCCTCACCTACTTAGTGAGCTGCAGGCCATCTAGAGGTGCACAGCAATACCCAGTCTCAGATAAACTACTGAATAAATGCATGCGTGCATTAGTGAATGCATGAATGGAGCCAGGTGTAGCTCAATAGTGCAGTGCTTGCTGCAAACCTGAGGCCTTGGGTTCCATCTCTAAGACCAAAACTGACTAAGAAAGTAATAATATAATTTATCTTATAAATCTTAGCTATCAGGCATGCCATTGACATACAGACGGTCAGTGTTCAAAGAGAAATGTGGATGGGGGGAAGGACCAGAAGGGAGGGAATGGGGGCTGGATTTGATCAGACACATTATATGAAGCTGGAAATTCTCAAAAAATAAAATAAAAAAAAAAGATGTGGTACTGGACCTGAGGTTAGTTCCCAGCAGCCGTGCAAGCAGTTCGCAACTGCCTGTAACTCCAGTCCCGGGGATCTGATGGCCCTCTCTGGCCTCTACCGGCCCCACGTTGGCACCACACTCACATGGACACACCCACACACATAATTAAAATAAAATCTACAAAAATAAATTTGAAAAGCTGGGCTGTGGCGGCACATGCCTTTAATCCCAGCACTCAGCAGGAGGCAGAGGCAGGAGGATCTCTGAGTTCAAGCCCAGCCTGGTCTACAGAGCAAGTCCGGGACAGCCAGAGCCACACAAAGAAACCATGTCTAGAAAAACAAAAAATAAAATAAGTAAACATATAAATAAATGGAGAAGTATGAGTTGTATTTTTAAAAAGCCGTGTCTAAAAGGAAGGCATCCCAACTTGCTTCAATTCTTTTTTTTTCCCCCTGAGCCAGGGTTTCTCTGTGTAAACAGTCCTAGCTGTCCTGGAACTAGCTCTGTAGACCATGTTGGCCTTGAACTCACAAAAACCTGCCAGCCTCTGCCTCCCGAGGGCTGAGATTAAAGGCGTGTGCCACCACCGCCCGGCTATAAATTCTTAAATATAATTTAATTAAAATTAAATACAATTACAAATCAGCCAGTCATACATTTCAAAAAAACCTTTTAGCCATCAAAAGAAACGCCCCCAGCCGGAGCAAGTCTTGGGTCTCCAACTAAAAACCGCAGACTGCAGTTCTGCATGTAGCCACCAGGTGGCGTCAGAACGCTACTCGGCGCCGGACGGGCTCCATCAACGGAAGCGGAAGTGGACTCTCACCTTCCTGACTGGTTCCTCCCACTTTCTCCTCCCCCGGAAACACAGACCCGCTAGACTCGGGTACTGAGGCCTGCGGCGGGGCGGAGCGGCGGGGAGGGATGGGCGTGAGCGCGGAGCCGCGAAGCCTCGCCGTGGCCGGGGCCGGGCTCGCGTCCCCCGTGATCGAGAAGGCGCGCTCTGCGCTCTTGCCGCCGCAGGACGTGGAGGACACGGTGGAGACGCTCATGGTAACGTGGGGACGGGGGAGCGGGTCGGGAACTGCCATGTGCTTCTAGAACATTCTCGTTCTAGAACGCGCTACCGGTCATGGAGGCGGGCGCCGCCGGTCACCCCGGGTCTCAGGCCGCCCTCTCGGCCCCGCTTCCCTGCGGTCCGCTGCCTCAGCGTCCTCTGCTCGCGAAGGCCACGCCCCCTGGGTCAGATTGGCTGCGCGGCCGGGCGCCGGGCTGCTATTGGTGGAGGCGGGGGCGGGTCCTCGCCAGCCATAGGCGGAGGCGGGGGTGCGTCGGGAGGCCGAGCGGACCTGGGTGGCGGTGCCCCTTGCTGGGAGGAGGACGCACTCCTTTGGAAATAGATTTAAATTTTTTATTTTATTTTTTTACTTGTTTTTTGAGACAGGGCCTCATTGTGCAGCCCTGGCTGGAGCTCGCTATTTGGACCAGGCTGGCCTCGAACTCGGAGAGACTGACCTGTCTTTGTTTCCAGAGTGCTGATACTAAAGGCGTGTGCTCCCCCGTGTGTGACTTTTTGGAAATCTTTAAAGATAACCATGGCGGCTCCGGGATCACGTCTTTCAAAACTACTTAGCTTTTTTCTCTGGACTGCCATCTTTTCCCTTCTGTTTATATTGGACATAGGGATTTTGTGTGTGGGTGGTTAGAAATTGTGGAACTAATTGGCTGTTGAAATGATACTCGCCTTGTGTTTGCTGATTATGCTTTTAGTTTTTATTTGTGTATGTGTATGTGTGCGCACGCGCGCGTGTGGTGGGGTATGTACACAAGAGTGCAGGTGCCCACGGAGGCCAACAGGGTGTTGGGATCCCCTGGAGCTGGAGTTACAAGTGGTTGTGAGCACCCCTTCCCATATGGCTGTTGGGAACCCCATGGCCTTCTGGGGTAACACTGCTTTCCAGCCCCTTTTGACTGTTCTCCAGCCCTTTCTGATTGTTTTTGTCCATTCTCACGCTTAGAAAATTGGAATGTTCACCTTTAAGCTGTGAATAGGGTTGAACTACGAAAATAAATGTCTTAAAATTGGAGGTGTATTCCTGGGGTAACGCACCTCAATATCCATCGCTATAACAAATAAAACTAAACCCAGGACCCAGCACAGTGGCTCCTGGAGAGGCAGGTAGATCTGGAATAGTGAGACCCTGTCTCAAAACAAGTACGACCATAGGCCCACAAAAAAAACTAATCCACTCAAAGAATATGCTGTACATATACAAAGTCCCGATGCTGTTTAAGCTACCTGCTTCTTTTTTTTTTTTTTTAGTTTTTGGTTTATCTATTAGAATTGACATTGTGGCCGGATGGTGGTGATGCATACCTTTAATACCAGAAGGCAGAGGCAGACAGATCTCCAAGTTCTAGGCCAGCCTGGTCTACAGAGCGAGTCACAGGACAGCCGGGGCTACACAGAAAAACCCTCTTTTGAAAAACAAAAAAACCAAACAAAAACAAGTTGGTTCAGTGGATATTTATTGGGCCAGTGATGTGCTTGGTCCCTGTGCTGTGAAGGTGAGAAATTTAAAATGCAGTTTCTGCCATCCAGCATGGAGGTGAAGGATGGCAGCCTTAAAATAAAGAGGGGCAGGGCTGGAAGTAGAGCTGGTGGTGGCATGCTTGCCGCGTGCATGAGGCCTAGGCTCAGCTCCCAGAACAGATAGATACGTAGGGTGCGGTGCCTAGGAGAGCTGTTCAGGGGGTGTAATTACTGTTCCTTCTTGGAACCTTGCTGGACCAAACTGCTGGAAAGAGCTGGGGTGACCTTAACCTGTTCTGGGGTAGGGCATGCAGGGGCTACTGGGCCTTATCCTGTGGGTCTCTGCTCTAGAAGTGGGTACAGGTTTCCTGTTAGGCAGAATCATTCATCCGTCTGTGTTGCACACTTTCTGCACACCAGCCCACGGTCAGGTCTTGTTTTGTTTTGTGTTTTCAGAGCCTCTCTATGTAGTTCTGGCTGTCATGGAGCACTGAGCTCCATGTAGATCAGGTTGCCCCTCTGCCTCATTCTCTGGAATGCTGGGATCAGAGGTGTCTGCCACCATGCCTTGCTTCCGTGCCAGTTCTTACAGAAGCATGCAGGAGACAGGAGTTGTGTCTCCTCTTGTCTTGCACCCTTGGTCATAGGGATGATGGCCACAGGGGTCTGTTCCAGGTGTCACCAAGAGAATCAGTGGAGCCTGACATGGGGCTTGTTAGCAGCACAGATGGAGGTAGGCTAATGTCTGGGTGTTCAGAGTGAGAGGGGCAGGGAGAGCAGCACCATGGCAGTGGACAATGTGACTGTGCGGGCCAGGGAGGGAAGGAGAGCGGTGTGGTGCTCCAGGGCCTCGCAGTGGTAGATGACTGTAGTGGGAGAGTTAGAGAGCGGCCAACTAATAGTTCTGATTTCCTCTGAACCAACACGCGGGACAGATTTGCCATGTTTAGTAGTTTCTAGTGCGTTTGCCATTACTTATGACTTGGGCTCCATCCTGTTGACTTGTTTGAGTTGGGAGCAGAACACGGTGTCATTGACGCTGCAGACTCCAATTTGCAGTTTTTAAAGATAACCCTGGCTTTAGGAGAGGGAGTTGACTGAGGGGGTCAAAGATTGAGGTAAAAAGGTCCTGGCAGTCAGCAGGGAGGGAGAGGTGGCCCTTAAGCCCGGATGGGTCCAGAAGGCAGGCCGAGAGCTGGTCAGGAGCAGAGTGAACTGGTGTGGAGAAGCCCAGACCGGATAGGTGACGAGCAGGGGTCCAACAGCTGCCAAGGGAGAGAGAGGAAGAGCTCAGGTTTACAAATGTCAAGCCAGGCAGTAGTGCACGCCTTTAATCCCTGCACTCAGAGGCAGAGGCAGAGGCAGGTGCATTTCTGTGAGTTCAAGGCCAGCCTGGTCCACAAGAGCTAGTTCCAGGACAGACTCTAAAGCTACTGAGAAGAGAAACCCGTCTCAAAACAAAACAAAACAAAATGTTGTCTGAGGCGACCTCTGAGCTCTGAGCAGTGTCGTGTGGCTTGTCTGGAGCTCCATGAGCAGTAGTCTGTGCATGGAAGGGAGGAAGCTGAAGCTGCTGACGGAGGTGAGAGCCTGGCTCAGGAAGATGACAGTGAGCAGTGGCCAGAGAAGTGAGGGAGACGGAGTGAGAGGATGGGGCTCATTGCTGGGCTGGAACGAGAGGGCTCGAGAATACTCATGGGACTTCTGGCACACATTTGCAGCCCCTGCTCGTTCCTGAATAAAGTCCTTCTTTAGAGAGTCTCTCTTGTTTAGGCTGAAGGGACGGCTAGGGCAGACCAGTGGGCCAGCCATCAGGACGTGATCAGGAAGCAGCAGGCAGAGCGAGTCTCCTGGGGCTGGGGAGGGGGCAGGTGAGGGACTGTTGCCCAAGTTTTCAGTTTGAATTGTTGAGTTTGAGACCCCTGCGAGCCCCTGTGGGCAGGAGGGAATGCTGGGATGGCAGAGTTTGGCTGGAGGGTCGGTGGGTGCAGTGGGCATGGGGAATGCCTGTGAACGGTTGTGGGTGCGGCTGCAGACTGAAGAGATAAGAGCTAGAACAGCACTGAGGTGCAGGCAGAGGAAGGAGAGTCCTGTAGCAGCAGTGGGGTGAGGTGGGTGCTGGAAGAAACCAATACCGAGAGAGAGGTGGTCACTGATATCAAATGCACCTAAGAACTCAAAGTTAAGGACAGGGTGAAAGAGGGGGCCTGGGATGTGCGGGCCCCAGTGAATCTGCAGGAGCCTTACTGGAGGAGTTCTGGCTAGATGACAAGCCCAAGGCGTGGCACAGAGGGAGTGGAGATGGTACGATTGGCACTGGAAACAGAGACTCTGGAGCAGGTTTCCAGATATGGAAGAGATGTCCAAGGAAGAGAGGGACCTGGTGTGTGAGGGGATTGAACCCCCCAACACTTCAGAGGCTCAGGTAAGGCTGAGCAGAGTTTTGGGGAATTGATTAGCAGAATAGTTGGCATCTCTGGGGAGAGGGCATTGGCCGCCAGTACAGATGTGCTGAAATGCACACTGCCTGGTTGTGCCAGCTGTCTTCTGGGAGCCCTGCTGGCACCCAGGGCGGTTGTCTCATCCAGCCTTCAACTCTCAGAATTTATTTAGTCCCAGTGGGCTTAACACCAACCCCAGGTGTGTTTGATGGAAGTTAGGGTGGGTTCTCTTCTCTCTGGAATGGGTGCTTCTGATGACATTTGGGGTCCTGGTAATTTGATGTAACAGACTTCATAGTCCTAGTAAGCCATTAGGACTACAGTGTGTCAGTTACTTAAATAAGTAATCTCTGGCCATACCACCTGGAATGCCCCTAATCTTGTCTGATTTCGGGGGTGGGGAATGAGATGTCATTAAATGGAGGAAGAGAAGGTCTCCAGATGGGCTGTGCCAAGTGTCCTGGTTGGAGGAGAAGGAGTTTCGAAGTGTCTGTTCATTGCCATTGGTGACTCTGCTGCATTCCAGAAAGGGGACAGACACTGTCGTGGAAGCCCAGGCCCTGAGCTGGGGCTCCCGGGGTGTGCCTAGGGGGGATACTTGAGTGTCTGAAAGGGTGCTGCCCTTCTGTGTGGAGCCAGAAGATAAGGCAACCTGTGCCGGTGCAGGGCTGAGGGCGGGGCCACAGGTCAGCAATGACTGCTCTGTGCAGTGTGTGGTCCGCTGGGTCTCTGTGAGATGGTGGGTAGAAGAAAGGCAGAGGGGTTTCGTTTGTTTTTGTTTTTTGCTGTTTTTTTAACACCTCCCCCCCACACCCACACACAGGGTTTCTCTGTGTAGCCCTGGCTGTCCTGGAACTCGCTCTCACTCTGTAAGCCAGGCTGGTCTCAACTAAGAGATTGCCTGCCTCTCCTCCCAGGTGTGCGCAACAGCATCCACCGCTGGCTTGAAAGGCCAAGCTCTAAGCGTGGAAGTTGATGGAGTGCTGGAAGCTATACACAGTGGCCAAGCTTAGGTCCTCATGGCTTTTGACTTGCTCCTATAAACATCTATAGATCCTAAACCAACTAGCCTGGGGAAGCCAACAGCTAAGACTACTCTCAGCATGAGACCCTGGTCAGTGACTCTTCAGTCAGGACAGACAGGGATGCTTGCTGTGAAATGGACATGTTGCCTAGTGGAACCAGCGTTATAGCAGTAATAGTGAGACCAGAGAGGTCTCTTTTGCTGTGCACATTTCAGTATTGGCTGCAGACTTTACTTTCCCATCCTGGTGGGAAAAGCCTGGCACTTGGAGTAGCTCCCATCAGCCTTGTGGGAGGGGCATGATGCAAGTGGTCACAGTTCAGAGTCAGGAAGCAGAGAGCCTTGGCTAGAATGGGATTGTGACAGGTGGAGCCTGAAGGGCTTCAGGTGCAGGTGTGGGCAAAGGAGCTGGCTTGGTGGCCAGGCCTGCTGACACCACGGTCTCTTGTCTTGCAGTTACATCCGGTGATCAAGGCTTTCCTCTGTGGTTCCATCAGTGGGACCTGCTCCACCCTCCTCTTCCAGCCTTTGGATCTCCTCAAAACACGCCTGCAAACCCTACAGCCCTCAGACCTACGGTAGGCTGTTGCCCCGCTTCATGGAGGAACCAGGTTTAGCAACTTCTCAGACACAGGATTAGCCTTACAAGTTAAATCAACTGCCTTATAATAGAGAAACACAAGCCAGGCTGGAATTCCTTTTGGTTGTTGTTTGTGTTTGCTTCAGACAAAAGTCTTCCTGTGTATCCTGTGCCGACCTTGAACTTGCAATTCTCCTGCCTCAGTTTCCTGAGTACTGGACCATGTGCTTTGTGAATACTGTTTTCTGAAGAAAAAGTTAATATAGTTATTTATAACACATTATAATTTGATTTTTCTTGGTTAATTGGGGTCCTTTGGTCAGTTCCAGAGGACTATCTTTGGTGACATTTGCATTTTTCTTGAGTTAGCTTGTGACATTGTAACTAAGCTGCCTGGTACTGTTGCAAGTGTGACATTGTAACTGTGCTACTGTTGCAGGCTTGTGACATTGTAACTGTGCTACTGGTGCAGGCTTGTGACATTGTAACTATGCTGCCGGGTACTGGTTTGTTTGTTGTAAATAGCATCCATTTTGAATGTGTTTGTGTCTCTGGAGCACTATGGGAGCTACTATGTAAAGTGGAGTTTATTCCACTGGTGTGAATAAACAGTTAAGTATGCATGTGCCAAACCATGAACACGTGGAAATAAAGAATTCCAGGGCTGCTGAGATGGGTGATCTCTGCAGGTGCTTACTGCAAGCCTGACCACCTGAGACTGATCCCTAGGACCCACGTGGGAAAAGAAAACAGACTCTTGCAAGTTGTCCTGTGACTTCCAGATGTTTGCATGTACACACACACACACACACACACACACACACACGATATATGATAAAATTTAGTATAGAGATTCCTGCGTAATTTAGACAGTCTTTGGTGGGAACTCTACTGTGAGGGTCTGGTCTAACAGTTGTTTTCTTTTCCTGTCCCTTTTGTCTCCTTCAGGTCCAGGCGTGTCGGGATGTTGGCTGTGTTCTTGAAGGTGGTTCGCACAGAAAGTCCTCTGGGCCTTTGGAAAGGAATGTCTCCTGTAAGCTGCCTTTTGGTTCTCCTGCTTCACTTCTTTAGTGATCCTTCTCCTCTAGCTCACAGTCACTGTTAGACTACGTTGCTCTTCTCCATCCGTGTAGCTCCTCCCCATCTGTGTAGCTCTTCCCCACCTGTGTGGCTCCTCCCTGTCTGTGTAGCTCCTCCCCACCTGTGTTGCTCCTCCCCGTCTGTGTGGCTCCTCCCCATCTGAGTGGCTCCTCCCCATCTATATAGCTCCTCCTCGTCTGTGTAGCTCCTCCCCATCGTGTGTTACCTTTCATAGCTAGGGACAGAACCCTCACAGGGGCAGCTCAAGAGAGGAGATGCTTGTCTGGGCTTGTGTGGGATGGGAGTCCATCTTGGTGGGAAAGGCATGGCAGCTGGAATAGCTCTCCACAGTCTCGGAGGAGGGGCATGAGGCAACGCATCACATCTCAGCAAACCAGGAAGCAGAGAGCCTCGGCCAGAAGTAGGCGGGTCTATGATATACTTCAAAGCCAGCTCCAGTGACCCAAGTCCAGCCGTCAGTCATGCCTCCTACCTCTGACATTCACTGCCTCTCAGAACAGCGCCACCCACTGGTAACAAGGTGTTTAAACACATGGTTTGCGAGGGACATTTCCCTTTCGAATCATAGTCTGTGGTTTTAGTTCCCTGCAGTCAGCCTTGCTCTGAAACATTCAATAGAAAATTCTGTAGATGACATAAGTAGTCCATAAGCTTTCAGCTGTGCATTGTTCTGAGTGTGAGGGGTCACTCACATCGGAGCCGTGCTCCCCACTTGCCCAGCCGTCACTCAGTCGCTGTTAGTAGTCAGATCACCTGCTGGGAATCCTGAGCTTTGTGTCCGGGCAGCCCATGTTTTACTTATGGTGCCCTCAGCACACAGGAGCACTGGTGCGGACAATAGGGTGGGCCAGAGGGAAGCTGGACGGGGTTTGTGGGGGACAGGGAAGGTAGAAGATCTTAAGAAGAAAAGAAAAAAAAACACTAGATGGCAGGAAGGAATGCTGTGTGTATGAAGTTGTGGAAGAGGAAAAAGAAATCCAGGCTTTTGTTGTCGTTTTGTTGAGACAGGGTTTCTTTGTGCACCCTGGATGTTCTGAAATCCAGGTTATTGTTGTTGTTGTTGTTTTGTTGAGACAGGGTTTCTTTGTGCACCCTGGATGTTCTGAAATCCAGGTTATTGTTGTTGTTGTTGTTTTGTTGAGACAGGGTTTCTTTGTGCACCCTGGATGTTCTGAAATCCAGGCTATTTTTGTTGTCATAGTTCAGATTGCAGAAGTTAATGGTGCAGTGTGATCACAGCCATGGCGTGTGGAAAGTTCTAGGTTAAGGTGGACAGAACACTGCATTTGTGAGTGGAGACAGGAACAGAAAATATGGTCTAATTGATGGCAGTGTGGTCCGCCAGAGGGCACTGAGCCTGCTGAAGACTTCAGCAAGAGATCTCCTGAAGTGAGTGACCACAAGCCACTCAGCGCAAGTAAGGGATGCATTACCTGCGTTCGGAAGCCGCCTTGGGCAAGAGCAAGCCGTACGTACCTGTGACTGAAGTGGCTGCCGTGTTTCTGGCACGTTGACGTGACTGTGGAGAGAGGAAGCTGAGCCAGAGGACAGATGTGAAGCAGTGAGGTTCTTCTCTAAGGTGCCCGCTCAGCAGGACCTGCGCCCTGCCTGACAGGAAGGGAGAGAGCAGACTGAAGGCCATCAGGGAGTGCTAATGGACTGGAGGATGGCTCAGTGGTAAAGAGCATGCATTGAGCAAACAAAACTTGTGTTTAAACCTGGGTACCATCCCAGCACCCATGTCAGGCAGCTCACACTGACTGTAGCTCCAGGTCCAGGGGATCCAGCGCTCTTTTCTGGACTCTGCATTCTCTCACATATGTGTACAAACCTGTATACAGACATACATCTATACACTAAACAAAAATAAACTTTCTTTTTAAAGTAACTGCTGGGCATAACCCCAGCACTAAGGAAGCAGAGGCAGGGGATTCCCGTGAATTATCAGCCAGACAAGGCTACTGAATGAGATCCTGTCTGGAAACAGAAACAAGTGAGGCATGGGAGGACCTTGTTGAGTCGCTTATCAGAAGATGGAGAAGAAACGTGGATGTGGATATTATCCAGGTTTGCCCAAGTGTTTCAGATTGCACGTTAAAGGACAAAATCGTGTGACGAGATCGTCCTTGAGTGCCTCTGAAGGGCTGTGACTCCTGCAGCAGCTCGGGGGAGTTGAAGGGAGGACACCGGTCTTGGTTCTTTTGAACAGTTTCAGAAGTAAGGCAGCCTTTTCTTGGTCAGGATGTCCTGGCTGTCAGCACCCCTGCTCCTCAGTCCAGCCATGCAGATCATCGTGGCTGCCCCCCCGTGACAGGTCCTCAGATCAGTAATAGCCTGACCTCACCTGGTGCCTGTGTCGATCACTGCCTCATCTCCTCCCCAGGTGTTTCGTTGGCTCCAAATATCACAAGCAGAGGGAGAACAGGACAGTAAGGTGTAAGGGCAAGGGAGGCCACAGACACACAAAGGTTATGACTGTGCCTTGTTTATAAGTGCAACTTTGTCACCTGTACTTGAAGAGTGGAGACAGAAGTGCAGAGTGCATAGGGCTCAGGGTTCTCCACTGTTCTGGCTACCCCCTCCCGACAGATATGAGGGGACTGTTGACTTCCTCCCTGTCCCCTGTACTGCCACTGATGTCTCTATTCCTAAAGTACGACTGTTAGCATGGCACCAGCTCTAGGGCTGGCGTCCACTGCCTGTCAGTGTAGCCTCACCTTTGCCACCACTGGGAAAGTGGCCTGGGACAACCACACCTTATTTCTTCACCCAAAAGCTTTTTCTGGCCCACCTTGCTGGAAGCACCAAGCATTGGTTCCCACCCTCCAGCCTTCAGCCACTAGAAGATGGGAAGTGATGTTTAACCACTCCCCTTGCCCCTTCAGCAGAGAGATGGCAAGGGGTGGGATGTTCGCTGACGGCTAAAGCTTGCCAAGGGGACTAACTTACCCACAGCTGTAGCTGCTCTGATAGACTCCTCATTGGCTGCTGCCTGCCCTGTCGCTGCCCCTCCTCCCATTGGTGCTCCCTCCACACTGTAAGCAAGCAGCTTGCATGTGGACCACCCTCCCAGAAGGCACCTTGCAGTTCTGAGCCTTTGGTTTCACCATCCCTCCCTTCCTCTGCCTTTCCCCGCAGTCCATCATGAGGTGTGTCCCTGGCGTTGGAATCTACTTTGGCACTCTGTATTCTTTGAAGCAGTATTTCTTGCGAGGCCATCCTCCCACTGCCCTGGAGTCCGTTATCCTGGGCATGGGCTCACGCTCTGTCGCAGGAGTCTGCATGTCACCCATCACAGTGATCAAGACACGCTATGAGGTAAGTCTGACAGTTTTAGAACCTTAGGGATCAGGGTAGTGAACACTTGTGCTCCCCGGGTGTGTAGTCTGACTCGGGGTCAAATGTGCTTAGGTACCTCAGTTTTGTAGGCAGGGCAAGCCACGTATGAAGGAAAGCCTGGTTCCTTGGTGATGGTATGCAGCCTGATTTCTGCTTGGGCTGCTGTCCAGACGCTGACCTGTGCCAGTCCCTATATCTGCTCTTTGCAGAGTGGGACTTACAGCTATGGGAGCGTCTATGCAGCCCTGAGGAGCATCTACTGCAGCGAGGGCCACCGGGGCCTCTTCAGAGGCCTGACAGCAACTCTGCTGCGTGACGCGCCCTTTTCAGGGCTCTACCTGATGTTTTACAGCCAGACCAAGACCGCAGTGCTCCGTGGCACAGGTAAGAGAGTGTGTGGTTGGCAAGAGGAGTCTCTGAGAGGCTGCATTTCCCCTTTTTCTCTGGGATAGTCATAGCAGCGTTGGGAAGGGAGCTGTGAAGAGAACCACGACGATGGCAATGCAATAAACGAGGACATTTAGTTCAGAGGTCCAGTCCATTACCATCATGGTGCAGCATGTATCCTGCAGGCCGGGCGGTGGTGGTGAACGCCTTTACTCCCAACCTCGGGAGGCAAAGACAGGCGGATCTTTGTGAGTTCAAGACCAGCCTAGTCTATAAGAGCTAGTTCCAGGATAACCAGGGCTGTAGAGAAACCCTGTCTCGAAAAAGATGTCACGCAGGGATACATGGTGCTGGAGAAGGAACGAAGAGCTAATACATCTTGACCTACAGGCAACAGGAATTGGTTTGAGACCTCAAGGCCCACCCCCACAGTGACATACTTCCTCCAAGAAGGCCACACCCAGTCCAGTCTGTGTCACTCCCTATGAGCTTATGGGGCCAATTACATTCAAACCGCCACAGGAGCCAGTTTGGGGCTGGGTGTTAGCATGTCCTATAGAGTTGGGGTCTTCTAAAGGAAAGAGGGTAGGGTGGGTGAGACACAAAGTGTGTTTTGACAAGGCTCTGCAATAGCATGCCCCAGACACACTAGGGCTGAAGCTTTGGGGTGCAGCCTGTGAGTGTGTTTGTCAGTGAGCACTCGTGTGAGACAAACAGACCAGTCTGGCAACACTGACTGCTTGGGGATTTGAGGAAGTAGCCCTGCTACTGTCCTGAGCCCTCTATGGGTGGGGCCAGAACCGCAAACTTGAGGTGCTGGTGGCAGACCTGTCCCCCAGTAAGCTTGTGGGCCAACCGCGAGTCAAGTCTGGGTGGCAGATGCTGACAGAACCAGGCAGACTTGGAACCCATTCTGCAGAGTGGGCCTGAGCTCAGTAAGCTGTCTGGATAGTGGGGGAAGTAGGACTGGGAACACCCCTGGTGACTTGGGGAGACTGGCTCCATCCCCCAGGGAACAGATGTGCCCTGCAGGTCACAGTCTCATTTTACAACAGAACTTTAAGGCAGTAAGGAAATGTAGCCGTGCGTGGCCTAGAACTCACTCGCTATTGTAAACCAGCCTGGCCTCAGAACCTAGAGATGAGCCAGCCTCCACCTCCCGAGCATAGGGTTAAGGCATGAGTCACCAGGCTTAACCTGTCGTGTCCACATTAATTAAAAAACTAAAGTTTCACGTCCATTAATCTTTAAAAACTGGAATTAATGAATGAATACTTTTTTGATATTGGAAATGTATATTAAATCTTTTATTTTATTTTTGGTTTTTTTGAGACAGGGTTTCTTTGTGTAACAACTCTGGCTGCCTTGAAACTTGCTTTGTGACCAGGCTGGCCTTGACCTCACAAAGATCTGCCCTCCTTTGCCTCCCAAGTGCTGGCATATATTGAATCTTCAAAGCCAGCAGTGTCCTTGGTGAATAAAAACTAAAATTTTCCTACCTACCATCAGTAACGAGGTGAGAGAGTGTTCACACCCGCACAGTCCATTCGGGTGGTGTTCTCACCTCTACGGTTCAGTTAGAGAGTGTTCTTACCCACACTGTCCAGTCAGATGCTGCAGAACTGTCAGATAGTTTTAAGTAACTATGAAATAAATATAATTAGCATATTAATTGTTTTAAATCATTATACTGAATAATGAGTTTTCCCATGACCCCAATCCAGACACATCATAGGACTCGGGTCAGGTCTGCCCTGAGCACACTGGTTAACCCTGCCTCTCCACGTGTCTGTGCTCTTGTTCCATTTCAGACCAGTTAGATGTTGCTGTGATGCCCCTGGTTAATTTCAGCTGTGGGATATTTGCTGGCATTCTGGCTTCGCTGGTGACTCAGCCTGCAGACATGATCAAGACTCACATGCAGCTCTCCCCAGTGAAGTCCCAGTGGATTGGCCAGGCAGCTGCGCTCATCTTCAAGGTAAGCTGCGAAGTGTGTGCTGCCCTTACAAAGGGCATTTTATCTCCCACCTTCTGACTGTAACTCCAGTTCCAGCAATCTGGTCCAGATCCCTAACTTGGCAGGTAGCCATAGTCTGTATTTTGTATGCTGCTTGGCACTTCTTTGCATTGTATAAATGGTACAGCTGCCTGGGCATAGTGGCCCACACCTTTGCCCTAGCTCTGCCATCTGTGGAAGGAGGATCAGGAGTTTGAAGCGAGTGTTGTCTGGGCTGTGGTAGTGAGGGTCCCATCTCAAAGCAAGTCAACAAACCAGAGCAATGAAAACAGAACCACAGACACACAAACCAAGCTGCTTGCAGCAACTCTGATAAGGGAGTTCCCAGGAGAGAGAGCTTTTCAGCTGCCTAGATCTGGTTTTAACCTCTGGCACCCCAGACAAATCTTTTAATGTTCTTTTAAAAATCCCTTTAATTTTACTTATGTTTATGTGCGTGGAGGCCAGAAGAGGGCACTGCATCCCTTGGTGCTGGAGTAAAAGATGAGCTGCCCTGTGGGTGCCACAAAGCAAATTCTAGAAGAGCAGCAAGTGCTCTCTGATCCTGGATGACTTTTTGTTGTTGTTGTTGTTGTTTTGTTTTGTTTTTTGAAAAGGGTCTCTATCACGTAGCACTGGCTGTTCTGGAACTTGTTATGTAGACCAGGCTGGCCTTGAACTCAAAAGCTCCATCTGCCTCTACCTCCAGAGTGCCAGGATTAAAGGCGTGCACCACCACTCCAGATTCTAAGTGTTCTTTTTTTAACTAAGAAGTTTCCCTAGGTAGTGCAGATCCAAAGAGGCAGACCCTAACAGTTACAGGAAAATTGGCGGTTCTTTGGTTTTCTCCTTGGTTTGGTACTACAGATACAAATTAAGGTTCTGAAGTGGAGTAGCGAGGTCTCTGGTGAAGGGCATAACCAGCTCTACTGTGGCTTTGCTTCTGAAGTGTTGACTTGTTCTTATCACAGAACCATGGGCTGCGTGGCTTCTTCCATGGCAGCGTTCCCCGGGCCCTCCGTAGAACTCTGATGGCTGCCATGGCATGGACTGTCTATGAAGAAATGATGGCCAAGATGGGTCTGAACTCCTGAAAAAGATGGCTGGGGAAGGAAGATCTGCCGTCGTGCCTGGTTCCTCCTGATGTGGGCCGCTGCAGCTCAACTTTCCTGGAGTCAGGTGAAGCGCGGTCTGAGGAACCAGGCAGAAATGCTATTGCCTTTAGTCCCCTATTCAGAGAGAGAGACCGGAGGAGTGCCTGGAGCCCCCAGAGCCTCAGAAGTGGAGTCACCAGTGCCCACAGCTCCGGACACACTCCCAGTCAATACATACAGGAGCTGGGAAGCAAGCCTGGTTGTCCCACAAGGCTATATGAGAGGCATTTCTAGAGAGACCTCTGCCAGATTGCTCTGTTTGGGCCACCTACCTCCATCACAGGACACTGTAGATTTGCCTAGAAGCCAGGAATCCCACAGTAGAGAGGTTGTGGGCCTCCTGCCATGGCTGAGGGCCCGAGTCTCAAGTTAGGGAAGACTGAACCCAAGCGCTGCCGTGGACCAGTGAGATGGCTCGGCAAGGAATGTCAGCTCGTCAGGTGACCTGCAGTGGGTCCCAGGAAAGTCAGCTTGTCAGGTGACCTGCAGTGGATACCAGGAAAGTCAACTTGTCAGGTGACCTGCAGTGGGTCCCAGGACTCATGGTGGAGGGACCTAGTTCCTACAAGTTGTTCTCTGACTTCCTCATGTGCACTGTGGCAAGCACCCATATCCAATAATTGAATAAATGTAATCTTTTAAATAAAGACATCAGTGGACTGGAGACTGAGGTGACAAAAATAAACAATCCTGTACCAGTGTGAAACATTTGAGACCAACAAAAGTTTTTTTTTGTACATTAACCAACAATAATTTGTAACCAGCCCCTATAAATGATGACAGATATTTATAACCCATAGGATCTGAAAGAGTCCTTCACCTGCAGAGCCAAACCTTGGTCAGGTTTGACCAGAAGTTTGAGGCGTGTAGTCCCCAGGGCAGGCGGAAGGAACTCATCCACCAGCACAGGAGGGGCAGGGTGGTATGCAGCACTGGGGAAAAAAGATTATTAGCCTCTTTAGGCCATAGCGATTACCCTCAGATTTTTTGTTTAGTGTTAGAAATCCTATTGGGGTACATCCGCCTTCTACAACTGTGCCTGGCAGCCTCAATACCTTGTAACAGCAAGGCTGAATAGCCCAGCCATCCATACAGGCATGCTGCCCCGCAGCCATGTGCTTGGGGCCGAGGCTGACTCTTTTTTATGAAATATACCGCTATGCTTATGGCCCTATCTCTAAAGTCTTGCAAGTGGTCACAATATCAAAGTCAAAGAAGTCATGATTTGAGTATGTCAGCGTCAGTCTAAGGACAAAAGAACAACACACAATACACAGACATACAGGACAAAATACAGGAAGGACAATGGCACCAAACAAACCAGAGACACAGCTTCAGGTGATAATGGTTGGAAGTAAAGAACTTCCTTTCTGCCCAGACTTAGATTATTATGGCTGGCACTCACATCTTCATTTTGTTAAAACAAGTGCTGGTTGGTAAACCTATACAGTATGTCTCATTCCCTGAAGACAGCAGAGTGATTTTGATGTGACTTAATTTTTGACCAGCCATTTAGTCCCTAAAACTTAATTTAGGGCCGGGCGTGATGACACACACATTTAATTCCAGCACTCAGGAGGCAGAGGTAGGCATATCCCTGAGTTGGAGGATAGCCTGCTCTACAGAGTATCAGGACAGCCAGGGCTACACAGAGGAACTCTGTCTCAGAAAATCAAGGGGAAAACAAAAGCAGCTTTAGTTTACACACTAGACAATGTACCTGTTGGAAGTACATGGACCAGTGGTTTGGAGCTGGATGTATGAGTGGAGTGCTAACACATGGAAGGTCCTGAGTTCAAACCCTAGCTCTGCCAAAGGAGCAAGTACAAGAAAATACTGGAGCAGTGTGGGGGTGCACAGCTAAGGAAAGACCATAGCCAGTGTGGGGGTGCTCACCTAAGGAAAGACCATAGCCAGTGTGGGGTGCGCACCTAAGGAAAAACTGTAGCCAGTGTGGGGTATACACCTAAGGAAAGACAGTGTGGGGGTGCACACCTAAGGGACGACCGTAGCCAGTGTGGGGTGTACACCTAAGGAAAGACAGTGTGGGGGTGCACACCATCACTGAGAGCTCAGTCACCCTCCACTTTGAGACCCTAAGAGGTGCAACCGTGATCCTAAATTGGTTTTAGAACATTCCCCTTGTAAAAATATCTCTTAATCCTCATTCCCAACCCACATCTCATTTTCCATCATTTTGCCTCTCTGAACTTATCATTTAATAATAGATTCTAGAATATTCTGTATTTTACTTATCAAAATATTTTGAGATACATTCCTGATGTGGTGGAAGTTCAATATTTAGTTTTACCTTTTCTTTTCTTTTTGCACACCGGGTACTGCTACACCCTCAAACCCAAGACCCTCTTGCCCCTATTGCCCCAGCTCCAGAGCATTAGGATTAACAGGTGTGTATCACCATGTTCAGGTCAGAGCTGTTTTTCCTCTGAAGTTCTGGGAACTGAACAAACCCAGAGCCTTGTGAGGTAAGGCAAGCGATCTAGCACCCAGCAGAATGAACAGTAAATAGATAACCTGTCATCTCCACATACCTGCAACACGTTTGTAATATCCTACTGGGAACCCATCAATTTTTTTGTGGTTTTCTCAAATTTAGGAAGGAACCATTAATTTCTCCAAGGAACAGAGGGGTAGGTAAGTATGTCCTCCGGTGTTTAATAAGCTCTGACACTGATGGCCCAGGCTTAAAGCCTGTTCTTCACTTGTGTCAAAGAAATGGGGACAGTCACACCGCCCATGCCCAAGGCTGGTTGTGAGGGTGAGCAAACGCATTGTTTTCTTTTTTACTGACTACTTTTTATTTGTTCAGTCATCTTTCGTACGTTGATATTTTTGTAGTTTTACGACAGGACATATTTTATCCTTAAATGACTGCATGGCATTCCATTGAACAGAATATGCTTACTAACTGCATTTATCTCTCTGAACAAAAAATAATTTTATGCATAGTCTTGTCCTTTATACTTTCAAGAAAACGTCCCAGAGATAATAGCGCGTCGGTAATTCGTCCTCCAGAGACCACGTGACAATCCGCCAGGCTGTACTTGCTGTGCACAGGCCTGGTTTGCACAAACCTTCCAACAGCACTAGCGCACTTTGCGCCCAGCCGCGGAGTCACAACCCTCGGTCTCCCAGCTACTTCCGGCCCCTTCTCTACGCAACGAGCGCAGCGGGGCAGGCGCGGGACTTTTCAACTTCCGCTCCGCAGGGACGTAGAGGGCTCGCCTGCCGAGTCTGTGCGTGCGTCGCAAGCCTCTTTCCGGAGGGAAAGTTCTGCCCTCTTTTCGCTCAATCTGCTTTGCTATTGGCTGGCTGTGGCGTATTTAATAACGTCATTTCCGGCCGCCGGTCCTTTCCTCGCTGCCCCGGGACGGGTCCATACGGCGTTGTTCTTGGTGAGTCTCTGGTGGGGTCCTCGGTGCCGCCCGGCGTCACGGGCTCTACCCTGTCGCTCCGTGGATGGGCACGAACGCCCCGAGGCCGCGGCTACCCGAGCGGTTTCGTTCCCGGCGGCGGCGCCACGTGGTGGCCTCCCGTGAGGTGGGGCGGGCGCTCGCGCCAGGCTGCAGGCCCCGGCGGCCGCGTGCTGGGAAAGTGCTTGTGAGGCGCGTAGAGACGGATTCGGAGCTGCCGGCCACAGTCTCGAGCTACGAAAAACCTGAAATGCCCCAAACATGGCTGCCTTTGCACAAGTCTTTGATATCTGTATGCTTGCGGAAGCGTTAACTTCCGATTGGCTACCTTTTCTGAGTTCTCTTTCTGCCACAAGGTCCGATGCACTTGTGTGATAGGTGGGCAGAGAAATTAAAAGGGATAGAGTACGAATCCATCCCACTTAGCTTCCCATGCTAGAGGACGTGCGGCGCCTGGAAGCTCACGCCTTGAATCCCCGCTCTCGGGAGACGTGGGTAATGAGTGCTAGGACAGCCCGGGCTACATGGAGATCTAGGCTCGGAAAAGAAGTAGGAAAACATGGTGCATTTCTGCTTTTCCAGGTTCCCGACGTAACTTAAAGGGAAACTTACACGATGTCCGGAGCCCTTGATGTCCTGCAGATGAAGGAGGAGGATGTCCTCAAATTCCTCGCTGCAGGCACCCACTTAGGTGGCACCAACCTCGACTTTCAGATGGAGCAGTACATCTACAAAAGGAAAAGTGATGGTCAGTTACCGCTTTTGATAACTCGGGTAAATTTCTCTTAGGTCTCCGACTGCCCTGCTGTGGGCAGTGCCGATACTGAGTGCTCTGTTGGGACATTGTCGTGTCCTTTGGAGGAGTGCCGCAGCTGGCTGGGGTGTGAGAGGTAGGATAACAGGGTATGTTATATCCTACGGTACACCCTGTCACAGATGAAGTCGGGTTGACTGCGTAGCTTCAGTGGGAAGTGGAATGAGGTGTAGGGATACACAAGAGTCGAGGAAAATTGGCAGGCTGGGTTGTGAGAAGGGGCAGGTGTTAGTTCACTAGGCACCTGAGGGAGAATCGAGTGTTGTAAGGGATTGGTAGGACGGATTTGAAGTTCATGCAGTGGTCCAAAGGGTAGAGGACATGATGGAGGATTACCCCAAGGAACTGAAGCTGCACACTGTTAAAGCTCAGGGTGGAGGCCTCCTGGGCCAGTGAACTTCTGAGTGTCGGAAGTGTGCTACATTGAACAGATGGCAGGATTTTCGCTAACACCAGTAGAGCTTGCCTCTGTGACTGGAGTTTGATAGTGGTCTCTGCCACATCCATAGTCTGCCTTCCTCCAGAGTGTTTGTCCGGCTAGGTTAGCAAATCCATCTGGGCACTGGGCTCAATCCCTAACAAAATCATTTGTTGTCGGGTAGACTTGGGAGGCAGTCGGTTAGATGTGTGAGCTCTAGAGTGCCAGGGTGAAGCAGTCTTGAAAGCCCTTCCCGTCCACTGTTTCCATGTAGGCATCTACATCATCAACCTGAAGAGGACCTGGGAAAAGCTGCTGCTTGCAGCTCGGGCTATTGTTGCCATCGAGAACCCTGCTGATGTCAGCGTCATCTCCTCCAGGAACACTGGGCAGGTGTGTAGAGCGGAGGCCGAGTTTTGGGTCGTGGCGGTGATCCACAGGTGATCCACAGAAGACACTGGGAGGATGTAGAAAGGCAGAGACCCAACGTGGATACCCCAGGAGGTCACTCTCCCTGGGCTCTGTCCTAGTGGCCAAGGGGAGCATAGGCACTGCCTGTGATGTACAGTCCCTTTCCACGGCGTTGGAGATGAAGCCGGGCTTCGTGCCTGCGCCTGCATATTCCTACGGCTTCTCAGAGTCCTGTGGACAATGACTGAGGAGACAAACCATGCAGGAAACAGTCCGCCCTCAGTGGCGGGCATAATGTCAGCCGCAAAATACCTCGATTCCCTTTGGGCTTGGTCCTTGTACAGGCCCCTGCGGGTTCTTCAGAGTTTAAGTTATTTGAGAACTTTTGTTTCAATTGTAAAAAATTAGGAAGTGTATCTTTCCTGTTAAGAAAGTTAACAGTTTTGTTACATGTATGCTGGCTGAGTTGGTGAATATTCAGTTTATCTAAGGTTTGAGAGAGTTTAAATACTAACAGCATTCTGTTTTAATGTTGAAGTAAGGGTCCTGTAAGTGTGGTTCTGAAGAGTAGACCTGTGCTGTGGAACAGGATAGAATACGTTTAGTGACTGTTTCCTCCCCGGAAGTGTTTGTAGTACTTGGATAGAGCAGAAAGGACCATCTCCTGGAGGGAGTCAGGAAATCTCTGGGGGGGGGCAGATTTCTTACAAATAGCAAGGCTATCCTGTATGTCCCCACATGTGGGGGCAGAGATACACCCAGTGTTACAGAGGCCCTGGGTTTAGTTGCCAGCACTCAGTCATCCATAACTCCAAAGGCTCCAGCACCTTCCGGCCTCCGTGTGCATGGTTGCTGTGCTTGTATGCATTGCACATAAACCACTTACACATTAAATAAAAGACGAAAAAGAGGGAGAACATACGTACTTGTCTATTTTGTGAAGTATTTTGCCAGGAGCCACAGGTGTTTGCTGCGGGCCTGTCTCTGTCCTTCGAGGGACTTGGGTCATGTGAGATGCTTCTTAGATGAGATGGGATGTACAAGTGTTACAATTAGCCTGAGGGGAGAGTACTCAAGAAAGTGCTGCTTTGCTTTAGTGTGTGAAGGGTGAGAGCATGTGCCTAGAAGAGAGGGTATCAGCAGTTCCCGTGAAACTGTGCTTGAAAATACTGACTCAGAATCTCTTCAAAGCGAGCCGTGCTGAAGTTTGCTGCCGCCACTGGAGCCACTCCAATTGCTGGCCGTTTCACCCCAGGGACCTTCACTAACCAGATCCAGGCAGCCTTCAGGGAGCCACGGCTTCTAGTGGTGACCGATCCCAGGGCTGACCACCAGCCCCTCACAGAGGCGTCTTACGTGAACCTGCCCACCATTGCCCTGTGTAACACAGACTCACCTCTGCGCTACGTGGACATCGCCATCCCATGCAACAACAAGGTACTAGTGGTGTAGAGTTCTTGACGAGCACTCTGGGAAACCTTTCTCTTGTTCCTGTGCACATTGTTAGAGCTTGGAGTTGAGGTCACAACCTGGCCGATGAACTCGCAAGTGTAGGTAGTGTGCTAAACGGGCGGCAAGGTTTCGCTAACTCCCACTCTGTCCTGTGAGTGGAGCTTGATAGTAACCTTTGCTACAAGCCTGACTGTGATGCCTGTAGGATATGGGCCTGGGTTTCTCCTAAATGGATCTTAGACTTTAATTAATATGGGGGTGTTGTTATGCCTACGTGTGTGTCTGTACCAGTGTGTTCCTGTGCCCAGGAGGAAGTGGGGACAGACTTGTGTTTGTGGTTGGCCGGGTGTTTTAATGACCCTCGCTCTTCCAGGGAGCTCACTCAGTGGGCCTGATGTGGTGGATGCTGGCCCGGGAAGTACTCCGCATGCGTGGCACTATCTCCCGTGAGCACCCATGGGAGGTTATGCCTGATCTTTACTTCTACAGAGACCCAGAGGAGGTAAGGCCTGTTGTACTAAATGCCTGTTGCCACTAAGTGAATGGGATGCCTTGGTCTGGTTCAGTGAAGCTAAATTTGTCCATTATGGTCTTAATTTTAAACACTAGATTGAGAAGGAAGAACAGGCTGCTGCTGAGAAGGCTGTGACCAAGGAGGAGTTTCAGGGTGAATGGACTGCACCAGCTCCTGAGTTCACTGCTGCTCAGCCAGAGGTGGCTGACTGGTCTGAGGGGGTGCAGGTGCCCTCGGTGCCCATCCAGCAGTTCCCTACTGAAGACTGGAGTGCCCAGCCAACCACTGAGGATTGGTCAGCAGCTCCCACAGCGCAGGCCACCGAGTGGGTTGGAGCCACCACTGAGTGGTCCTGAGCTCCTCTGCAGACACCTGAGCAAAGGGAAAAAAGGTGGAAGGAAAATAAAGTTCCTACAAGCTGTCTCTGAGTGCCTGGGTTGCTGTTGCGGGATCTAATGGGCACTGGATAAAAGGTGATGGAAGTGAGCCCACGGGCATGGGGGGGTAGTGAACAGGCTTTAGGAGAGGGTTTTCATGTAAATACAATTAGAATATTAGTGTTCTGCTTTAAATTTGAGGTTGCCCTTTTTAACAAGGTGCTTGGTGCCCGTGTAGAATTGCATGGGTGAGATCGATTGTGGTGTTTTTGATACAGGGTCCCTGTTGTAGCTCCCTCAAACGCAGAGTTCTTCTGGGATGAAGACATACGGTTGGTGCCACTGGGTTCTGTGTCCTGCAACAGTTAACAATGCCTGAGGTACTGATGCCCAAGCAGTTAGCCTCACTAGTTTTGGCAGCAGAATGGGCTAGTCTGCTGAGCTGTGCACTGGGAATTTACAGTGACTTCTCAGCTGGAGTGGTCTTGAGGGCAGCACTGCGCTCCCTGCTGCTGCCAGTTGCTGACAGGTCACCTGTGACTGGAGCTAGTAGGTCTAAGCTCCCAGTCAACAAATGCCAAGCAGCACTGAAAATGAACAAAGGTTACGTGCATGGCACACACAACTTTGGACCAAATAACTACATCAGAAAATTGCCCCTAAGAAGTGCTTACATCTGCAAAGAGTTCAAAAATAGGCAAATGGCATATTTACAGGTATACTTAGTATATCTATAGCAAGAAAATGTAATTTTTTTCCTTAGTTTTTTGTTTTTTTTTCCCTCTCAACACAGGGCTTTTCTCAACACAGTAGCCCTGGGGGTCCTGGAACTTGTTCTGTTGACTGAGCTGGTCTCAAACTCAAGAGATCCGAGTGTTGGGATTAAAGGCGTGTGCCACCAATGACAAACTACACATTTGTGTCATCCCCTGGAACGGAAGTTACAGTTAAAGAGCTAGCTGTCTTGTGGGAGCTGGGAATCGAACCTTTGTCCTCTCCAGTCCCTGAAATGTATATACTTAACAAAATGTTAATTTAGGTTTAGGCCAAGAATAGAGAATTTTTTTAGTAGTAGAGATAAGGATACATGGAGACAAAAAGGCAGGATGGTGCAGTCTGAAGAGAAATCAGTGTACCAAAGACAAAGTATTTAGGGCTGGAGAGATGGCTCAGGTTAGAGCACTGGCTGCTCTTTCAGAGGTCCTGAGTTCAATTCCCAGCAACCACAAGGTGGCTCAAAAAGCATCTATAATAATATTCGATTCCCTCTTCTGGCCTGCAGGCATAGAAGCAGGTGAAACACTATATAATAAAGACAGTGTTTAAATGTTCACTTTAGTATATGAGGAAGGAAGGCTCACATCCTGCTCGCCTGTCTACCCTCCTGACAGTGCTGCTACACCGAGGAGGACTCTGTTCCCTCCCTTTTATGACTGTAGCCTAGTTCTCTATACTAATAGGGTGGTGGATGTGCTACAATGTGGCTTTTTTTTTTTATTTTTATTTATTTATTTATTTTTTGGGTTTTCGAGACAGGGTTTCTCTGGTTTTGGAGCCTGTCCTGGAAATAGCTCTGTAGACCAGGGTGGTCTCGAACTCACAGAGATCCGCCTGCCTCTGCCTCCCAAGTGCTGGGATTAAAGGCGTGCGCCACCACCACCCGGCTTACAATGTGGCTTTTAAGGAGACTATAAAGATGCTGTCCTTGGTCTGGACCTGGGACATTTCTTAACACCGTTTTCTGTCAGGAAGGAAGCCTAAGCAGTTGAGAGAGCCACACAAGAACTGGTGTCCCCAGTCCACAGCCTCATCCCTGCTTAATAGACAGGAAGCAGTACTAATTGCTGGCTCAGACAGCAAGTTTTTTTTAGTGTACTCACTGTCCTGTCTCGAGCTATGTCAGTAGATGCCTTCAGTCACAGAGGCGAGTCATTCCTGTCAAATTCTTTATGAGCACAAGAAGGGGCTGGGGTGGGAAAGTCCTAGAGACGTTCTCTGCTGAGAAACGCAGTGTGGGTGCCTGTATTACCACCACTGTCGTAGCCATGAACTTCAGCGGGCAATGTCCTCAGCAGAGCAGCTATTTTCCTATCCGACACATTGCCAACCAGCTGCTGCCCTCAGTTCACAACAAGCATTTCTCCATGAGGTTATAGCTTTTAGAACGAGCTAGTAAGTGGCTACGAATAGCTTACCTAGCTTCCTAACTCAACAATTTACAGTTTTGTTATAAACGTGTGAAAGGCGCATCTTTGTGCTTAATGGCATTGAAACACCGGGCATTTTAAGACATTAAAGCTTGGCAGTTTCCAGGTTCTGCCTGACCACTGCCCATGATCAGGGATCTGAGTCTTTTATTGTCTGCTTCTGTTCTATCAGATGAATGAATGGCAAGTGCCGTTTGTTTAACACACCACACTTAGAAGAAGCAAGCAAGGTGCTTCTATCGGGAACTGAAAAGCAGGCCTAACCAGACTGACCTTGTAGGCCACGCCCAGCACCAGCTTCCTTCTCCACCACTTACCGGTCAAGCCCTGGGAGAGCTATTATTTTTTTGTTTAGGCTCTGTGATGGGAAAGTGTAGAGCTTATCTGAAGTCTGGGTGGAGTAGTCTGTGAGGCTGGACCATTTCAGCTTGCGGCTTTGAAGTTGTTCTGGATGCAGGATTTTGAGGAAGCTGCAGCAGAGGCATCTGAGAGGCTGGGTCACCTGGGCTACTTGTCTTCATTGGTGTCTGGGCGCTTTTTTTTTCCTGGAAACAAACTTTTTTTTTAAGATTTATATATTTATTATATATAGTGGTCTGTCTGCACATATGCCTGCAGGCCAGAAGAGGGCACCAGATCTCATTACAAATGGTTGTGAGCACCATGTGGTTGCTGCATGACTCTGTTTAGCACATGGCCTGCTGACTGGCTCCGCCCCTTCGGGTGGGTGAGAGGACCTCGTGTCTGTGCCCTGGCGTGCTGTCTGCTCCAGCTCCAGTAGCCACTTGTACCTCGTTTCCTATCACCGAGTAGTGCACTGCCTGTTGCTCATAAACCTGTTTGAGTGCTTGGTAGCCACACCTGGGTAGGCTGCAAGCCCCGCACCTACTAGGAAACTTTTCCCCCAGCTTTCTCAGGCTCTATGTGGATTTTACATGCCATGCTTTGGACTTCAAATGTAACAAGTCTTTCTCTGTCCCATCAGCTCCCAAATAATGACACGGAGACTTCTGATTAATGTAAACAGGAGACTGCTCATTTGTTTCCCAGTTGCCCAAACTCGAATAATCACACAGAAACTATATTAATTTACAACACTGTTTGGCCAATAGTTCAGGCATTTTCTTAGCTAGCACTTATACCTTAAATTAACCCATTTTATTGATTTATATATCAACCACAAGGCTCTGACCTACCAGCTGTCTCCTTTGTCAACTGATTGGCGTCTTCCTGACTCCACCTACTCTATCTGTTTGGATTTCCCTCCTGGCTTTACTCTGCCAAGCCATTGACCAAATCAGCTTTATTCATCAACCAATAAAAGCAACACACACAGAAACACATCATATTAATTATAAAAGCTTGGCCTATAGCCTAGGTTTGTTTCTAACTAGTTTTATAACTTAACCCATTTATACTAATCTACGTTCTGCCACGTGATTCATGATGGTTCTTTTGCACATCCTACTTGCCCTCCATCTCCTAATTCTCCACCTTTCTTCTTCCCAGAGTCCTCTCTGTCCCTGGAAATCTTGCCTAGATCTTCTGCCTCGCTATTCGCCATTCAGCTCTGTATCACACACACCTTCACACAGTGTACAAATATTCCACAAGAGTGTAGGAATTTCTGTTCACCCATATTCCTAAGACTTAGCTAGTAGATTGTGACAGAATGGCCAAGCTGCTCCTATTCAGAGCTGCAGTATGATGTTATGCTCTTTGGACTCTTTTTGGGGGCCCGCCACCCAGCTCCCAGATGAATCACATGCGGTGTCTCATTTGTATTTGTAAATGTGCAGCCTTAGCTTGGCTTGTTTCTTGCCTGCTTTTCTTTTCTTTTTTTTTTTTTTTTTGGTTTTTCGAGACAGGCTTTCTCTGTGGTTTTGGAGCCTGTCCTGGAACTAGCTCTTGTAGACCAGGCTGGTCTCGAACTCACAGAGATCCGCCTGCCTCTGCCTCCCGAGTGCTGGGATTAAAGGCGTACGCCGCCACCACCACCCGGCTTGCCTGCTTTTCTTAACTTGTCCTGTCTACCCTTTGGCCTCTGTGTTTTTCCCTTTCTCTTTCTCCTGTAAATCTTACTCTTATGCTGTGGATTGCTATGCAGCTGGATGGCTGCCCTTGATGTCCTCCTCCTCCTCAGACTATTCTGAACCTCTTCTCCCAGTTTTCTTCTTCTATGTATTCTCTCTGCTTGCCAGCTACACCTGTCCTTTCTCCTGCCTCACCATTGGTCGTTCAGACCTATTAGAGCATCAGGTGTTCTAGACAAAGAATCACAACATCACAGAGTTTTTTTTTTAAAAAAGTAACATACGTTAACATAATATTCCCAACAGGGAGCATATAACAAGAACTCTGGGGGTGGGGGATGCTCAGAGGTTAAGAGCACTCGACTGCTCTTCCAGAGGTCCTGAGTTCAATTCCTAGCAACAACATGGTGACTCACAATCATCTCTAATAGGATCATGTTGCAAGGGAAGAGGGCCTGCTTGTTTTTCCTGGCCATCTGGCATGCTTAGCCCCGAAATAACCACATAGAAACTGTATTAATTAAATTACTGCTTGGCCATTAGCTTTAACTTCTTATTGGCTAACTCTTACATATTAGTTTAACTCATCTCCATTAACCTGTGTATCACCATGTGGCTGTGGTTTACTGTGGTTTACTGGCATGATTATAATCAATATCTGTCTGAGGCAGATTCCTGACTCTGCTTTCTTCCTCCCAGCATTCAGTTCTGTCTTCTCCACCTACCTAAGTTCTGCCCTATCAGACCCAAAGCAGTTTCTTTAATCATTAACCAATGAAAGCAAGGCATGAACAGAAGAACCTCCCACACCAGGATCAGATTCTGTCTTTGGGTGTACATGAAGACAGAGAACTCATATACATGAAATACATGAAGGCATAAGTAAATCTTAAAAAAACTCAGGGGGAATGGGAAAATGATGGGCAGGAGGCAGTGGGGAAGAAATAGTCTTTTCTGGAGGAAAGCTGACTTCAGTGGGGCGGGGAGGGAGTTCCCAGGGCAGGAAGGGAGCCCCTGGGAAAGGGAGGGAGTTCCCAGGGCGGGAAGGGAGCTCCTGGGGCAGGAATGGAGTTCCTGGGGCTGGAAGGGAGCTCCTGGGGCAGGAAGGGAGCTCCTGGGGCAGTTCTTCCTGCCTTCACTTTCCAGCCCAGGGCAGACCTCAGACTCCCTCAAGCAGGGCAGCTGACATCTGGGTAGAATGTAATGGCCATCTAGTGCAAAGGACCAGAATGAATGGAGGACAAACTGACTTCAACCAACTGCAAACCTCACTGACAGGAAGCAAACACATTGCCTAGCCAGGTTTTCCCGGGTTTTGTATTTCAATTAGGCAAACAGCAATGGCTGTCTAACACAGTGCTGTAACTGAACAGTGAACAACACTTGGGAAATTGAAAAATGTATAAAAAGCTAGAGAACAAAGAAAAGCTACTGCTGAGTCTGACCCTGGGCCCTTCACAGCTTCTGCCCTGGGATCTACCTGAGGTTCAAGGAGAAAGGCCATCACTTTAACATGTCAGCCACAGGGTGCATTTGGCTGGGCAAACAGGGCCGCCAGCCTTCTCCTTACTTCTCAGACACAGCAGCACCTATCCCCCAAGCCCACTTCCTCCTGATGCACCTTCGAGCTTGGGGCTGTTGGGTAAAATATAAAAATTGTCTGTTTGTGGGTGATGGTCCCATAAAAATGGAGCAGAGAGACTTCAAATGTCAGGAAATCTTAAAGCCCAAGTCATTGCTAGGCAAAGATTAAAAATTGGCAGAATGAAATAGCTTGGTTCTCATGAGCTGATAAACACGGAACTGGTGGGTTTCTGCTCACACACCCTTCACCAGGATTGGGAGAGGAAGGGCAGGGAGCTGCAGGCTGAGTCCCTTCCCTAGGAGTTCACTTTCTGAAGAAAGGGGGCAGCAGGCAAAGGGTGCTGAGGGGCCTGGATTTATTCTCTTTTGGCCATGAGTTCTGGGTCTTCCCCATGCAGAAAGCAAGCCAGTAGCAGCACTGTGGGCACGGAACTCATGGAAGCTTGATGACCCATCGCATTCCTTCCTGCAGTCAGACCATGGGAGGGCCGCTTCTCACCGCCTTCCTTCTGCAGCTGTGGTCCTGGGCAGTGAGGGTCAGAGAGAAGGTTGGTCCTCTGATCCTGCCGGCCTCCAGGCTCCCATGGCCATCTTAGGGCAAAGGCCTGGAGCGATGCCTGCAGGTGGGAAAGAGGGGCGAAGAGTGTGTGGGGGGGAACAAAGCAAGAGTCTCTCACGCTCTCCCAAAGAGTGACTCTTAAAGAGGGATCCATGTTTACAAAAGTGTTAACCGGGATGGTCAGATGGCTCAGCCACTCGTCCTTGAGCCTGGAATCCTGAGTACCGTCCTCAGGAGTGTATGCGTGGTGGGAGGAGAGACTGGATCCCTGCAAGCTGCCCTCTGGCCTCCTCACATGTACCCCACAATACATTTTTTTTTTTTTAAATAAAATTCCTCTTAAAAGTTGGACGGCTTCTTTAGAAATCTCCTGAGGCCTCCTCCAGCCTCCATCCTTACAGTATGCTCAGGTGAGGGAAGACAGGGTGGGGAGGAAGAGAAGAGATTGGAAACAGGTTTGTGCCTCAAATGGGTGTCAAGGATCTTTCTGACATCAACTCTTAGCTCAAACTTCCTTCGGGCTTAGCTGTCCTGGGGTGGGCTACAGGGCTGGAGGCAGAAGGCAGCTTGGTTGGGAACTGTGTGGCTGCTGATGGCGCCTCTGGTGTTTTGGGGGGTGGGGGTTCGAGTCAAGCCCTGCATCAGGATCTGAGAGTCCACCCAAGAGTGTAGACACAGAAGATCACGAGCCGCTCTGCAATCTAGGGAACAAAAGCAGCATTCTGAAAGGCACGGCCATGTGATGAAAGGGAGGTTTCTGGGGCTGGGGAGATGGCTCAGTGGTTAAGAGCACTTGCTGCTCTTACAGAGGCCATGATTCAATACCCAGCACCCACATCCCACCGTAGCTCCAGCTCCAGGGAATCTGACGCTGCCTACTTGCCTCAGCCAGCGCTAGCACATATGCTTAGTGTACACACAAACACGTACACACACCCACACGCTTAGCTGAAACTCGTGTACACACATCCCTGACACAGAGCAGCACTGGCTTAGGCCTGGACTGGGGAACAAGGTGCACAGCTGACCCAAGCTACCTGAATCGCCGCCACTCGCTGGTGTCCAAACAAGTCAGAGGTGATCCGGCCCGGTCCACGACCTCTAATACTGTAGCCTGTGCGCACACAGGTCCGGAAACATCCACAGTACGACAGGAGACTCGGTCCAACCGAAGACCCCATGCTTCTCCTGTGAATGCGGCAGCCCGCTCGCAGGGGCCTCCTGAATCTGCGCAGGCGAGCTCCGGGACTTGGAGACCAGCCGAGCCCCACGCAGGTCAGGCTTTGCTGGGTTCCAGGCCTGCCTCTCTGTGCCCTGGATGCTCTCACCCATCAGCCCAGGCTCCCCAGTTGGGTGAGAATTTGGATTCTTCCTCAACCCACGAGGTTCCAGGTCGGGTAGAGGCCACCCGGGCAGGACTCTTTGTTGGGTGTCTGTCTCCACTGTGCCTGCTCCCTGGCTCCCACCTTCTAGCTTCAGTGGTCCTGGATGATCCAACCAAGGCAGCCGCTTGGCCTCCCTCCGGGTTCCACGCATTCCTACTGGCCCCAAACCCAGCCAGCTCCCAATGTCTCCAGATCGGTCCTAACTGCTCCTAACCTGTCTCTAATGGTCACCTGCCAACCCTCAACAGCCTCAACTGTCACCGGTGAGTTTCTGACAGTGGAGGATCCAAACACCCTCCACTTGTCCCCAAGGGCTGGAAGTCAGTTCTTAGCCACACCCCCTTCGTTCCCAACGGTCACCAACCAGTCTCCAACAGCCTACAGACAACTCAGACCCCAGCCTGACTCCAACTGTCCCTAGTGTCCCCTAGTAAATGCAGCACTTTACAAAGCAGTCCGTTGTGGCCCCTCGTTGACTTCAAGGACCCCGGGGCTTCTCTCCAGCAGCCCCCCACCCCGCCACCCCAGGTCCTCAACTGTGCCCCCTCTCCACAAGGTGCCAACTGGATCTTAGCCTATGAGGCTGGTCTGGCGCATGGGCCCAAAAACCTTCCTGGAGTTCAGGGTGTGTAGTGACCAGTGAAGAGCCTGGGTTGGGCAAGGAACCCATTGACTGAGGGCAACACCGTGTAAATCCCAGGAAGGAATTGGGGAATCTAGGAAGGGATCTGGAGCCGAACTGAGGCGCTGACATACAGCTGGGAGGAAAGGGGAGGCAGAAGCTGCAAGGAGGCCAGCAGGAAGCTATGGCTGTTGTGGGGACCAAGGAAACAAGGCCAGACAAGGGGAGGACAGGAGGTGGCCAGAGGACCCAGGAAGGAGGGAGGGTGAGTCGCACTAGGGGTGCCTCCTCTAAGGGCCCTGCGCCTGGGAACACCATTCACATCTTCAGAAGTGTCTCTGAGGAAGAAGCAGGCTTCCAGATGTAGGATGCATACAATGAAGAAGCGGCCTTAAAATTTACGCCTTAGAAATTGGTGTGGCTTTGAGGCACGAACGTTAATATTTCTTTACATCAATTTAAGTAGTTCAAGTAGCACCTTTAGTTCATTTTTAATAAAACAAAATTTTATTAAAAATTTACTTTCTCTGTATTATTTTTTATTTTATCAGCTTCATTCTTGACACCAAATGCAAATTTAAGGGGGTGCTTGTGGCCACTTTCAGATTTGATCGTTCCCTGAGAAGCTCTGTGGGGCGATCAGAGGAGTTAAGACTCCAGCCAGTCTAGGCCAGCAGCAGACTCAGCACCTGCTGTCTGCAGCAGGGTGTGAAGTGACCATCATATCTCTAGAGTGTCACCCAGCAGGGTGTGAGTGATCATCATATCTATAGAGAGTCACCCAGCAGGGTGTGAAGTGACCATCATAGAACATCACCATCAGGGTGTGAAGTGACCACCATATCTATAGAGAGTCACCCAGCAGGGTGTGAGTGACCATCATATCTCTAGAGCGTCACCCAGCAGGGTGTGAGTGATCATCATATCTCTAGAGCGTCACCCAGCAGGGTGTGAAGTGACCATCATAAGAACATCACCATCAGGGTGTGAAGTGACCATCATATCTCTAGAGCGTCACCCAGCAGGGTGTGAAGTGACCACCATATCTATAGAGAGTCACCCAGTAGGGTATGAGTGACCATCATATCTCTAGAGTGTCACCCAGCAGGGTGTGAGTGATCATCATATCTATAGAGAGTCACCCAGCAGGGTGTGAAGTGACCACCATATCTCTAGAGCATCACCCAGCAGGGTGTGAGTGACCATCATATCTCTAGAGCATCACCCAGCAGGGTGTGAGTGACCATCATATCTCTAGAGCGTCACCCAGCTGCACCTTAACCTTGGCATCTGGAGTCCTGTTGGTGCCTGCCGGACCTGTGATTGAGGGGCACATTCATGATGTTTATCTCCTGTTTCTCTGGGTATGGACATTGTGTAGCCTCCTGTCATTAGGTGAATTGGCTCAAGTCACCTTGAAGGTCAACAGTCATTGATAGGCAAGACAGGAATGCCACAAGCCTAGAGATGACCTTTGGAGCCAGTGCAAAGACCAGAACTCTCTCTGAATATGTCAGTTAGTTTCACAAAATAATAGGTGAACTCTATAAATAAATAAATAAATATATATACATACATACATATATGTGAACAAAATAATATATATGCGAACAAAATAATATGGAACTCTTTCTGAATATGTTAGTTTCACAAAATAATAGGTGGCTGTGGAGATATTTTGTTTGTGCTGTAAAAGCAAAACTTGCCTGAGGATCAGAGTGTGAAGCTAAACCACTACTTAGCCACAGAGCCCAGGCAGTGATGGCACACACCTTTGATCCCAGCATTCGGGAGGCAGAGGCAGACGGATCTCTGTGAGTTCATGGCCACCCGGTAGTAGACTGATCCAGTCTCAAAGAGAAACAGAGCAGGGTGGTGGTGGTTCACACCTTATATCCCAGCACTTGGGAATCACAGGCCTTTAATCTCAGCACGGGGAGGTGGAGACAGGAAGGAATATGGCTGGGCAGAGAAAGGAATATAAGGCGGGAGGAGACAGGAGCTCAGGGCATTCAGTCTGAGGACTGCAGAGACAGGACACCCATTCAGTCTGAGGATTCCATACAGGTGAGAACCAGTGTCTGGCCGCACTGCTCCTCTTTCAGCGTTCACCCCCTAACATCTGACTCTGTTTTTTATTATTAAGACCAATTCGAATTCACACTACAGGTGGCACTTAAAATCTTTCAATTACATATTATAATTGAATATTTATTTTGTTTTATGTAAGTATTTTGCCTTCATGTATTATGTGTACCACACGCATGCCTAGTGCCAGCGGAGGGCAGAGAGATGTTGGATCTCCTGGATTTGGAGTTATAGAATCATTGTGGGCTTCCATGTGAGTGCTAGGAACCAAACCTGGGTCTTCTGCAAGAGCAACCAGTGCTCTTAGCCAACTATCTCAGGCCCCAAAGAGACCCTATGTGAATAATAATAACAACTTGAAAATTTAAAATATATATGCTATAATTTGAAATATATATGATCTATTTTAAGTTTGCATATAATAAAATTTAAAAAATATATAATATAAATTTATACATAATAAATTTTTAACATAAATTTTCAAATTATGTTCTCATTCAGATAGAGTCTCACACTGCAGCCCACACTGCCCTGGACCTCACTGTTCAGATTATGCTAGTCTGGAATTTCCTATGTAGCTCAAGCTGGCCTTGAACTTGAAGACCTCTTGTTTCAGTCTCCTGAGGATGGGGGTTGAGCTGCCCCAACATGCTGCATCATTTGCCCCCTTTCTCTTTAATTCAATTGCATAGCAGCTTTTTTTGAGGGGGTCTTAGTTAGGGTTTCTATTGCTGTGAAGAGACACCATAACCATGGCAACTCTTATCAAGGAAAAGATTTAATGGGGTGGCCTTGCTTACAGTTTCAGAGGTTCAGTCCGTTATCATCATAATGTGGAGAGCAATGGTGGCAGGCAGGCAGACATGGTGGTGGGTGAGAGCCCCACATCTTACAGGCAACAGGAAGTTGACTGGTACACTGGGCAGTATCCTGAGCACAGGAAACCTCAAAGCCCGCTGCCACAGTGATCACTTCCTCCAGCAAGGCCACACCCACTCCAACAAAGCCACAGCTCCTAATAGTGCCACTCTCTGTGAGATGGGGGGGGGGAGAGTTACATTCAAACTACCAGTATTTGTGATATTTCTTTACCACTTAGTTTAAAAAGTATGTGTTTTCCTTCCTTCCTTCCTTCCTTCCTTCCTTCCTTCCTTCCTTCCTTCCTTCCTTCCTTCCCTCCCTCCCTCCCTCCCTCCCTCCCTCCCTCCCTCCCTCCCTTTCCTTTCTTTCTTTAAAAATGACTTTCACTGTGTGTTTCTGGCTGGCCTGGAACCCACAGCACTTTGTAGACCAGGCTGACCTTGAACTCAAAGAGATCCATCTGCCTCTGCTTCCCCAGTGATAGGATGAGAGGTGTTTGCCACCCCACTGGCTTAAAAGTTATATAAACTGATTGTGTGTGTGTGTGTGTGTGTGTGTGTGTGTGTGTAGGACAACCCCAAGTGTCATTGCTCTGGTGCCAACCACTGTCTCTAGGTCAGTGGTTCTCAACAGTTTGATTTGTTGTTCAAAATTCCTTTGGGGGCTAAACCATCCTCTCACAAGGTAGCCAAAGACCATCAAAAAACACAGATATCTATGTTATGATTCATAACAATAGCAAAATTACAGTTACGAAGTAGCAATGGAAACAGTTTTAAGGATGGGGGTCATCACAACATGAGGAACTGTATTAAAGGGCTGCAGCATTAGGGAGGTTGAGAACCACTGTTCTAGGTGGTCCAGATTTCTCAAATAGGTTAGCTAGACTGACAATCTCTAGGGATCCTCCTGTTCTACCTCCCCAGTGCTAGGATTACAAGTGTGGACCACTGTGTCTGGATTTTTTTTTTTTGAGACAGGGTTTCTCTGTGTAGCCCTGACTGTCCTGGAACTTGCTCTATAGACCAAGCTGGCCTCAAACTCAGAGATCCACCTGCCTCTGCCTCCCACATACTGGTATTAAAGGTGTGTGCCATCATGCCTGTCTAGATTTTTTTAAAAAAGGATAGGTGTGTGTGTGCATGCACACATGTGTGTGTGCATCCATGTGTGTGTGAACAAAGCCCAGAGGCCAGAAGAGGACACTTGATCTCTTGGAGTCAGAGGGCCTGGGTTTGGTTTCCAGCATGTATGTCTGGCTGCTAACACCCATCTGAAACTCCAGCTTCTGGTGATCTAGTGTCCACTTCTGGCCTCCTCAGGCACCTGCACACACTTGGTGCACACATGAACCCACATAAGCAAAGTGTTCACACATAAAAACAAAATTAACCATAAAGAGATCTTCACAGTAAATGGGAAACTCACGTGCACAGATGTAAGCACGCGCATGGTGTGGGATTCCCTCTGTATTCTGTGAATATGTTTAATTACCATTGGCTAATAAAGAAACTGTTTTGGCCAATGGCTTAGCAGAGCAAAAAAATCTGAACAGATTTATATAGAGAGAGCAGGTAGAGTCAAGGAGGCATCATATAGTTGCCAAAATAGAAAGACACCATCCAGAACCTTACCAGGTAAGCCTCAGCCTCATGGTGATACATAAATAAATAAAATGAGTTAATTCAAGATATAAGAGCTAGCTACAAATATGCCTGAATCATTGGCCAAACAGTGCTGTAATTAATATAGTTTCTGTGTGATTATTTGGGTCTGAGCAGCCAGGAAACGAACAAGCAGTCTCTGCTTACATGCACATGCACACACCTCATTAAAAATAAGTTCAAACCTACAGGGAGGGTGACTTTAGTCTCTGGAACTACCTAGGTGGAGGGGGCTGACACCCTTGTGCTGTTTTTCCTCCCAAGAGCAAGTGTACCTTGGTGATTATCCACCACTTAAAAAGCCAACCAACCAGTCTGGAGACCTGGACCAGAAAGATACATCAATCAACACAGGAAATATGGAAGCACCAGTGAAAGGTCCAGTCTGAATAACAAGGTCAAGGGCGTGACACGTGTTCCATTGTATGAAACTGTATGTTTTCTGCATTGCTCCTGGCTGGAGAGGAAGCTTCCTTAAGACCCAGGAAATAAACACACAAGTCTCAGGAGGTTCCTGAAATTTAAAAGATTCATGAGCACCCTCCACTGAGGTTATACAGTCAGTCATGATTGCTGGACGGATACTCTCAGACAGGCTGAGCTGTCTGCCATTGTGCTGGGAGCTTCAGAGGTACAGATTTTGTGTGTTGTTGCTCTGATGAATGATTCAGCTGCCATGGGGTCATCCATGCTCCTGGAACCCCTTAACTATACTTTTGTAAGTAATGCTCAGAAACTCATTCGCCAGACTAGACTTGGGAGGAATTGTTTTCTCTGTTGTTAGTGCCTTATCTAAGTGAAAAGTGCTTGTTTCTGTCTCCCAAGGGAAAAAAATCACACAACATCAACCCTGCTGGGCTTTATTCAGAGCTTGTTTATGGGAGGTAACCACTGTACCAAAAGTTACATCCCCAGCCATCCTGGGGGTTATTTTATTTTATTTTATTTATTTATTTTTTATTTTTTTGAGACAGAGTTTCTCTGAGGCTTTGGAGCCCATCCTGGAACTTGCTCTGTAGAGTAGGCTGGTCTTGAATTCATAGAGACCTGCCTTCCTCTGCCTCCCAAGTGTTAGGAATATTTCCTAATGTGAGCTCTCCACTGATGCATAATCCCAATCAAACCAAATCAAAACAAGCCAAATTAAGAGATATCCAGGTTTAATGGGAGTTCTGCGCTCTTGGGTGGCCCCAAGGGGGAAGCAGAAAGCCGCGTAAACCACTGGGAGGGAGAAAAGGAAACCACGTGTTCCTCTTTTGAGAGTTCACTTAAATATTCTGTCCACCGGGAGGAAGAAAAGACCACATGTTCCTCTTTTGGGAGTTCACTTAAATATTCTGTGGGAGTGGTCCTGAGCCCCCGCCCCCCCCAGGGAGGGGTCAGGACCTGGCCTACTGGGATTTGGAGTCCAGAGTGCTAACTCTCAGGGTCAGGGGGCTAGGATAGATGCAAGAGGCTGGGGCCTAAGCTCCCAATTTAACACTGAGTGCTGGGATTAAAGGTGTGCACCACCACTGTCCGGCTTTGTTGTTTTGTTTTTGACACAGGGTCTCATTACGTAGCCCTGGATGGCCAGGAACTTCTATGCAGATCAGGCTGGCCCTGAACTCACTGAGACCTCCTGGCTCTGCCCCCAGCATACCGGGACGGTAGGTGAGCATCACCATGCCCAGCTCATCCTGGGTACTTGGATGCAGTGACTAGGAACAATTCTGTCACTTAAGAAAACTCTTGGACAGTCAGTGAACTGGAAGGGACACAGGGAACAGGAACGTAAATGGACTTGACCCAGATTCTTGATAGTTTCTTATCTCTGTCAGCGTGGCAGTCACCTGCTGTGGACCTGGTAGGGTCTGGCAACTGTATTGGTTAATGCCACAGCCTTCCAAGGCCATAAGGAAGCTGCAGGGTCAATCCAGGAAGAGCCGCTGGAACGGAGTAGCCCTTCAGTTGTTGATACTGACTCAGCGTGGCCACCAGGGGGCAGCGCAGCACAGTGGTTGCCAGCACAAACCTTCCTAGCTGGAATGAAGTCTTTCTGGTGAACTTGGTGGCACAAGCCTGTAATCACAGCTGAGGCAGGAGGAATTTCAAGTCTGATTTTTGTGGCCACGATTAAAAAACAAACAAAACAACAACAAAAGAGTAAAAGCCACACGGGGTGAAAGGGCTTTCCTCTTTCTGGTTACTGTCCCATACCTAGGGAAATCACAGATGCAGGAGACAGTTTGCCACACCGAATCTACAGTCAGCTCAGAGGAACGGGTGCACCCGTGTTGCCTGTGGCGTGTTTGCTCACTTTCAGCCAGATCCCCCGTGATTATGCAGCCCAGGACCTGGAGCTGTCCGCAAAGGCTGGGTCAGTTAGCAGTTCAGACAATCACCACACACACACAAGCACACAGGTCAAGTGATCTGGGCAGTCCCTCAGTTAAAATTCCCTTCTTAGGTGAGTATTAGTTGTGTCAACTACACAGTCCAAACATGCATGAGTAAGGGCCATAAATCAGAGGTCCTCCGTGTGAGCACGGGCAATTTCCCTGCTTTCCTGGGGAAAATCTGCTTGTAGGAGTTTGGTGGCCCAGCACACTTCACAGTGTGCGGTAGCACAGTAGAGGACCTCAATTTCAATTTCTATTTTGACTGTTCTTACCTGTATACAATGTACTGTGTGATTCTACTCCCCAATTGCCTTCTCTTCTCCTCCTCCCCCTGCCTGCTAATCCTCCTCATCCTGCTCCCAACTGCTCCCAAGTCTAATCTGTTGCACATCTGTGTGTGTGTGTGCTATGTAGTCTGTGTTGTCTGTGTCTCTTTGTGTCTCTGTGTTTGTCTGTGTATGTGTATGTCTCTCTTTGTGTGTGTGTGCTCTGTCCCCCACCTCTCTCTCTCCCTCCTTTGCCCCCCCCCCCCCCCGTGCACCATGCTATACAGTGTAGAGGTAAGAGGACAGTTTGTGGGGTCTAGTTCTTCCCTTGACTATGTGGGCTGTGCGGCTGACTTAGTTTGTCAGACTTGTCCCAAGCATCTTTACCCATGGGGACATTGGAGCTCCTCTAGGCACTCTGGAAACACCCAGCAGATGCTCACTGCTTTGTAAGCACAAGGTTAGAACACAGAGGTCTCCCTAGAGAGCAGACACCGGCAGCCAGAATCTCCATAGCAAGCTGGTGTCGCTCAGGCATAGCCTTGCTCCGGCTCTTTCATGTTGCTAGAACCCTTGCACGGTGCCTTCCACTCCCAGTTTTTCCTCCAGTGTGGTAGGGAATAAAGACGACCCCTGAACTGGGTATAAAGTCAAGCGACTTCTAACACAGCAAAATACAATCCCTTGCTTAGGGAACATGGTGTCCACTCTCATACCGGTCATCGCTGCCCAGAAACAATTGTGACTGGGCCCTCGTAGAAGATGGGGAGGCAGATAGTGATGCTGGGCATAGAGCTTGGGGACACACAGGAGCTTTGTGTGAGTGACTGGCAGCCCAGCTGGCATCAGAGTCCTCTATTTACCACCCAAGTCAGAGACCCAAGAGGCAGGGATCCTTTAGGCGAGGTCAGAACTGTGGATGGGTCAGACTTAGGCCTGAAGCAAAGACTGGGGGCAAATGAGGAGAGACTTGCGCTTGTTTCTCCGGGATCCGAACAGTCAGTTCATTATCATTGTTACCCCCGATAACTACAAAGTCCCAAGAGCTGTTTATAAAACAAAATGCTCGCTTTTCATGTTTGTACAGTAAAACATATATATCAGTGTTGCCTGTATTTTTATATGTTTCCGCCTGATGAGACAGGACTCAATCAGGGCAGTACAGTGGTAGACTCCCTTTAAATCATAAGACAACTTTAAAAATTTAAATTACAAGCTGGGTGTGGTGGTGAACACCTTTAACATCAGCACTCAGGGGGCAGAGGCAGGTGGATCTCTGTGAGTTCCAGGCTAGCCTGGTCTATATGGCACGTTCCAAGGCAGCCAACACTACGTAATGAGACTCTGTCTAAACAGCAAAAATAAATAAATGCAAAATTAAAGATAACAATAAGACCACCAGTATATTATTTATTTATTCTGTGTGTATGTGGGAGGTACATGTGTCTCTGGTCGCCACACATATGGTAACCTTACCTTGTTCTAGTTAGCGTCTAGACGAACCAGACACCACCGGTAAAGTGGAGCCACCAGGGTCTCACACAGTGTGGAATGACTTAGGGCAGGGCATAGCCCGATCTGCACACAAACCACAGACCCCCAACATGGCCCCGTGCCACGGTAAGCATGCTGCCTGGAACAACACAGCTTGTCCAGGTCATGTCACAACAAGAGTCACACTCGCTAATTCCTGTCTTTAAACTCTGAGTAGATTCTCTCTGTAGATTCTCTTACACACACACACACAGAGAGAGAGAGAGAGAGAGAGAGAGAGAGAGAGAGAGAGAGAGAGAGAGAGAGGCATCCCTGGCTTTATACACAGGGTTTCAGCTCAATATGTTCTCCAGTGCCACCATCTGCCTGTCCATCATCTGAACATCAATCTATCCACCCATCCTTCCAACTCACCCTCACCTCCATGGTCCCAAGCGTCAGCTGCTCTGCCCTGCAGCTTGACTTTCCAGATCTCTGGAAGCTCTTCACCTGAATTCCTTGCTGCGTATCTACCACCTTGTCTTAGATAACTTTGGCGATTTGACACAGCCTAGAATCACTTGAGAAGGGAGGTTCAACCGGGGTCCACCTAGATCAGACTGGTCTATGGACATGTCTGTGGAGGATTCCCTCGATTATTAGTGCTGTAGGAGAGAGAGCCTAGCCACTGTGGTGGCCCTGTGCTCTGTAAGAGAGCTAGCTGGGCATGAACCTAGGACAAGCAATAACCTTTTATGATCTCTGCCTCAAGTTCTTGTTTGAGTGTCTGCCCTGACTTCCCTCTTGATGGATTATGACTTGGATATTTAAGCTAAAATCACACCCCCTCCCCACTGCCTTTTGCTCAGAGAGTTCTATTAGCTGTGGAAGGAGACTGAAATACACTATAACAATTCTGTTGTTCTCAGCTTTCCCTAGAGTGGGGCCTCTTTGGATTGAACCCTTTGGGAGTCATTCTACAACCTGCATAGATACATAGTTTACAGTGTGATGTGTAGTGTTTGAGCTGAGAGTTAATACTGGTCATTAAATTTGGCATTAAAAAACCCCCATGTTTGCTGTGTAGCCGGCTATCAAGGGAAGTCAAGATTACCCAGCAAATTGCAGCCAACAGCACCGATAAAGCGTGACAACGTTTCATTAAGGCAGTTTGACATTGTGAAAAGATGTGAGCATATCTCTCCATGGCTCCAGCAGAGTGGGCTCATGGCCGTTCTGTGGGATGAGCAGCTGTGTGGTCCGGAGGGATGGGCACATGTGACCTGCTGTGGGTAGAGCGATGAGGAGTGAGCCTTGGCGAAGGGGAGGCTTTGCGTGGGTGTCAACTGTGTGGTGGGATGCTGGAGTGAGCATGGGTTGCAGGGTGGATGCGGGGTGCACACAGGCATGCGTGATGTGGCTTTAGCTTTTGTTCAGATTTTTCTTTTACTCTTTGTTGGCCTTTGTCCCTGTCTTTGTTGGGCCTTTGTTTTCTCTCTGTTTTGCTCTTTGTTTCAACTTTCTTTAGCTTTTGTTTGGTCTCTCTTTAGCCTTTTGTTTAAAACTGTGTGGCCTTTGTGCAGCCTTTGTGTGGCTTTTGTTGTAAAGTACAACTTGGCTGAGGACCCATCAAAAACACCTCTGTAATGAAAACCCAGACGCGCAATCTCTCCCTATATATTCTGCATGTATTGAGGTAGCCCAGTTCCACAAGGGCCGCGTGTCCACGGGATTCTCTCTTACGCAGTAGCCGCTACCTGCAGGTAAGGATTCCGGAGGCTCACGCGGCAAGGGCACACATCCCCAAGGGTTTCAGGGGAAGCCAGCCATGATGGCAGCTGGGGATGGGAGAAGGAAAAAGAACAGAGTAGCCCAAGAGAGAAAGAACAGCCATTTACTCTGACCTGGGCAGAGGCGCCTCAGAACTATCCTTCCTAATATCTGGGTTTGCTGTCCCAGGGAAAGATGCTCGGATTTTCTTGTTTGTCATCTTTGCTGTTGCAGAGAGATCAGCGGTGCTGGTGGTTTCTCCCCCAGGTCCCATTTCTTGTTTTATTTGTTGTCATGATTTAAAAAATGAGTTTTCACGGGGCCCCACTCCTCGCTAGGACTTTTGTAGTTAATGGTTAATAGGGAAGAGAGACACTGTCCTTAGTCATGTATCTGGCTGGCACTGGTAAGTTGCTCATGCTCCTGTAGGGAGCCCCAATGAAACTCCTTGGATTTTACCCCTCTTCAGGGACAAAAACCACGGAAGAAGAAGGGGAGGTCAGGTGGGAAGAGGGAGTGGACCTTCAGGAGTGGAAGGGAACGGGGAGGGTGACAAGACCTGGCTGTGACTGAAATAATTACATGTGTGAAAATGTGACAAGACCCATGATTGTGCACAATGAACATATGACAACAAAAACATCTGAAAAGGAGCAGGCGGAGTTAAAAGAGGACTATGAGCTGCTTTTCCTTCTCCCTTAAACACACAGCAGGATCTGTAAGCGGGGGATGCAGCAGTGAGGACCAAATTCACACCCTAACTGGAGCCATGCTGATGCTTTGTCTCATACAAAATCTCACGGGATCATGGGAACCTTCAGTCTTTGGCTGAGGAAAAAGGAAAGAGATTTGTGCCAGGGGAATAAAGCAATGAACTCGGCTATGGTATTAGGAAGAAAACAGAGAAAAGGTTTTGAACGCCCTGTGAACAGAACAGGCAGGCAGGAAATGGACTGTAGCCAGGTGTGAAGATCTGCTGTTTGGAGAGTATTTAGGATGCCGGGGGTTGCTGGTGAGTGGATCTCAAAATTGCTTCAAATCTACGGAAAAGTTGCAGACTTTTGAAGAACTCCAGCTGTGCCTAGTTCAGGCAAATGCTAACACCCTCCGCATTTGCTGGCTGTTCTCTTTCTGTCAGACACCTGCACCTTATCCCCGCCCCCATGGAGACTAAGTGCACACATCATTAATGTCAGAAACTAACAGCGAGCTTGCTGATCTGTTATATAATCTAGAGTTCCCCGCCCCAGTTCATCCGTGCTTTTAGCAGCCAGTCCAGTCTCACACACTGCTTCTGGCTGTCTTGTCTCTTCAGATTCCCTTAACCTGCAAATGTGGCCAGGGCAACCATTCTCTGGCAGTCTTGTTTGTTGTTTTTGTTGTTGTTGATGATGGTGTATGTGTGTATTATGATTGTATGTCTGTGCAGACGTGTGCTTGTGCAGAGGTTAGAAGTCAATGTCACGTGATCTCACCCATCCCTTTCCACCTTAGTTTTTGAGACAGGGTCTCTCTCACTGAGTCTGGAGCCTGTTCCTAGACCTCTAGGGGTCTGCCTGTCTCTACCCCAGCGCTGAGGTTACAGATGACAGAGCCCATGACTGGCTGTTATGTGGGTGCTGGGGATCTGAACTCAGATCCTGCACAGCGAGTTTGGTGCCCACTGAGCCCAGTTAAGATGCTGGCCGCTTCTAAGCTGTTGTCAAATGTCCTTCAGCTTGCGGTCTGAATGACGCTAACAGGAAACAGATTCCAATAGGGTGATATTGGCTAATTCTGTGACTAGGTCCCTGACCAGTGGGGGCACCTTCTCCCGTGGTTCCAGCACTTCCGCCCAGCATAGATCCCACCCTTCCTGGGAAAACACAGCATTAGGTCCCGTGACTGCCATAGCTAAGGAGTCACCTGCAGTTTGACGAGTTTATTTTGCTGAAAGGATCATGAGGCTGGGAATGTAGCTCAGTCAGCAGCACCTGCCTAGCGCACACAGAGCCCCAGGTTCAGTCACGGACATTGGGTAAACAAACTGTAGAGGCATGGTGGCACACACCTGTGATCCCAGCACTCAGGAGGGTCAGACGTTCAAGGTCATCCTCAGCTACAAGGGGAGCTGGAGACCAGTCTGGGTTAAAGATCCCAACTCAAAACACACAGACAGACAGACAGACAGACAGACAGACAGACAGATTATATATTCCTATGGTGAATTATTTAGCGGTAGACAATGAAGGTGTTAACCCCCTCCTTTTTCTCAGTCCAAACAATTGAGGCTCAGGCTACAGAGGGCTTAGGAGGCAGGGTCTGTGGATGGCACCTGCTTCTGATGATCTAGAATTCTGCGGGGCTGGGCTGGGCCTCGGCTGGTTGCACCTACGGAATCTGATCATGTCAACTTTGAAGTTCTGTTGAAGAGTGACTAGGATTTTCAAGATCTCTGTGTGGAAATCACAAGATACTCAAATGTTTGCAGCTGGGTTGCCCTTCGATATATGTGAATGCCATAGTTGTGTGTCCCTGAGCTCAGCAGGCTCGAGGTCAGGGATCCCCATGTGTTCCAGAACCCACCCCCAGCATAGACTTCTTCAAGATGTTTCTAAGGCATGCAGGTCTTCTTAATCTCAAAACCTGTGAGGTAGAAAATACACACATCTCCTAGGTGAGAGAACAGAAAGAGGCCACCCTGTGATCACACCTGGTGACACCACCCTGGAACAGGGAATCATGGGACAGCACCTGCACTTCAGGGCCTCAAGGGAGGCACTAGCCTCCTGAGGGACAAGTGAAAACCAGGTGTCAGGCCTCTATATTATCATTATTGTTGTTGCTGTTATTATTATTATCATTATAGTCCTACATTTTGAATCTTCCCAGGGTCCAAGTCCACTGAAAAAGGAGACTACCTCACTTCACCCTATTGTCCCTGTTTCTTCAAGAAGGTTTAGTCCTTGCATGAGGCAACCACAGTCTCACAAGCGAATAACCCACGAAATCATATACTTTGAGTAAGCTGGGAACTCCAGAGCCTTCCCTATGCTGAGGAGATGAAGAAGTGGTTTTTCTTTATGTCTCAGTTTACCTGTTACCACATGGAGCTTCTCATTGACATCCGGGTTCCCAGTAGCCACACATGGATTAGTCTTGGCACTCAACAGTACTATTGCTTACCTGATGTTAGCCAGCCATCGATGTGTACTTAGCTTAGTGTTGAAGCTTGATGTCCTCAAGGGGAAGTTAAAGAATTCTGGGGCTATGCTATGCATGTGGCCACACAGAAAATAATTAAAAAGTATATGAACAATTAATTTAAAGAATTCTGAATTAACTGGAAGTCTACATTTAGGAATTCTTTTTTGTTGTTGTTGTTGCCTTCATTTTGTTTTTAAAGCTTGTGACTTGTTTTATTTTCCGTCCATTCATTCATCCACCCATTCAATGAACAAATATTTGCTGGGAGCCCCCGTGACCAGCACTGAGCTAGTATCTGAGATCAGAGTGTGTGCAAACACAGATTTTACATTTTAGTGGTAACAGTGAAAGAATTGCATCTGAATGATATACATGCAGAGGAGAAAAAGGCTCAGTAAGATGTAAAAAGGAACTTCCTCAACACTTCCAGGGAGTTCTTCCCTGACGAAGAAGCTTCAGGCCAAACTCACACCTGTACAGCAGCTGCCTGCCTTACCCACTGAGCTGTCTTCCCAGCCCTCACTTAAGGCTTTTTACTTAAATTAACGATGAGTATCATTTTTTTCCCATAGGGATAAGATGATATACAAATTAGCCTGAGATTTTACTTCCATATCCTTTCTCGGTCAGCGTTGTGTACAGACCCATCACAATCCATCTTAGGACTTGGAGAGTGAGCCTCCACGTGAAACACACTTGAAGTGTCTAGATCCATCACAATCCATTTTAGGACTGGGAGAGCAAGGCTCCATATGGAACACACTTGACAGTGTCTAGACCCATCATAATCCGTCTTAGGACTGGGAGAGTGAGCCTCCACGTGAAACACACTTGAAGTGTCTAGACCCATTACAATCCATTTTAGGACCGGGAGAGCGAGCCTCCGTGCGTGGGGCTCACACTTGACTGAATTGTGGCCAAGCACAGCACACTAACTGACCGGTGTGTGCTACCACCTCATTCCTAGGGCCAACGAAGAACTAAATGAGAATAAGACGCAGAGAACAGAGTCCTGGCCGCCAGACGCATGTGGATGAAAATACAGGTAAAGATCTGCATCTAAATTGTCGCATAAATGATACAGGTATTCAGAATGTCACAGATGAATGTAAAACTGGAAGAGATTAAGTAAAGGCGCGTTCTCTTCCTCCTTCTCAGCACACCAGTGTATCATCCGCCCTGTCTCATCCATCCTCGCTGCTCTGTGGACCTGTCGGTACCTTACCACCACAGCAACAAGCTGTGCAAACAGCCAGCTCATTCACAGGTTCCCTTCCTTGCAAACGATTCTGCTACGTATATCATCACAATCATCCTCCCCAGGTGTTTCTAGTCTGCATGGTGCTCGCTGCTCTGTCTGTCTGTGAGTGTGTACATCTGGCAATCAATCACTCTTTTCTGGCTTCTGGGTTTTTTTTTTTTTTCTTTCCATTCCTGATAGATTCTAAATTCTATCGTGGCCGTCTTGCAAGTTCACTGGCAGCGCTCAGCCCAGAAAACTGTCTCCTCACGTACACCTCCTGGCTACTCAGAGCAGCTGGATGCGGGCACAGTGGAGCAGGCTGCAATCACTGCCGGGGAGTGGGCAAGGGTTTCCTCTAGACTCTGAGAGCTGCTGCTGGCTTGCTGCCCACATCGCTCCAGAATCTCCTTTACCCACTTTATCCTCAAGCCTTTCCCTTTTTGAGGCTGATACTCTGGCTTCCCGTCTCATTGGACAAACGGAAATGAGTGGATGAGAATTTTATCCAGCCCATTATCCTTTCTCAGTTCTTTAAAGAAGTGTGCCCTCAGAGGCCAGAAGAGGGCAGCAGATCCCGAGTGAGGTCACAGGAGGTTCTGAGCCACCCAGTGTGGGTGCTGGGAACTGAAATCCAGTGCTCTCTTCTCAAACAGTTTTGATCCCCGAGTCCCCGAGTCCCTGTTCTGCCTTTCTCTCTTTCTAACAAAGGCCATGCACTTGGCCTTCCCCTACCTGTGTATCTGCATTCTCACACCCCAAGTTTTACCTCAGGGATATTATTAACATTCTCTGATTGTTTTACCTTCTTCTCCGTAGATGTTTCCCACAAAGACATTTGCGTAGTCTCACCCCTCTCCTTCACCAACTAAACATATACACAGTCACCCGACACCAGCACCTCCCGCAAAGGCCTCTGGGACTCTTACACCCTCTAGGAACCACGTCTGTTCTCTTCCTTCTCCAGCTTTCCGTCTATTGGTCTTATATTTTCTCCGCCGGGTTCGGTTTTCATGTCAACCACTCCAATGAACAACCCTTGCCGTGGTCACCATAATTCCTGTGCTCTTTAGATGACCCCCCCCGCCCCCCCGCCCCCCCCCCCCCGCCAGCCTTTTCCATTCGCTTCTTCACTCACCGGACAACACGGAGTCCCCGCGGCTCAGGCAGAGCCTGTATTAGTTGTTTTTCTCACTGCCGTGACAACATTGTCAAAAGCAACTTAAGGAAAAATAGGTTCTTCCGGCTCATGGTTTGGGTGTGCAGACCACCGTGGCAGGGGAGGTGTGGTGGCAGGAGCGTGAGGCGGCTGGTCACACCGCAGTGGCAGTGGGAAGCAGACAGAGGTGTCTTTTGGTGCTCAACTTGCTCTCTTTTTATTAATTTTGAGCTGCCAGTCCAGGGAACGATGCTGCTCACATTCAGGCTGGGTCCCTGCTGAACACGCCTGTGGGTGGGCTCCTAGGCAGTTCCAAGAGTGGCCATCACATCGTCTTTCCACACGTAGCCACCGCGTGGCTTTAGTCGTCACCTTCCTACACTTTATCTCCAGCCATACTTTTCTGAACTAAGAGACACACCCAACGCGTGCCTTCAGACTCCCATGCTGGAGTCTTTAACTCAGCCATGAACTCAGGATCTGACGATCTGTTCACTTCAAATCCCAATGGAGAGTCAGTCCAGTGTCCAGGGCTAGCAAGATGGCTCAGCAGTGCAGAGCACTGGCTCCTCCTGCAGAGGACCTGGGTTTGGTTCCCAGCACCCACAACCACCTATAATTCTGATTCTAAGGGCTCTGACCCCCCTCTTCTGGCTTCCACAGGTACTGCACACACATGGAGTATACACGCGTGCACACACACACACAGACAAAACATTTATACACATAAAAATAAATCTTAAAATATCCCTGTCCATAAATGATAACACATTCTATAATTTTAGCTTTAAAATGATGTATTATTTATGTAACCTTTAGGTTAGCCTACCTCTTGTATGTTTATTTTGCTCCATTATAGTAACTAATGTTCACACCTAAAAATCTCCCATGTGTTATCCATGTGCTTGAGATGCCAATCTTGGGTTCCACGTGTTCCTCCTCTTAGAGTTGCTAAGTGGCAGAGAGGCTTTGTTCATCAAGAAGTATTCTTCATGGCCTGTGAGATAGCTGTCTGTGGAGTCTGCGTGGCCTGTGAGATAGCTGTCTGTGGAGTCTGCGTGGCCTGTGAGGTAGCTGTTTGTGGAGTCTGCGTGGCCTGTGAGATAGCCGTCTGTGGAGTCTGCGTGGCCTGTGAGATAGCCGTCTGTGGAGTCTGCGTGGCCTGTGAGATAGCCGTCTGTGGAGTCCGCGTGGCCTGTGAGATAGCTGTCTGTGGAGTCCGCGTGACCTGTGAGATAGCTGTCTGTGGAGTCCGCGTGGCCTGTGAGGTAGCTGTCTGTGGAGTCCGCGTGGCCTGTGAGGTAGCTGTCTGTGGAGTCCGCGTGGCCTGTGAGATAGCTGTCTGTGGAGTCTGCGTGGTCAGTGAGATAGCTGTCTGTGGAGTCTGCGTGGTCTGTGAGATAGCTGTCTGTGGAGTCTGCGTGGCCTGTGAGATAGCTGTCTGTGGAGCAGCCCGCACTCTGTTGTCTTTGTTACCTAAAACAAAGCCGTACAATGAGACATTTAACACAGCTTTGTTTGTGTTCCCAATGGGCGACTCCCTCCAGGATAACTGGAACCTTTTATTCTGTTATGTTCTGCGTAGTCTCCAAATCCCCGTTGGATTTTGGCATCTTGTGGCTGCCTGCGGAAAGGCTCCTCATTCAAAATAAATGCTTGTACGGCCTTGTCCATTACCTGGTGCTGGTTTCTCACCAGTGGTCCCCTGTTCAGTTTTCACTGTATTAATGTGTAACACACTCATCATCAAGGGGGCACATGGAAAAACGTCCCTAGAGGGCAATGAATTAATAGTTATCCAGCCAGTGCTGGCATCCTACTCCGTGTTTACAGTGTAAATCTACACTCAGAGGGAAGCATTTGCCTCTGGCCCGAGAGCAGATTAGCCAGCATTAGGAGCTGCTGACGTTTTATTCTGCCCTGTGATTACTTTTTCCACAGCGGAGACACTAGGTGGGTACGAGCCTGTGCACACATTCCTTCTGTGCAAGGAGACGGGCTCTTTGACAGCCCAAGGCTCACAGTCTGAGCATCAGCAGCAGTCAGTGCTCAGCCCCAGCACGTCTCATTGGCTACCCTCCTCTCCTTTGCTGATGTCGCTGCTTCCTTTCCTGTGGGTCGTCAGGATAGATGTGAGCTGACATCTCCTTGCTGTTATTGCATTTTCTCTGAGTACTACAGAGTCGCACATATCTGTAGATAACCATCAGCTGGGCCAGCCAGGAAGATGGGTTAGCAGGGGAAGGCGCTTGTCGCCAACCCTAGCAGCCTGCCGGTGCTCCTGGGACACAGGTAAGCTGGAGGTAGAAAATCAACTCTGGGAAATTGTCCTCTGACCACAAACACTGACATGTACACCTCTGATTACACACACACTGACATGTACACCTCTGATTACACACACACTGACGTGTACACCTCTGATTACACACACACTGACGTGTACACCTCTGATTACACACACACTGACGTGTACACCTCTGATTACACACACACTGACGTGTACACCTCTGATTACACACACACTGACGTGTACACCTCTGATTACACACACACTGACGTGTACACCTCTGATTACACACACTGATGTGTACGCCTCTGACCTTGTAGCTTTAATTCATTACGTAACTGAGGAGATAGGTTCATATCTCGCACAACTGAGGCACGAAAGAATGGAGGATGATTCTTACCGGCCACAGGCAAGGAGAGTTCTGGAGTCACAGCCAAAGCCGTGCTGTTCTTAAACAAAGGAAGCATGGGGATTTATTCAGATCCATACAGGGAGGGCCCATTGCTGAGCTTGCTCAGTTAAGGAACACATCATGAGCATTGTGGATTAAGGGTTCACTCCTGAGCATGCTCAGTTAAGGAACACATCATGAGCATTGTGGATTAAGGCGTTCACTCCTGAGCATGGCTCAGTTAAGGAACACCCTCTTAAGAACACTCAGGTTAAGGCTATGGAGCGTATGTCTGAAGATGAAAGGAATGGACAGGAACACCTCTGGGCATGATCTACATGTACCATAATGTTTTTGTTGAAAAGAAGCAAAGGTTGCCCTGAAGGTGCCTTGATGTGGGAGTCCCCACAGAGGGTGCCTGCTTCCCGTAAAGTGACTTTTCTTGATCCACGAAGCAGTCTTTAGGATTTGTCTTCTTCCTTCTCTTGCTGTTCTCTTCCTATTCTTCTTCTTTTCTGTGTTAGAATGATATCGTGTCAGAGTTAATCTATCCCAGTTTTCCTTGGTTGGGGTCCTGGCATCCCTTTCCCCAATTCTCTGCCCTCAGGTGACTTCTCTGTAGCTCCCATTTGCAAGATATCACTAGGCCAAGAAAGTGCACACGGCGCTCAACAGTGCCCGGCTTGTGCTTCATACCATGTGTTTGCTCTGCTCTCTTGACTGTGAGCATGACGCCACAAATGTCTCAGACAAAGATCCTAGTTTGAGCCATGACAGCAAACACATGGTATGAAGTACATGCCCAGCTCACATCTTTCTTTCTTTCTTTCTTTCTTTCTTTCTTTCTTTCTTTCTTTCTTTCTTTCTTTCTTTCTTTCTTTCTTCTTTCTTTCTCTCTCTCTCTCTCCTTCTTTCTTTCTTTCTTTCTTTCTTTCTTTTTTTTTTTTTTGGTTTTTCGAGACAGGGTTTCTCTGTGGTTTTTGGAGCCTGTCCTGGAACTAGCTCTTGTAGACCAAGCTGGTCTCGAACTCACAGAGATTCGCCTGCCTTTGCCTCCCAAGTGCTGGGATTAAAGGCGTGCACCACCACCGCTTTCTTTCTTTCTTTCTTTCTTTCTTTCTTTCTTTCTTTCTTTCTTTCTTTCTTTCCTTCTTTCTTTCTTTTTCTTCTTCTTCTTCTTCTTCTTCTTCTTCTTCTTCTTCTTCTTCTTCTTCTTCTTCTTCTTCTCCTTCTCCTTCTCCTTCTCCTCCTCCTCCTCCTCCTCCTCCTCCTCCTCCTCCTCCTCCTCCTCCTCCCCCTCCCCCTCCCTCCCTCCCTCCCTCCTTCCTTCCTTTCTTCCTTCCTTCCTTCCTTTCTCTCTCTTTCTTCTTCTTCTTTCTTCCTTCCTTCCTCCTTCCCTTCCCTTCCTTTCTCCTTTTTTATTCTATTTATTTATTATGTATACAATATTCTGTCTGTGTGTATTCCTGCAGGCCAGAAGAGGGCACCAGACCTCATTACAGATGGCTCTGAGCCACCATGTGGTTGCTGGGAATTGAACTCAGGACCTTTGGAAGAGCAGGCAATGCTCTTAACGGCGGAGCCATCTCTCCAGCCCTCTTTCTCCTTTTTTAGATAGGTTCTCACTATATAGCTCTGGCTGTCCTGGGACTTATTATGTAGAAACTGGACACCTCAGAGAACTCCACCTGCCTCTGCCTCTTGAGTCTGGGATTAAAGGTGTGTGCCACCACTGCCAGACATTTTTTCCCTTTCTTATACAGACCATGATCTCCTGCTTAGGGAGTGGTGCTGCCCACAGTGGGTGGGTCTTTCCACATTTATTAACATAATCCCCACAGATGTAATCACATGGGCAGCAAGATCTAGACAATCCCTCATTGAGACTCTCTTCCCCAGCGTCTCTAGATTGAGTTAAATTGGTGACTAAAGTAACCACCAAGCCACCCACTGATAATTTTAAATGCTCCCTCTGCGACTATGCCACTCTACATACAGGGCTCCCCACTGAATCTCAGCCCCGTCTCGCTGATCTGTCTTTCCCCGAGCTAATGTGTGCTTAGTGCATGTCATAGGGGGTTGATATTTGGTGTGGTGTGGGTTTCTTATTCAGTGTGTGCCACTGTGTGTCCATGTCTCTGATGCAGCTAGTGCGGCCCACAGTGAGTGCTAATATTTGGTATGATGTGGATTCCCCATTCAAAGCTATCTCCGTTAATCTTGGGTCTTCATGCTTTCCCAAGAACTATGGGATGAACTATCAGACATGCAAGTCTGATGTTGTTTAGAGTTACACTAACCATGTAGATTTACTTGGCGGTATTAAGCATACTATGGTATTAAATATTTCTTTTTTATGCCTTCAAAATTTTGCAGCTTAAAACATTTTAATCTATTTTATGTGCTTGTGTGAGCACCTGCCTATATGCGTGTGCACTACGTGCGTGCTTGGTACCTGCAGGGACTGGAAGAGAGTGTTGTACTCTGGAACTGGAATTATAGATTGGAAGCTGTGGGTGCTGGGATTTGAACCCACATCCTTTGTCAGGCAGGTGTCTTTAATAGCTGAACCATCTCTCCATCCCTGGTTGCATACATTTCTAAAGGAAAGTTCTTTATTTCTTTTGTCTGATATATTTCTACCTGTAGATGTCCAGTGGTCTTATGGTCTGTGTGAATAGTGTCTTTTATATATTATACTATATATCTAGCAATATAATATATAATACATTACAGATATTTGCATTCTTGTATGTTGTCCCATGTCAGGGATCTTTTTGAAAATACTCTCAATTTATTTATTATTGTTTATGTGCACGGGCAATTGTCTACACATATGTCTTATGTACCATGTTTGTACCTGGTGCCTGCAGAGGTCAGAAGAGGCCACCAGATTCCACAGAGCTGAAGTTGCCACAGAGATGTGGGTGCTGGACATCAAGTCTGGGTCCTCTGGAAGGGCAGCCATGATCTTAAATCATTGAGCCATCTCAGTCCCTGTGTTGGGAATCTTGTTGGACTTTCTCTGTCTCTCTTTCTCTGTTTGATTGTTTGTAGAGTTTGACAGTGTGAGAATATTTTGGTATGTGTATGTATGTTACATGTTCGTGTGTGTGTGTGTGTGTGTGTAGACCAGAGGCCAACCTTGAGTCTCATCCCTCAGGACAGTGTTTACGCTGTTGTTTGTGACAGGCTCTTCCACGTTTATCTGGAACCCGCCGAGTATACCGGGGTGACTGGTCAGCCAGCCCCAAGGAATCTTTGGTTTCCGCAGTCCCACCGCTGTGATTATAGACACACCACTGCGCCTGGCTGCCTTTTCATTTCGTACTTTTAAAATGTGGGTCCTAGGGGATTAACTCGGTCTTTACGTGTGGATCGTGAATGCTTCACTGACGGGGCTAACTCCCCAGCACAATTAAATTAAAGATGTTCGTACTGGCTAGGATTTCAAGCACACCGTTGGTTGACAGTGGTGGCCAGTGGTGTCCCTCTTCCTCAGGTCTGGCTAGGACGCCATGCTTTTTAGACATCACATCCTGTTCTTGCCTTAGTGAGAGGTTGGTCAGGACACTGAGTTTCACTGAGTAATTCTTTTTAACTTATTTTAGTAGTTGTGTGTGTGTGTGTTAATATGGACACAGGATCAGATGACAACCTCATGCGTGGGTACTCATCTTCCACTCTATTTGGGACAGGGTCCTTTTCCTGGTCTCCGCTGCCCAGGCTAGCCGGCCCATGGGTCTCCTGGGACTCCCCTGTGCCCACCTCCCATTTTGCTGTAGGAATGCTGGGATCATAGACACACACTGTCTGGACAGTTCTATGTGGGCTCTGGGGACTGAACTCAGGTCCTCAGGTCCAGCGGAACCACACCCAGTCCCCCCAGTTGATGCTTCCTTCATATACCCTGTTGATACAGTACATTATACCTACAGGGTTTTCACATTCAGACCATCCTGAAATTAAATTTTCTTTGTTCAGCCTGTCTTACAAAACTCTTCAGCTATCAGACTGGCAGAAATGTGAGAGTTCTGGGGCTGGAGAGACGGTTCAGTAACCAAGAGCACCTCTGTTCCAATGGAGGCTTCCCATTTGATTCCTAGGACCTACACCGTGGGTCACAACCCTCAAAATTCCCGTTTCAGGGAATCTGATGCCCTCTTCTGGTCTCTGTGGGCACTAGGCATGCACATGGTGCACACACTTACACGTGGGCAAAATGTCCATGGAGAAATTTTTGTATGTGATGTGTTGTGTTGTTCTGATGTTGCTTCTCTTGGCTGCGGTACTGTGTCCTTTGATGGGGAGTAGTTTAATTTTGATCCCTTTAGTCATAAGAAGCTGTACTCACTGTGCTAGCTTTCCTGATGAAGAATCCCCTTTCTTCTGATATTGATTTAGGACATCTTTGCCGCACCCCACATTTTCTTGTGTATGTGGATCTGCTTTGGAGTTCTAGTCTTCCCCCCTGCTGCTGCCTCTGTCTAGATTTAAGCCATCGCTGTACTGTTTTGGATTTCTTTATTTTATTAGTTAATTTGCTGTAAACTCTGTGGTATTTATTGTAGTATGTTGTAATATGTAATACTAAGTATGTTGTAAAACATAAAATAGTTTCATGAGGACTTAGCTGGCCTGGAGTTTTCTATGTAGCCAAGGATGACCTTTAGTTATGACCCCCACGCTGCCTGGTCCCAGTCTTGTCATTACAGTGTGTCAGATCATTTTATTTTATTTTATTTTATTTTATTATTATTATTATTATTATTTTGGTTTTTTCGAGACAGGATTTCTCTGTGGTTTTGGAGCCTGTCCTGGAACTAGCTCTTGTAGACCAGGCTGGTCTCGAACTCACAGAGATCCACCTGCCTCTGCCTCCCAAGTGCTGGGATTAAAGGCGTGCGCCACCACTGCCCGGTGTGTCAGATCATTTTAAACTCTGGCTCTCAAGACACATTTTGATACATGCATGGTGTGAGAACAATTGTTGCTTTAAAAAATATTTATTTATTAATTATGTATACAATATTCTGCCTGTGTATATGTTTGCAGGCCAGAAGAGGGCACCAGATCTCATTACAAATGGTTGTGAGCCACCATGTGGTTGCTGGGAATTGAACTCAGGACCTTTTGGAAGAGCAGGCAATGCTCTTAACAGCTGAGCCATCTCTCCAGCCTCCCAGTTGTTACTTCTTTTCAGACTTTAAAACAGAATTTATTTCACTTTTAATATTTTTATTTATTTTTTTGAGAAGTTTGTTTTTCTTTTTTTTGAGACAGGGTTTCTCTGTAGCTTTGGAGCCTATCCTGGAACTAGCTCTGTAGACCAGGCTGGCCTCGAACTCACAGAGATCCACCTGCTTCTGCCTCCCGAGTGCTGGGATTAAAGGTGTGCATACAATGTATTTTAATTTATTCGTTCCTCTTTACCCACTCCTCCCCCCCCTACCAAAAACGTGGAAACTAATTTTTGTTGGCCGGCTGCTTCTTTAAGCGGGGTGATATAGACGATGTCACACCGTGCTACCTCTCCAGCAGCCACTGAGTGCAAGGAGCTTCTTGGCTGTGGGAGAGACTTTGTCCTCACTTCCCCTTCTCCATTATGTGATTTTGGGGTTTAGACTCTTCTCCATGATTCCTAGGCATCTGCTCCTTGTGAGTGCCACACGCTAAGGGGCCACAGTCCCTCTTCTGCTCTGTTGGTGCAGACGGAACCCTTCGTGTTAGGTCTTTGGTGTTAGTGAGAAGAGTGTTCAGCGTGTATGAGTTGTCTTTGGAAAGCTCTTGTCTTTACCTTGCAGACAGTTACCATCTACATACAGTTTTTAATTTATTCATCTTATTATCGCTGCAGACTTAATTTTCTCCCCATTGAAGCTTATACAGTTTAGTTTTCTCTCTATTTCTACGTATTCAGGATTTTGTTTCTGCTGTGGATATGACTCTTCCTGCTATTTCCCCCTCACACTGCATCTCCCTAGGTGTGCGCATGCTTCTGTCTTTAGATCTTCTAGAATTATATCAGAGGTCAGGCCACAAGGAGGGAGGAGAGAGCCTTACTGATTAGGAAAAGGGAAGGTTCTTGAAAGACTCCGAGAGAAGCCTTCCCTTTGGGCAGGGTCTCACGCAGGCAAGGTGAGCTGTGTAGTGGGAAGGGAACAGGCAGAGGCTATGTGGTGGGGTCCAGGGGCTGGGAACGATCGTTTCTTGGGAGATGGCAGATTGAGTTGGATCACCTTCTCTGAAAGATTGAACTGTGATCCAAGATAACTACCACACCTGGGACTAAATTGTCCAATCATACCTGGTGTGCACAAAAAAAATTTACCACAAGGACTTCTTTTATTCTCTTGCTGTGATAAAACTCTGACTAAGAGCAACTGAGGGAAGAAAAGATTTTATTCAGCATCCAAAAAAATAGTCTGCCATTGAAGGAAGTCGTGGAAAGAGCCCGGGCAGGAACAGTGCAGCAGAAACCATGGACGGATGCTGATTGATGGATGGCTTCCTCTCAAGCTCATGCCTCACACTCAGCTAGTTTTCTCATACAGCCCAGGACCACCTGCCTAGGGAATGGTGCTGCCCACAGTGGCTTTCCTGCAGCAATGAGCAATCAACACAGTCCCCCACAGACATGCCACAGGCAATCTGATCCGAGAAGTCTGTAAGTTGAGACTCCCTTACTGGGGCCTCTAGGCTGTGTCAAGTTGGCAGTTAAAGCTAACGAGGATACTAGATAATTGCAAACGGTTTCCAGAAACATGCAATGTTTTAAATCAAATATGAGGCTCTAGCAAATACTAAATATGCACTAGGTCAATACCATGTGGTTACTCTTCTTAGCTAATACATTGACATGAGACATCACTATAACAAAAATATTTTATACATTTGGAAATTTGACAACAGATAAAAAAATCATTGATAAACTTATGTAAGAACAAAGTCTATGACATTCAAATAAAAAGTATAATGCCCAACTGTAGTGTATAAATTTGAAAAGTAAGGCATTGTCTACTTTCTCTTTACTGTATATTTTTTTAAAAATTGCTTTTTATGTGTACAGGTGTTTTGCCTGCATGCGTGTCTATTTACTATGTGTGTGCCTGGTTCCTGTAGAAACAAGAAGAAAGCAGCAAATCTGGAACTGGAGTTACAGAGAGCTGTGAGGTGCCATGGGTGCTGGGAATTGAACCTGGGTCCTCTAGAAGAGCAGCCAGTGCTCCTAAGTGGAGAGCCATCCTTCCAGCCTCGAGGGAAAAGGGTTTAGATGTTTACGGTGGCTCACTAGAAAGTGAGAATCTCAGAGTCCATTATTTTCATTCATCCATGTTTTCTCGGTTCCAATATGGATTTTTATGGTCTTTTATTTTCATTGCTGTGTGATCACTGTACAAAACTTTGGTGTGCTCCTGTACAGCCTTTGCCTTACACATTACAGGTGTGCACCACCATGCCTGGGTGAAAACCTTTTTTGAGACAGGCATGCAGGGCAACCTCTGAAAGTCAGTTCTCTGGACTGTGGTTTCTGGGGATTGAACGCAAGGTCATCAGACTTGCCTGCCAAGCCACCTTACCTGCACAACTACTGTTTTTGTTTGCTTTGTTTTATATTTCAAGACAGGTTCTCTGTTGTTATCTTCACTCTTTTGGCTTTTTTACTCTTTGGAGGCCTTCCACGCAGCTCCCAAATAAACCATACATGGAAGCTTATTCTTAGTTATGAACGCCTGGCCTTAGTTAGGTTGGCCTGTTTCTTACTAGCTTTTCTTAAATTATCCCCAGCTACCTTTTCCTCTGGGCTTTCTCCTCTTCTTCCTCCTGTGTATCTTACTTTCATTCTTCCTCTGTTTCTGGCTGGGTGGCTGACCCCTGCCGCCCTCCTCCCCTTGCTTTCTTGCTCCTTCTTTTCCTCGTTTCTCCTTCTATTTAACCTCTCTGCCTGCCAGCCCCGCCTCTCCTTTCTCCTGCCTCACTATTGGCCGTCCATCTCTTTATTAGACCATCAGGTGTTTTAGACAGGCGCGGTAACACAGCTTCACACAGTTAAACAAATGCAGCATAAACAAAAGCAACACGTCCTTACATCCTTGAACAAGTATCCCCAGCACAAACAAGTCACACACCTTAAAATAATCTTCTACAACAGGCCTTGAACTTCCTATTTAGTCAAGGATGACCTTGAACTCTTGATTCTTCGTTCTTCACCTCCTGGAGTTCTGGAGGTGTGTGTGTGTGTTTGTGTGTGTGTGAAAGAGAGACAGAGAGAGAGAGAGAGAGAGAGAGAGAGAGAGAGAGAGAGAGAGAGAGAGAGAGAGCGCTTGAACGTACTGAGAGCTGTGATGTTCACCACCCATGCACCTTTGTCAACTGTTGATGAAGTCATCCAAGCTCCCATGTGCTGTGTTAGCATTATTAGTGTTTGTGTCTCTGCGCTATTAGCACTATTAGCGTTTGTGTCTTAGTACTGTGACTGTCTCCTTCCTTCAAGGAAGGGTTTCAGCCCTGCAAATTCCACATGTTGCCATGCTCCGCTTCCTCACACCACAGGTCAGTTTCACTTATTTGGGGACCTCATCTACAGAGGGAGCTGGCATTTTCTTTGTATGTTTGGTTTCTTTTGCTCAGCTCTTTGCTTTGAGAGTCAAGCTTGCTGACCTAGATAGATAGTTTTGCTTTGTTATTTATTTATTTATTTATTTATTTATTTATTTATTATGTGTATAATATTCTGTCTGTGTGTATGTCTGCAGGCCAGAAGAGGGCACCAGACCTCATTACAGATGGTTGTGAGCCACCATGTGGTTGCCAGGAATTGAACTCAGGACTTTTGGAAGAGCAGGCAATGCTCTTAACCACTGAGCCATCTCTCCAGCCCAGTTTTGTTTTTTTGAGACAGGGTCTTTCTATGTAGCTCTGGCTGTCCTGGAACTCACTCTGTAGACCAGACTGGCCTTGAACTCACAGAGATCCACCTGCCTCCTCCTCCTCAGTGTTGGGATTAAAGGTTTGCACCACCACTGCCCAGCAGGATAGTCTTTCATTGTTGTATTTGTTAATTGTATGAAGGACTGAAGAGATGGCTCAGTTGGTATAGTGTTTGCTTTACAAGTGTGAAGATCTGAGTTCAGTCCCCAGAACATAGATTTAAAAAACCATGGTATGGTGGGGCTTGCTTGTCACTCCAGTGCTGGGGGGCGGGGGAGACAGAGGCAGGCAGATCCCTGGGGCTCACTGGCAGCCCGTCTAGCCTGCTTCATGAGTTCCAGACTAGAAAAGAAACTGTTTCAAAAATAAGATAGTAAATTAATTAAATAAAATAGAAAGTAAAGAATGGCTCTTGAGGACCAACACCTGATGTCTCTAGTCCTCCACATGCTTGTGTGCAAGCACCCACATACACGTGTACATCACCACAATGTGCACACACACACACAAACATTGATTATGGTTTTAACCCTGTGATTAATGTTTTAACAACAAATCCATTTTGCTTGTTGGAGGAAAGACCTTTTGTAAATCTACACTCTGGTCCCCAGGATCCACATACAGGCTGGGTGAGCAGGTTTGGCAGCCTGCCTCTAGTTCCAGCACCAGGAGGTAGAGACAGGAGAGCCCTGGAGCAAACTAGCTAGGTGACTTAGTATAATCAGTGGGCTCTGGGTTCAGTGAGAGACTTGCCTTACTATATAAGGTGGAGTCAGATTGAGGACACCTGATGTTAACTTCTCACTTCCACCTGAGTGTGCTCACGAACGCACATGTACCTGCACACACACAGTATGGCCAAACACATGTGTGAAACAGCTTATGTACATGTTGGCCCTCTTCTGGCCTCTGAGGGCACTACATGCATATGTGCATACATGCACACACACACACACACACACACACACACACACACACACACACACCTTCACCTGAGTTCTGCATATTTGTTCCACAAAGCAGTGTCCTGTGTGGACTTGAAGCAAAAGCGCCCTCCTTGATCGGCTGTTTTGTGTCTCCCTCTCCCCACATCGATGGTTTCCAGTGAGATGAGTCAGAAAATGGCCAAGGAGGGCCCCAGGCTCTCCAAGAATCAGAAGTTCTCGGAGCACTTCAGTATCCACTGTTGCCCACCCTTCACCTTCCTCAACTCCAAGCGCGAGATCGTGGACCGCAAGTACAGCATCTGCAAGAGCGGCTGCTTCTACCAGAAGAAAGAGGAGGACTGGATCTGTTGCGCTTGCCAGAAGACCAGGTGAGCGTGGGCTCTGGGCCAGGTCTGCGCCACATTCCCCTGCTCCGTGACTGTCAGCTCTCTTAGGAAGGCGCTGGAGGGCAAGCAGAAGGCGGGCGGGAGGGCAGGCTTTCCTGCTGTTTCTAGCTCCTGCCAGCATCCCTTAAGCAAGGTGCAGAGCCCGGACCGGCCGCAGCCTCCAGCTTCTTTTGGCCCTCTCTGCACCAGCCGCCGTGCCAGGTCCCCCCAGAAGCCCAAGCTCCAGCCAGCTGCGTCCCCCGTGGTGGTCAGAGCGCCGCCAGCCAAGCCAAAGACCCCTCCGAGGCCAGCCAAGCCAAGGTCCCCTTCGAGGACTGAGCGCCAGCCGCGACCCCGCCCAGAGGTCCGACCACCACCAGTCAAGCAGAAGCCCCCTCAGAAGTCCAAGCCACCAGCACGCAGCAGCCCCCTCAGAGGGCCAGGCACCAGCCGTGGGGGTTCTCCCACCAGAGCTCCTAGGTTCTGGTAACACCATCTCTTACCTTTTGTCTCCCCCTAGCCTGAGGTCAGTAGCTGCTCTCTGTGCGTACTAACCTGGGGGACCTCTCCGCAGTACCAAGCCTGTGTAATCCACTCCCTCCATTAAACCCCCTCTTGTTTGAAACACCTGGCGTGGCTTCTGTTTTTCCTCCCAGATGTTCTCGGTCCTCACTTCAGATGGCTGTGTCTGTGCCATCCCGCAGGACTGCAGGTCACTAATTTACCAGCGTATACTATTTGTTGACCACAGTGACAGGGAGGGGAATACGGAGTTGATCCGCGCTGCCACTTTGTGCCTCAGAGAGGAGAGGAGACTCTGTACCTGGCATGTGTGGAAGGAGAGAGCCCAGCTCCATTTGCTCACCCTTCTGACACACATCATCATATATTAGCCCCCGAGGCAAAGACACTCCTTTGTTTGCTCAGTCTGTCACCCAGCAAACCGTACTGCCATGTATAAGGTTTGATATGCTGTACTGTGGAGAGGAATATAACCTGTGATTTCTTTGTATCAAGGAAGAGACCATCTGGTCACGGTGCAAACGTGCAATACTGCCTTACTCAGGAGGTCTGTGGCCTGTGGGAGCCCCAAACAGCTCTGCCATGGGAGCCTGAGGCTTCACAGCAAGTTAGGTTGGAGTGGGCAAACTGCAGAAGGACCCGTTTCCTCTTTTTGAGACAGGGTCTCACACCATAGTTCAGGCTAGCCCAGAGCTTACTCTGTAAACTCATTAAGGTCCTCCTGTTTTAGATCCAAGAATGCATGGACGCCATGTTTGGTGTTGAACAAACCCTCCTCTTCCTCCTTTTCTTGTCTTCTCTACAGACTTTATTTTTTTTTTGGTACAGTTTTAGGTATATGCAAAACTTAAGGAAGACAGAAACTTCGTTGTTCCCTGCCAACAACATTTTAATATTTGGAAATAGATTTGCTTGTTGAGTCAGTGGTGAGCACCAGCTGTGCCTACTTCCTCTCTGCTCTGCTGCTCAGCCCCTGTGCAGCCATCTAGAACCCTCCTGAGAGCCCATTCACGGGTCACCAGTGAAGTTTGGGGGGGTCTTCATTTTCAGACACAGTAAACAAGCCTTACTTAGATATCCCTAAATAAAGGACCCGCATCATCTTTGGCAGCTGCCAGGATTGTGATGTCCCCAAATGAAAGCATTGGCAAGATGCAAGGTCAAGAGTTTCACTCAGCAAAGGGACTAGCTGGCTACGGCTCACTAAAAGCTTAGCGGAGAAGTGAATCCAGGTCGACTGGTCACAAAATCCCTCCAAGAGGCTGCAGTGAGAGGTTGGTTCAGCCAGCTAACTTCTGATACATAGAAGGGGCTGGAAAATCTAGAGCTGAGGCTGTGAATTTATACAGGAGAGGCAGCCTTCTATGGAAAGTCAGTCAGTGACATTTTAGGTTGTTGGAGTTCAAGCTGAAATGGAAAGGACACAGGAGACAATGAGGGTAAATTCCATCTCAGACACAGGTTTGTTTGGACCCAGCCTCACTCACTATGGTCACCAGGCTCAGAGACATCAGCCAAGGTGTCTCCACAGGCTATGTGTGTGTCCTACCTCCCTGGGAATCAGGACCAGCTTCCTACCATCCATGGCTCTCATGCACCCTCTGAGCCCCACCCAAGATTTCTTTTCTTTTCTCTGAATCTCAATAGAATAGATATTTAACCACTGCATTGTTTCCTTTATTGATCTGATTGGCTATCTCAAATCGGAGGCGTTACTGAATGGGAACAACTTCCAGTCGACCAGGGCAGCAGGGCCAGACCTTTAAGAAAGGCTCAAAGGAGATTTTCTGAAGCGACATGCTTTCAGAGATGATGCTGATCCTGAGGTATTGTGTGGAGGGCTCAAACAATTTGGACAAAGACCTTTTTAGATCTATGATAAGACTTTTGAATAAGACTCTCCAGAAAGCAGAGAATAATCTGATTTTAGAAATGAGTGGCTTGGTTTCCAACATCTCAGTGGAAGGTAGGAGCATCTCTTTCTCGATGGGTGGTGGTCCTGGCACGGCACGTCCCTCCAGTTTATTCTTTTCCACGTCTCTAAGATTTGGGACTTAGTCTGAAGGTCCCAAGATTACAGAGCCGCCACTGTAAGGCACTGTTACTCTATGAGATTAGATCCACAGCCCAGGGAAACCAGGCCACACAATAAAAAGTATCTTTTTATACCTTCAGTCTCCTCTGTCCATTAATAACAGTAAAAAATAAGATAATTTATTTTTGTACCTTGATTTATGTATTGTGATTTCACTTATTTTAGCTTTTTCTAATAGAGCCTGGATTTAATACACCATAATCATGTCTTTCAGTAGAGACAACTGTGCATTTTCTATTTCAATCTGGATACTTAAGTGTGTATGTTTTGAACTGCTATCTATGCTGAAAACATATTTTGAAATATGGCTTAGTGTCTTCAAGGTTTATTGTCAAGCTAGAGAATGGCCCCAGACGTGCTTTGGGATACTAACAGATGTCCTAATCCCTGATAGACTCTCTGTGGCAGCAATTGTTGGCCCTTAGATACTGACATCATCAATTGTTGGTTCTTAGATACTGACGACATCATCAATTGTTGGTCCTTAGATACTGACATCATCAGTTGTTGGTCCTTAGATACTAACATCATCAATTTTCGGTCCTTAGATACTGACATCATCAATTTTCGGTCCTTAGATACTGACATCATCAATTGTTGGCCCTTAGATACTGACATCATCAATTGTTGGTCCTTAGATACTGACATCATCAATTGTTGGTCCTTAGATACTGAAGTCATCATTTGTGTCAGTATTTAGATACTGACATCATCAATTGTCGGTCCTTAGATACTGACATGACCCGGTGTTCAGGGAGACACATACACTGGAGTGCTTGGACTCAGGTTATGTGATGAATTCGACTCTGACAAGCCTTTAGAGCCTGTCTGTTCTTGGAGGGAGCCCACTGCCCTGCTAAATGGAAAATCTTTTTGACTTAAAACTTTCATAGCTACACCAGAGTAAAATGAGGGCATTTTACATGAGGATTGACTCTCATGGGCCACCATCCTCTAATCTTCCCCTTTTGCTTGGTTGGCAAAGATGATCGTCGGGCATCTCCTGCAGGCAGAGATCCCTCTCTTGCATCTCGGGAGTTGCCGTTATCATCAGTGGAGCCCTGGCAGAGCCGTTGGTCTCACGACCACTCACACTTCCTGCTGAGCAGATGACTGTCCTGTGCTGGGCCTTCTTGACACATTTACCCTTGTGCATGGGTTTGTTTACCTGTGTCCCCTTGCAGGACTGTGTGTTAATCAGGTTCAGGCAATCTTACACTCATTCCTCCAGAGCCCAACTCAGGGTTTGGCTGATGTTAGTGACTCAGACCAAATGCGGCCTCACAGTCTGCCACCTTCAGTATCAGGCTTGAGTTTAAGTTTTTAGATAACCTGTGACCAGGACTTGGCTGGGTCTACATTATTTGTAATCAATTTATTAAATGTTGCTCTCAAACTAGGGACATGTCAACCTGGTCAGAATTTTATAACAGAGTTCACATACTATACACGTATGTGAGCGTGTTTATGTTTACGGCCATGGTTTCCGTCACTGCTTTCATTGCTGTGACAAGGTATCTGGGAAAGCGGCGTTAGGAAGGCTCGTTTTGACTCACAGTTTGAAAGGACACAGTCCATCCTGTGTCATGGTATGGTGGCAAGAGCGTGAGGTGGCTGGTCACATGGCGCCTGCAGTCAGGAAGCAGAGAGAGATGAACGCTGGTTCTCAGCTCACTTTCTCCTTCTTATTTGTCCCAGGGACCCATGAGCTGGTGCCCCTCACACTCAGGCTGAGTCCTTTCCTTTAAACCTTTCTGGGGACACCCCCATAGACACAGAGGTGTGTTTCCTTGGTGACTCAAATCCAGGCTAGTTGACAGTGAAGATCAACCATCACAAGCAGTAAAATGCTTTTTGTTTCTGATCTAGGACTGGAGTGTACTGTCACTGCCTTCCATGTTGCAAAACTGCTTACGACAAATAACCGGAAAACCAAAAAATCATTATGCATAGAAACAGGAGGATTTTAAAAGACTATTAACTTTCCTAGGCTCAATGCAGAAAAAAAAAATCGTGTCTGTTTTGTTCAGAGACGACAAGAGTTGAGAAACCAAGGAGGGGCTCTAAAGCCAATTTCTGAGGAGAAAAATAGCACCAGAGCCCAGTGGTTAAAAGTCCCTCCTACTCTTGTAGGACCTGAGTTCAGTCTGCAGCATCCCACATGGTGGCTCAAAATTGTAACTTCAGTTCCGGTGCCCCTTTTGGGATCTGTGGAAACTGCATGCACATGGTGCTCCCATGCGTGTGTGCACGTGCGTGCTCTCTCTTCCACCCACACACAGTAAAAATAAATACATCATTGAGAAAGGTCCATCAAGTCACAATTGTATTAAATAGTGCACAGGAAGTGGACACCACTTGCCAGTTCATGAGATTTTCTTTTTCTCTTTGTAAATCAGATTGAAAAGGAGGAGCAGGTCAACCCCAAGAAAAAAGTGACCGAGAAGGAATTTCCCGTGAATGGACGGCCTCCGCCTGTGGACTTACTACTTCGCAAGCCATCTGCCCTCAGACAAACTATCTGGTCTCAAGGATGAAGCAGGGTCAGACGCCTGCTGACGTGACAGCTACAGATGCTCTCAGTCCTCACGGTGTGGGAGCCTCAGGGCAGCCTGCCTGGAGGTGAGGGGGGCCCTTTGTACCATAGAGGGCCTGAGAGGACCCTTGGGCTCCAGAGCTCAGGAGAGGGATCTTTTGGTCTCATCCGCAGCCCTTTGCTCTCTGGCAGGTGCGCGACACCTCCAGGGTCCTTGGCAAAGGTCTGCAGAGCTAATCCACACATTTTCCTCCGTCTCTTTATTCCGCTGTATCCCCGTATCCTTCAACCTTTCCCTTCCTAACTCTCTGTCCGGCTCCTCCTGTTCCTATGCCATGTGCTCTCTGTTGAACGTCCTTACTCAGGGCCAGAGCCAGAGTGGACGCTGGTGAAGGTCCGGGTGATTTTCAGATAAGGTACAAATTGTCATATGATCCTTAAGTACTAAGATGTCCCTAGAGTCATGCTAAGTCAGATGTAGCTAACCTGTATCAGAAACAGAGGAAAGCAGCAACCTCCGCCTCCCTCTGCAGGCCCCTGTCTCCATCCTCACACAGGGCACGGTGAGCATCAACTCCTGCCCAGGTCTGGGTGAGAACAACCTCTTTAAAGAACTGCCTTTGGAATTATGTCATCTGTACAGGTAGCCATCACCTGGGCTCTGTCACCTGTACAGTTAGCAGTCACCTGGATAGTTCTGCGTTAGAAAGGTCTTACGGCTTCAGCCCTGTTGTCCCATCCTCTGCCCTCCCATGAGGGACCCTGAGCCCAGGTAGATGTGTTGTGTGGAGCTGTGGGCCTGCTTTTCGTCCTGCCTGGCTCCCGCACGGCTAGTTTTACACCAGAAATAACAACACACAAATTGTATTCATTTAAACACTGCTTGGCCCATTAGCTCTAGCCCTTACAAGCTAATTCTCATATCCCGATCAACCCATCTCTAATAATCTGTGTAGCACCAGTCTTACCGGGAAAGATTTAGCATGTCTGACCTGGCGGCTTGCTTCATTGTGTCTGCCTCTGAGAGGAGCTGCCCTGCATCTGCCCGGGAGAGGGGAGCATGGCGTCTGAGCTCACTTCCTCTTCCTCCCAGCATTCTGTTCTGTTTACTCCACCCACTTATGTTCTAACCTATGAGGGCCAAGCAGTTTCTTTATTTTTTAACCAATGACCTTCCTCCATCATAGATGTCTCTAGGCCGTTACATAGGTCTAGAAAGAGTGCTTGGAGTTTTGTTTTCCAATCCATATTCTCCAAACTCCTGGGGGGAGAGGAGGCCTGGCACCCCAGGGTTTTCCCTGGCTGGCCCTCCACATCTAAATCTGTGGTAAAAACAGATCAAGAAGAATGGGGACGGAACTTGGCCTTCTGCAAAGGAGTAAAGGGTATGTTGGGGAGTAGAGAGCTAGAAATCCAAGACCTCTTCCCTGAGTTCAAGGCCGTTCCCTCCCGCATAAGGGGATCTGGGCCCAACTATATAGGGTGAGTAGGGTTGGGGGTTCATTTCCATCTCTTTGCTCTGGTCTGTCCCCAGGATCTGTAGTCTCAGATTTCTGGGAAAGAATGATCCTGAGTATGCACTCTTGTTCTGAACCCCAGAAACCCACCCTCACCCCACCCCACTTGCATGTACCTCACATCTACACTTGCTGTGAGGACAGAGACCGGGCCAGATGGAAGCGCCTCAGATTGCCTTGGACTCTTGTGGACAGATGTGTATGTGTGCGCGTGTGCCCGTGTGTGTTGGGATTAACTTTGGGAGACTATTGGCCAGTTTTTAGGCCCAGCAAGACCTCACGGTTTCTTCTTTCTGTTCTCTCTTGTGTACACATGAACAAATGTGCCCATCTGTCCTCGGTGCCCTTCCTGGGGCTGCAAGCTTCCTGCTCAGACCCTGTCGTGCTCTGGCCCATGGCTCGTGTGCAGGTGCCCTCAGCTCAAATATCATCTCAGAGATTCTCCCACGTCACCCGGCTCTGTCTCTCTAGGTTTTGCTTGCGTCTTCTGGAATCATCCTGTTCACTTACTTATTGTTTAGTTCTTGCATCAATGCCTTGCCTAATGTAAACCCCATGTCTGCCAGAATTGATTTATGCCATCTTCAGTTGTCTGGGACTAATATGGATTCAATAAATACTTGTTGACTGGAAGAATGTTTATTTGTTTTTAAAAATAGCCTTAAAGTAATGTTCGGAAGTATGAGTTCTTTTGAGGAATCAGAGGCATCTATTGTAGTCCATAAAGCATTGCTGGTGACCTTGGCAGGGGCCCCTCTGTGTGAAGAAATTGGGAAAGAGGCTCAGGAATTCATGAATGTAAATGCAGCACCCTCAGCTTGGCCTTTAAGGACGTCGAGGGCAGACAGGGTTTGGGTCAGTATCTCGGGAGCTGTTACACCATACTGAAATGCTCTTGAGGGGTTTTAACTTTTAACCCCAGCACTTGGGAGGCAGAGACAGGTGGATCTCTGTGAGTTCGAAACCAGTCTGGTCTACAGAGTGAGTTCCAGAACAGCTAGGGCTACACAGAGAACCCCTATCTCAAAAAACCATAACCCCTCCTGCCCCACCCCCCCCCCCAAATGCTCTGGGGAAGAAGGCTGTAGTGTGTGTGATGAAGAGGCGTGGGACCATTAAGTCATGGAGCTAAGAATCCAGGAGGGAGCTTGGGAACACCAGTGAGGGGGACCCCCATCAATCAAGGGGCCCTTTGATTGGAAAGGGGGAAAAAAGAGAAGAGAATTGTAGATTACAGGAAGTTCTGGAGTTCAGTGGTGGGGTGTGGGCAGCCCTTGTCTGAAGCATCAGATTCCTGTGTGCCTTATGTAGGACCCGAGACAGCCAGTTCACACTGGGGTGGTGGGGAGGTGGCGGCATTGGGGACACGAGGAATGAAGGCAGAAGGGAGGACTATAGAGATGTCACTCCAATCACCTCTACAAAGTTTACCCTAATCTCTCCCTTCACTTTTTTTTTTTTTTTTTGATTTTCGAGACAGGGTTTCTCCGTAGCATTTTTTTTGGTTCCTGTCCTGGAACTAGCTCTTCTAGACCACGCTGGCCTCGAACTCACAGAGATCTGCCTGCCTCTGCCTCCCGAGTGCTGGGATTAAAGGCGTGCGCCACCACCACCCAGCTCCCCTCACTTTTGAATGAATTGTATTTTCTCTTCCTCCCTCCCTCTCTCCTCCTCCTCCTCCTCCTCCTCCTCCTCCTCCTCCTTCTTCTTCTTCTTCTCTCTCTCTCTCTCTCTCTCTCTCTCTCTCTCTCTCTCTCTCTCTCTTTCTATTTTTGAGACAGAGTTTCTCTGTGTAGTTTTGGAGCCTATCCTGGAATTCGCTCTATAGACCAGGCTGGTCTTGAACTGGGATTAAAGATGTATTCCCCTACCGCCCGGCCCAGGGCAGTAATCTTATATGACTAAAAACAAAATCAGACTTGTTCGTATGATTTTATTCATAAATATATAATTTACTTGTCTCAAGATGTCGATCCCTTATTTAAAGTCTTGTAGGGGTGAAAGAATTTCTGTTTTTCACTCATAGTTTACAGGAGCCCATCTACCTTGGAATCCAGAAACCTAAACACTGTTACACTATATCTAAAAGACAGAAACAGAAGTGTCGGCCCTCAAGTTCATAGCCAGTCTACTCATTACCATGTCATGGTCAATGGGGCTCGTATTGGCCGATGAAACAATAATGTAAATGTACCGATGATTGTCAACTTGACATGAAGAGTCTCAGTGAGGGGTTGCCTAGATCAGGCTGAGTCATGAGCTTGTCTGGGGGGTATTCCTTGGCATGACAGTCTCACTAAGGGGTTGTCTAGATCAGGTTGGGCTGTGAGCATGTCTTGGGGGGTATTCCTTGGTATGACAGTCTCAGAGATGTGTTATCTAGATCAGGTTGGGTTGTGAGGCTGTCGGAGGGGGCTGCCTTGACATGCAGTCTCAGAGAGGGGTTGTCTAGATCAGGCTGAGTTATGAGCATGTCTGGGGGGTATTCCTTGGCATGACAGTCTCACTAAGGGGTTGTCTAGGTCATGTTGGACTGTGAGCATGTCTTGGGGGGTATTCCTTGGCATGACAGTCTCAGAGAGGTGTTGTCTAGATCAGGTTGGGCTGTGAGCATGTCTGGGGGCAGGTGCTGCCTTGATTTCATTAATTGATGAGGGAAGACCCAGCCTGAAAGTGGCTGCCCCTACTCCTGGATTTGGGGCTCTGGATGCTATCAGAGGGGGTTGGAGAGATGGTTCAGTGGTTAAGAGCACTGCCTGCTCTCTCAAAGATCCTGAGTTCAATTCCCAGCAACCACATGGTGGCCCACAACCATCTGTAATGAGATCTGGTGCCCTGTTGAGGAAGAGACCTGGTCAGTCGTCCTCATCAACTTAGACCATGAACTTGTCCAATATGGACAAGATCAACAGAACCACCATATATGGGCTGCCCATGCATGCTAATAAAATAATGCTATCAGAGTGGAGAAGGCTGGCTGAGAAGAAACATGCCTGAGTTCATTTCTCTCTGCTCCTCCTGACTTGGCATTTGGTGTGACCAGCTGTATCCAGCTCCTGCAGTGATGGACTATCTCCTGGAACTGTGAGCAAAATAAACCTTTTCTCCCCCAAAATTTGTTCCTTCCTTCCTTCCTTCCTTCCTTCCTTCCTTCCTTCCTTCCTTCCTTCCTCCCTCCCTCCCTCCCTCCCTCCCTCCCTCCCTCCCTCCTTCCTTTCCTCCCTCCCTCCCTCCCTCCCTCCCTCCCTCCTTCCCTCCTTCCTTCCTTCTTTCCTTCTTCTTTAAATCAAGATACGCCATCACATTAACAGAAATGAAACCGGGATACAGCAGGACTTTGTACGAGGCTTTTAACCCCTCACTTTCTTGACTGGTAGAAGGGAAATGGTGATAATTGCCTTGCCCGTCCAACAGTGCTGTTGTGTAGACCAAGAAAGAGCTTAGAGTCTAATGGTGTAGCATCTCCAAATGCTGACTGACTTTCCGAGGGACATCATGGAGGTTGTGATGTTGTGTCATGGGGAAGTGCAGGTGACTTTGGAGTTAGCGGATCCAGGTTTTCCCTAAATCTGAGGTCATCCCATCAGCTCAGCTTGTGGCTTTGGCACTAACCAATGACGTCATTCCATCAGCTCAGCCTGTGGCCTTTGAGTCATTTACCCGTTCAGTGAAGAACTCCCATTACAGGACCTTCCAGAAACTGCCCAGCCCTGTGGTTCTGTCATTATCATGGACCGTGTTGTTTCTTCATCCCAATAGAGCATACATATGCAAGACAAGGACATGGGGGTCTGTGTGGTTCTGTGCTTAGGGTGGGAATGCGCACAGAGAAACTGAGTTCCTCTGTTTCCTGGGTGAGAAAGTTGCTGGCAGATAGGTCTACCAAATTCATTCTCTGGGGAGCAATGCTTTGGTCTGTTGTGCTTTTGTGGCTGCCTCTACCAAGTCTACAGCTACAGTCAGTAAACCAAAGCAGTATTTCTAATCTAGCTGGAACTTGTGTTTACTGTGTGTGTTTGTGCGTTCATGCATGTGTGTGTGCGTGTTGTGTGTGCAAGTCAGGTGACAAATTTTAGGAGTCAGTTTTCTCATTCTATCACAGGGGACCCAAGATCAAACTCTGGTTGACAGACTTGGCAGCAAGCACCTTTACCCTCTGAGCCATCTTGCCAGCTCTGTCTGTAACCCCTTATGTTGTACTATTTCTCTCATGTTCTATGAGTCTTATTTGGCATATCTTCTTTTGTTTAAATCTCAGAAATGTTCTTCCCAGGAAGCTCAGAAACAAACAAACTACATCTCCAAGGCTTGGCGGGAGCCGGTTGGGCTGGTTTCTGGGATTTGGGCATCCATGGATCTTGCCCCTCGTACTGACCTCCCTACCCTTGGGATCAATTGAATGACCAAAGGCCACAGGGTTCAGGGGTTCGCCTTCTTCCTTCACAGTCATGCCCATCCCTTTCATCAGAGTGGGGTACCCACTTCTGAAGAATGCAGGCAGCCCATGGGAAATGCAGAGGTGCAGCCGCCAGGAGAAAACTGGGGACTCAATGTCCCCATTTAGAACTCTAGTTGACAGTTTCTCTCTCCCCTCAGCACTTTGACGATACCACCCCACCGCCTCCCTCTATAACTGCCGATAAGAGATCTGCCGTCAATCTTCTCGACTCATGGTAAGACTCTGCTTTTCCTTTCGTTTATTTTAAAATGATTTTCCTCTTCGTCCCTGCTGTTCTGAACATACGATGACTGCGATGTCACTAAGTACAGATTTATGTCTGCTTATTCTGCCCAGGACTCAGGAACCTCTATCTGAAGATTCGTGTGTCTTCAGGGATGTGCAAAACAAGTTCGTGTTGCACAGCTATCCAAATGGCAAATATAAAAGAGAAACTGTTCAGCGTTGGCATTAATGTGAAGAAAGTCCTAGAAGCTACCGATGGGATTTATACGTTGTCATAACACATGCCATAATACCACTGTACTCCAGGACACTAGCAAGGCAGGGTATCTTAAAACCTCTAACCAAGTAACTAATTTTAGGCATCCATCCTGGAGAAAACTTACACACTTTTAGAGAAGAGAGAAATACACAAATTTGTTTAAAAGATCAAGGTTTGTAGTTAAGAGAGGAACATAGAATGTAACTAACCAAAACGTCTACCCACAGGGGAGTGAGAGAATCAGTTCTGGGATATCTGCAAGTAATGTCCTAACCAGCAGTTAAAAGTCAATCCGTCAGACAGACCCTGTCAAGCATGAAAGTCCAGAAAGCACAGCCAGGACTATACAAAGCAAGCATCAGGCAGTAAGCCCAGTATGACATCCTATGCATAAATATTGACAGCCCACAGTTTTATATTGGTTATTGCTCAATAAGGAGGAATCATAAGATATCATACTTTTTCTATAATGCCATAGGATTTAAAAATGACAGTAAAATACAAAGATATTAAAAACAAACCCTCTCAGAAATAAAAGTATAAGAAATAATTCCTGGCTTGAAGAAATAACCCAGTCTAAAAGTTACACAGGAATGGTTTAACACTACCAGCTGGACATACATTTGTTTGGAGAGAGTAAATGGGAAATTTGTTAGCAGCCTGGGATGCTTCCATGGTTGGTTATATAAATCTTAAACACCAAAAACATTTGTTTTGAATCTGTTTTGGGTCTGGGCTAGAGTCCTTGGCTTGTGATGGCTCCTGACATGGGAGAAAAGGGAGTCTATTGGAACACAGCTCTCAAATTTCCCTTTTGGAACAGGTAGGTAGGAAGGGACAATAGGATGTTGGGGAATGTGGCGGGATGTAAAACGGACAGTGTCATGGTGGAGGGAAACCTGGTGGAGGGACCAGAGGAGCATCAGGAATGACCTTGTGCTGGGAGCTGGCGTGGCCAAGCACAGGCAGATGCCTGCAGACCCCACAGGCCACCATTGCATCCTCACAGCCAGAGCTGGCAAGGTTCAGATTCAAGTGCAAGGACGGGGGCCGTGTTCAAGGTGTGGATCAGGAGTGGCAGGAAGACAGCAAGGAGGAAGGAAGAGGTGGCGAGAATGCTGCGCCCCAGCAAGAAGAAGCAGGCCGAATACCGTCCCAAGATACCCAAAGGGTCCTGGCGTCCTAACAGGAGAGCACTGTGGCCCCGTGGAAGCTCCAGTGTGGCCCCGTGGAAGCTCCAGTGTGGCCCCGTGGAAGCTCCAGTGTGGCCCCGTGGAAGCTCCAGTGTGGCCCCGTGGAAGCTCCAGTGTGGCCCCGTGGAAGCTCCAGTGTGGCCCCTTGAAAGCTCTAGTGTGGCCCCGTGGAAGCTCCAATGAGAAGGCAAGGAATTTAACTGTGTAACAACTCATGCAGAACCTCGGGTGCTAAATGAACACCTAAGGTGACAACGTCTCTGAGGAACAGGTTCCAACGGTGAGCTGGCACGGCCATCACCTTCCTGAGTAACTGGGCTGGGAAGAACGGGAATGGGATAGGAGCACATAGCAGCCCTGTGGTGAGCCTCGCCCCAACCCATTCAGGAAACCACCTTGATCTTAGCAAAGCGAGACTCCATCCCCAGAGCTCGCTGTTCCACCATCCCCTCTACGCCACCCCCATGACATGGAATGTGTGTTAACCCATGCCCAGCACTGGATATTAGCCCGTTAACGTGAATAACCAGAAACTGCTAAATTTTGTCTGTCTTCTGTAGAAATAAAATCTGGGGATGGATCAAAACTACCTGGAGATTGCTTGAAGCTGGTGGGGGTCGACTGAGCGTCTTGTGCCTTGGGCATCAAAACTGAAACACAGTGTGATAGTTATGTGATGTTTTTCTGTGTAACAGAATTCTAGTTTAAAAGGTAGATTCTGGCCCACATTCAGGGCAATGCCTAGCCATTTCTAACGATGGGCCTGGTGCAGGTGGCAGATGTGTGTTATCTTCAATACCTGGTAGAAATAAAGCCATCTTTTTTTTTTTTTAATGAGAACCATGTAATTGCATATCAAACCTAAGGGTTTCTGGGAAAAAGACATCTAGAATTATACAGTAAATATTTTTCTAAGACAAAAATCTCTTTCTATATATGTCATAAGAAATAAATGCATGAGGGAAATCTGTTAAATACCATTTTAGGGAAACAAGATACAGATAGGGATCTACGTTTTAAAAAACCTGTCAAAGCAATTAAAATAAGTCCAGAAGTTCCTGGGGTGGGGCGGGGCATGAGGGAAAAAGTGGACCCCAGCAGTGGCTTGTGGAAACTGTCCCCCTGAAGAGAACTGCTTGGTGTGGCAAGCAGGCAGAATGCCAGCATTTGTGGGGAGCTGAGGGAACGACAGGGACAGGGGCCGACCTTGCTGGGACTGGGACTTCCCCGGATACCATCATTTTCAGTTTAGTCTTTTTGTCCTGCTGTGCCTCCTCCTCCTCTTCTTCCTCCTCCTCTTCTTTCTCCTCTCCTCATCCTCCTCTTCCTTCTCCTCCTTCTTCCTCCTCCTCCTCTTCTTCTTTTGAGTTAGGGTTTCTCTGTGTAGCCCTGGCTGTTCTGGAATTCACTCCATAGACCAGGCTGGCCTTGGACTCATAGATACCCACCTGTCTCTGCCTCCTGAGTGCTGGGATTAAAGGCATATGTCACCACCTCCTGGCTTCCATTCTTTTTAATTTTTTCCATACAGTATGTTTTATTGTTTTTCCCTTCACCAACTTCTTGCAGATTCTCTCAAGCTCCCTACCCACCCAACTGTGTTTTTTCTCTCTTTCTTAAAAAAAAAAAAACAACACAAAAACAAAATTAAAAAAAACCCCGACACACAAAACAAAAATCAAAACAAACAAAAGACCAACCAAAACAAAAAGTCCACAAACCACCGATGAGTGTGTTCTGTGTTGGCCAACTGACTGCTCCTGGTAGGGCCGCCCTACAGTGTGGTGTGCAGACCAGTGACGCTCCACTGGAGGAAATCGCTTTTCCCTGTTAAAGCAGATGTCAACTGCAGAGAACTTCCTAGTTTGGAGAGGGACCCCATGTCCGCTTTCCCTTCTCAGGGCTGGACCCATCTGGCTTGAATCTTAGGCATGCTGCCACAGCCTCTGTGAGTTTATATCTGCATCAATCCTGCTGTGTCTGGAAGCCACTGCTTTCTTGGAGGCGGTCATCACCTCCGGCTCTGACAATCTTTCCACTTTCTCCTCCACACAGCTCCGGGAGCCTTAAGAAGACATTCCATTTAGGACCGAGTGCTCCAAACTCTCTCTCTCTCTCTCTCTCTCTCTCTCTCTCTCTCTCTCTCTGTTTCCATCTACTTTGAGAAGAAACACCTTTGACGTGGGTCGGGCAGTGCTCTGATCTATGGGTATAATAGTGTGAGATGAAGAGTCAGTTATCACCATGTTCCTTTAGCAGAATGACAGGTCAGGGGGATGGGGAAGCCTACTCTCAGCTTCCTGGTCACTTTATGAGTTTCAGGTATGAGTTCCTTCTCTTGGAGCGGGCCTTACATCCAATTTTACAAAGTGATCGGTTACTCCCATGATGTTTGTGCCACCATTGTACTAGGTGGTCACTTACAGGCTGGTCACTTGTAGCTGGGTGACCTTGATGCCCGTCTTTCTCCTCTGGTAGTGGGCAGAGTATCTTCCAGTACTGTGGGTGTTACACAGTAGGGATGAAGCTCCTACTGGTGGGTACCAGCTCAGCTTCTCTGTGTTCAGTGACATAAATACTGGTGTCCAGTATTAGAGCCTTGCCATCAACCAACATCTTGCCCCAAGTGGGTCTCTGTATTAATCACCATCTACTGCCAAAGAAGCTTCTCCAAAGAGGCTTGAGAGATGCGCTGATCTATGGGTCTAAGTCATTAGGAGCTGGTTCAGTCCTAGGACCATTTAGCACCGCCCACTCCCCACCCTTCTCCCACACAGCCTTTCTGGATTTCAAGCCTATTCCCTAAAGACCTTGGCACCTGAATAAACAGCCACTAGAGGGAGCACTGGTTGCAGCTTCGCATTAAAGGTCATTCGCTCCCACCTCCACCCCATCCCTCTCCACCACCAGTTGAAGGTGTTAACTTGGAAGGCCAAGTTTCTTTGATTGGATAGAAGTACATAATATACAAGTCCTAGAAACAGTGAGTCGTATATATACCCTCTCACGACACCCTTTGTGAAGCTGAGCTGAGATCAGATTTACTCCATGATGCAACAGATGAATGTTGGGAAGATTGAGCTGTCTGTCAGGATGGGTCCTCCAGTTACGTCTTCAGTAGTCAGGTCCTTTGAGCCAGTTGCTTCCCCTGCCTCCCCCTGCCCCTGCCAGTCTACTCTCGAACAACGACAATGGCAGAGATGATCACATCGGAGCCTTCAGACATTTCCTAGGAGATTGGAAAATCCTAGAATTAAAAAAAAAAAATCCAAACCTGTTCTCCCCTCCCCACAAAGGGCAACCATCTTGAAAATATTACCTAGTAATCATGAAAGATTATTGGAGCCAGGACAGGCCAGGAACCAGTCTAATTCTAGGGCAGAGACAGGTCGAGGGCCCTTCTGCTCAGATGGCAGAGACAGGCCAAGGGGAGGGGATCGCCCAGTGATTCCCAATCCCAGTCCCTTTGAAGCCTACCCAGAATTCACTTGGCACAGCTTCGGAGTCCTCACTCCATGGTCTCAGCATTCTTCCAGCTTTTGTGTGAGCTCGAGAACCTGAGGTCAGCAGAAGAGGCCTGCAGAGTGGTTCATCCACTCACAGAGCCTGTAGATGGATTGCCGTATGCTAACTTGGCACTCAGGTCTTTCTTGCCAAAGCCCGTGTCTCTGTGGATGCAGCTGGAGGTGTTTTGTGGCAAATGCAGCTTTGAGCTCTTTTGTGAGCCTGGCTCCAACACATGAGTCTTGATGTGTAACCCGCCTAGCGGGTCAGTTATTCCAGGGTCTGGAAGAGGCGCTATCTGAAAAAGACATGGGCAGGAAAGAGGAACGAGGCCAAGCAAAATTCTCTTGTCAAAGTCTCACTTTATTAGTGAAATGGTTGTGGCTTATATAGCCCTTGAATGAGGAATTTGGCTTGGGATGGGGGCAGGGGCATGGCAAGGGCAGGAAGGGATCTTGCAACAATGGTCACGAGTCGACACTTGGTCACGAGTCGGTCACGAGTCGACACACCTAGTGTTCCCTATGCAAGTGGAATAGTTCCTTTTGTGATTCCAACCACAAACAATTCTCTAGATAGTTGGGTGTGGGGTGGGCTCTGCCAACAAACAGTTCTCAATACAGTTGGGGTGTGGGGCTCTCCACAAACATCCTTAGGACAATAGTCCCTACTATACTTTTTGGGAAAATAGCTCCTGACATTGATGCACTGGAAAATGGGAAGGAGAGAAGTTGCATGAGGTGGTGAGGTATTAGGCAGAAAGAATGAAACCTCCTGCCTGGAGAGTGAAAGGGAGAGGATGCCACAGGGACCATGGCATGCAGGGACCACAGCATGCAGGGGCCACGGCACGCAGGGGCCACGCACGGCACGCAGGGACCACGGCACACAGGGGCTACAGACCTTCCTCCCTTCTGTGGTTACATTTTAGGAAGAAAGAGCCTCTCTGTCTCCACTACTTTTATTCTTCCCCAGACAGGGTTTCTCTGTAGCTTTGGAGCCTGTCCTGGAACTAGCTCTTGTAGACCAGGCTGGCCTCGAATTCAGAGATCCTTCAGCAAATCCTACAGGCGTGTGCCACTCTGTTGTAAGGAGTGGCGGGCTACGTTCCTGGCACCCAGCCGCCTGCATGGCTAGCTTATGCCCCCAAATAATTACACGGAAACTGTATTCTTTTAATCACTGCCTGGCCCATTAGTTCCAGCCTCTTATTGGCTAGCTCTTACATATTGATCTAACCCATTTCTAATATTTTGTGTAGCACCACGAGCTGGCTTACCAGGAAAGATCTTAACCTGCATCTATCTGGAGTGGGAGAATCATGGCGACTGCCTGACTTGGCTTCTTTTTCCCAGCATTCTGTCTGTCTACTCCGCCTACCTAATTTTCTGTCCTATTAAAGGCCAAGCAGTTTCTTTATTACTTAACCAATGAAACAACAGATAGAAAGATGACCCTCCTCTATCATTACCCATAAAATCTCCCATGCATACATACTGCATATATACATATATATGTGCATGCATGCATGGATGGATGTACTTGGAGGCAACAGCTCATGTGTGTGGGGGTCAGAGGATAACTTTTGTTTTTTGTCTGAAATAGCGGTTCTACCTTGGGCCTCCAGAGTTTTGGGCAGATGGGTGCAGACAGCTTGATCAAGTAGATCAAGGATTCTTATCATGTCCTCTCTGTTTAGACTGAGCTTGGAGAGGAAACCAAGGATCACAGGTTGGCTGTTCCTTGAGGTCCAGGCTGACCTCATGCACTGGGCTTATGCTTGTTTGCTTTGCCCGAGCACAGTTCTTGCAAGAGAGTCAGCTCAGAGCTTCCTTCCAGGGCAAGAAGTCCCCACTTCCAGTCTGGTGTGGGGGCCCAGGCCTGTGAACCTAGCGCTCAGAAAGTGAGGCAGGAGGATCAGGAGTTCAAGGCTGCCCTTGACCACACAGTGAGTTTAAAGCAAGCCTGGGCTACATGAACCGTGTCAAAGCACAGACAAAGGAAAGAGAGCTGGGAGTACAGCTCGGTGGCAGCACGCGTGTCCCAGCACCACAAAACACAAACAAAACAAAACAAAAACCTCTTAGCATTTTCTATTAGAATTCTCTACTCAAATATACATGCATGTATGTATATGTCTGTGTAATATCTATTTTTAATTCCCAAGGGATGATGATAACTTATGCATGAGTTTATGGAACTCAAGTTTAAATTATCTAACTTTCTACATTAACTAAAAGGGGAAAAAAGAACACAAAGCAACCTATGAAAATTTTAAGGTTTTTTTTTTGAAACAGGGTTTCATGTAGCTTAGGCTGGCCTCACATTTATGATGTAGTGGAGGAGGATATCTTGAACTTCTGATCCTCCGTCCTCTACTTCCTAAGTCCTGTGCCACCACACCCTGCTTCATGTATGTAGTGCTGTGGGATTCTTACACGACATGGAAGGATTGCACCCTGAGTCAGGTCTTCAGCTCTCCAGAGTCTGGAGTGTCTTATCGGCATCTTTAGGGTTGGGTTACATTGCCCTCAGCTGAATAATTTGTACTGGAAATCTGCTAGAGTAGGAAACATCAGTCAATTCTTGGGTGTTTGTGTGTAACCGCAAGTGCAGGTGAGCACACGTGTTCAGCAGAGGCCACGGGTCACCGCAGGTGGTGCTCCTCAAGTCATCTGCTTACTTATTGAGACAAGACCCTTCACAGGGACTCGCGCCCCATGGATTAGACTAGACTGGCTGGCTGTAGTGCCCCAGGGCTGGCCGGAGCTTCCCAGGGCTGCTCTTGTCTCTACAGCTCCTGTGCAGGGATTACAAGCACACCCCACCACACCTAGCTGTTTGTTTGGTGCTGGGAACTGAACTCAGGTCCTCATTCTTTTGCAGCAAGCACTTTACTGAGTAGACTCTGACTCCATAGCCCAGACTGGCCTCAACTTCAAGGCAATTCTGTCTGCACCTTTGCCTTAGTCCAAGCTACTCTTAAACGTGTGGTCACAAATGGTAGTCTTGTCACCTGAGGCCTCTGAGAAGCTGGGACAACAGACATGACTTAGATCTCTAAAAATGTTGGCACATCTCTCAGCTAAACTAGTTTCAGTGACTTTCTGTGGCCAAACCTGAATGTGGGTGGTGCCATCCCATAGACGGGACCTGGCCTGAATAAAAAGGAGGAAGCCAGCTGAGGGCCAGCATCCATGTCTCTGCTCCCTGCCTTCAGGAATGGGAACAGTTGCCCCATGCTCCTCAGGCAATGCTTTCTCTGCCATGTTGGATGGCACCCTCAAGCCATGAACCCTTCCTCGAAGTGCTCTGGTCAGGCATCTTGTCATAGAGAAACAACCAGGACAGAGTCTGAGTGACTTTTCTCAGGGTTACTAGGTATTAAGGAAGAGCGGCTTGGCGCAGGTCAAACCCAGCTGAGCTGGCCAACTTTTTTCCATGCCCAGTGAGAAGCTCATCCTTCAGAAAGGAGTTTTAGCAAAGGGCACTGCTAGTGTTAGGAATATTTCCTAACCGAGCCTTTCCGCCGACACAAAATAATCCTAATCAAGCCAAATCAGACCAGATTAAAAATTATCTAGGTTTAATTAGACACCTGCGCTACCGGGTGGCCCCGAGGGGAACTGGAAGCCGCCAATGTGACCACCAGAGAGGAAGCAGGAAAACCACGTGTTTATGTTTATTTTCTGGGGAGCCGTATAAATAGCCTGTGGGAATGGTCTTGACCTTTCCTGGGGAGAGGTCATGGTTCGAGGGGCACAGGGGAGGGGCCTCCAAAAATGGAGGGAGTCTGGGATTACAGTTAGAGCCAAATACAAACCTCCAAGCTTCCTCCTCAGAGTCAGAGAAGCCTAGGAGAAGGGGAACAAGGAAGGCCTGTGCTGTGCAATCGAGAACATGGGGCTCCTCCTGGTCTCACTGCTCCCTGTAGTCATGGCCACTTCCTGCAGAGCGCTGTGGCGGGTGAGAAGTGCTCTCTGGGCTCTGTCCCTGGTTGACTTTCTGCAAATGAAAACCGCTAGAGTTGCAGAAACAGTGGCTGAGATCCACTCGGTCCTGGCAGAAAATTTAGAATTGTGAGCAATTGCAGGGAGCAGAAGAAGAATGCTGTAGTCAGCGCTGAGGCTGTGGGCTGAGGATGTCCACACAGCGTGGGGGGAGTGGATGGCGGTGGGGCCTGAGCCATCCAGCCGTCCAGTCTCTCTCGTCTCCCTCAGTCAGCCTTGAGAACCAGCACTGGCGAGGCCAGGAAGACGCCTCAGAATCCTAGTCAGCTTTCTGTGTCTGTAACAAAATATCCGAGCTGGGATAACTTATAAGAACAGGGGCTTGTTGTGTAGCAAATGCCTTGGAACTGAAAAGCTCCTCTCTGGAGGGAGGATGGGGCCCTCTGAGAATTAAGTAAACAAGTTCCCAAGTTCAAGGAAGATAAAAAGAATTTCACTAGACCCCTCCCAATGATATGGAAGCCCAAGCTCTGGACGGAAGAGCTACCTGGCTGAGGCTCTCCCATCTAACTCGTCAGGCAGTGAGCTCCCGGCTTCCAGCTCTCACGGGTCACCACCCACGCTGGGGTTCAGTGATATTAAGTGGTTGTTAAGTGACCCCTCCCACCTGTACTCCTGGGCATAACCCCAGTGTGCCATTGCTCACCACATGGAGTGTGGTGCGATCATTGCTTTGGCCTGTTGTGGGCCCTGGTCTTCATTGCTTTTCTGTTGCTGTGATAAACACCATGACCCGTGCGCAGTGGAGGCAAAAGTCTTTAATCCCAGCACTCTAGAGGCAGAGGGAGGGGGATCCCTATGAGTTCAAGGCCAGTCTGATCTACAGAGTGAGTACCAGGGTAGCCAAGGCTACACAGAGAAACCCAGTCTTGAAAAACAAAACAAACAACAACAACAACAACCCACCGTACTGGCTGGTTGTGTGTCAACTTGACACAAGCTAGAGTCAGCAGAGAGGAAGGAGTCTCAGTTGAGGAAATGCCGCCCTGAGATTCCAGCTGTAGGGCATTTTCTCAATTAGTGATCAATGGGGGAGGCCCAGCCCACGGCGGTTAATGCCATTCCTGGGCTGGTGGTCCTGGGTTTTATAAGAAAGCAGGCTCAGCGAGCCATGGGAAGCAAGCCAGTAAGCAGCACCCCTCCATGGCCTCTGCATCGTTCTAGCGCTGCTTGAGTTCCTGTCCTGACTTCCTCCGATGGTGGACATTTACAATCTGAAGTGTAAGGCAAATAAACCCTCTCCTCCCCGACTTGCTCTTGGGTCTTTATTCCTTGCCACAGCGACAGGACCCCTAACTAAGACACCCACCATGACCTAGAGAAGATGGAATTTATTTGGGGCTTACCATTCCAGAGGGTGAGTCCATCACCAATCATGGTGGGAGCATGGCAGCAGGCAGGCTGGCATGGCGCTGGAGCAGGAGCTGAGAGCTCACATCTTGAGACAAAGCATGAGGCAGGGAGAGCTAACCGGGAAAGGTGGAAAAAAAAGCCCACCCCTAGTGGCACACCTCCTCCAATGAGGCCACACCCAGTCCTTCACGGTAAGTGCTGCGAGACCAGAGGAGTAAGACTGCTGAACAATGTGCTCCACAGTGTGTGTGACAAGACTGCCGAATGACGCGCTCCGCCGTGTGTGGCAAGACTGCCGAATGACGCGCTCCACCGTGTGTGGCAAAGCAGAAAGGCCTTCACGAGGCTGGCAGCAATGGTAGCTATGCCTTTTAGACTCCCCAGCCTCTGAAATGTAGAAAACAAGCATCTGCTTGGTTCACCACCTGGGAACTAAGGTCTCGTTAATACCAGACTGAGCCTGCGAGGGCCGTTCTTGTTCAAATACTGGACTGAGCCTGAGAGGGGCTTTCTCATTCAAACCACCACAGTCTATGCGGAAGGAGTAGACATTTGTGCCTTTCTCTGCAGGAACAGCGTCGCTCAACAGTCAGCAAAGAGCACAAGATCTCATGTACAAAATCTAGCAGTCATGTTGCATGCTGGGAATCCTGGCTCTGGGGAGGTGGAGACAGGCGTGCTCCTGAGGCTCACAGGGCAGCTAGTCTACTAGGTGAGGGCTAGCCGGTGAGAGACCCTACTTATAAAACAGAACAAAACACAAACAAGATGGATGCTATGCTGAGGAGCAAGGATGACCTCAGGCCCATATCCATACAATGCATGCATACACATGCACACACACAGTCATGCATACACACACACTCACACATGCACACATGTATACATACATGTACATGTATGCATATATGCACACACTCACACACACATACACATTGGGAGAGGGAAGAAAATGTTTCCCTTTTGAGAAAAACTTTTAAAGCAGGGCTAGTCCATGATACGTGGGGTCACCACTTCTGACTCTTTCCCCCCAAAGATGTGTCTGATTTACTGAGTACAGCTGTTTACCTGATTTTCATAATTGGTTACTTGTCCGTTTCTGGCTTCTCTGTGTTGTTTCTAGGGTTGGGGACTATTGGCAGACTGGGAAGTTCCTGGGGATTTCTAGATTTATGCACAAAGGGAATTGCCAGTCCAGTGGCATGTCCTCGTCTGTGGCTGCCACGTCAACCCCGGGACTACAGAGACAAAGGACGGTGTGTTCTGGCTTCTCTGCCCAGGACTAGACAAGTGAAGTGTATCAGATACATCCTTGGTTGCTTGAGATTCAATTAAATGAGACCATTTCACAGAAAGGGCTTTCAGAGACATCAGTATTCAGCTGGTGACATTCTAGTGTCTGGGACTATTGGGTTAACCCTTGGAATCCCAGAGACAGGACAAGTTGGATATTTATAATTATGAGTCAGGCTGTCTCATGCGACGTGAAAAATAAAATGTTAAAGTCAAATGTTTGCCCACAGGTCTTAGGGCAACAGCTTTGGTGGAATTTGCTCTCCCAGCTCTCTCTCTGTTTCAGCGTGTGAGACACTGGGGATCCAGTCCAAGGAGCCTGGCAAGCCGATTTTCCCCGCCTTTGAACTCATATTGTTAGCTGTAAAGCAGGTGCGGTGTCAGGACTGAAGGCTTAACAGAGGAAAATTTGTCAGCAAATGTTTATTTGCTTTCAAAGTCTTGGTCTTTCATCTTGGGTCTTCTCCATCTTTGATGCCTCAGGCTTTCAACTTTGTGTCTGTTTCCAGGGAAGTGTTTTGTAGTTGACTCAGAAGTCCCAGTGCAAGATGTTCCTTTATGAGGAGACAGTTGATGCTTAGTACCCTGCATTGACATCTTTCGAATAGTTTCTGATTTGGCAAAAGAGACAGCAGGTCATTTAAATATCTTATACAGGTCAGGAACATTTACCCTCCATGTGATCCCGCATTCTCTCTGTGCACACACGTGGGCTCAGAGGACAGCTCGTATGTGCTGGTTTTCTCCTTCCCTTGTGTGTGTCCTGGGGACGGATCTGAAGTCATCAGCCTTGGTGACAAGCACCCTCACTCACAGGGCCATCTTGCCAGACCTATCTTAGTTTTTGAGGCAGGGTCGCTCACTGAACCTGGGGATGACCTTTTGGCTATATCGTCTGGCCAGTGAGTTCCAGGGTCCCTAGCTCCAGTCCCCAGTGCTGAGGTTACAGGCATGCAAGGTCATGTCCAGCTTTTTATGTAGGTGCAGGGGACCTGAACTCAGGCCCTCACATTTATGGAGCAAGCACCTTACTTATTATCTCCCTAGACCTGTGAAATGGGACTCTCCAATCTCCTCCTGTATGCACACTTATTTATCCTCTCAATTAATTTAACTTGACCCTGGACACCAGTTTCAGGGGTTGGTTCTCTCCATTGTGTCCTGGGGTTGAACTAAGGTGTTAGGTTTGAGGACAGATGTCTTCACCTGCTGAGCCAGCAGGACAGCCCCTTTTTGTTCCTGTGTGGGATTGAGGGAAACTGAGGCCCACAATGCAGGATACTGTCTCACCTGTGGAGTGTTAGGCTCTCTAGAACTGGACAGGGCCTTTTCCCCTTGAGGGGAAGGGACCAATCAAGTGCTGTCTTTAATAAATAGTTCCACGTGGTTCGGTGTGACCCTTGTAGGCAGGGATGCTCGGAATAGCACGCATGGATTAGGTGTTGCAGTGCAACACCCCACACACATGTGTTACCCCCCTTTTAAATCAATTCACAATATGCAGCCAATAATGACTTCACTGCAGTTTGATCAGAGATGCTATCAGAATCCCTTCTACCTGTAGCTACTGAATGCTTGGGAACCCTTTATTCTAAGCCCTTTGGAAGACTTCAGACTTTCTTAGCGTAATGTGAATTAAATAGGATTAATTAAAATGGTGACCGTCACATGGTAATAACTCTCAGCTGCAAATGTATGTTTCAGAACTTATATATGTCCTTTGAATGTTATTATATATTAATGACAAATATAAACATGCCATTAATCCAGCCTTGAAATCAAAAGTAGCTAGTCGATTTACCCTACACAAGTTCATAACCCAATGCCACAGACTAACATAAAGTAATCTGGGCTCTGGGTTGATTCTCAGACTCTTAACTTCAACCCCAGGGATCTGATGCCACCTTCTGGCTTCTGTGGGTACTGCATGCATGTGGCACAAGAGTAGTAGGCAAACCACTCATACACATACAAATGAATACAATGTAAAAAAAGGAGAATTGACTTACGGTTTCCTTACTGGTGTTGAATGTAAATGTTATCAGGACATCATTAGCATTTCCCAAAGGAGAATACACTCTAAGAATATGAAGCAGACCCATTGTGTTCAAACAAGCATGAAAAGTTTTCCCAGTAGTGGGGGAGAATGCAATTGAGTCCTCGTCTTTGGGTTTCCCTCTAGATTGCTGTCTGGCAACAAGGAGAGAGCACATCAAATGCCTGCAGCCCACGGAACCCTCTGTGGAGTGGGCGTGCCCCTCTGCCAACAGGCACGGAAGGTGGAATCTTCCTGCTGGGCAGTAAACTCTGTGGGGAGCAGAAGGATATGGGCTTTCGGTGATGTTTGCAGATAACAGAATCTCGAACAATGCATGTCACAGAAAGGCAAGCTAAACTCTAAGAATCTGATTATTCCTGTGTTTTGTTGTGTTGAGGGATGAGCCATTTTTGCACATTTATCTCAGAAACAAAATGTACATTTTTCCCCCACAAGGTTCCTAAACTATTTAGTTATTAATTTGAAAAAATACAAGATAGCCACAATTCATTCAACAACAACTATGCTTATTAATATAATATATAAGTCTCATGTGTCCAAGTTGATCTCAAACTCACTTTGTTGCAGAGGATGACTTGAGCATTCAGCTCCTAAGTCTGGTACCAAAGGTGTGCTCCACCGCTGAACCCAGGGCTTCTTGCATGCTAGGTGAGCACTCTACCATCTGAGATGCATGCCCAGGCCCCATATATAAATGCACAAACACAGTGGTTCATCTTCATTGTCAGGTTGACTGGATCTGGAGTCACCTAGGAGACTCACCTTCTGGTGTACCCGTGTGTTTCCTGAAAGGTTTAGCTGGGGAGGAAACATCCACCCTGGGTGTGGGTGACATTGTCCCATGAGCTGGGGTCATGAGCTGAACACAAAGGAGGAATTGGAAGCTAGCTGAGAACTAGTGTTTATCTCTCTCTCTCTGCTTCATGATGACAGATGTTATGGGGTCAGCTGCGTCACAGTTCTGCCAACATGCCTTCTCCACCACGACTGACTGCATCTCTTCAAACCTTGAGCCAAAATCAATCCTACCTTCACAAATTTGCTTCTGCCTGGTATTTTGTTATAACAGAAGTAACCCTAGCACAAATCATTGTGTGCAGTATATACAACCCATACACACAATGATCATGTGCAGTATATACAACCCATACACACAATGATTGTGTGCAGTAAATACAACTCATACACACAATGATGTGTACAGTATATAGGAGTTTGCGAGTGCATTTGAGGGTGTGTAAGTGAATGTATGTATTTGTGAAGCCAGCATCAATTCTGCTTCTTCATGGTTCTCTATCTTATTTTTGAGCAGTGAATCTCACTGAACCTGGAGCTCATTGATTCAGCTAGGCTGACTAGACGGCAAACTCTAGGGGTGTGCCAATCTCTAACCCTCCTCCCTGCCAGTGCTGGGTTGCAGATACCTGCTGCTGTACCCAGCTTTTCCATGGGTTCTTGGGATCCAATCTCAGGTACTCGTGTTTGTGTGGCAGGAGCCTCATAGACTGATCCACACAGTGAATTTTTTGTCCCATTGCTAAGTCATGTGGAAATTCTTCTGAAGTTAGTCTCTATATATTGTATGTCTGACACTGCATACAGCTCAGTCAAAGTGACATTATGGACAGCCATGGATGAGTTTTCTAATGAGACTTTAGTGATTTTGTTTGTCTGGCAGTGACTGTCACATGTTCCGATATTCACAACTGTTGCGCTGTGAAAGAGTATGGTCAAGTCAAGAGATAAATGGATTAATTTCTAACAGTGTTACTTTCCTTTCATGAACATATTCTACTGCAGCATTGCTGATCATAGCAGCCTTGTCTCAGCATCCCGCTGTGCACCCGTATCCCTGTGTGTCTGCATCCCTATGTGTGCTCATGATGCTATGTGTGTGTGCCTGCACCCTTGTGTGTGCCTCCATCCCTGGGTGTGCCTACATCCCTGTGTGTTCCTGACCTCAGTGTGCACCTCCATCCCTGTGTGAGCATCCATCCCTGTGTGTGCCTGACCTCTGTGTGTGCCCCCATCCCTGTGTGTGCCTGCACCCCTGTGTGCACTTCCATCCCTGTGTGTGCCTCCTCCCTGTGTATGCCTGCATCCCTGTGTATGCCTCCATCCCCATGTATACCTCCATCCCCGTGTCCTGTACCTCTGTGTGCCTCCATCCCCATGTATGTCTGTATTCATGTCTCAGGGATGCAGTATTGGTTCAGGAGAATTCTGGGAAGAGGAAAGAGTCAGTCTGCAGTCGTCACCCAGACGCAGAGGAAGCAAGATGTGACTGCCTCACTGATGAAGATACCAAGCCATGTGACTAACATAGACAAGAACAATTGGCTAATTTAAAATGTAAGAATTAATTAATAAGAAGCCTGAGCTACTAGGCCAACCAGTTTATGACTAATGTAGACCTCTGTGTGTTTCTTTGGGACTGAACAGTTGTGGGACCAGGCAGGTCAGAAATCTCAGTCAACAAAAGTCTTTTTAAAATTGTGTGTGTGTGTGTGTGTATGTGTGTGTGTGTGGTATATGTGAAGTCAGAGGCATCAGATATTCCTGGAGTTGGAGCTAGAGGTATCCATGAGTCACCTGATATAGGTTCTAGCGATCAAACTCAGGACCTTTGGAAGAGTGGTGCAGTTAAGTTAGCCATCTATCTGGCTCCCTGAGGGGCTCTTTAAGTTAGTACATTTTCATGGTGAGCCATATCACAAATGAAGTCAACCATGTCTTAGAAAACCTGTCTCAATGTGGTACCTGTAATGACCAAAGGCAGGTATTGTAGAGTAAATAGGATTCTAGCCTTACAATCTATTGTAGACCAATGGCATGACCTTGGTTAGAGTCCTGACTGTGTCCACACTTTAAGCTCCCTCCCCCTGTGTAAGGTGTGATGTGGTGTGTGGCCTGTTGCCAAGCTGGCAGGATCCCTGCATACAGAAAGAGCAGCACTGGAGAGACCAAGATGCCGCACCATTATCAGCCCTTCCAGTGTATTCTGGCGGAGAGCCTGGCGCATCACAACACTTCTGCAGCAGCTATGCAAGGTGTCTCTGCCCAAACCATTCTGTATTGACAGCACATTTTGCTGTTGGCAGAGATGGGAAGAACCTGGCCAGCTGTCTTTGGTCTCATAGACGAAACAGTCACGTGTTTTCTGCCTGCATGTAAGTGTGCCAGTGTGCTCGGGTAGGCTCCCAAGTCACAGTCATCCTTCAGATGCTTTCCTGCTGGGGCTCCATGGTTAGAAACATGCAAAAACCATGCAACACACACACACACACACCCCACACACATGGAAGTGGGGGGTTAAAAAACCCACAGATAAGCACATGCACACACACACATACCACACAAACACACACACACAAATGGGGAGGGGTAAAACCCCACAGATAAGCACATACACAGCACATACACCGCAGCACACACACACACCACAGCACACACACAACACACAACACACAAACACACACACACACAAATGGGGAGGGGTAAAACCCCACAGATAAGCACATACACAACACACACACACATGCATGGAAATGACATGGGGTCGAGTAAAGAGAGAAGAGTCTTTGCAACTCATTTTGGTGAACAGTGTCTATATGTTTTATGAGGGGTTCAGCACAGAATCAATCTGACACAAGGTCAAGCTCTGAGAGCCACTGCTGGTGTTGGGTTGGGCAAGGCACTTGAGGGCGCTTGTGGAGAGGGTGACTGGGGAGAGAGGAAAGACCACATGGAAAAGCCCGAGTGTCTTAGTTCCTCCTTAGAGGGCCCTCTTCCCAAGTCTACTCTCGCCAGGAGTGAGCGTGGCATTCTCTCAGATCTTGGTGGTCCTCCTTGGAACGCCCTTCCTGAGACGGCTCAGCAGCCGGCATTACATTTTTAAAGAGTCTATTGATTTTTCCACCTCTCGACCAGCAGAGTCCTCGGGGTTCTGTTGACACAGCAGGGTGCTCGCGATGTTGTTTTTCTCAGAGTTCTCTTTGTGTGCAGCGCACAGCTCTTCACCTCGGGTGGGAGAATGGAGGATGTCTGCAGAGGACCTGTTCCTCCCTCGCCAACATGCAGAGTTATGCCGGGTAGGAGCTGACTCAGGGCCAGGACTGGAGACTTTCAGAGGCTCTCTAGGATGCTAGAGAAAGGCATTCATCTCCTGCTAAGAGCAAACACAGGAATTCATATGCAGAACCTCAGTGCTTGTGACTCAACAGGAGCCCACCCAGGTAGAGAGGGACAGCGTGGCCGGTGACAGTGTGATTGTATCTGTGCACAGATGGAATTCCTGCATAGCCCCACCCGCAACAGAAATCCCTGCCCCCCAAACTGTTCTGTCTTCTTCCCTCTGCTTCAACCCCATCTCCATTTCCCAAGAATACAAATGTGGCCATCTCAATTAAGGAGAATAAATGAGTGTTTATTCACACTTGGAAGAGTTCTAGCTGGCTCTGTTAGTGTGTATGTGTGTGCATGTGTCCTTTCTCTTCTTTTAATGCTTGTCAATAAATCTGTGTGTGTGTGTGTGTGTTTGTGTGTGTGTGTCAGTTTGTACACATGTGAGTGTGTGCATGTAGAGGCCTGAGGACAGTTTTGTGTATCAGCTTCAGGAACAGCACTGACCTTCTTCGAGGCAGGGGCTCTCATTGGCCTTGTATTAATTATTTTGTTGCTGTGATAAAACACTGTGGCCAAAGCCAGGTTCAGGAAGAGAGCCTTTATCTTGGTTTATGGTTCCAGAGGGAGAAGACCCCTTGATGCTGGAACAGAGGTGTGGCAACAGGCGGCAGGCATGGTGGCAGGAGCAGAGGCTGAGAGCTCACATGTTTACTTGCTTATTTATTATATACAGTGTTCTGCCTGCACATATCCCTGCAGGCCAGAAGAGGGCGCCAGATCTCATTACAGATGGTAGTGAGCCGCCTTTTGGTGGGGGGGAGGATTGAACTCAGGACCTCTGGAAGGGCAGCCAGTGCACTTAACCTCTGAGCCATCTCTCCATCTCACATCTTTAACCACAAGCACAAACTAGAAAGAGTGAACTGGAAACGTACAAGTCTATAAACCCTCAAAGCCTGCCTCTGGTGACACACTTCCTCCAGGAAAGCCACACCTTCTAAACCTCTCCAAACAGCACCACCAGGGGGAGCGAGTGTTCAAACATCTGAGCCATTTGCGTTTAAACTGCTCCAGGCCTAGAGATCAGTAACTGGGCTATGCTGCCTGGCCAGGAGTCCCAGGGAACCCCTGTCTTTAACTCCCAGAGCTGGGGTTACACTCATGTGCCACATGCCCAACATAGGCTCTGGAGATCCAACTTAGGCCTTAACGCTTACAAGGCAAGCCATTTACCACTGAGCCAAACCTCCAGCCCCCAGCTCAGATGTAAGACCCTCACACATTGTATGCTGTGGTGTTTCGACAGAACATAAAAAGGTTTCTGCTTTAGTAGGAATGCAATGGTTCAATTATGGGAAATAAGAATTTTACATCCATTCCAGTGCCGCTCCTCAGCATGTGAGCACCAATCAAATCAGTGTATCTTTGGGTCCTACTGTGTCCGAATGTTTGTTTTTCAGAACTGTCGTTTCGGTTGCTGACTTGGGTTTTGTTAACAACCATCCAGGGTGCTTTGGCTTGGATAGGGGTCAGGATAGAATTTTCTACCATTTTTGGAATGTTCTTGCCTCCCCCGTGCTGGGGTTATGAGCATGCACTGCCACCCCACCACCCACCTCACTTCCCAGTCAGTTTGTTGACGTTGTCTGGTGTGATGGCATGCACGGGACAAAGCGGACATGTGTGTTCACAACCAAGACTGTAGTGACTGCACGTGACACAGCGCAGGCTGGTGTTGCGAGGGAGAACACAGATTCATCATGCATTAGATTTTGCATTCATGTTTGGTTATTGCATGTTCACAAACATTTATCATCGCCAAATTCTTATGACCCCCCATAATTCAGTTGTATGACCTCTCTCAAGGGGTTGTGTGCTAGATTTTTTTTTTTTTTTGTCAACTTGAACTAGGATCATCTGAGATGAAGGTACCTTAATTAGGAGACTGTCTCCACCAGATTAACCTGCGATCTGTGGGGGCATTTTCTTAATTAATCATTGATGTGGGAAGGCCTGTCTCACTGTGAGCAGTGCCAGCCCTGGGCAGATGGTCATAGGTTGTATAAGAAAGCTGAATAAGCCATGGGGAGCAAGCCAGGAAGCAGCGTTCCTCCATGGCCTTTGCTGCAGTGTTTGCCTCCAAGTTCCGGCCTTGAGTTCCTCCCCGGCATCCCTCAGTGAGGGATATCACCCGAGAACTGTAAGCCGAAATAAACCCTTTCCTCCCCATGTTCACAGCAACAGAAACCAAACTAAGACAGCTTGGGAGCCACAGTTTGTTATTTTTTTATTATATTTTTGTGTGTACATGCATGGCGCAGTGCCCCGGTGGAGGTCAGAGGACAACCTGTGGGAGTCATTTCTCTCCTTCCACCACGTGGACCCTAAGGATCAGCCTCAGGTCCTTGGACTCTGGCAGGCGTCGCCACCGCTGAGCAATCCTCCCAGCCCTATGACCCACTATTTAACAAACTTGTCAGTGATGTCTGTCTTTTTAAGGTTTGTGGAGGGAAGCATGCTGGTGACATCCATCTTGTAGGGCCATTCTGGAAGGGTCTCACCCTGGCTCTATAATGGCTGACTTTTAGAAGGGGTCAGGGAACAGGAGAGGCGATGTGAACAGAAGGAGCTGGCGGGAGGTTGTGATCTTCTCCCGAAAGAGTCGTGGAGAGGGAACGCGGGCAGTCACGGAGCCAGCTGGCTCAGCTCTGCCCGGGACAGTTTCCACCCCATGAACATGAGAGACTCCAGCTGACAAAGCAACCCAGTGCTGCCGGCTTTTCTTAGACGAGCACAGCAGGACCTGATTTGCATCAACATCCCCTTTGTGGCAAATTTATTTTGGGTGCACGCATCCTTCTGCGTGTGGAACCACTTAGCTGCTTCCTCAGAACGTCTTCTCAGCTCAGACTTTCCAGGGCCCAGAACAGTTTCTCATATTTGATGACCGCATGGTTTTGCCAAAACTTTATTTATTTTTTTAAAAGATTTATTTATTTATTAAGCATACAACATACTGCTGGCAAGGAAGGCACCAGGTCTCATTACAGATGGCTGTGAGCTACCATGTGGTTGCTGGGAATTGAACTCAGGACCTCTGGAAGAGCAGCCAGTGCTCTTACCCTCTGAGCCATCTCTCCAGCCCCTTGCCAAAACTTTAAAAACCAGAGGGGTGGATCAGAACCATTCTGGGAACAGTGTCAAAATGTTTATAGTGGGTAGATACTAATCTCCTACATCAAGTAGGCCAGTGGATCCCTAAGAACATTTTGATCAAGCTTATTATCAGATATTTATAGATAAAAATCATTCATTCAATGAAGTCCCAGTTTCCTTCAGGGTCCATTGTAGGTGTTGGGTTGGGGACAGAATGAAGAATGACATAGGTAGCCCCTGTCCTTCAAAAGACCTTACATTTTGATGGGCAAGGCAGGAAGGAAATAGAAAATACCCCCTCCCATTTGGCTGGCTAACCCTCTGCCTGTAACTATGGATACTGATAAACATTTCTTTCACTGTAGTATTTAGAGAAGATTTACATAAAGAGGAGAAATTCTTTTTTTTTTTTTTTTTTTTTTTTTGATTTTCTGAGACAGGGTTTCTCTGTAGCTTTTTGGTTCCTGTCCTGGAACTAGCTCTTGTAGACCAGGCTGGCCTCGAACTCACAGAGATCCGCCTGCCTCTGCCTCCCCAGTGCTGGGATTAAAGGCATGCACCACCACTGCCCGGCAAAAGGAGAAATTCTAACTTAGGTTGTTCACCATGATAGTCTCTAGCCATAAAGTGGCTATTTTAATATACATTCAAGGGTCTGGAGAGATGGCTCAGTGGTTAAGAGCACTGGCTGCTCGTGTAGAGAAGTTGGTTCCGTTCCTTGCACATACCCTGTGGCTCACAACCACCTGCAACTCCAGCTTCAGGGGATCTGATGTCTCTTCTGACCTCTGCTGGCTCCCGGCACAGACATGGTGCAAATATACACACTCAGACACACACACAAGCATATACATTCAAATAATAAAAATTTAATATATGTTTAAAGTGAGATAAAAATTTAAAAATAACCTTAGTTGTTTACTAGGTATTACTAGACATTTAAATTGTTTATTCATCTATGACTAGTGGCTACCCAACTGAACAATATAAATATAATACACTTCTACAGTCCCAGAAACTATACTGAATAACACAGCTCTCTGAAATGCTTGAGTCCATTCTCCTTTAATATTAAATCTCTATAACAATGCTGTTACAATGTTATATTTCATGTATGCATATTTATCATTAGGAAATGGGTCACATGACTAATGGAGCATGACATGCATCAGCATTCAAAGACGAGTCAGCAAGCTAGCTATCCAGGAGAGATAATGACGTAGTTGTGTGATGATGGAAGTTACAAAATAATCCCACACTAGATCAGAATTATGTATAATAAAGGATTATTTATTTAGGAGAGACTTGCAGATCACTGTCCTAGATAACAGTCCTCTACACGAATGGGGAACAGGAACAGTCTAGCAGCCGGAAGCGAGAACCAGAAGCAAGAGAGCGAGCACACACTTTACAGCTGCGTTTATAGTATAAGAGACAATGCCTACTAAGTGGGCTGGTGTCTTAAAGGCTATTGGCTGAAGGAGCTGAAGGAGCTCCCATGGCACCTCCCCATTTTGTTTAAATAAGAGAGTTCCAAACCTAATACAAACTATATACACTAGGAGCAGATATCAAGTATAAGATTAGAATTACAACTGACATAAACAATATTAAGCAAGGAACATATGTTAAATGTTTTAATAAACATTTTATCCTAAGGAGTCTAAGTCTTGCATTGGAAATGGCTTGGCTAGATCATAAGAAGATGGTAACTATGACTATCTAATCTTCAACCCCATTGAAGACCTGAGAAGGGAGATGATATTACTGAGTAGGCAGGAAGTGCAATCAAGCAGCTTCCAAATTGTGCATAGATGACAGAGACAACTGACTGCCTGAGCAATCACCCAAAAATCTCATTTGCAATGTTGAAGCAACCGACTTTGGCTAAAGCCTAGAGTAACTGATAGACCATTTTCAGAGGCAGGAAAATTTTCAGAACTGTCTTAACCCTATCTTGGCAAGGTTTGGCAGTATTTTTTCTTGTATCCTGCTTGTCCAGTCTGGACATCATGCACTTTGTCAGTTTTCGAGGCATGGGCAGTTCCTTGCCCTAAGGCCAGTTGTGCCAAGAAGAAAACAAACTCCAAGTGTAGTGTCTTTGATGCTTAACACTCTCTTGAAAATAGATTGGTGCTGCCAGGAGCAACTGTGACTCACATCAAAAGAATCCTAACTTATTTAAATGCCATGTCCTACAGATCTTTGAAGTGGTTGAAGATTACCTATCTATGCAGAATACAATCTCTATGTATCCAAAGAACCAAATTAGTCTGACTAAAAGTATAACAAACATGAATGACTATTGACCTATAATACTTAATACCTATATAACTTAAAGATTAAGACTTCATATCAGAATATTAAACAATCTTTAAACAACTGTGCAGTAAAGAAGAATGACCTCAAAATGTAAAAAATGTATAAATATCTTGATTAGAGGTAGAAATATATAATGAAATATGATAAATATATCCTAAATGGTATCAATATACAAAATATCTTCTTTTTTTTTTTTTTTTGATTTTCGAGACAGGGTTTCTCCGTAGCTTTTGGTTCCTGTCCTGGAACTAGCTCTTGTAGACCAGGCTGGCCTCGAACTCACAGAGATCCGCCTGCCTCTGCCTCCCGAGTGCTGGGATTAAAGGCGTGCCCCACCACCGCCCAGCAATTTACAAAATATCTTAAGAGAAGTAGAAACATGCATGCATACAATCTGACAAAATAACTATGTATAGCTGTACAAATATTGTAAACAGAAATAGGAAAATATTCAATATAACAAATATAATTTGAACTTGTATCAATATACAAAAATCTATACCAATGTAAATTGTCCATAAATAGTAGCTCACAAGTATTCACTCTATTTTTCACTATTGTTATTATTAGTGTGAGTAAGTTCACACTAATCTGCCTATTATACCATTCAGTTTTTCCTTTTTTTTTTTTTTTTTTTGAAGTTCTTATTTGGAGTTCTGACCAGAATGTTGTAAGAAGGTACACCATTTCTACAACTGATACCCCAAATCTGGTCTCATAATAGTGCTATCAGCATCATGACATCATATCAACCAGGTAGAATTGTTGTGGGGCCCCATCTTCTTCCTGGAAGCTTCAAAGATTACTGTATGAAAATCTGCTGTTCATACTTGAAAACTTAAACATTATTCATATAGACATATATTCAATGAAAGATACAATATAGACAAAATGGGCATGGAGAAAAGTAAAATATTTACTTAAAGTCTATCTTCTTTCTGTCTCATAGCAGATGGCTCCTGATATGAGACAGAAATTCTGAATTTTTCTTTTAACAACATGCTTGGATTTAGAGAAGAATGGCCATTGTCCAACTCCAAAGCCAGCTCTTATTTTTAAGTAGATGTATACATGCACAGATAATCAAAATTTACCATACACATAATACAGCATCATAAGTCAGATTTCTCTTTGCTTGTTGATTCTTTCTGGATAGCTATCTTTTCACTTTAGACAGCTAGATGTCCAACATCTCTCGACTCTTTGAAGATGAATATTTTCCTGCAAAGATAAGAACACAACCCTGCCCCAACCTTTATGTGTTATTCTCACCTCCTGTATGATTATCACCTCTGTGAATGAGTTGTCATTTCTCTTTCTTAAGAGGTTTCTCTTTTTCAAATCAAATCTATTAATTCTGAGGTTATCCATAGCTTTTTTTCTTCTGTGGAAACAAGAGCAAAACCCCTTCCCCAATGTAGCACATCTCCTGGTTCCCATTGTGAGGTCAGCACATCCTTGAAATACACCGGCTGATTTAATTCAGAAGATTTTTCTTTTATCCAATGTCTCTCTTCTGCTGTTGTTCCTTTCTCATTAGCATTAAGAAAATTCAAGGTTAATAAAGCATTATGCAATCTATTTCTGGGAGTATTTTCCATCCCTTTCTGTTCATTTAGCATATCCTTTATAGTTCAGTTTGATCTTTCTGTAACTGCCTGACCTGTAGGATTGTTTGGGTATACCTGTAATATGCTTTATATTATAATAAACAAAACTGTTTCATTTCCTTAGAAACACATACTAGACCATTGTCTGTCTTTATTTGTGCAGGTATACCCATAATGGTCATAACTTCTAATAAATGTGTGATTACTGAATTGGCCTTTTCTGAGCTCAAGGCAGTTGCCTATTGAAAACCTGAATAAGTGTCAATGGTGTGGTGTACATATTTTAATTTTCCAAATTCTGTAAAGTGAAACACATCCATTTGCCAGATCTCATTCCTTTGAGTACCCTTTGGGTTACTCCCTGCAGGTAACAATTTTTGGTTATAGAAAGAGCAAGTGGAACATCTCTTTATAATCTCGTTAGCTTATTGCCATGTAATAGAAAACTCTTTCTTTAAACCTTTGCTGTTGACATGATGTTTCTTATGAAATTCTGACATCTTCATCATTCTTCCAATTAATAATCAGTCAGTTTCTGCATTACCTTGTGCTAGAGGACCGGGAAGACCTGTATGGGATAGGATGTGTGTTATATATATGGGACAAAGCCTATTCCTGATTATATCTTGAACTTGTGTGAATAATAAAGTCAATTCTGTATCATCTGGTATAAATTCAGAAGTTTCAATATGCAAGACAACTCTTTCTGCCTATTGCAAATCAGTGACTATATTGAGAGGTTTTTAAAAAAATCCATTAGCACCACGAGAATAGTATATAATTCTGCCTTTTAGACAGAATTATAAGGACTTTGTTCTACCTTACCTAATTCTTATGATTTGTAACCTGCCTTTCCTGATTTATTTGCATTAGCATAAAATGTATGGTCTCCAGTTATTGGTGCATCATGTACAATTTGGGGAAGAATTTAAGTAGTTCTCTTCATAAGGTTAATTCTATCATCTTTGGGATAATTGCTATTAATTTCTCCCAAGAAATTAGCACAAGCTCTTTGCCATGATTCATTGTCTTCCCATAATTTTTTAATTTCATCAGCAGTAAAAGGAACTATAATCTCTGCTGGGTCTATACTTGCTAGTTGATGAAGTCTCAAGTTTCCTTTTATAATTAATTCAGAGACTTTTTCCACATAAGTTTTTAAATTTTTACTTGGTTTATGAAGTAAAAAGATCCATTCTAAGATAAATCTTCCCTTGCATTAAAATTCTTGTAGGGGAAATTCTGAAAGGCAATATGATTAGAATGCAATTAAGATTTGGATTCACCCTATCCACATGTGTCTCCTGAAATTTTTCTTCAACAACCATCAATTCTTTTTCTGTTTTAACTGTTAGTTCTCTGGGACTATTTAAGTCTTTGTCACTATCTAAGGTTTTGTTTAAATGAACTATGAGATCAAGTGTTATTCCAACAGCTGGTCATAGAATGAAAATATCTCTTAACAATCTTTGAAAGTCGTTAAGTGTCTGCAATCGGTCTCCCCTAATTTGTGCCTTTTGTGTCCTAATTTTCTGTAAACCTATTTTGTAACCTAGGTAATTGACAGAATCTCTTCTTTGTATTTTTTTCAGGAGCAATTTGTAATCCCCATTTTGGCAAAACTTCCTTCTTCAGACATTCTTTTCAAAGTATCTGCATTTGAATCAGATAACAAAACGTCATACATGTAATGGTAGATTACAGACTTAGGAAATTGCTTATGTATTATTTCCAAAGGCTGTCTGACAAAGTATTGGCACAGGGGAGCTATTGAGCATTCCTTGTGGGAGGATGGCCCACTGGTATCTCCTAGTAGGCTGAGAATTATTATAAGTAGGCACTGTGAAGGCAAATTTTTCTCTATCCTTTTCTTATAAAGGTATAGTGAAGAAACAATCCTTTAAATCAATAACTATAAGAAGCCATCCTTTTGGTAATAGAGAAGGCAGAGGAATTCCAGATTGTAGTGGGCTCATAGGTTGAATAACTTTGTTGACAGTTCTTAGTTCTGTCACCATTCTCCATTTTCCATATTTCTTTTTAACAACAAATATAGGAGAATTCCAAGGACTGGTTGATTCTTCAATATGATAAGCATCTAGTTGCTCCTGTACTAGCTGTTCAAAAGCCTGCAGTTTGTCTCCTGTTAAAGGCCATTGTTTAACCCATATGGGTTTCTCAGTCAACCATTTTAAAGGCAAGGCCATTAGTACCTCTGAAGACTTGTTAGTGCTTTATGTTCTTGTGCAGCCTGAATGGCTGGTGACCTTTGTTTATAATATCCTATCATTCCCAGAAACATGAGTTTTTGGGACTGCAGAAATGTTAACCTGGACATTTCATTGCTGCAATAGGTCATGACCCCATAAAGTCACTGGGATATTAGCTACATATGGCCTCAGCCTTCCTCTCTGTCCTTCTAGCCCTATGCACTCAACCTACCTCATGCTTTGTCTCACTTGAGATAGGGTTCCATTTCCTAGGAATTGAATATCTGCCTCTTGAAGAGGCCAGTCTGGATACCAAGATTCTGGAGTAATAATACTCATGTCTGCACCTGTGTCTAGCAATCCCTCAATTACAATGTCATTTATATACACTTTTAGCTTTAGTCTTTGATGATTTATAGAAGTCTGCCAAAATATACATTTCCTATTTCCTACTGGAGTTTTTGATTCATCCTCAATGTCTATTCATCCAGAACAGTATGGTTTTGTTGTTTTGTTTTTTTATTTTTTATTTTTTTGTTTTTTTACAGTAGGCACTTGATTGTTTAATTTTCCTGGTGAGACATCTCCTCCACAGTGACTGGGAATGACTGAACCTTGTTTGACATCGTGGCCTGTGAGAGACCCCCCCCCCAAGAATTTCCTGGTAGTATCAGGTTGCCTTGTCTGTCTCTTGTCAACCTACATTCATTAGTTCAATATCGACCTTTGCCATACCTCCTATATATACCAGAAGGCTGAATCCTCCTATTCTTTCCATTCCTAGAAGAAACCTTACTCCTATGAATTCATTATCTACAGTCCCTTATTAGATGTCCTGTTCTACCACAATTAAAACATTTGGCATTTTGGTGTCTCCTCATACCATTGGAAATTGCTTCTCCTACCCAAGCTACAGTATTACAGTCAAATGTCTCAATGTTCATTGTATGCAGGATCCATTCATCTATGGGTGCTGATCTAACCTTTAAAGGCCCAAGGATCTTCTTACATTCTAAGTTGGCATTTTTAAAAGACAAGGATTCAATTAGTACACATCTGTCTTCAGGGTCTGTTGCTCCTAATTGTACAGCTTTAGTTAATCTTTGTAAGAAGTCAGTAAAGGGTTCTCTCTGGCCCTGTTTAACCCTAATATATGACTAAGTCCTCTTTCCTAGTTCCTGAATCCTGTCCCAAGCATTTAAAGCTGCTGTGCTGCCTAGGGGTATAGGCTCGTCATAGTGAGCCTTTTCCCAGGGATCGGAGTAATGACCTTCACCAAGAATTTGATCTGGTGAAGTTTCAAATCCTTTTGCTTTCCCTTGTTGCTCTAAAAATTTTGCCTCTTTTCTCCAATAACACTTCCAAAGAGATATCTATTAATGAATCATATCTTTTCAACAGATTCTGATAGTCAAATTCAATAGCACAAATTCTTTCAGATAATTTTGTCAAATTGATGCGATTCCTCTCCATAGTATTGAACCATTTTTAATGAGATAATATCAAAAACAAAACTAATTCCTAGAATCAAATAAAGGTATGTGGAAGGAAAATTGCATAAGCCTTGCAGAATACCTTCCATAGTATAAGCAGAATAATTATTGAACTCTTGGATGTTATCAGTCACTTTTCATAGTTTTTCAGATCTTACCTGTCATAAGGCAATTACAAGGACTTGGAGTAAGTGTAATAATCTTTATTGGCCAGCAAGTGTGCAGTTGCAGCCATGTGGCTGAGAGATGCTAGCAGCAGTGAACAGCATGTGTTGCTTACTTAGGTACTGAAAAAAAATGCTTTGTTTAATGAATTAAGAGCAGTTACTAAGGCAATCAAATAGTTCCAAGAGTTGGGACCCAGGAAAACCATCAGTGCGAGTTGTGGACTGTGTGCACCATGAGGATTGCATGCAGCAATGTGTGGGCTGGTGTGTAATGCACAGAGAGGCAGTGTCTGGGTCGTGAGCTGGGGAGTGCTGAGCAGTAGCCTGCTGCCTCTGAGGGCTGGCTGGAGCCATGGGTGGGAGAGTCAGTGCCCAATGCACCATGCGGCTGGTGGACCCATCCCAAAAAGTGGGGACTGGTCCCCACGTTCAGGAACTAGATGAAGACAGAAGTTACAAAATAATCCCACACTAGTTCAGAATTACATATAATAAAGGGTTATTTATTTAGGGGAGACTCACAGATCACTGTCCTAGATCACAGTTCTCTGCATGAACAGGGAACAGGAACCGAATCTAGCAGCCAGAAGCAAGAACTGGAAGTAAGAACTGGAAGCAAGAACCAGAAGCAAGAGAGTGAGCTCTTGCTTAAAGCTGCATTTATACTATAAGAGACCATGCCCAAGTGGGCTGGTATCTTAAACGCTATTGGCTGAATGAGCGGAAGGAGATCCCACAGCAGTTGTGACTTGAGTTTGGAGGATGAGGACTCAGGAGATGGCATGAAGAAGTTCCTGGAGGACGCTGAAGGCTCAGGAAGAGCAGCTGTCTCCACAGAGGCAGGAAGAGGCTGGGGTTCCAGTCCAAAGGTCAATATGCAATTCTCAGGGTAAAGTCTCTTTTCACCTCAGACTTTATCAGCTGGATGAACCTGTCTGTGTTGGCTATGTGTCACCGTGACAGAGTTTTTGAGACATCAAGAAAGATGGAAAGAGGGGGAAAAAAAAACCAAACCTATTGTGATACTTGGTTTCAGAACTATTATTTTTAAAAAGGATTTATTCTATTTTTCATTTATGTGTATATGTGTGCCTGTGTGCATGTGTGTGCATGCACATACATGTGTGTGCATACATGTGTGTGTGCCTATGGAAGCTACAAGTAGACACTTGGAGCTGGAGTTACAGCCAATTGTGAACTGTGACCTGAATCGGGGGCCTCTGCGGGAGCAGCAAGTGCTCTTAACCTCCGAGCCATCTTACTAGTCCCAGTATCAGAAGTCCCTGGGCTCTGACTGCATTGCCTTGGGCCTGTGTTGAGGCAGTGCACCATGGAGGCAATCTAGGGTGGAGCACAGCCACTCACCCGATGGCAGCCAGGAGGCAGAGACTGACAAAGGAACGAGATGGGGCAGACCCAATGCCTGCCACCGAGCCTCGCTGAAGACCCAGTACCTCATAGTAGTGTCACAGGTTGGGGACCAAGCCTTTAGCAAATGCCTTTTGTGAGTCATTTAAAACCCAACCATAACAAGACCCTTCATTCTGCTTACATGAGTGTCAAGCCGGGGCTGTTGATATGGCTCAGTGGCTAAAGTGTTTGATCCCCAGAGCCCAGGTAATTGCTGGGTAGGTGTAGATCCACCTGTGTTTGAATTTGGGGATCCCTAGACTGTGCCGGCCATTGAAGTTAGCCATACAGGCCAGCTCTGGTTTGATTGAGAGATCTCATCAATGAATAGTCTATATATCCACAGGTACTCACACATGCCAGCCAGAATACATGCATGCACATGCACACACACACATACATGAACATGGCAAAGGTTAGACTTCACACCCTCTCTGTGGGTCATCCCCCAACACCTCCAAAGGCACCAGCAACCCAGAGCCTCGTTAAACCTCGCCATGCAGGTGTTTATGAGCTGGGTGTGGTGGTGCAAGTGTGTAACACCAGTGCTTGAGAGGTAAGGCAGGAAATCAGGAATTCAAGGTCAGTCTTGAATACTGTCCTAATTTCATTTCTATCGTGGTGCTAATACAATAGAACACCATCCTGATCAGAAGCAGCCAGGGAGGAAAGGGCTTATGGGTCAAGGCAGAGCTGGAGCGACTGGACAGTCATATCATAGCTGTGTAGTAAGCTTCCTTCCTCATCAGACTGTCTTTGGACCACCAGCCCACAAATAATGACCTGGACACTTACTAATTATGAAAGCTTGGCTGTAGCTTAGACCTTTCCCCAAATACCTCTTAAACTTAATTAACTGACATTTTTAAAATCTATGTTCTGACACGTGGTTTGGTGACCTCTTCCTAGTATGGCTCATGTGAATTTCTCTGCATCTGCCGTCAAAATTTGCATGCCTAGATCCCTCCTCCTCTTCCTCTCTCTCCCTGGAAGTCCCGCCTATCCTTTCCTGCCTCGCTATTGGCCATTTAGCTTTTTATTACACCAATACAGCAACACATCTTCACACAGTGCAGTTATCCTACAACATAGCTGTAGTCAAGAACAAAGAGAAATGACACACCTATTTGGTCTTCTTTCTTGCTGCTTAGTTCAGCTAGCTTTCCTTACTCTTTTAAAAAAAAGATTTATTTATTCTATGTGTATGAGTGTTTGGCTTGTGGGTGTGTATGTGTATCATATGCATGCAGTACCCACAGAGGCCAGAAGAGGGCATTGCCAGAAATAGTGCACAAACCCACACACAGACACACAACCACTCACATAATTACAGAGAAAATAAATCTCTGCAGAGAGGGTTCTTATGAATACCTGAATGTACTAATACCCTTCCAGAAACCCAGAAACTTTTAGGAATTCTACTAGGAACCAGGGACAGAGTCCAAACCTGTGAGACCTTATGCTGCAGTGTACTGAAGCATTCCCTGGTAGATACGCAGAGTCTGAAATTCCAGAGGAAGAGCTGGCTCACGGCTGTCCATCTCTGGGAAACAGAGTACTTCATAAAAGCATGAGACTATTAGACATCTTTTTGAGTCATTATTCTTAGTGTGTCAGAGATTCAAATCACATTTAATGTCTTTCATACCACCGGTCCACATTCCCAGCCCAACAACTCAACCATTATGGCAGTAATCAGACCTCTCACGGGGAGGAGAATATTCTGGTTCCACTCAGAAAGGACACATTCATGGGTCTGTGTCACTTCCTCTAAGATCAGCAATCAGAGTTTGTGATTTTCTCCTCTCCCCCCTTTTTTTGACTTGATAAGACATTTTCCGTATAATGAACAGAAGTGTATTCATGCACTGATCTCAGAGAGTTTTCTCTCGGGAAGTAATTGTGTGCTCTCTGAAGAGACTTCCCTGTTACCTCCACAAAGGGAAGGTGGCCGAGTCACCAGTGGCTCATGATTCAATGACACAGGACTATGAGTCAGTTGGACCCTGGTCACAGATTGTAACTGTGACAAGGGGGTGCAGACCTCCGCATTGGAAGTTGCTAATTATGGAATGGGGGTCATGACGGTGAATACTTCAGTAGGGAGTCTGCTGGGTTATAATTACGGTTGGATTGACACACAGTCACTCCTGAAAGTAAAAGGGTTTTCGCTGGAATATCTAAGAGGTCAAGGGTGTTAATCCTGAGACCAAAACGCTGTTGAATAAACACCATGATCAGCTTGGAAAGGAAAGGGTTTTATTGCACCTGACAGCTGTAGCTCACCATGAAGGGAAGTCAGGGAAGGAACCTGCAGACAGGAACTGAAGCAGAGACCATAAGGGAACTCTGCTTACTGCCTTGCTGGCCATGGTTTGTTCATCCTGTTTCCTCATGGGGCCCAGGACACATGCCCAGGGGTGGCTCCACCCACTGTGTACTGGGCCCTTCCACATCAATCATGGATCAAGAACACACCCCGCGGACTTGCCCACAAACAATCTGATGGAGGTATTTCCTCAGTTGAGGGTCCCTCTCCCCAGATGACCCTAGGTCGTGTCAAGTTGACAACAAAGAAACAAACAAAACCAAACGAATGTTACCCAGCACAGGGGGTGACTGAGACAATGCAAATGGGAAGGAAGGGCAGATTCTGGGGTAAGGCCCTGCACCTCTGTAAGAAGTTGCTGGACTGGGCTTCCTGGTGGAAACCTTGTCTAGCAAACCTAGCCCTGGGTTTGGTACACAGTCTCATATAAACTGGGCACATCTGTAATCCCAGGGCTCTGGACGTGGAGGCCGGAGGATCATCATCTTGCTAGAGATCAATCCTGCTCCGTGACCTGGAACTAAATCCAGAGAGCTCGTATGTAAACAGACGCAGTGGCTCTGTGGTCAGTCACACAGAAATTTCAGTGAAGATTTCAATGTATGTTCCCAAATGTGAAATGGTCTATTTGTTGGTTATGTTCTTAGCTATTAAATTCCCTTGTTCCCCACCATCCATCCTCCAGTTCTTGTAATTAAATTTAGGATGTCTTGGCAAATCCTTTCTTCCTTCCTTTCTTCTTCCCTCCCTCCCTCTCTCCTTCCCTCCCTCCCTTTGACAGGATCTTCTGTTTCTCTGTAGTTGAGAATGGCTTTGACCTCCTGATCCTCTGCCTTTGCATCCGAATGGTAGGATTACAGGTTAAGCCATCATACATAAATTAATTAATCGATTTACATACAGGATTTCATGCAGTCCAGACTAGTCTCAAACTCAATAAATAGCTGAGGATCTTTGATTCCTGCCTGATCTGAGTGCTAGGATCCCAGGCATGTGCATCTATGGCCATGATGCTGTGGACCAAATCCAGGCCTTTGTGCATGCTAGGCAAGTCCTCTATCAGCTGAGCCACATATGCAATTCTGGAGTTGTCTTTTAATCAGAGAATGTGGGAGACATCTTTATAAAACTCTTTTGGGATGTACTTCTTGTTGCTGTTGTTGTTTGGTGGGCTGGGATTGAACCCAGGACCTTGTGCAGGTTAGACAAGCACCCTACCACTGTGCTACAGAAGCAGCAGGAGGCTCAGTCTGTCCGATGTGAGCTTGTGTGTGGAGTCAGGAACCCGAAGTCATTGGAGTCTTATCATTGCAAAGTAGTTCTTTGCAATGCAGCATTTGGAAAACTGGGATTCTTCTTTCCTAGGAGAATAATGCCGAGATTCTAATTGAGTTGGAGGGAGCCAGAGACTGGGACACATTTCGTAAGCACTTGCCGTGTGTGTACCGTGCACATCAGTCTATTTACACTTGAGTTCTCCTGGGAACTGCCATCAGCAGGCACTGAGGAAATGAGACTGCCTGGCTTTAGTGCTCAGCAGAGTGCCATCGAGCTGTGCAAACACGGCCCTGACTCCAGGCAGGAAGGGATTCCTCTTGTCATCTCACAGACACAGCTTGGGGGAGTGAAAATGGGAACAGCTTTGCTAGAGCATAATTCAGCAGTCTTATGCAAATTTTCCCAGGCTGTCTGCTGGGTGTGAATGTGAAAACATACAGCAACAAGCATCTTCTATTGCTACCATTAACTACTAATTATTATCAATCATTTTATTATCGTGTGAGTGTGTGTTTACGGTGTCTACATGCACAGGTTCTCATGTGTGGAAGACGAGAAGCAGGCACACATAGGGAGTTGTTTTGTAAGCTGGTAGTCTGCTTAGTTGAGTCCTCTTTTCCTAATGCATTTGGTAGCCTCGCTCCTTTGCCTGCGTGTGCCACACACACACCCTCTCCTGGCAGTGCACCTAGCAACCCCAGGCAACTTCATGGGAAGTTTCTCTTTCCCATAGTGACCAGCAAACTTGGACAGTTTCTGTTTAAAATTTTTAAGAGTATTTATTTTATGTGCCTGAGTGTTTTTCCTACATTTATGAATGTGTACTGTGTCCATTTACAAATGAGCCATTTCCCCGGCTCAGGTAGTCTATTTAAATGTATTCCCAATGACTGCATGCTGGTCTGAGGGTAGAAGGGCCAGTATGGCCTGAACTGTTCTGGGGTCTACATGTATGCTGGTTAGTTTTATTGTCAACTAGACACATCTGGAAGAAAAGAGCACTCCTTCGAAGAATAAATCTGGACCAGAGGAACCTGAGAGCAGTGTGCGGTCTTTTCTTGCTTGCTAATTGCTGTAGGAAGGCCCAGCCCACTGTGGATGGTGCCACGCCCATGCTGGTGAGCCTGGGCTGTATAAGCAAGGTAACTAACTGGATGTGAGCCTTGGAGCCAGCCAGCATGTTCCTCCATGGCTTCTGCGTCCAGCCTTGAGTTCTTGCCCTGGCTTCCCTCATGATGAACTGTAACCTATAAGCCGAAATGAACCCTTTCCTAGCCAAGTTGCCTATGGTCATGGTACTTATCCCAGCAACAGAAGCAAACTTGGGACCTGGAGAGAGGAGTCGCTGGCTGCTCTTCCAGAGGATGGGTTTGGTCCCCCACACCACTCGTAGTTTGCAACAGCCTGTCACTCCAGGTCCAGGGGATTCACGCCCTCTTCTTGCCTCTGTAGGTACCAGTCACCCACGTGGTGTGTATACACACATGCAGGCAAAACACCCCACACACAGCAATTTAAAAAGATTGAAGAAGGCAGAGAACAGGAACAATATGCAACAAAGAACTGTCCTCAGGTGACTTTCCGGGGAGAACCCCCATCGGTCATTTCATGCCTGTGCATACAAGATAACTGGTCATGCATATGATTAAAATCAGAGGCGTTGTGGAGACACATCCATTACAGAAATGATGATATGAGGTCATCTATCAGTCAGGTCAGAGGGCCAGCGCTGGAGAGCTGGCTCAGCAGTTATGAGCACGGGCTGCTCTTGTAGAGACATCCATGCTGCTGGTCAGGGTTGGGCGTTTCCAGGTTCTTGGCTTCTTATCGCAGAACTGAAATAAAAGCCCACACAGATTTGCACAAATGTCTCACTATCCTTCACACTTACAACCTCAGGCTTGCCCCTTGTAGGAAGCCCTGCAGTCAGCTCTCTTCCTCCATTTTATTTGCTCAAGTCTTTGCAGTGAATTATTATTTAGCTAAAGCTCCATTGATTGATTAGCAGATAATTGAGAGAGGTAATTAAGAGCCAGCCATTTACGAAAAGGCGAGTTTTCAGATCGTTGACCCAGGCTGGGCTGACAGCCAGCTGTTTGCTGTTGTTGGTGGTGTTTTACCAGATGGCAGTTGATTGACGCGCATACCCCGAATCATGGGAGGACTCAGTACGTTTTAACTAGAAAACAAACCCTCTTCTTGATCTTGGGGTTCTGTGTGCAGGGAGCAGGCAGGCAGAGATGTCAGCTGTCCAATTATCTATTTTAACGATTGCATCTGAGGGCCTGCTCTACCGGTAGTAGAGCCAGTAGCGAATTTTATTTTGAGTTGGGACTGGACTAACAGAATCCTCCTTGTGTAGCAGACAGAATGGGGCTGACTTTGTTTGCTCCCTCCCTGTGTCCTCGTGTCTGAAGTGTACGTACAATGACCCTCAAGCTTTTTTTTCTCTCTGCTGGCCTCATCTTCATATCACTCTGCATCTCAGTGTGCTTTCTCCTCCTAGCAGACACTGGAGACAGACATTAACTCAGAAAGACGAGAGATTGATATGGGCTCCTCATTGTAGAGGTGTAAGTTCACAGTCGATTGATTCTGCCTCTCTGGGGACAGCAGCGTATCACAGTGGGAGCAGGGACAAAGCAAGACTTGCCTCACAGACTGAAAGTTTTGTTGCTCCTTCCTGCAGGCACTCCCCCCCACCCCCCACTTGCGGTAAACATCATGATCTATAGGAGCTGGGGAGGAGAGTGTTTATTTGAGTCCATGACTGAGAGAAGTCAGGGCAAGAAGTCAAGACAGGAAGCTGAAGGCAGGAACTCTGCAGAGGCCATGAGGGGCGCTGCTTACTGCCTTGTTCTCCATGGCTTGCTCAATCTGCCCTCTTATACAGCCCAGGGCCACTAGGCATGTGTGGCACTACCCACACTGGGTCAGGCCCTCCCACAGCAATCATTAAGAAAATGCCCTGGAGCTGGAGAGATGGCTCAGTGGTTAAGAGCATTGCCTGCTCTTCCAAAGGTCCTGAGTTCAATTCCCGGCAACCACATGGTAGCAAACATAGAAAAAGAAAAAGAAAATGCTCTATAGGCTTGCCCGCAGGCCAATCTGATAAAGGCATTTTCTCAACTGTAAGCTAAAATAAACCCTTCCCTGGTAGGGGAAGTCCTTCTGTGCTTGTGTTGCTTTTATTGGTTAATGAATAAAGAAACTTGCTTGGCCTGTGATAGGGCAGAGTAGAGCTAGGTGGGGAAAACTAAACTGAATGCTGAGAGAAAGAAGGCAGAGTCGTGAGAAGCCATGTAGTGCCACAGGAGAAAGACATTGCTGGTAAGCCACAGCCACGTGGTGATACACAGATTAATGGAGATGGGTTCATTTAAGATATAAGAGTAAGCCAGAAATATGCTTAAGCTATTGGGCAAACAGTATTGCAAATAATATAGTTTCTGAGTGGTTATTTATGGGCTGAGCAGCCAGGAACGAACTAACAGCCGTCTGCCTACTACACTTTCCCTGAGTTGCTTTTTAAATGGATAGTCTATCAAGCAACAGTAAAATAACCGTCTGTCTGACTGTTTACTAATGTTCTTTCCTTAGAGGGCATCCCATAGCTACGTCCATCAGTGGGTCCCTCTGCTCCTTTACCGTAAAACTGCAGATTCGTTAGGGCCAAGCACACAGCACGGACCAAGTAACTACGAGTTTAAGGACCAAATGCAAAGAGTAACTCATTAGCCCCTTAGAAAAAGATTTACTTTAAATTAGGTGTGTGTGTCTGTGCATGTGTGTTCAGGTGTCCACAGAGGCTAGAACAGGAACTGATAGCATAGACCTGGAGTTACAGGAGGCTGTGAGCCACCAAATACAGGTGCTAGGACGAACTCTGGTCTGCTACAGAAGTGGCGCTTGCTCTTGGTCACTGAGCTGACTCTCGAATCCCCACATCACCAACATCTTGGTCCTGGAGGACTGGATGATTCAGCCCTCAGTTAAGAGCAGAGACCCAAATAAAGGGAAAAATTCTCTCAGGCAGAAGAGCTAGCAAGGTATTGAGAAGACCCTGGGGCTGTATGGGTTGACACACCGGACACATTTCATGAGGTAAATTGAGCTTTGATGCGTAGATCACATGTATACATTATAAAAAATAGTGGAAACAAACCTCACTCTTCAATAAAGACATAAATATCTAAATATCAGCAAACCAAATCCGCCAGTAAAGCGTATCAGCAAATGTTATCCTAGGGATGCATGGTTAATTTAATTAAATTTCTAACAATGAACCCTTCAACATTAACGAAACACAGCTGACTATCTCACGAGATTCAGAAACTTATTTACTTATTCCCCCACCTGCGTGGTGTGCACGTGGAAGTCAGGGGATAGCCTCAGGAATTGGTTTTCTTCTGTCACCTTGTGGGACCTGGAGGTGAAAGGTCTTCAGGCCTGCATGCAGGCTCCTGTACCCACAGAGCCACTTTGCTGGCCCCAGAAGCATTTAAAAAATATAATTCATTTAAACATTTACTTACGTGTGTATGTATGTGAGTGTATGTGTATGTATGTGAGTGTATGAATGGAGGCTAAAGGAGAACATTGGGGTCTTTTCCCTTCACTCGACACCTTGTCCTCATAGACAGCATCTCTTACTGAACCTGGGCTAACCACTTATTTGAGTAGGCTTGTAGCCAGCAAGCCCTAGCCACCCTCCTGTCTTGCTCCCCATTCCCCCATCACTCCAGCTGTGGCATTTCAGCGACATGCAGTCATGGCTGGGGACCAAGCTCGGGCCTTCAAGCTTACGCAGCCAGCACTTGGGCCATGGAGCCGTCCCCAGAGCCTTTAACTCCTGTAGAAGAACCTGGGGAACTGAACAAAGACTCTATACTGGGATGGAAGATGCTTCCCAGAGGGGCTCTCTCACCGCACAGCAAGGCAAAGATGCCCATCATCATTGATTCTGCTCAACTTGTTTTGGAGGTCTTTATCAAGGATGCAGGTCTCAGAAAGGTACAGAGATGAGATAGGATTAAGCAAAACTACTATTATCCATAAGTGATATAATTTATATAAAATTAATCAGACCCTAAGAGTCCAGAATATATACTCTATGCTCATTTCTTTTTTCTCCCAGCAAAAGATCACAGATCAAGCATTGTAACAACTTTTATTACCTCACTGGGTCAGGAGTCCAGGCGAGCCCACGAGGCCACATGCTGGGTGGACCTGCGGTATCAACCAAGGTCACCTCTCAAGTTTAGGTAGTAAATTAATTTTCTTATAGCTGTGGAAGGAAAGAGCAGGTCGTGTGTGTGTGTGTGTGTGTGTGTGTGTGTGTGTGTGAAGTCAGAGGACACAGAGGACAGCATAGTTCCTTACTATCCTTTCTCTTTTTGTGTGAGGTCAAGTGGTCTGATTACTTTTCTGTGGCTGTGATGGCTCCCAACTTAGGAGGGAAAAGCCTTATCTGACTTGTACTTCCAGGTCACAGTCCACCATGGAGGGAAGTCAGGAAGGAAGTCAAGCAGGAGCTGGAAGCAGAAACCATGGAGGAAAGCTGCTGGCTGGCTCCCTCACAGACTCGTGCTTTGGCTAACACCTGCCCAGGGAATGGTGCTGCCCGCAGTGGACAGGACGTATCAACTGATTGGCAATCTCCCACAGACAGACAGGTCTGACCTGGGCAGTTCCTCAGGTGACTCTCCTGTTGTGTGACTGCTGTAGGCATGACAAGTTGACAAAGCTAGCAGGACACAGGGTTTCTCAAGGGAGAGCAGCCCAGAGAGTGTGGGGCCCTTCCTGTCTCTCCCATCTCACCGCTCCTGAGATTCTGAGCTCAGTCACCACACCCAGCATTTTACACGTGTTCTGGGAGTTGAACTCAGGTCCTCTTGCACATGAAGCAGGCACTTTGCCATCGGAGCCATTCCCAGTCCCAGTTTCTCCCCCTCTGATTCTGAACTCAGGGAAGGACCCCAGCCCGCCTTTTAAATGGTTCCCTTCATAAGGATTATGCTTTTGATTAAAGTCAATTGATTAGGAACGGTATGCACGTGCGATTTATATGCACAATGCCCCACTTCCAGGTTTGTATCTTCAAACACTTGGCCTCCAGCTGGCGTTGATTATTTGGAAGACTGTAGAACTTTGGAGAAGAGGGAACTAGGTGGAGGAAGGGGGTCTTTGGGAGGGTGCCTGGAGGGTTGTAGGACAGCCTCGCCTTCGCTCATAGTCTAGGCTCCTTTCTCTGTTAGGATGTGAGCAGGCTATGCCTGTGGTGTCCACCCACACGAGCCCCACCGTGCCTTCCGTACCATATCTATGAACTAAAATAAAATTTTCCTCTTGTCGTGTGATGAGAAAAATGACTAACAATGAAAATTCACACCAAGACTAAGGGCATTGCTGTTGCTCTGAGAAACTTGGCCCCGTGGTTCTTAGACTCATGCATCGGCTTTGTGGGAGAACTGTGGAAGAGGATGGGCTGCTTGGCTAGACACAGGAGGCTGCTGGGGCTGGCGAGGCCTCCTATGATGGCACGGGGACTTGGTCGTAGTGCCCACACAGGGTTACAAGCACATAAAGTGTAAGCATTCTGGGGTCAATGAGACTTGTGATAATGTTTCTTTTTTATGTATTTATTTTGTTTTATATAAATAACATTTTTCATTTATTTTACATACTAACTGCAGTTTCTCCTCCTTCCTTTCCTCCTGGTCGCCTCCACCTGTTGAAGGAGCTGCGGGCTGGAGTTCCTGCCACCCAGCTCCCAGCTCCCGGCCGCCTGGCTAGCTCATGCCCCAAAATAACGACACACAAACTGTATTCGTTTAAACACTGCCTGGCCCATTTCTATTCATGTGTGTAGCACCTTGAGGTGCGCTTACCAGGAAGATTCTAGCCTACATCCATCTTGGGTCGGAGCCTCATCGCATCTGCTCTGAGAGGAGCTGCCCTGCATCTGAGCTCACTTCCTCTTCCTCCCAGCATTCTGTTCTGTTTACTCCACCCACCTATGTTCTAACCTATGAGGCCAAGCAGTTTCTTTATTAGTTAACCAATGACCTTCCTTCATCATCCACTACTTCCCATCTCCCCTTCCACTCCTCTTCCGCCTCCAATCAGATGGAGCAGGCCTCCCATGGGCTTGAACAAATCATGGCGCATCGAGTTGAGGCAGGACTGGGCTCCTCTCTTCCAGGCAAGGCTGGGCTAGGTAATCCAGCATAGGGAACAGGTTCCCAGAAACCAGCTGTGTGCCAGGTCCTGACCTCACTGCTAGGAGCTTTACAAAGAGACAAAGCCACACAACTGTCACACACATGCAGAGGGCAAGGGTGGTACCATGAGGCTCCCTAATGGTTGGTCCAGAGTCCATGAGCTCCCAGGAGCTCCTGTCAGCTGTCTCTGTGGGTTCTCCCATCATGATCCCCCTGGCTTGTACAATCCCTCCTCCCTTTCTTCAGCAGAAATTTACCATGTGTCCAAGCAATGCATTGTGTAGTTGATTTCTGAATGGAGCTCCTGAGTTGTCTGTGTACAAAGCTGTACAAGTGGAACAAAGTTACAGTGCACATGCTAGGAACTGGAGACAGCAGGACCCATGTTACAGTGCACACACTAGGAACTGGAGACTTCAGGACCCGTGTCACAGTGCACACCACGACACTGGAAACACCAGGATTTGAGATGTCCAATAAGAAATACTGTGACCACCTAGTGGAGCTATATAAAGAAAGGCCATGCGTGCTTCAGGCAACCTGTTTGGTGGCATGTCCTACACATGCCTGTTGGAGCCCAGATGTGGCCACCTTGGTATTAGATATGGAGCTTCAAGGTTTGCTGTCTGCCCTTCTGGGTTTCTGTCTTGCTCTGGTGTGACTTTTCCTTGGTGTCCTTCCACTCACCCCCACTGCAATAGGAAGCTTTATACTGTGCCAGCATGTGTGGGAAGCACACAGTGTGTTTCTTGACATTGTCTCCTGTGCCCGCGTGTGTGGGAAGCACACAGTGGGTTTCTTGACATTGTCTCCTGTGCCAGCGTGTGTGGGAAGCACACAGTGTGTTTCTTGACGTTGTCTCCTGTGCCAGCGTGTGTGGGAAGCACACAGTGTGTTTCTTGACGTTGTCTCCTGTGCCCGCGTGTGTGGGAAGCACACAGTGTGTTTCTTGACGTTGCCGAGGGCTCACAGTTAGGAGTGTTTGGGTTCTCAGAAGTGAATCTGGATGTTTGGACGGTACTGAAACTATAAAATCTGGAGTTCTAGGTGTGAACAACTTGAGTTACAAGCTCCTGCCTGGGGGCCATGATGTTGATGGGTGCTACCCCCTGGATTGTGAGCCCAAACCGTCCGACGTGTGGCATTTCTCAACTGAGGCTTCTTCTCTCAGATGATGACAGGCTATGTCAAGGCATAAATTAAAGCTAACCAGGGAAGCCAGTGTCCTTAACAGCACGCTAGTCCTAGTGGACAAGAGCTGGAAGAAACACAAATATCTACCAACAGTAAAATGGACAGATAATGCATGCTTTAACCATGTACTCAAACATGGCAGAACAATGATTCTGAATGAGAGACAAGCAATACGATAAATCTCACGAATGACATATTGAACCAAAAAAGCTGAACATGAGGGGATGCTCACATGATATTTGTTGAAGCTTTTTTTCTCTAGGAGACAGAAAATCTATGTTGTTTGGAGGAGAATGCTCAGATGGTTAACGACACAAAAAACAGTGCTAACCTAGGGTGCAAGTTAGCATTGGGGAGCCCATTTTAACTCCATTTTTGTTGCTGGGACTGAAGACCTTGATGCAGACAGCGGATGGAAGAAAGGGCTCATTTTAGTTCCCAATTCAGGTGACGGCTCATTAATGCAGGACCTTGAAGCAACTGATCACATCCACAGTCAAGAGCAGAGAGAGAGAGAAGGTGCGTGTCTGCCTGCTTGTGATCAGGTCCCTCTCTACGTATATAGAATGCAGCACCCAAACTCAGGGCCTGGTCTATCAATTAGCAATCAAGATGACCCCCCTTCCCGCCAACAGTCATGACTACAGACCGACCTGACCCAGCAAACTCTCATCATAGAACTCTGGGAAATCAGGGAGGGGCAAGGACTAGGAGAGACCAAGGAGGCAGCTGGCACCCTCGTAACATTCTGCCTCCTGACGAATATAACGACTGCATGTATTCCCCACGACAGAATGGTGTTTTACGTGGCTCTTCCACATTTCAAGCCACCAAGCATTAAATCAAAAAAAAAAAAAAAAAACCTCAAGTGAATGAGTGATCAAACTCTCCAGAGTTCTCGGAGTCTAAGGGAACTAACTTCTCTTACACATCTCTGGGCGAGAGCGACAGGACAGATCTCCCTCCTCTCTCTGTGACCTCGTCCTCCAGACAAGGTCACACCAAAGCACAGCCATGCACTTTCCCTGGGCAAGAGGGACAGGACAGATCTCCCCTCCCCCTGTGGCTTTCCCCTCCTTTATCTTGTCCATCACTCAGTCGTCCCATTATCTGCCCCCCCCCATCTTGCACTGAGTCTGGTGACCCTGCAGGACACTTGGGGTGGTCTCTTTGCATCCCTCTGAGCAGATCATGGTGTGCTAGCCGGGCAATTTTTAGAAAACATGATGGGAGAGGTGGCATCCGGTCAGAGGGCTGGTGCTGATGCTCACAGTCTGTCTCCGGGCTGAGCTGTCATCTTCTAAGTGGCTGGACTCCTACTGAGTCACAGCACTGAGGTGAGGCTCAGCCTCTCAATTCCTGGGCATCGTCTCAGCAGGAGATGACAGCAGCCACCTGGCCTCTCCAGGCAGAGTCCGTGTGGCCAACAAGGTAGGTCTGAGAGACAAAACAAATGAACTGGAGTCGGGGTGCCATTTGTCTGCCTTTCCCTAGCACCATAAAGAGCCTGTGAGCATCTCCAGTTCTGACTCCGAGTCAGTTCCGACTGCCGCACATTGCACGTGCTGGCTATGAAGGGACCAGTCCTCTGCAAATGTCCTGCCGCCTTTGCTTCAATTCTAACGGCGATGCGAACAGGCTCTCCATGAGAAGAGAGCTTGGCCAAAAGCAGGGCAAGAGCTCTGCTCTGTCAACAGAGCCTGGAGGGCTCTGCTCATCCAAGGGAAGGGACAAAAATCAATATGGCTGTTTAGAATCGCAATGCTAGCCACTGAGTGTATCAGAAAAGGCGTTCCAAGGAGGACTGCCGAGCCTCCGGGAGAGCAGGAGGGGGATTTTAAGCTTTGGCATTTTACTTCCTGATAGCCTCCTTCCAGAACATCTCTGCTTCCTGCTCTCACCCATCAATAGCTGCTATAGCTACTTTCTCTCGAGTGCTGCAAATCCATCCGGAGCTGTGCACACACTCGGTAGCAATATTAATTCTTCCTAAGGATGTTGCTATCAACACTGCAGCTGCTTGGTAACCTCTCCCTCTCTGTCCCTTCCTCTCTCTCTCCCTCTCTAGTATTTTGGTAGAGATTTCTAGAAATGGGCTTGCTTGGTCAAAGAATGACAGGAGAGTCGGGACAAAGACGCTAGAGGCAGAGCCCTGTTTGCCATCCCACTGTGGCTGCAGGACACACGGAGGCTGATGGAGGGGTGGAGTGGGGTCAAGCTGAGAAGCCTCAGTTTCATTTTTTTGGGGCAGATGTGCCCATGATGTCTCAGCTTCACCTCCAAATGACCTCTACTGTCACTCCGGAACTGGGTGTGGTGGTGTGTGCTTTTGACACCAGCAGCCCTCACCAACAGAACTGTTATTAAAAAGATCCAAATCCAGAAGAGATGCCCCTCGTCCCTTCCTCCAGACGAGGTCACACCAAAGCACAGCCATTTCCAGGCACCAGGAATCCCCAATCCCCTGAGATAAACCACCGACATTCAGAGGGTTTTCTGTTACACTCTTACCTATCCTTTCTTATGTATCCATCTTTAACACTCCAGTTCAGAGTTCATGAAATATGGTAAGTTAGATCCACACAGCTAGTGGGATACTGATGATCAATCTATGCCTCACCATTGCTGAATCAAATTTCCAAGTTGCCTGCGGCCCTGACAAGGGAAGAAAGCTCGCTCATCCCACAAGCTGGTCCATTTGACAAACTAGGCTGCAGCTCGCTGGCCCAGTGTGTGTTCCATTGCACGTCACTCTCTGTAGTTTGTGGCCAGGCAGGAACTAAGTGTTCAACTGCAGTGGATTTCCAAGTGGTGGAGAGCCCGATGAAGCTGGCACACCGCAGCTGGCCCTGTTCCACCTCCAGGAAAAGGACGACTCTATTTTGTGATTGAGTCAGAGTCTAGGAAAGACCGTCGCTGGAGCTGGCGGTCTGTGTATGTTTCTCCTTCAAACAGCCTTTGGAGATTAGGTTTCCCATCTGTACCACAGTGTTGGTTGCCAGGGTTACGATGCTATCCTCGAACAGAAAAATCAAACAGCCTCCTGAAACCTGCAGGTAGAGGTCACGCGTGGCACAGCACACGTCCTTTCTAGTGTACACAAAGGCGAAGATGTGGCCGGAGGGCAATGAGTCTTCCTCTGGCTCCAGGCTGGTGAAGAGGAGGTGGCAGACCCCAGTGAGATCTTGATAACAGCGCCATGGAAGCAATTTGGGGGCACTAGACAGCACATTGTCTTCTAGGGGTGACTCCCATGAGACACCCTGCAGTCTCCACTCACTCCAAGCCCCGACTTCACCTATAGAATCTGTTTGGTGGAAAAACAGAAAACTCACAGAAATAATTACTATAAAAGCAACGACTGCCAAAAGAAATGTGTTGGGGCTGGAGAGATGGCTCAGCGGTTAAGAGCACTGGCTGCTCTTCCAGAGGACCCGGGTTCAGTTCCAAGCACCTACATGGCAGCTCACAACTGTCTATAACTCCTGTTCCAGGGGATCTGACACCCTCACATAGACATACATGTAGGCAAAACAGCAATGCATTTAAAAAACAAATCTTGGGTTAAAAAAAGGAAATAAAACTTAAAAAAAAAATGTGTTTTCCAGACCCTACCGGGGACTTCGGCAACAGTTTGCTCTTCTGCATTTCTGGGCCACAGGCAGATTTAGGGGTGGCGGAGCTGGGGGAGTGGGTATTCTCCAGCTAGATGATTTAATTCTTCAGGCATTCCTGTCAGGAAGCAGGGAAGTGACCAGCGTCTCCAACCCTTAGGAAAACAGGAAGAGAATCTCCACCAGCCTGTGCAGTTGCTCTTGGTTCTTGCGGGCGGTGCTGGAGCTGCTGGAGCTGCTACTGCAGATCCTGCTGCCATTAGGACTTATGGGCACTGGCTCTCATTACATACTTCACAGTGAAGGTGTTAGGAAAGTAATATATGCAGGCGGTAAAAATATAACTGAACAAAAGCCAGAAAACGAGGCTCCTTCTTCCTACCCTAGACGCCCAGACCTGCTCTGCAGAAGAAGCCAATCTAAAGTGTCACTTTAGACGCTTCGTGCTTCTGTGGATACATAAATACATCCTAACAGATGCAGGATATATATATGTATATATATGTCATTACGCAATGTATTTTTATTACTTAAGACCATGTCTCTTGAACAGATTTCCTGATTAGCACCTTTAAATGCTCTCTATATGGAGAAACACATTTGGCAGCGTGCCTTCTTGGGGATCTGGGCTGAAGTTAAAGCTATGCGAAAAGATTTGGCTTAAAGAACTCAATAACGGGGACTAGAGAGGTAGCTCGGTGCTGCGCTTGCAGAGGATCCAAGCTCAGTTTCTGTCATCCATGTTAGTGGCTCACAAACGCCTGTAACGGGGGTTCCAGCACCCCCTCTGGCCTCTGTAGGCACAGCATGCACATGCATGCATGAACATGCACACACACACACATACACACACACACATACACATGCACACACGTACACACACATACACACAGACGCACACACCACCTTCAAGAATACAATCCCACTCTGCTTGGTAGTGACACTCTTGTAACAACTTCAATGCTCATTAAGATAAAATCAACGAATCCCATGATGATTCATAGTTGAAAGGGACATTAAGGAGGAAGTAAGTCACATCTCATGTTCCGCCTCTTCCTGTCACTCTCCACTTTCTGGATGCCATGGGGTGAGCAACCCCACTCCACAACAGTCTCTGCTTCTTCACCGCCTGGAAAGGAGGGAGCCGGCCATTCCGAAAATGACGTGTCTGAAGCAAATGATTCCTTTGTTTCTCTTTTCTGTTTTTTTTTTTTTTTTTCGTTTGTTTGTCTGTTTTTCCAAGACAGGGTTTCTCTGTGTAGTCCTGGCTGTTCTGAAACTCATTCTATAGACCAGGCTGGTCTAGAACTCAGAGATCCGCCTGCCTCTGCCTCCTGACTGTGCCACCACACCCAGGTCAAACAGGTCCTTCTTTTGATTCATTTCCCCCAAGTGTCTTTGGCACTGCAACAAAAATGACTAAGATGAGAAGTTTCACGAGGGGGCTTTGGAAACAACGCCGGGAGGCGCAGCACAGCACATAGCATCTTTTATTTTTTTTTATTTTTATTTTTATTTTTTTTTGGTTTTTCGAGACAGGGTTTCTCTGTAGCTTTGGTGCCTGTCCTGGAACTAGCTCTTGTAGACCAGGCTGGCCTCGAACTCACAGAGATCCGCCTGCCTCTGCCTCCCGAGTGCTGGGATTAAAGGCGTGCGCCACCACCGCCCGGCCACATAGCATCTTTTAGAAAGGACCACGCAGGAGCCACCCGCGTGCTCTGCTCTCAGCGTGCCTCTTGCTTCACCCTGCTTCTAGACTGGATGGAGTCTATAAGCCTGAAGAACTGAGAAAATACAAACTCAATTAGCATGAACATAAATTCTTCCTAGACCCCAGGGACTGGCGCAGACCTTGGTTTTTGTGAGGAGATCATTCTCCCTTCCTTCTCAGAGAAAACTTTGCTGCAGAATGGAATCAAGGTGGAAATCCTCCCAAGTTCCTTTCTGAGGAAAAGGGAGTCATAAGGGTCCAACCTGCCGCAATGGGAACACAAATTGGATTCAGCTTCTGCTATCGAGTTGCCTCCCCCCGCCTCACAGACACAGCGTCTCCTCTACAAAGTATTTATAGCAATAGGAACCCAGTGGTGTGTGATCCAAGCTCCCTTATGGAGCAAACATCAAGGCCGAGCTCTGGCTTGCAGGTTTGACACTGCCTGCCTTTGGAGAATGAGGACATTGAGCCCAGCTTCGTCTCTGAGTGGTGTGTCTTTAGTGCAGAAGAGAGGAGCAGCATTCATCTCCAGCACCAATGTATTTGACAGATCCTGGAGAAACCCTCTGAAAACCACGGTGTTAACCAAAGACAGGAGCCAAGGTCATCTGGTCTGTGGCTAGAGTCTGTGGGCCTTCACTGTACAGGAACCATACACCAGGAACAGAGAGAGAATTTTAGATTTTTGCGAGGCAAAGAGTGCATCCTGGGAACTTATAATTTTAGTAAAATGTCTAAATAGTTCAGGCTGACTTTTCACTGAGAAACCAGAGAACAGAACAAAGCATCATTAGAGAACCTGGGGACATCGGCGATCCAATGAGAAGGTGTTCTAATTTTGTTCCTGATGCTGCAACCAACACCCCAACAAAAGAAGCAGACAGGGAAGAGTTCGTGTGGCTTAGGACTCCAGGTTAGAGTCGGTTCGTTTAGGTAAGCTCAAGAGCTTGAGTGAGCTGGTCACACCACGTCCATAGTGAAAAGCAGAGGAGAACTAATGCATGGATAGTGTTTGCTTGCTCTCAGCCGGCTTTCTTCTCTCATACACTGTTCGGGCCCTCTTGTCTAGGGAATGGTGGCACCCACAATGGGCTGGGTCTTCCTCTATCAATTACCATGCAAGACAATCCCCCCCCCATGTCCAGCTAAATGTTTGAAACATTTTTCCTGTAAAAGAAGAAATGAATGACTATCTCAAGCCAGAGCTAAGCCTCCGAGTCTTCAGATGTTAAAGAGATTTTAATAAGAGCTTAAACTTAATTATCCCCCAAAGACACACTATCTCTGAAAACTTGAGTTCCTGTCATGGTTGAAAACATCCCCAAATAAAAACTTCTTGCAATAGACCAGCGCTCTCAGCTGCAGCCACACCACCTGTGCCAGCACAGCTAAGATGCCACAGAAGCAAGTGGCGTCAGCGGGATGCGGAATGCCTGGCCCTAACCGACAGATGCTATTTCTGAAAGCCGTAGGCTACCGACTCCATTAGACCTGTGAGTCACGGGGTGGGAGAGGAATTACATTATATTTCAGCACAGCATTTTTTTCATAACTAAGTTTTTTAGAACTTCCTATTTTTTATTGATTTCCCAGGTTCTTAGATTTTTCTTAAAAATATCCTGGTTGGGGCTGGAGACTTGACTGAGGAGTTTAGAGCACTGGCTGCTCCTGCAGCTGACCTGGGTTCAGTTTCCAGCACCCACATGTGGCTCACAATAGCCTGTAACTCCAGCTCCAGAAGACCTGACACCCTCTTCTGGCCTCCTCTGGTATGGCATGCACATGGTGCACATACACACACAGGACAATACTCATACACATGAAATAAAAACAAATCTTAAAAATAAAGCCTCATTGAAGCCTTGTGAGATGGATCAGTGGGTCAAAGTCTTATTGGCAAGGCGATGACCTGAGTTTGATCCTTGGAATCTATGTGGCAGAGGGAGAGAACCAACTCCGGAAAATTGTCCCCTGGCCTGCACAACCCCCATACACATAAATAAATAAATAAATAAATAAATAAATAAATAAATAAATAAGACTTAATATTAATTGCAAATGGTTTGGCCCATTAGCTCAGGCTTATTATTAACTAGCTCTTACAATTAAATTAACCCTTTTCTATTAGTCTATATTTTACAAAGAGGCCCATGGCTTATTACCCCACATCTTGCTTCTCTGGTGCTGCTGGCATCTCCCCGACTCCACCTTCTTTTTTCCTGTCTCTCTGCTTGAATTTCCCACCTGGCTCTATTTTGCCAGGCTATTGGCCAAATTGGCTTCTTTATTAACCAATGGTAATAAAACATATTCACCGCATACAGAGACATCCCACATTATAAATGTAATAATAAATTTAAAAACAACCTACTTTGAAGGAAAGCTACAAGTAAACATGTATGCATATACATGGATAATTTACTTCTTCCAGAATGATCCTAATGCAAATTTTGATGAGGGGTTGGTTAACAGATTTTTCCTGTGAATTGCGGAACACTGAATAACACTGGACCACTTCATGGCAGTGGTGCTGACTTTCCCTCATTGAAATGGGTTTCTGTTCAAAGAACGGATTTCCCCCCTCTCTTAGAACCAGCTCGACAAGCTCTAAATTTACTGGATGCCCCATAGCCATCACAGCACCCTTGTGACAGCTCCCAGCTGAGGAGGAGCTGGCTTAAGATGGTTGTGATGCTAGAGAGGAGATGAAAACCATCCAGGAAGCATGGGTGTTGCCCCTGGAGAGCATTGCATCATCAGGTGGTCATCACCAGTTGGCACACAGGGAACCAAGGGAGGGAGCAGGAGTCTCTTCTGTTTATGGTTACTCTTAACAGAAGAAACCCACTGGCAAAGCTTCCTCCCTAGTCCTCAGCCTTGACTTTTTGTTAACTGCCTTGTTAGGAACAGAGCATGTGATGGATGCCCCATACGGAAGACAAAGGCTTGCCAGGCAAACTGGGCAAAGGGATGGGTACTGCCTGGGGTGGAGGAAAATGCCTCGGGCACCTGGGATGAAGCCTCCAGGGCTAGCTCCTATTTGCTCTACATCCGAATTGTCAAGGAATCCTCCTCTTCCTCTTCAGCCCACAGACTCCACCCCACTCTGACCTCAGCCCACCCCAGTGTTCTGGGGTCCTGTGGTCCCCCATTATTCTTCCCCTGTCATCACTCTCAGAAGCTGGAGCTTTCCCAGGTGACCGTCTACCCTCTGCCTTCAAAGCTCGTGGACGTCACAATCTGCTGTCTGTCTAAGCTCCCATTCCCTTTGCTCTTAAGAATTAATGGGCTTTTTTTTTTTTTAATCATTTAAAGCTCATTTTAACTAGGTTTTAACTAGGTTCCTGGGGTATCCTTAGACTCAACCCTGCTGTGCCATTCTGGCTCAGTCTTTTCAGGTTTTTTCTATTTATTATTTTGAGAGTCTAAGGTGGGCTACAGAAAAGATACGATGTTTAAAATTCTGTCCTCAAGCCCAGCCCTGGAGAGAACAGGAGGAGAATCTGGAATGAGGATATGCACACTGCTTTCCCCTGCCGCCCTGCCCAGCCTGGCATCTCTCCCTGGTGCTGAGGACACAGCCCAGGCTGGCAGTGGCCCACTTCCTGGTGCTGGGAACCTGGCTAAATCTGGACACTCCCCACCCTGGGCCCACAAGATGGGAATTTCCGCCATTGTGAACTTTCTTGTTTCAGTCAGGCTGTGAAAGGGGGTTGCTACTTTGTGCAGCGGGAATTGTGGATGCCGTTTTTCCACTACCTATGGACTCTTAATGTTTTCTTAGAAGAGAGATCATCTGCCATTTGTGTGTGTGTGTGTCTGTGTGTTTGTGTCTGCGTGTGTATTTGTGTATGCCTGTGTGTATTTGTGTATGCGTGTGTGTCTCTGTGTGTATGTGTGTCTGTGTATGTGTGTGTCTGTGTATGTGTGTGTTGTATGTGTGTGTCTGTGTATGTGTGTGTCTGTGTGTTGTCTGTGTGTGTCTGTGTGTGTTTGCGTCTGTGTGTGTCTCTGTGTGTGTGTTTGTATATGCGTGTGTTGTCCGTGTGTGTGGGGGAGAGAGAGAGAGACAAAGAGACAGAGAGGGAGAAAGAGAGTATGTGTAAGAGAGGAGAGTGTGTGAATGTATATGTGAGAGCATGTGTGTATGAGTGTGTGTGTGTGTGTGTGTGTGTGTGAGAGAGAGAGAGAGAGAGAGAGAGAGAGAGAGAGAGACAAGAGAGAGACAAGAGAGAGAGAGAACAGTGGAGTGCTTTGACTTTGGCTCTGCCTGGGTCCATAGTCCAGACTACAATCTTTCTTAAATATATGATCCTATTTTCAATTCAGTTAATTATGCGTTCTCCTTCCTTTCCTGTCTTTTGTCTCTCCCTTCTTCCTCTCTCTCCTCTTCTTTTGTTGGGAGCAGTGAGACCCCAGATCCTGAATTTCTTGTAAACAACTTGTTTCCCCCTGATCTGAGTGCCTACAGCTGCTCTGGCTGGGGCATGGCTATCTCTATATAATCTGCCCCTGAACACAATAAAGGGGGCATTCAAGGATGACCCGTGTTGCTGTCTCTCTGTGTATTTTAACCTCCAGCCCCTTGCCCGAAGCTCGGGGAGCGCAGACACGGGGGCGTGGTGCGCGGCATTCTTTATTTTATTATTATTATTTTGGATTTTTCGAGACAGGGTTTCTCTGTAGCTTTTGGTTCCTGTCCTGGAACTAGCTCTTGTAGACCAGGCTGGCCTCGAACTCACAGAGATCCGCCTGCCTCTGCCTCCCGAGTGCTGGGATTAAAGGCGTACGCCACCACTGCCCGGCCTCTTTATTTTATTTTTTTCAATGCTATGAGCTAAACTCAGCCTCAAGCAGTCCAACCAGCCCCGCCTTTGTTTTTGCATAGTGTGAGTTCATGCATGACCACTAGGGGGCGCAGGAACTGTATCACCAAGGGTCCCCCAGGGGCTGCCACTGGGGTATTCACGACATTTAATGGACAAAGTGGACGTTTTTCTTATAAGTTTTAGAAAACCTTATAAACCAGCAGACACTAAAATTTCTATATGGATGACCAAATTCAGTCCAATAAAAGGAGGGCGGCACCTATGAAATGCCCAGATAGCTGGCTTGCTTCAACATGCAACCAGTACATCCAGCAATTCAACAAGTATTAAGTACCTACTGTACTCTTCCTAAATGCTCTGATTGTCTGAATTCACTCAGGTATCTCACATGTGGCACCAGGATGTTTAGAATCGCCGGCTAAGGAGAGCAGGATCCGTTCTCATTAGGTAAGAAACCAACAGATTTCCTTAAACGAGCTCTGTGAAGAAGGTTTAGGACTTTAGAGACATCTAGTGCAGCAGCTTTAGAGGAAATTCCATATTTTTTCTACTCAGATTCCATTGGATAAAAATTTCAGGCTAGCACCCATTTATTGTAAGACATTCATTTTTTAGTCGTTCTGAGGCATTCAGATTAGCACCATCCTGCCCCCAGTGCGAGAAGGTTCACTCACTGCATAACAACTCGGAAACAAACTGGTCACTCTTCCCTCAAAGTATCCATACTGTGTGATATGCTAGATAAAGGATCGCAATGCCAAATTCCAGCATCTCTCCTTCATTTGAAGCCTTTGCAGAGGGGAAAGGACAAACCACGTTGAGGAATCAGAAGTGGGGAATTCGGACCCTGGAGGACTTGCTGTTTATCAAGGACGTCTGAGCACAGAAGGTCAAGAAGTTGGCTGCACCCAAAAGGGAAACACGCTTGGGGCTGGAGCATGTCCAGTGGGGATGCGGTGTGTGCATCTCTCTCTCTCTCTCTCTCTCTCTCTCTCTCTCTCTCTCTCTCTCTCTCCCTCCCTCCCTCCCTCCCTCCCTCCCTCCCTCCCTCCTTCCCTCTCTCTTCCTTCCTTTTTCAAGCAGGCTTTCTCTGTTGCTTTGGAGGCTGTCCTGGAACTAGCTCTGTAGACCAGGTTGGCCTCAAACTCACAGAGATCCACCTGCCTCTACCTCCCAAGGACTGGGATTAAAAGCATGCGCCACCACCACCTGGTCCATTCTTTCTGTCAACAGGGAGAAGGTGTTTTGCACTCAGTCCCAGGACAAATACAACGGCAAGTGTGGAGGAGGAAGGGAAGAGAAAAGATGGGGGAGGGGAGAGAGATGGGGCTGACTGGAAGGTGGGGAGAAAAAAGGACATGAGGGAGGGAGAGGGGGGAGATGGGGATAGAGAGGAGAGGCAGAAGGAGGAGAGGAGAAGGAGAGGGAGACAAAGGGGAAATTGGGGGTAGAGAGAGAAGATGGGGGATATATATAGAGAAAGAGGGGATGGGGAAGAGAGGAGAGAGGGGGAGAGATGGGAGAGAGTACAGATGGGAGGGGGAGGAGTGATAAAATGGGAGAAGAGAAGCTTGGCTTGAATTAGATGCTAGACTTGGAATAAGTGATCGTGAACAGAGGGTAGATGGATGGGTGGAAGGACGGATGGACAGAGGGATGAATAGATAGAATGGTGGATGGATGGATGGATGGATGGATTGGTGGAAGGACAGGTGGATGGAGGGATAGAGAGAACAATGGACAGAAAGATGGATGGGTGGAAGGAGAGGTGAACAGAGGGATAGAGAGAATGATGAGTGGACAGATGGATAGGTGGAAGGACGGGTGGACGGAGGGATAGATAGAACGATGGATGGATCAATGGATGGGTGGAAGGATGGGTGGACGGAGGGATAGATAGAATGATGGATGGGTGCATAGGTGGAAGGATGGGTGGACCGAGGGATAGACAGAACGATGGATGGATGGATGGGTGGAGACCAATGTCACAGATGTAGGAGGAATTGGCACAAAGGTCACATTTGGAGGCCATGTGCAGGCTTGAAGACAGAGCAGTAGGTACCCACAGTGGACACTGCTCCTTGTCGCTACGGAACCCATTCTGGCTTTGATCACCCAGTTGTTTTATATATGATGTAGATGGGAAAAATGTTTGAGCTTGGTTTCTATTTCAGAGAAATCTTTCAAGCACGGATACTACTTAAAACCACACTGAGACATCTCTGAACCACTTCAGAAGGTTCACGATCACAACATCAAACGCCGTCAACTATTGATGATTCCAGAACTTCTGGGAGAGCTTTTGCTCCACACAATGAAGCTCGGCACAGCTCACATTTTCCTCTGACCCCATGACAAATCTCATTTCTCATGTCCGTAAGTTCTCAGTTTGATGTTTCAGGGCGCGAGAGCACCCACAGAGCCAGGATTTATTTTTGATCATCTCATCTCTAGAAAGAAGCTGACCTCCAGAGAAACACGGGCTGGAAGGGCCTGAATTTAGCACCGTTGGATCATCAGAGGCAAACAGCAGGACCTACATCCTGCAGGAGAAAGGGGCTCAGGTACAAATTAGAGCTTGGTTCTCAGAGCCCCAAAAAGTCCATTGTAAAACTCCAGGAGAGGCATGAGAACATCAAGTAGACGGTTTGCCTAAAGCAATCATTGCTCGGTTTTGAAGAAAAGATTTATCTTTTGATTAACAAGGGTAAATTTTAAACATTTCCACTTCCCAGTCAAAATTAAATTACATTGTTTTGATTTGTATTTCCACATATTAGAATTTTTCTCAAGGATTAGTATATAATACTTTACCGGGAAGCAAATTTTGGTGAAGGCTTAGAACGTATTTTGAGTATGTGTGTTTCTATGTGCACAAGTCCTTCAGGACCTCAGAAGACCTCCACGCTCCGGTATGCTAATTTCTTCTCTGCTCATGCCTGCCGTGTGTGTGTGTGTGTGTGTGTGTGTGTGTGTGTGTAAGCCAGACAACCTCAGTTCCAGTCTTGTCTCTCACCAGGTTTGGGGCAAGGTCTCTGTTGTTTGCTTCAGTTTATTCCAGGACAGCTGGCCTACTAACTTCGGGGCTGTCCTGTCTCCATCTCCATCTCACCAAAGGGACAATGCTATTTCAGATGCATGTTCCCGTGTCACGCATGCTCTCATGTCACACATGCTCCCATGTCACGCATGCTTCCTTGTCACGCATGCTCCTGTGTCATGCATGCCCCTATGTCTGGCTTCATGTGGGCTATAGAGCTCCAAACTCACACCCTCATGGTTGTACAGTGAGCTCTTTATCCACTGAGCCAACACCCAAATATCATGGCCACTGGATTTTCACAAAAGTGGAATAATTTGGCATATCCTGACTTTATGTCTGGTTTCTTTGGTTCAGTATCCTTGTTTCATCTGTCCTCATCACTCAACGTGATCTTATTGTGTGACTATTCTGAATCTAAACCACCCTTCTCTTGTTTGTTGGGAGATGTCTGAGTCCGTTTATCTTACATCCTTCCCTAGGAGAACTGTTGAGTCACGGGCAGGCAGAGATCTGGCGTTAACATGCAGCATTAGCAAGTCACTCAGTGCTACTCTACCGACCACAGCGCAGCGGAGCAGGAGAGTTCTGGTTTCTTCCCACCCCTGACGTCTCTGGTTATAGCCAGGCTCTGTCACTGTCACCACCCTGGGAATTTTAATGGCGTCTTACTATGGTTTGATTCACTGTTGTCCTCAACAGTTGATGTTATATCTCTTTGCCATGCTTGGTTTTGTTTGAGAAGAAACTAAGGAAATGTCTTATTTCTTACCCGTCTCAACATTGGAATTGCTTAAATAAATAGTACAAGAAATCAATGTATACATCTCTAACAATGCTCATGAACTCTTGGGGAAAAGATAGAGTATCCTGGGGTAATATCCCATTAACCACACTAATGTGTGTTGGTGATTACCTCACAGTGCAAAATGACTAGACACAGAGGAAATGTTGTATTATGATGAACACTCTACATGTATGAGGGAAAAGGCAGACAAAGAACATACATTGCAGGTGTTTTAAACTATTAAAAATACTTCCAGTTCCAGCCATGATGGGATGGCAAGTATAAGCAGCTCTAAAATACATAAAAATATTATGAAATACATATAAAAAAGTCAAGACTGTGGGCCAGACAGTGCAGATCTGCTGTCCTTGAGAAAAAAAGAAAACCCATAAGATGTGAGAGGAGCCTTGCCGCTGGCTGGTAACAACTCCTGGCTCCTCAATATTCACTCATGCTGGGTGCCCACCCTACAGATTTCAGATGATTGGCCAGCCCCATGAATATACGAACCAGTCATTAGAAATCTCTTTCCATCCACACATCAGAATGCCAGTCCATCCGTCTTTCCATCAATCTTTCCATCCACCCATCCATCCATTCACCCATCCATGCATCCATGCACCCATCCACGCATCCATGCACCCATGCATCCATCCTCTGGTTCACTAGTTGAACCCCGACTGATTCGGGAAGAACAGGATTTAGAAGAAGTTAGACAATGGGTTGAACTTACAAACCATGCTAATAAGGGATTTTAAGTGTATTTGGATGTGAGCAGTTACAGCCCTAAGGGTTCTTAATGTCAGCTTACGCCTGCTGAACTGCCAACCTAATATAAAATTACGCAGTGATGTGGAAAGACTTAACGAGGACCTAGATCTATTTGGACTTTGGTAGATCTAACCCAGGAAACAATTGAAGTGAAATAAAACAAGTATGCCATGTGATGGTTTCATCTTCACTGTCAGCTTTATGGGACTTGGAATCCCCTGGGAGACACAGCTCTGAACATGATTGTGCTGCTGTTCAGAGGATTTAACTGAGGAGGGGAATCGATACGTAGATGGCATCTTTCCATACTCTGGGGCCCCAGACTCAATAAAAAGGAGAACGTGAGCTGAGCACCAGCATTCATCTCTCTCTGCTTCCTGACTGTGGATGCAGAAAGCTGCCTCAAGATTTTGACATTACACATTCCCTGCCATGATGAACTGTACTCTCGAACTGTGAGCCAAAATCAGCCCTCCCTCCCTCCCTCCTTCTCCTCTCCCTTCTTTCCTCCTCCCCTTCCATCCCTTTCTCTTCCCCCTCCCTGCCTCCTTCCTCCCCCCTTCCTCTTTTCTTCTCCCCCCCTCCTTCTTCTTTCCTCCCTCTCTCCATCCTTCTGTCCTTCCCTCCTTTTTCCTTCCTCCCTTGCTCTCTCCCTTCTGCTTCCTTCATCGAGCACTTTGTCACAGTAATAAGAAAAGTAATTAACATAATTATGTGGCACACATGCAGCAGTTTTACTGTATGTATGTCAAACTGCTACAGTGTAGTGACGATAAACTCAGTGGTTTGAAATATAGCACCCATGTCCCATGTATTAGCTCACAGTTCTATAGATCAGGCATTTGACATGAAGTGACTGTTGTCTGGGCAACATATTGCAAAGCTGAAGTCAGGATGTCAGTAAGTTGTATTATTTCTTGGAGACTTGGAGGACGCCATGTGGTTGTGGCAGAATTCGGTCCTCGTGACTGGGACTGATGGTCTCTTTCCTTGCTAGTTGTTGGTGATGGCGGATCTCTCAGCTCCTAGGGGCTGTGCACGTATTTCTTGCTGTGCGCCACTCTGTCTTCACAGCATCTCTCTCCCGTCATGGAATCCATGTCACGCCTTGAGTCCTTTGTTTCTCACATCCAGATTCAGAGAGCTCATGTGATTGGTCAGGCACCTTCCCAGGATCCCAGGAATCAAATAACGCGAGAATACCAGGAAAGGGGGAATCTAGGCGATTGTAACCATTAGCTTAGCTGTCAACCTGATGACATAGGCTCACCTAGGAAGAGGGTCTCAGGGAGGGGAGGGCTGTCTACATTGAGTTGGGCCATGGACATGTAGGTGGGGAATTGTCTTAATAAGTTAGTTAATGTGGGAAAAACCCCACCCACTGTGGGCAGCACCATTCTCTAGGCAGGGATCCTGAATTGTAATAAGAGTAAAGAAAATGAGCTGATTACAGACAAGCGAGTGAGCATGCATCCTCATCTCTTGACTGCGAATGTGATGTGACCAGCAGGTCCAAACTCCTGCCTTGACTTCCCCACAGCAATGGACCTGGATCGTAAACTGAAGTAAGCTCCTTTCTTCCATGGTTTTTATCATTGTATTTTATCACAGCGACAGAAACAAAACTAGGAATCATTTCAATCCACCATAATGTCCATCGCTATCCGCAGCTCGGATAACTGCGTAGACAGCAAGACACACAGAATAACATTCCTGGACTGGACTATGTTCAAATAAGTGCTCTCAGAAATAAACAAATCCCAATCTAAGCCAGCAGCTTTCGAGTGTCAGAGAGTGGGGTAGCCTCATTCCTTCGACACACTTTTCTTTATGTTGCCATCCTCACGTACTAAGCCGTCTCTCGCGGCAGAGGAAGTAGGAAGGCGGTACGGAGAAAGTGGTTGGTAGGCAGAAGCCTGGGAGCTGTCAATCACACCGTAAGTAGGGTCACTGCCAGGGCATTGCTGGAACTGCTGCCAGGCGCAGGGGGCAGAGGGGAACCGTGTGTACTGAGATAATCAAATGGGTTTCTACTGACTTCACTTTCGTGATTTCTGCCCACACTAGACAACATTTTTAAAATATTTGGACAGAAGTAGAACACATTTGGCAGACATATGCTGCCAGTTGACGGCAGACTCCGCGGTGGCTGCAAGGCGGTGCAAGGCAGGCTTTGGGGCAGGGCTACTGGGAGATGGGTTAGTATAGACCGTGCATGGGGAAGAATTCTGAGGACTTGTTGGGGGCTGACTCTCCTTGAAAAGACTCCCTGCGCCTCGCTCTATGCTCATTAGGTTCTCATTTTCGAGTCACTGATTATGGAGTGAATAGAAAATCCTCGGCTGGGGTTGCGACTGAATTGGGAGTGTGTTTGCTTTGCAAGCCTGAAGTCCCCGTTTAATCCCCAGCACTGCGAGCACTGGACTTGGCCGTGCCTGTTTCCTAGTCCTGGGAGGAGGAGTCAGGAAGATCCAAGGTGACCATCCTCAGCTACATAGTGAGTTGGAGGCCGGCTGGCCTGGGCTACCCAAGGTCCTCTTTTCCTTCAAACTGCCAGACTTGAGTCCTAGTGTTGACTGGTCTCCTGAAGCCTGGGAGAACTGTTCCTGTTTCTGCCATCACCTTCCTTGCTGCGACAGCCAAGCCTTTCCTGCTTGAGGCCTGAAGCTTGTTTCTATGCTTCAGAAAACTTGGCAAGTGAGATTTTTCTTTTCGGTAGTACAAGTACAGGAACAAAGGAGCCACGTTTGCTCAAGGCCTGTGAGTCACTTGTGCATCTTCTCGTGAACTGTGTTCTGAACTTTCTCAGGCGCTGCAGCGTTCACGGGATGTCTTAGCAGGACCCCTACCTTCAGACAGGACAAGCTGGGCCAGAAAGCGATGCTCTATGATGTAATCTCCCCATAGCCACCTCCCAGTTCCTGTTCCCCACGGTGCCCCAATCACCCCTCCATCTCATAAGACAAAATTCAAGGAAGACGTTTTTCTGTAGATAACATAAAAAGTGGCTGTCCCCTATCAAATGAGCCAGTGTCCACTTCTTCAACCTGGAATCTGGATACAGACAATTGTCACAGTCAGCGTCAGGGGCCAAGGGAACACAAGCCTAGAGTCACCTGGGAAGAAGGAAACTCAGCTGAAGAGTTGCCCAGATCATATTGGCTTTGAGCACACTGGTGGGACATCTTACTAACTGTGGGTTGATATAGGGGGGCACAGCCCGCTGTAGTGGGGGCGCAGAGGAAACTACCCACACTAACCAGTATGACCTATAAAGATGGACTAGGAGTGAAAAAAAAAAGGCAGGTGGCCTCAGTGGAGTGGCTTGAGGGACCAAGCCAGACGGCATCTTGAATTGTTTCCAGTACGGGCTTGCTGGAGTGAGTGTGCTGGACTACCTCTTCCGTCTGCCACTGCGTGTGAAAGTGTCACGTGATCAGCGTCCCCTGTCAGCCTCCCCGGCTCTCCTCTGTCTCACCCTCCTCCGTCCCTAGTCTCCCTCGTTGCCATTTAAAAACCTTGATTTTTAAGCCATGTGAGCCATCCCTATAGTATTTTTGTTTAGAGAAACCGGACTTGGGAAGGCGTCTCTAGCTGCAGAGGAGGGGTTCTAAATCCTGCGTTGAACAGGAGGCGCCGTCAAAATGATGTAGGACGCCATCGTCCTCGCCTCATTGCCTGTCAGCTCACGCTGGAAACTGCAGCCCTAGAAACGGGAGCCTGGAGAGCAGACAGGATCCTCTCAGAACATCGGCATCAGCATAAATGAGCCCCTAGGAGAAAAACGAGGTGGAGTTACTTGTCAAAACCCAAGAAAGCCAGAGCAGACAGGAGCCAAACCCAGATGTGACTGGATCCACATTGCTCTGACCCCTGCATCCGGGAGTCCCCCATCTAAGGAAGAGGGCAGGGAATAGGTTCGTATACATAATCACATTCACTTCTTACAGATTGGCACCCTTTTCATTGCCAGCGTGGCAGTCCACGTTATCTTTGGTCTGTTTTATTTTGGGGAGTGATTTCTAGAAACTTCACATACTGTAATTATCTCAGGTGTATCCAATAATCCATAATCTTAGAAACATCATGTTTTCCTTTTGTTCTTGGTGAGTGTGTGCACAGGTGTTGATGGAGGAAGGTCATCGAGGCCAGCCTGGTCTACAAGAGCTAGTTCCAGGACAGGCACCAAAGCTACAGAGAAACCCTGTCTCGAAAAACCAAAAAAAATAAATAAATAAAAAATAAATAAAAAAAAAATAAAGAAACTGCTTGGCCCTCATAGGTTAGAACATAGGTGGGTGGAGTAAACAGAACAGAATGCTGGGAGGAAGAGGAAGTGAGCTCAGACTCGATAGCTCTCCTCTCTGGGGCAGACGCGATGAAGCTCCAACCCAGGATGGACGTAGGCTAGAATCTTCCCGGTAAGTGCACCTTGGGGTGCTACACAGATTGTTAGAAATGGGCTGAATTAATACGATAGAATTAGCCAAGAAGAGGCTAGATATAATGGGCCAAGCAGTGTTTAAAAGAATGCAGTTTGTGTGTTGTTATTTCGGAGCATGAGCTAGCCAGGCGGCTGGGAGCTGGGTGGCAGGAATGCCAGCCCGCACCAGCTCCCACTACGAATTTCTTGGTGAGTGTCTGCACAGGTATGGTATCTTCACGGATCACTTCCTGTCTTATATATCGAGGCAGGGTCTCTCACTAGATGGAGAGCTCTGTGTAAGCTAGTTTGGCCAACCAGCTTGCTTGGGGGAATCCCATTCTTCCCTCCCGAGCACTGAGATAGTAGATGGGCCACTAATCTGCCCGGCATTTTTATATGGGGGCTGGATTTAAGTATGATTAATTAAAAACCCAGAGACAGATATTGGGATTCAAACTGAAGACCAGAAAAGCAAAGCAGCCAGCCCCTGTCTCTTTCCTTGACCTCAGTATGGAAATGGCGACTCTGCCTCCAGGTAGCTCAGAATGAGACTGGGACAGAGCTGCCTTCTCTTGTTTTATAATTCTCTCTAGTGCTGGGATTAATGGCGTGCACCACTACTGCCTGGTTTCTATGGCAAACTAGTGTGGCTCCACACTACTGGGTTCAAAAGTGTGTGTCACCACTGCCTGGTCTGTAAGACTGGCCAGTGTGGCTATTTTACTTTTCTGATCCTCAGGCAGGCTTTATTTATTAACATACAAATAAAATGCCCCTACACTGGATATCTTCTCCAGTTGAGCCGTCTCCCCAGCCCAAGTAAAGGTTTTTTGTTTTTTTTCCAGATAGACCTGAGAAAACAAAGGATTCTTTACCTATGAATATCCAGCCATTTTAAAGAGTGTGGCATTGGGAACAATGATCTGGGCAGAACACCTGTTAATCCAGGCATTTTTAAAAAAAATTTAAATTTATTTCTTCATTTTTAAACAATCTTTTATCATTTTACAAACCAATCCCAGAACCTCATCCTTTATTCTCATTCTTCTGGGTGAATTATATGAGGGTCCCAGCTATATGATTGTCCCACAGCTGGTGCATCTATGGAGGGACAGTCACCACAGAAGAACATGTTGGCTTCCAGCTATTCTGAGCCCAAACAGTGACCATTATCTTCCACTAGTTACAGAGGGTTCTTGGGTAGACAGAGAGGAGCAGCCATGAAGACAGCGATCTCTCACCAAGGTAAGAACCTGCATTTCCCCAAACTGCAACTAATTTTATGCAAATTAAAATTTGGCAACTACTATGAAACAGGAAAGCGTATGGGTGGAGCTGAGCCCAGGAGAACACAGAAGGATGAGGGAGCATGTTGGTATGTGTGGACCAGGCTGGTGTGGCAGGCTGGGAGGCTCTTAAGAATAGGTAGAACTGGATGGGAAGGGATGGCTCAGCTGGCAAGAGTACTTGCTGCTTTTGCAAGTTTGGTTCCCAGAACCAAGATTGGGTGGCTCATAACCATCTGTAACTCCAGCTCCAGGGAATCTAATGCCCTCCCCTGGCCTCTTTAAGTAACTGCACTCATGTGTGCATGCACACATATGCTACATACACATTTAATTAAAAATTATTTGAGAAAAGAGAATAGTGGTTTATTGTAGAAGGAGCTGTGGGCTGCATTCCTGCCACCCAGCTCCGGGTCACCTGGCTAGTTTTTGCCCTGAAATAACAACACGCAAACTGTATTCATTTAAACACTGCTTGGCCCATTAGCTCTAGTTTCTTACTGGCTTACTCTCACATCTTGCTCTAACCCATTTTTAATAATCTGTGTAGCACCACGAAGTGGTGTCTTACCAGGAAGATTCTAGTGTATGTCCATCTTGGGCTGGAGCTTCATCGCATCTGCCCTGGAGATGAGCGGCATGGCATCTGAGCTCACTTCCCTTCTTCCCAGCATTCTGTTCTGTCTACTCCACCTACCTAATTTTCTGACCTATCAGACCAAGCAGTTTTCTTTATTGATTAACCAATGAAACAACAGATTGACAAATGACCTTCCCACATCAGTTTATGGTGGGCATGCCTGGGGGGCAGCTGTGGCTGTTGATATGCTCACCCTGATGCTGGCACAGGTCCTAGCGCCCACAGCCCAGGCAGAGCAGACACTGTGCTCACAGAGCCATCCCCTAATAGCAGTGGAGAGGGGAATAAACTCATCTGCTTGATGGCAAAGGGAGTGGTGTTTGATGTTACTTTGGGAAAGCACCTTGACAGATGAGAAGCCCCACACAATGACTTTGCTCAAAGGACTCCACTAGAGATGTGGCCAAGATGTCCCTGGATTCTGTAGGCCTTACCCGTGATTCTACAGAACTCATGGCTAAGGAGCCAGAGGCCTTGTGTGATGTCTCCAGCAAGGTGTAGAAAGCCAAATACCCTATTGTTTGCTAAATTACTCACAGAACCCATAGTGAGGATGGCAGCTCCAACCTGGGCTTCGTGCCTAAAGACCAGCTCCGCTGGCCTGCCCTGCAAGGGCTGCTCCTTGGTGAGATGGGGGACAGGTGTGAGACATCCCGTGGAACAAGCCGCTGAAGCCTCCAAGTCCCCTGCCCTGAATAAAGCAGACGTCTAATTTAACCTGAAAGAAAACGGCAGTAGAGAAGCTAACGGCACTGTTGGTGGCCCTCTACCACTATTCCCCTCCCTTATCCTTAGTGACAGGTTGTTCACACCTGGCCAGATGCTGTCAAGTCTGTTTTTCTCTTCCTACCCCCACCTCAGAGCTGCAGAGGTGACTTGGTCTGCAGGTCTCTGATGTGAGCTGGTGACATATTTGCACTAACGTTTGTCGTTTGTCTTCAGGGACAGTCTAAGGGACCGCCACGAAGGAGACAGCACACACTTGCGGTTGCCTGATTACTCCCACACCTGGTGTAGCCTGCACCTGCCTGAGCAGCAGGCAGCCTCCTCCATCTGTTAGCCTCTCCATCCTTCTGTGACAGCGTGACTCAGCTGAGGGCGGAACACAGAGGTCAGGCCTCTCCCAAACCTCAGCCCACTCCATCCTCAGTGCTCCACCGGGAGCCTGGCTTGGAGTGAGCTCCTTTTTGCCCTTGGTAAGTCTCATTGAGTCCATCCACCTGGAGGCCCTGAGACATCTCTAGGGAGAAAGAAACGGATGGATAACAGAGGCAGCCGTGGGTGCCTTAGAACTGTGCCTGACTTGGACTGTGTGAATTTGAGCGTAACATCTGGAACCAGAGCCAGTGAAATCCAGACTTGAGTGCTATAGGCTTAGTTAGCTTTAGTAGTCAACACAGCCTGGAGCCCTCTGAAGGGAGTCCCAACTGAGGGACTTCACAGATCTGTTATGGAATATTATTTTAAGATGTATTATGTTTGTTTATGCTTTGGAACATTTGCTTTAATGATGCAAAGATGTGTTGCATTCTTTTATGTTGCATTTGTTTAATTCTGTGAAGCTGTGATTCTTTGTCTGTCTAAAACACTTTGTGGTCTAATAGCAATAGCAAGGCAGGAGAAGGGATAGGTGGGGCTGATAGGCAGAGAGAATAAATAGGAGAAATCGTGGGGGAGGGAGAATCAGCAAGAGAGAACAAGGGGAGGAGGACACTAGGGACCAGTCATAGAGTAAGAGTGAAGGTAAGATTTACAGAAGAAAAGGAAAAAGCCCAGAGGCAAAAGACAAAAGGGATAATTTGAGTTAAGAAAAGCTTGCTAGAAACAAGCCAAGCTAAGGCCGGGCATTTATAAGAAAGAATAAGACTCTGTGTGGTTTATTTGGGAACTGGGAGATGGGTCCCCACAAAAAAGCCAAAAGAATGAAAAGGGTAAAACAAACAACAACATTTTGGTATTCCAATGTTGGGCTAGAGTAAAAAATAACCAACAAACAAGGTGGAATTTGTGGGTGGGTGAGCACATCTGTGGAGGAGTGTCCTGATTGATAATTGTTGTTGGAAAGTCCAGCCCACCACGGGCGGCACCATCCCTAGTCAAGTGATCCCGGGTGGTATAAGGAATCTAGCTAAGTAGAAGCCTGTGAGCAAGTCGACAAACAGCAATCTTCCATGGAGTTCCTGCTTAAATCCCCACCCTGGCTCCCCGTGTGATGAACTGGGACCTGGAAGTACAAGCAAAAATGCACGCTCTCCCCCGTGTCATTATGGTTACGCTCTTTGTCCTGGCAGCAGAATGACACTTTCTGAGCTCAGCCACTGGCCCAAGACTTTCGTTTTTACTGTGTCTCCTTCTCAGCGGAAGAAGTGACAGATGGCTAACATGCTGAGGCTGTCCTTCCAAGCTCTTTCTGTGCTGGCTGACATCCAGCAAGGGCGTCACTCCTGAATGGGAGATAAAACGCACAAGTTAGCTCGTTAGGGATCAGGGGTGTGCTCTTTGCATGCCATCACTTCCAAGATCTTTCTCTCAAAGGGATGCTTGTCTGATCCATACCAATAGAAACAGCTTACATACATACATACATACATACATACATACATACATACATAAATACATAATACATACATACATACATACATACATACATATATCCATAAACAATGACTATATAGTGAATAAATCCCCAAGGCAGAACTGAACAGTTCTTTATGATCCAGACTTGGCTCCAATACCCCCTTACACATTCTCCAAACCGTAACTTGCCTCAGCTTCTTCTTTACTGAGTATTTTGGTGGAACGGGTAGAGATGGGATGTGCCCCTGGGGTGCAGAGCTCATAGTGACGATCAGTGCGTAAGAGAGGGAGTGCCAATGACATGGTACAGGACAACATTACCAATGACGTCACACCTATGCTGGCTGATTCTTGTCCGTCTTTTCTAGTCTTGGGTATGCCATTTTATAAACTCCCAAAGCCAGTTTTTTAACATCTCTGAAGTGTACTCTCTGTAAACGTTCCTTTCAGACGACAGTGGTGGGATGTCTATTTCATCATCAATCACTTCCTTCCTCAGGCCCCCGTGTTACTCTCGTAACCACACAGCCAATCTGCTCTGACATTTCTTTCTAATGCGCTGACTTCCTAGCAGGACAGATTGAAATGCCCTTGAGACTTAAGGATCTTCCTTAAAATGCTATTATCTTCAAAGTAATAATTGGCTTAACCTATATAAAATACGTATGCACTTTCTTGTCTACCACAAGATTTTACCATTGTCCTTTTTAAAATTCTTTGTCAGCACTATAATGAATTAAACAGAGTAATTTTGCTTTGCCATCAATATGTGATTTTTCTCCCTGCTCTTCCCTCAGCTTGCCTGCAGGCTGATAAAAGCTACAGGCTAAAGACTGTTCCTTCTGAGAAATGACAACCCAGAAGGACAGTTCTGAGTGCTGACAGTGAGGACCACATCTGTTCCTCTAATCACTGCTCCTGTAATGAGCATGCTCCTGGCTGCCGGCTTTTCAGAGTTGCTAACCCACCTCTGGGAGTGGAGGCCTGTCAGGCAGAGTGAAGAAGCAGCAGGCAAGATCCTAGCTCCCTTGTCACCCAGAAGCGAAAAACTTTTTTAAGAGTAGACAGCCATGAAGGTCCGGAAACTTCAGAACTGGTTATGCAGACACAATGTGACAGACAGAGAGAAACATTGTTTCTGACGGTGCCAAGTGTTTGTTGACTCCGTCTTTAAGGCACTATCAAAATTTGTCGTTTGCTGCCCTGGAAGCGTTCTACCGCTGAACCAGGCATCCAGCCCTTGGTTTTTCAGAAACAGGATCTCACTGCATAGTCAGGTTGGTTTGGAATGTCTTGTGTCACACAGGGTTGTCCGACACTCCCCATTATCTTTCCTATGTCTCCCTGGGGCTGGGCTCATAGACAGGTGCCACCAAGCCCAGCTGATACTCTGTTTTTGAAGGTCATGCAAGAAAGCCCTTTGTGTTAGCTTTCTGTTGCTGTGATAAAAATACCACAATCAACAGCAACTTAAGGAAGAAAGAGTTTATTTTGGCTTTTGGTGAAGCTCCAGAGGGATATAGTCCAACGTGATGCGGGGAGGCATAGCAACAGGCAATGGGAACAGAAAACTGGCCGATCACACCAGCAACAGGAAGTGTGGAGATGCTATAAACCCTTAAATCCCACCCCCTGTGATACATTTCCTCCTGCCTGCAGGGCTCCATCTCCCAAAGGTTCCATAACCCTCACAAATAGTGCCAATAACCAGGGACCAAGTGTTCAAATACTTGAAGCTATGAGGGACATTTCTCCTTCAAACCAGTAGTCCTTTCCCTATATCTTGACAGCATCTTTTATGCACTGTAGTGCAAACTGGGTAGAACTCAATGGGGCCTTCACTGAGCCCACAGGATTCATGAGAGACATTGCATGGGAAACCCTAACACAGACAATGATGTTTGGATGTGAAATGTCTCCCATAGACTTATAGTTCTCAGTGAGTGGTACAATGAGGATGGTTGTGGAACCTTCAGGAGGTGGAACCTTGTTGTAAGAAGTACATCTCTGGGCCCGGGCTGGGGTTTTATAGCCATCCCACATTTCCTGTTTAGTGCTTCCTGGGTGTAGACACAATGTGATCAGCCACCCCACACCCCTGCATGTCAAGTACTTTCTGTTGTGCTCTTCCTGGGATGTTCTGAGATCCTTAGGGCTGGAAAAGGCCCTATTCCAAGCTGTCTGAAAGAATGACCCACAGGTATTTCTGGTGTCTCTGCTTGTCATTCAGTTCCACTCAGCCCCCACTCCACCCCCAGCTCAGCTTCCAACATCATTGCATGAGGCACTGGAACTCACACGGCCATGTTATTGATGCCTTTGTCTCTAGCTTTTTAAATCTTGAATCCACTTAGGTGATCGAGTGTCCTCTTGAGTCCGACCTTTCTAGGCCTACTATGTTCTGTGGATGTTTTCATCCCTAGGTATTAACCCCCCAGGTCTGGCCACAGACCCAGGTCCTCACTGTAAACCACTGGTAATTTTGCATGCTCGTTCACTTTGATGCGTTTATCATCTTGGCCAAAATAGTCTCCCAGAAAAATTATTTGCTGATAAATTCTGCTTTTAATATTCAAAGAACTCCCATGCATGTGTCTCTTCTATGACCTGAAACTCCCTTTTTCAGGGCTGGAGAGAGGGCTCAGTGGTAAAAGGTATTTGCTTCTCTTGCAGAGGACTCAGTTAGATTCCCAGCACCCACACACATCCAGCCCCAGGGAACTGGACACCTTCTTTAGGCCTCCATGGCTACCTGCCCATATGCTCACAGATATGCATAAATAAGTAATAAAATGAATCTTTAAAAATAAAACATTTTCTTCAAGATTAAATATAAAACTTTAATTAAAATATAGGAGGCAATAAAATAAAACTCTAATCCTTTTATATAGTCAATGAAATGAAATTGAAAGAAAGGCACAGTGGATTCTTTTTAATGGATCTATCCAATCTTTAAAAATGATTTCATTATCTTTCCTCAAATAAGCGGGCTTGGGTAATGCTGCTGCTTCTTTATGGAAGCTAACGTTTTCCAGTAAAGTTATTATTCACTCAGTCAATAGTAAAATAATTTAATCAGCCAAAGAAAATGCTGCCTCTGCAGTTAATGTCTGGTCTGCTAATGAGCACACACCCCTCTGCAGACCACAGCCACCATTTGTTTCTGCTCTGCTCCATTTAGTTTCATGTGTTTATGTCTCCTCTCAACACCCATTGTGGGAGCCGAGAAATCTTTCTAATTCTGTCAGCAATGGGGGTCCGGCTGTGCAGCCCACCAGTCCCCAGCATCAGCTGCAGTGTTCCCAGCTCAGATCTCCAGTCTCCACCCACTGACACAGAGCTGTTCTATACAGAAGCTGTGCAAACATGATAGAGTTCGTGTGACTGTGATGTGTGAGTGTGTGTATACATACACTCATACACATACTCAGCATACACACACAATACATACTCACACATATGCATATATACACATACTGACACATACACATATAAACTTACACACATACTCAGCACACTCAGTGCACACATATACACACACACTCACACACTGTCTTAGTGAGGGTTTCTATTGCTGTGAAGAGACACCATGACCATGGCAACTCTTATAAAGGAAAACATTTGATTGGGTTGCTTACAGTGTTAGAGGTTTAGTTCATGGCATCATGGTGGGACATGGCAGCACGCAGGCAGACATGGTGCTGGAGAAGGAACTGAGAGAGAGGTCTGCATCTTGATCTGCAGGGAACAGAAGAAGATACTGTTTACTGGGTATAGCTCGAGCATATAAGACCTCAAAGCCCACCCTCACAATGACACACTTCCTCCAAAGAGGCCACGCCTACTCCAAGAAGGCCACACCTCCTAATAGTACCACTCCCTATGACCAAGCTTTCAAACACGTGAGTCTATGGGGGCCATGCCTATGCAAACCATCATACATACTCAAGCACACACATACACAATCACACACACACACACATATATGCATACACATACACCCCTACACACATATACACACAAATATATTAAAGCACATATATACACACATGCATATACACACATTCACATATACACATACATTCCCACCTGCATACACACACGGCAGCCTCTCTTTAGCCTCCACAGCGACACTTTTTGCTTCTTGCATGCTGTGAATAATGTGTCTAATGTTCTCATCCTCGCGCTGCTTGCTTGGCCTTCTTAAAAGATAAGTAAGCTAAAGAAAACTTTTTAGACGTATTTATTTTATTTTATGTGTGAGAGTGTTTTCTTGCATGTATATCTGTTCACAGCATACATGTCGGTGCCCTCGGAGGCCAGAAGAAGGCATCAGATCCCCTAGAACTGGAGCTACAGATGGTTGTGAGCCGCCGTGTGAGTGATGTGAACCCAGCTCCTCTGCAATAGCAGCCAATGCTCTTAACTGTAGCTGCTTTTTTTTTTAAACTCTTTTACTTTTTGTTGGGGGCCTGCCACTCAGCTCACAAATAATCACACAGAGACTTATTCCTGCTAATAAATGCCCGGCCTTAGCTTGGCTTGTTTCTAGCCAGCTTTTCTTAAATTATCCCATCTATCTTTTGCCTCTTGGCTTTACCTTTCTCTTTTCTATATCCCTTTCTTTCCTTCTTATGCCATTTCTGGCCGAGTGGCCGGTGGCCCTGTGGCCCTGTGGCCGGGTGGCCGGGTGGCCAGCCCCTGGCGTCCTCTTCCCCTTCTTTTTCTCTACTTATTCTCTCTGCCTGGCAGCCCCACCTGTTCTTCTCCTGCCTCACTATTGGCTGTTCAGCTCTTTATTAGACCAATCAAGTATTTTAGACAGGCAAAGTGGCAGAGCTTCTCAGGGTTAAACAAATGCAACATGAAAGAATGCAGCGCATCTTTAACTAACATTCCAGTGGGTAACTCACTTAACCATTGAGCAGTGTCTCCGGCCCTACAAATACCTTTCCCCCAAGATCTGCATTTGGCTGTGAAAGGCTAACTGGAGAACCATTACCTCAAAGATTAGCAGACCCATTTTTGGAAAGAGTTCTTGTTGTAGACACCAAAACAAAGCTTCATCAGACTTTATGAAAGAAAAGAAACCAGGGAAGCGCCGTCATATTAAAAAATGTATGTTTTGGCGGTTTCTACCCAACAGTCACTAAACCAATATTTGTCATTAGGAATTGAAGGAAAACTTTCTGAGCTAAAATGAATACCATTATGTACATATCAGCACCAGAATGTGTGGATAAATTCAAAGAATGAAAGTCAAGGTCTGGTGGTGGCCCATCATGTCAACTTGGCCCAGCTGGGAAGAGGGAGCCTTGATTGAAGAATCGCCTCCAGCACACTGGCCTTGGGCGTGTCTGCAGGACATTTTCTTGATTGATAGTTGATGGAGGAAGGCCCAGCCACTGTGGGTGGTGTCACCCCTAGGCAGGTGGGTCTGGGCTGTGTAAGAAAGGCCCTGAGCAGAAACAAGGAGAAGCTGGTACGCACTGTTCCTCCATGGTCTTCCCTCAGGGATGGGCTGTGACATGGAAGTGTAAGCCAAATAAACCCTTTCCTCCTACACTTTCGGTCACAACAGAAGGCAAACTAGAACAACCATTGGTACCAGGAAACTGGAGCATCTGTGATAGACCTGACTGTGTTGTTTTACAAAGGCTTGTGGAAGCGTTTGGAACTCTAGACTGGGAAAGTGTCTCAGTTACTTTTCTATTGCTGTGAAGAGACCAGGACCAAGGTCACTTGTAAAAGAAAGCATTTAATTGTGAGCTTGCTTAGAGTTTCAGAGGGTGCATCCATGACCATCCTGGTGGGGAGCATGGCGGAAGGCAGGCATGGTGCTGGAGCAGTAGCTGAGAGCTTACATCTGATCCGTAAGTTGGAGGGAGGGAGACGGGGAGAGAGAAGAAGAGGGGAGAACTAAGGAGAAGAGAGGAGAGACTGGCCTGGAAACCTCAAAGCCCATCTCCAGTGACACGCCTTCTCCAACAAGGCCACACCTCCTAATCTTTCCCCAAACAGTTCCACCAATTAGGGAGCAAACATGCAGACATACGAGCCTGTGGAGTCCATTCTTATTCAAACCACCACAGAAAGCCATTGGTGCTTAGAGGTTGATGGGATGTTCTGTGGGCGCTTGGAAGATAATACAGAGAGAAATGCAGACAAAAGGTCTGGCTTGTGAAGTTTCAGAGGGAAGCCAAGACTCTACCAGGGGTATTTATGTAATATTTCTTTGATGAGGAATCTATGGGATGCTTTACTGGGACACTAATGCTGGTCAGCTGGGGCTGGGAAATCACCTGTGATTAAGAGGAGACCAGCATCATTGAGAAGAAATCTTCTGGGAGAACTTTCTCAGGGTCAGCACACAGGAGTTATGGTCTGATGCGGGGGATGGTGCATGGCTGCATTTCATGTTGGCAGTAGAACTTGGTCGTGTGAGAGCCTCCCAGGTGACTTTGGTGGCGTGAAACCTATAGAGTTGAAGGTATCGTGGAGAGGAGCTGAGACTTGGCACAACATGGCAAGGTCAGAGTCTCTGAAGAGAGACCAGGAGAGCCATTGGAGAAGGGGCAGCCTCAGTTGTAGTGGAGGCCCCAGGATCCTGGAGATCCAGGACCACAGGACATCACCAAGAACAGTGGCAGCTGTGGAGTGGAGCTGTGTGCTTGTCAGCCAAGCTGTGGGTGTTGTGGATGACAGAGGACAAGAGGTGGAGATAGCTAGTCAAATAGTAGATGATAGATTGATAGATGACAGACAGATAGATGAGAGATAAGTAGATAGATGGTAGATAGAAGATACATAGATAGATAGATGATAGATGATAGATAGATAGATAGATAGATAGATAGATAGATAGATAGATGGTAGACAGACAGTAGATAGTAGATAGATATTTGAACTGCTTGGCTCTCCTTCCCAAGCTCGTATGTAACAGTATATTTCCTATCTGACAAAGGAAGACCCATCTCATCCCCACCCAGAAAACTAGCATTATATCCAAACACATTTGACATATGGGGCTAGCGTGTGTTGCTTTAAATGAAGCAGATGGAAAGGTATGAGGCACTGGCTAATACAGAAACCTAAAATAAAGAACCAGCAGCAGTCGTAGAAATTCTCTTTATCCCAATCTACTTATCAGTTTGTATTGACTAAGATTTCATATAAATGTATACTTTAAAAGAAGATTTTCAAGTGATGTGTGTGTCTGTGTGTGTGTGTGTGTGTGTGTGTGTGTGTGTGTGTGTTGGTGCTTGCAGGCATGGGGCACATACGGAGGTCAGAGGACGATTTGTGGGTCTCTGCTCTCTCCACCATGTGGAACCCCAGGAATCAAACATAAGCTTGACAACAAGAAGCACCACTGGCCCATCTTGCTGGCCCTGAATGTGGCCTTTTTAGCCTAAGTTCCTCACTCGGCACGAGGCCTTTGAAGTTCAGCTACGGCACTGTGCCATCAGATTTCTTTCTTTCTTCTTAAAACCAATATTTATTTTATGTTTCTGTGTGTCTGGGCTCTGTGTGTGTGTGTCTGGTACCTGCAGAGGTCAGAAGAGGGCTCTAGAGTTGCAGTTGGTTATAAGCAGCTGTGTGGGTGCTGGGAACTGAACCCTCGGTCCTTCAGAAGAGCAGCCTGTGCTCTTAACCACTGAGCCACCTCTCCAGCCCCTTGATTTTCTTGATAGTTAGTGTCTGATAGTCATATGTGCGCCCTCCAGTTTACTAGTTCATTTGCAAACATCATTACCAGTACAAATCCATTCTGAAATTAAAAAAAAACGAGCAAGGATGATTCGTTTCTGTCACAGGCCTGGGGAACTGTCCCTAGTGGTCTAGCTATGTCCTCTACAGCTCTGATCTTGGAGTCACTACTGGCAGAGTGACTGACATATGTTTATTGCTGGTATATATGATGTGTTTTCTCAGGTTGACGAGCTAGCTTACAATAAAAATGATGTTGCTGAATCTTCCAAGAATCCTCATTATTTTTCTCTACCTTCCAGGGAAGTTTAGGTATTGACAGACATGATAATCTGATTTTAAAGTGATCTCCGACTATGCACTTGACTCAGGGGTAAAAATCAAGACAGGGAAGCTGGGCAAGTATGGGAGAAACACTAATCTGCTCCCGAATGTGGAGCTAGGCTTTGTGTATATCTGTTATCTTCTAACGCTTTGCCATTTGAGACCATAGCCCAAGGTTGGGATAATGAGGTTGGAAGACCAGCCTATCACCATGTGGGTAGCTCACCAACACATCCTCCAGTTGTCATACCACATCTGTATCTAGCTCAAGGTTGGGATAATGAGGTTGGAATGCCCAGCCTATCACCCTGTGGGTGGCTTAACCACACATCCTCCAGTTGTTAGACGGTGACTGTGTTTAGCTTCAGTTGACAATGATAAGTAAACAAATAACATCAACCATATTGCTCCCAGCCTAATGGTTTGTCTAATTAATTTATTTCCAGGCACACCAAATATAATTTGATGTCCTAAGACAGTTGTGGTGGGGACAGTAGTATCTAATAGTCTCAGAGTCCATCAGCATCAGACTGTAGGCAAATCTGTGGGTTGTTTTCTTGAATAACAATTGGTGCAGGAGGGCACAGCTCCCTGTGGGAGGTGCCACCCTGGGTAGATCATCCTGGGCCATTCTCCCATTTTATAGACAATGCATTGGGAACTCCTAACCAGGAGCACAGTGAGGAGTGATTTCTAGGCACCCTTTTGCATGTAGAGTGCGTATCAGTGTGTGTGTGTGTGTGTATGTGTGCACGCACACACATTTTCTTGGATGGCTGCCTCATTTTATTTTTATTCATGACCCTTTCAAGAAGGCTACAAGGATGAAGCTGAGGTCCTAAGTTCCATACCCTTAACAGATGTGGAAAGGTGTCTGCTGTCTCTGCAGTCAGAGGACTCTAGCCAGATCCACATTTTGGATGTCCTCAAAGTGGGCACAACACCGCAGTCTACAGCAGCCTTGGTTCCTGGCCAAGGAGGCAGCTGAGCTTCTGAAAGCAGGAGCCAGGGCTTGTGCCTGCTTGGGAGAAGTGTTGGCTCCATCAGCACAGGCATCACAGTGGGCTGGAGCAATGGCAATTAGACGTTCTCATTTGCAGCTCTCTCCCTAACAACTGTTTAGAGCCAGCTCTCAGCCACGTCAGCTGCTGACTCCGGGAAACATGCTTGTTTCTTACACAGACCTGGAGGCAGCAGGGAGTCCAGCGTGGTCTCCAGACCACAAGGAACACACCCTGGGCAGCTCTTCCACACCATCCCTTGTTGGTTTGTTCCGTGGCCATGATCGCTCGTCAGTTTACTGTCGCGGATACTGGGTCCTTCCCCGTGTTGTTCAGGTGATCTTAGACCAAGCCTCTTAAGTTTACATTTTCTCTGATTAAGCAGAACAAGGCTCTGGGTTTCCCCAGGGTTATTGTGTAGATGATGGGAGTTGATATTTATACCTTAGTGAGGGAGCCTACAGCAGACGAGGCCAGGAAGTATGTAGCTGTCATCATCTTGAAAGATGGACAGGGGAAACCAGGGCACTGTGGGAGTAACTATGAAGATCTAGAACGTTTTGGGGAGCCAGGGAAGCCTTCTGATTTAGGGAGTGTATGTGTGTTGTTAGCATACATTTATTCTAGATAATATTGCATGCCATTATAATTTTTCATTCATATATAATTTAGGGAGTATATGTGTGTTAGCATACATTTATTTTAGATAATATTGTATGCCACTATGACTTTTGTACATATATAATGCATTTTAATCATATTCACCCCATTGACCTCTTTTATCTCCCTCCGACACCTGCTGACCCCTTCTTCCCTGCTAGAGGTGATGCAGTAAGCAGAGATTTCATAACCAGTTAGGAAGCACGGAGCAGGCGTCCTGAGATGGCTGCAAAGGTTTAGACTTGGATGGCCCCTGACACTGCCTTTTTCTTCTGCTAAAGGCGGTTAACAATACCTTGTGGTTGCTGTGTGGCTCTTCCAATGCTTGTGTCGTGTTTATAAACACGCTCAACTCTGCAAACTTCGAGGAAGTGAGCTGGTAGAAGGCCACTACTTTCAGCGCAGGGCTCGGCAGTGACTTAATCCACATTTGGGGCCAGATGGTGCTGGGAATGCTAAAGCCTGTGGGAGCTGCCTAGCCACATCCCTGGTTTGGTCAAAAATGTTTCCAGACCTGGAGGGAGGGCTCAGTGTGTGTAGTGTCCTTCCAAATGATACTCGTTCAGTTCCCAGCACCCAGGGATGGGCAGCTCACAACCGCCTGCAACTCCAGTGCCAGGAGACCCGCCTCCTCACACAGGTAAAGTTAAGAATAAAATCTTCAGGAAAGTTTCTACATGTGCCTACCCTTCTGCCTGCTGTAGGGAAGTCATTCTAACGATCTTACCCCAGAAGCTCACAGCATCTTTGCCGAATAAACCAGTTTCTTCTTCCAAGTTCAATGTCAGGAGAGAATAAAAACAAGCAAGTAATAATAAAATCAAAGTCAACCTGTGCCTTGCCAGGGTCTAGGGGGGTCATAAGGATGATATACACTCTACCTCATGGTAATAAACTGAACAGAAGCCAATTGCCCAGCATCCCCCATGCTGAATGGTTCTAGGTAGAATTGGCCAAAAGAGAAATCTGTACAAGAACTGGAGTTGGCCACTACACCAAGGAGCTCTGGGGTCTAAAGGAGGGATGAGTCCAGACAGGGGTACACAGTTCACTCCAGCACCTGAGGTCTATGGAGGATGGACTCACGCAGAGGGGCGCAGTTCACTCCAGCATCTGAGGTCTAATGGAGGATGGACCCATGCAGAGGGGCGCAGTCCTCTCCAGCACCTAAGGTCTATGGAGGATGGTCCCAGGCAGAGGGAACTCTGACCTTTTACAGCCCCAGCCTGTTGATTGGATCTTGCAGTGAGGTGGGGGCGGGGCCACCTTGCACAGACACCAGCTTCCTCTTCAGATAGTCCTTTCATACCTGAGCATGCTCATCTTATCAGACTCCCCTAGCAAGCTCAGGAAGCCTCAGCAGCACTTTCGGAGGCCTGTGCAGGACTTGTGACTCTCTTCTATGGCCTCGCCGCTCGCCTCAGCTTCCCCTGTGACTGAGCGATATGAAATTTCTCTATCTCACATCCCTTACTCCACATCGCTTGCTGTGGTTGAGAGATTGAGATTTGATGGCCGTCCTCTCTGCCTCAGCCTCCTCCGGGATGAGCATTTCGGGAGCCACTGCTATCTAAGACCTTGTGAGTCACGTCCGTCTCAAGGGAGGGTATCTGGGATGTGACTCAGAGTAGAGGCTGAGCAGATGGGGCCAACAGTCAACCTCCTTCCTAATCCAATAGGCGGTAATAGATTTACCCAACCCTGAGAGAGGACATGTCTGTTCCAGAAGTCAATTTGTCGGGCTTACAACAGAGGATAGTAGACTAAGTAGAAAATGAACTCTTTCCAGGCCAAACAAGCAAGGCTTTAGAACCCATGAGCCCCAGATTTAAGGCTGGTTGGGATGGTAAGTTCAGCAGCATGGGGCCCACCATGCTCCCACTGAAAGTGGCTTGGTCCTCCATCTGCCTTAGTTCACCCTTGCCAGCACTGACCAAGAGCAGTGGGTTCCTGACACCTCACTCAGGTAAGAGATGATGGAAAAAGGCACTGAGCAAGAGGAAGGGGAAAGAGGCAGGATGGGGCAGAGAGCAAGGGATTTATTACTGAGCCCATGAGTGTCCCGGTGATTGGAGTTCAACTCTTGGGGAGTTTTGGGGAACAATGTAGAATCTGTGTCTCACTGGGGTTGCTGAGTTTTGGGCAGAGTGTCGGTCTAACTTCTGACATGCACTGTTGAACCTCCTCCACACATGGTGGAAGACCTGAACCCTACAGATGCAGGCATTGGCAGTAAGAAACAGTCCAGCATGACTTAAGATGCCCGGGCTCAGGGCAACACACCAACAGGCGCCGAAGCATCTGATGCTCTCTGGGCCCCCAGATTTTGTGCATATGGTTCAAGACCAAGACAGAAATCAGATCTTAGAAGAACATTAAAACAAAAATCGTGGCTTGTGTCTTGTCCCTAATCTCAGGGGAAGCAACAATTGCCACCATCTTTAAGTCCTCAGTCCTTCATACTGAAGCCTTTCCCACTCGTCTTCCTCTGGCTACCTGTGCACGGAAGTTGCTGTGTTACTTGCTCAGTTTGTTTATTTCATATTATTCGTTGCTTGGCATCCCCTTCAGATGTAATGAGCACACTCCCCCTCTTTTCTCTTGATCAGAAATGTGTCACTGGTCTAGAGAAAAGTGGCCATCATTGGAAAATGTCACAAAGCAACAATGTTTCCATTTGTTTTCTGGTGCTATAACAGAATACCTGAGGCTGAGCAGCATATTAAGTAAAGAGATTTGCTTGGCTTGTGATCGTACTGGCTAAACCATCCAAACAGCACGGTGCTAGCTCATGGTAAGGGGCCCCTCACTGTGTCACAGCATGGCAGAAAAGCAGGAGGGAAAATAGGCACAAGCAAAGGGACCAGGTAGCTGGGGGAGCCTTGACTTAGAGCAAGGGAACTGTTCTAGTCTCGGGAGACTGAACCAACTCCCAGTGTGTGGACATTACTCTCCTCCCTTCAGGGGCTCGCCTAGTAAAAGGAGCATGACCAGGGTATCAGGTCATTCTGAAGTTCCATCTTTCCCTCTGGCTGGGCAGTCAGCTGCCGCATTGAGATCCTGATGTCCGAAGTGCTCTCTCTGTCTCTTTCTGTTTCTCTCTGTCTCTCTGTCTCTCTCTGTGTCTCTGTGTCTGTGTCTGTCTGTCTGTCTGTCTCTCTCTCTCTCTCTCTCTCTCTCTCTCTCTCTCTCTCTCTCTCTCTCGTTATCAACCACCACACTTCTCCCTCACTGTTATGCCCCTAAAGGTCTGGGCCCAGCATCTTCTTGAAGTGCTGAGCTGAATTCATGTCCACTGGAATTGCTCTGTACTCTCCAGCACCTGGGCCGGAGTTTTGTTTCAGGGGTGTGGTGGGCTAGGCTACTATTATCTAGAGCCTTTTCTGAACATGAGATACAGAAGTTCCCTACCCACCCTGCCATCCAACACCAGCACTTAGGAAACATGCATTTATTTCTTTGTGGCTTTGCCCATTTTTTTTGTGTGTGTGTTTGTTCATTTAAAATTTTTATTTATTGGGCAGTGGTGGCACACGCCTTTAATCCCAGCACTCGGGAGGCAGAGGCAGGCAGATCTCTGTGAGTTCAAGGCCAGCCTGCTCTACAAGAGCTAGTTCCAGGACAGGATCCAAAGCTACAGAGAAACCCTGTCTCAAAAAAACAAAACAAAAACAAAATGTATTTATCATATGCATGTGTCTGTTAATGTGGGCGTGTATGTCCCATGGCACATGGGAGTCAAGGGACATCTTTCAGGACTCTGTTCTCCTGCTTTGTTGAAACAGGTTTGTTTTTTCCTACAGGACTGCATACTCTAGGCCAGCTGACCCATGAACGTTCAGGCTGTCCTCCTGTGTCCATCTCCCGTCTAGCTGTGGAAATGCCAAGACGGACAGAGTCACGACCACATCTGGCTTTTCATGTGAGTTTGGGCATTGATTTCTGGTCATAAGGCGTGAGCGGCAAGCTCCACCCACCTCCCGAGCCTCTCACTGGGCCGCGTGTTCATTTCTTTTTTTTTTTTTTTTTTGGGTTTTTCGAGACAGGGTTTCTCTGTGGTTTTGGAGCCTGTCCTGGAACTAGCTCTTGTAGACCAGGCTGGTCTCGAACTCACAGAGATCCGCCTGCCTCTGCCTCCCGAGTGCTGGGATTAAAGGCGTGCGCCACCACTGCCCGGCAGCGTGTTCATTTCTTGGAGACACAATCTTGTCAGTCTAAGCTTGCCTGGAGCTCTCTATGCACTTCAACCCAATTCCCACTCATGGTTGTCTTGCCGCTGCATGTCAAGTCCTAGGAGTGTGGGCATGCACCACCGCATCTGGCCTTGCAGCATTGAGAGAGAACCAAACCTGAGTTCGTTCTGAGTCAATTACGTGAAATGCCTTGGGGTTGGGACACGGCATTGGCATATTTAACAGGTTCCCTGCTGAGTGCAGTAAGCAGCAAGGGTCAGAACGACCCCATGGGACAGCAGACCCTGGAGGGTGGCACGTGTGATGCCGGGAGGGTTAGTGAGAGCTATCTGGACTTGGAAGAATTCATGATCCTATTGATCTGGGAGGTGACCACGATTTTATTCCCACTGGGTTTCCAAGTGAGGTGGACTCTGTTTGAGGGGAGCTTCAGCCTGAGGTCGGTTTTGAGAGTGGCAGGATAGCAAGCCCCACCTCACCTGTAAGTCCACTGAGTCTCCACCATGATTCAATTAGAGCTTACGATCCACAGACTTCAAATCCCTGCGTAACCGCTTCATGACACACAAGCCCATCATGTCCGATGTCGCAGCCACCGCTGGTCTCCTGTGTTGTGTGGAAGCTTACTTGGTGGGCCGCGCACACTCAGTTCAAATTCCTGCTGGCAAGAAGGAAGATGCATTAGAGATTACAAAACTAATTTAGCCTCATTAATCAAGATAATGTTAATTGCTCCCGTCTTCTTAATGAAGGAGCACTAATGCGTGCAGAAATACTTTACCCAAGACAACCTAGAAGTTACCTCCTCCAGGGCCCGTGCTCATAATGAAGACTTTTCTGGGCGAACGGACTCAGTGCTCTGTGAACCCTGCCTGGGTGGCCAGGATGCATGGGAAGGCAGAGCTCTAGTTCCAGGAGACTCCAGGCTAGTGAAGAAAGACCTCATTTAGATTATCTGTAAAAGTCAGAAGTTAGACCCTGGTGCAGGCAACAAGTGGATTAGCCTGTCACCCAGTGCTTGGTAGATGGAAGTGCAAAACAGTGAGAGCAAGGCCAGCCTGGGCTATATAGTAAGACTCTTGTCTGTGTGTGTGTGTGTACGCACACACGCGTGTGCCAATGCTCACATACCTTAGTGTGTATGTGGTGGTCAGAGGAAGACAATTGCAGGTATTGATCCAAAGCCTCTCCCTTGTCTGCTGTCATGTAGCCCAGGCTATCTCACCAGCCAGCTTGCAGGGGTCCTCCTGGCCCTCCCTTTCATCTCTCTGCAGGAGTGCTGAGATTATCGACATGCCCTGCCACGTCCAGATGTCACATGAGCCTGATCTCAGGCCCCCATGATGTCCAGAAAGTGCTCCACTCACTGAGCCATCTCCCCAACCCTCGACTCTTTCTGTCAGGTCAGAAGGCTCCATGAGCAGACTGGTTGCTAGTTCAACTTCCTCTGGCGTGTTTCTTACCACTGCAGAGGTGAAAGACTTGGAACACCCAAGAGGATTGTTCCTTTGACCTTACTCAAGTATTGCTTTGACTTCCAACACTGAGGAGGAAAGGAGGTCTTCCCAGACTCCCAGAAGAAGGGAAGAAGCAGCTTTCTGTTTGCGCTCTCCTTTCCCAAACCCCCCTATCCATGCATCTTTCTGTGCAGCAGTGGTCTGGGCGTTTGAAGAGGGTTACGAAACAGAGGGATGCAGTAAGATTAGTTCCTGATCCTGCATCTCCTCCTCCAGTGCAGGGGTCTGGGTCTGAGAACTAGACCGACAAGCTGGGAGAAACTTCAGTGAACTACCCGATGTAGATGCTACACCAGCTGCGCCCAGCGTGGGCCTCAGGGGTTTCCTGCCACCCAAGGTGTGTATGGACATTGCCCAACACAAAACTATTTCTGTGTGTGTGTGTGTTCATTGAGTGCAGGTGCCCATAAGGCTAGAAGATGGCATCTAATCCCCTGGAGCTGGAGTTACAAATAGTGAGCCATCTAACAAAGTTCGGTGGGAACTGAACTGGGTTCTCTTCAAGAACGGCCGATGCTCTTAACCACTGGGTTATCTGTGCTGCACTGAGGGCCTTCGTTTGTTCTCTTGCAGCTTGATTGTGTGGTTCTTGAGTATGAGCTCTGTAGCATTGCTGGACACGCCTGGCCTGAGGTGCACTGTCCTGTAGCTGACAATGGAGGCTTTCCCTTCTGAGAAAGCATGAAAGGTGAGCGTGACAGAAGTTACAGTGGGGAAAATGAGGGCTTAGCTGACTCCAAGGGGCACCTTGAGCATGAATGCTACCAAAAGGTAAACGGGGAGGCTGTTGTACCCTGAACCAGTCATTGATGGGGAGGCCAGACCATCACAGGTGCTTTAGAACTGGTACCCGGCAAGCCCAGGAGCAGCTGTCTAACCCTCGGAGGAGTTACTGATATGGTTCAGGTAGAGAGAGGGTTCTAGCAAACTCTGAAGAACCGAGGGACCTCTTCCCAGTGTGCCTATGGAGCCAGTGCACATGGGCAGTAGTTGCTATTTCCTCCTGGATCCTTCCCGCATGCTTCCCAGGGCCCTCCCTCTCTGCCAAGCCCCTAAGAACAACACCAAGACCAGGGGAGATCACCCAGTCAGGAAAGCACAGGACCCAAGTTTGATATCCTGCATCTGTAACCCCAGTTCTGGGGAGGCAGAGGCAGGTGGTTCTGGGGACACATTGGCCAGCCAGCTTAACCTAGCTGAGCCCATGAGTTCCAGATAAAAGTTTTGTAGAGCCCTGACTCAAAATACAAGGTGGAGAGCATCCTGGGGAAAATACCCGAGGCTGACCTCTGCCGCTCCACACATGCCCCGTGTGTGCTTGCATACGTGCACTATACACACCGTTAAATCCACAAATAGAATGTAGGAGGGTGCTACTGGTATGTCTTACTGAAAATCTCCCTCTGAATTTGGAGACCAGGAATCCTGACCCACTCCCTCCTGTGTGTCCCCAAACCCAGAGTGGCACCAGGCATGAGCTGGCACCTAGGACTTGTTGCTAGAACAGCCGAAAGCTTTTCTTACCCTTCTTCTCTTTCCCCACTTACTATTCTTTTTTATAAGTAAAGTTTGTTCTCGCAAATCCCAACCCAAGCACTATATTTTTTGACTCACCTCCATCTTGCCCCTACTAGCCTACCCCATTTCCCCTGTTAACTAGTTGGGTTTTGTTTAGTGTGCCACAGAATTAGGGCCGTCTCTTTGTTCCTCAGTTTGGAACTGACTATTGGAGCCTGGGGATTCACCAGTGCATACAGAACTGGACACCAAGCCTCCCTGGCTCTTAGAATCCGGCCATTATCAACAGGTCAATGGTACGTGTGAGGCCCTGTGTGTCCCTTCTCCCTTCATGGCGGACTCTGAGGAGGGCCGACTTCTGTGCACCCAGCGCCACTACACACCACTACTGAGCTCCTGGGGCCCACATACGTGTCTGCTTAGGAGATTTTTTTTTTCAGCCCCTTTCCAATCCTGTGGATTTTATATTATTCCCGCCTCCTTTTCTGGAATGTTCCCCGAGCCTCTAGAGAGTGGTAGAAGTGTCTTGTCCAGGCTTGACCCTCAGCTGACCTCTTTTCTCAGCATCCTGTACAGTCACTGACCTGAAGAGCGGTGTCCCTGTTTAGGGCTGCACTGTGGACGCCTTTGTATTTTGTGCCTGGCTACTTCCAACAAAAAGGTCAACCACCAACGCTTTGTAATTTTGATTTCTGGGGCTTGGCGAATGTCTGCATGTAGTTCCACTTGTGTAGAAGTGAAATAAAGACAGATGACTCTCTCCAAAGACATGAAAATGCACAAAAGCTTAAGTTATTCCTCAGCCCTCTTGGGTCCAAAGAAAGACTCTCTTAGTGACTCTGAAGTGGGAGGAAATATCTGTCTCCGGACAAGAAATAGGGCGCAGCTCATCTCTGGGCACTAGCAGGTACATCCAGAGGCCACATTTCACACAGCAGGTGCTATTTCATTATGAAATAGAGCGGAATGAATTGGGAACAGAAGTTTGGTTCAGGAAGCCTTGAAGTCGTCACTGGTCTCATCAGAGCACAAGCTGGAGATATTTCAAGTGCCTTCCAGAGAGCCACTCTCTAGTTAAACGAAGCCTCTTTTCATGTATAGCCACGTAAAGTTAGCTGTGCAATTCAACATTCATAAACAAAACCTGATTTGAACAAAACGATGCCATTGTTGCTTGAAAGGGAGTGAAGTTGGACAAAGACAGTGGATTAAATCTGTGGGTTTTCCTGAAAGCCCTAAATGTAGCAAAAAACAAATCAAACCCAGACAAGCAAATCCCATCACCGCCAACAGAGAAGACAAAGTGAAGTTGCTGATTTGAGTGAAAAACAGCGTACATTGTTTCGAGAAGGTTCTGTGATGTTAGCCCCCTGCCATAGCTACATATATGGTAACCTTCCTCTCTAGGATATGTGACCATACCCTGTGAGAGCTGGGTGACGCACCTAGTTCTAGCACCATTTAGAAAGCCTGGTCTCCATGCAGAAGCCTTTTCCTTGAACCCAAGAAGAATCTTCTTGCCCGGTGACATCAGTGAAGGCTGTAGAAACTGTCGCAGCAGCCACAGTGAGAAGCTAAACAAGGACACAGCACTGCTTGTCCTGGCACCTCATTCTATCTGGGCCGTTCATCTACAGGCGCCACCCACGCTGGGAACCGGTCATCTTTTACCTGATACCAGATGCAGTCGATTGACAAAGCCTAACCATCACAGAGACAGCTGGTTACTGCCTCTGGAGCAGGGGCACTCAACCTTTATAAACCGTGACCCCTTGATACAGTTCCTCATGTACTGGTGACTCTTAACCAAAGCAATTTTTCTGTCGCTACTTCACAACTGTAATTTTGCTACTGCTATTAATCGTAATGTAAGTATTGGACATGCAGGATATCTGGTAAGCAACTCCTGCAAAAGGGTCGTTTGGCCCCCAAAGAGGTCGCAACCCACAGGTTGAGAACCACTCCTCTATCAGGTCATCCCTGGCTTTAGAATGTCTTTGGAATGTAAAAACAAGGCAATGGGGATTGAACTAATGAGCTGTAGCCTAGGATATGCTAAATCCTCTTCCTGTGGCCACACAACTCTCTCTTGACAGCAGCTGGGAACTGCCTCTGATCTAGGGGAAAGTTCATTCTCTCTCCAGAACCATCCCTTTTACTTTCCAACTTCCAAAACCTTTAGTAGCTTTCTTTGATTGCCTTTGATATAAAATTCCAACCACTCAGCTTGCCAAATATGAATTCTTATGGTCTGGTGCCACCCGCAATCTAGCCTTGAGAGGGCAGCCTAGATGGAGGAGGCAGGCCTGAAGGATTTATAGCCCAACTTTCTGTGGTCTCTGTTTCCTGGTCCTCTGAGGTGCAAGCAAGCAGCCCCTCACTCCTGCTGCCATTCCTTCTTTCCCTGCAGTGATTACTGCTGTTCCTCAAATCAGGAGCAAAAACAAGTCCTCAAACTTGCTTCTGTGAGTGTTTGGTTACAGCAAGGAGAAAAGTGATTATATGTGTGTGTAAAATATATAATATATAGTTATATGTATAAATACTTATATAATATAGTATATATCATTATATAATCATACACAATGCATAATTACTATACATATATAGCTATATTACATAATATATGATATATAACTACATTTCTACTGTTCAATGAAATAGATATATGTATATGTTTAGTGAAAAAGTATATAAATGTCACTGAACTTCACAGTGAAATGGTAAGGTCAGTCTTATCACACCTATTTCATCAATGATAAGACCAAGACTAGAGGAATTAAATGTGAAGCCAGGGACCCCCATCCTGAGAAAGATGAAAAGCAGGAATTCCCACCTCTATAACTTTGCACCGTTTCTCCATAAACCACCTCAAAATTAGGCACCTGGCTCTGAGTACCCATCGTCTGGGCCATGATCATTGATAGTCCTATAGCCCTTATTATGGGGTTAACGCCTGTGTGAAATCTTACTTAAATGATTTGAGGTGGGGATGAGGGGTAAGGAGTTGAGGGAGAACAGAGGTGTATGGAGAATCAACAAAAAACAAACCTGTATGAAAATGTCACAAGGAAACCTGCTGCTTTTGAATGTCAATAAAAGTGTGCAAAGATTGTGGGAAAATGTGTAGATTTGAGTCTACAATTTTGGTTTGAGACTTCTATTTGGTTGATGGTTATGCTGGTTGTTGGTTGTTTTCTTGAGCACTTTAAAAATAACAAAATAGCCGGGCGGTGGTGGCGCACGCCTTTAATCCCAGCACTTGGGAGGCAGAGGCAGGCGGATCTCTGTGAGTTCGAGACCAGCCTGGTCTACAGAGCTAGTTCCAGGACAGGCTCCAAAGCTACAGAGAAACCCTGTCTCAAAAAACCAAAATAAATAAATAAATAAATAAATAAATAAATAAATAAATAAAACAAAATATGCAATATCAGCCATACATAGATATAAGTTTAGAAATTTGGGAAAGAATATACGTTCTCTCTTACAAGACTCAAGCTAGAAGCGGAATTTGGAGGGAATTGCAGGTCAGATGAGCTGTGTGGAAGCAGTGGACATGCATTCTGCCCACATCCTCTCGCCCTCACTGTCTCGTGCCGTAGCCACCCAGTTTCCATTCAGCGGCACAGGCCTGTCCTTGCTGAACATGTTTCTGGTCTCCAGCATCTCCTTTTCCAGTGCACGCAAGGTGAGTCTGAAGCACTGGGGAATGGATATCCCGTAAGCGGCCTTCATTCTGTGACCAGTTGATGGGAACTGGCGTATTCGTCTCCTATAATCCCTTTACCCCTGGTGGAATAAACGTGAGATCTGAGTTCTTCATTGGCTACCAATTCCTGTGGTGGTGGCATGCTTATTGGTATATCCTTATGCCAGGAAACAATGCCACATTTTAAAAAAACCCTCAGGACAAGCATCATAATAAAGCAAAGTTAGTGAGGTTATTAAACAGAGGTAAGAGGCAGTTCATGCTTTAGATTTTACTGTTGGCAGAGACAAAAATGTAGGAAAAGCACTGAATACACCCAACACAGACATGCAGGTATCCTAAGTGAAGAGTCACACTCTCGTGTTTCCCCAATGACTGTACTTATGACTCCGTGGTTTTCAAAGTTACATTGTTTAAAGGTGTAATTTACAAGGGTTAAGATTGAGCAAAGCCAGGAATATTGGGACATGCCTTTAATCCAAACATTTAGGAGACAGAGGCATGCTGATTTGTGAGTTTGAGGATAGCCTGGTCTTCAGAGTGAGTTCCAGGACAGCCAGGGCTACACAGAGAAACCCTGTCTGAAAACAAACAAAAAAACAAACAAACAAGCAAGCAAGATTAAGCAAAAGTTGGGCCCAGGGAGATGGCTCAGTGGATAAAGGTGCTTCTTGCCAACCCTGATGACCAGAGTCTGATCCGTGGACCCACATTGTGGGAGAAGAGAGCAGACTCTTGCCTCCTATCCCCTGACCTCTATACACAGAGACACTAATAAATAAATGTAAACATTATTAAAACAGTAAGTGAAGTTTAAATTGTAAGCACATGGAACTGGAGAGATGACTCAGTGCTGAAGAGCACAAGCTGCTCTCCCACAGGACTCAGGTTTGATTCCTAGCACTCACATGATGGTCACAACTGTCCCTAACTCCTGTTCCAGAGAGTCCAGCACCTCTTTTGGTCTCCATAGGCACCAGGCACACATGTGATGTACGGACAAGAAAAATACCCATACATATAAAATAAAAATAAAATTACAAAGAAACAAAGCATAGAATCTAATCTCGGGCTGGGTCTAGAATGAAGAGAGAAAAGCCTGTAAACTGCTTCAGTTGCTCTGCTTTTGACAGTGATGTCAACCGTTGACTACATCACATTGTAAGGATTTTGCAGGCAATATGCATCTCAGCTGGGGAGCCCAAAGTAGGCTAAGCAGAAGGCGTGTGGGATGGCAAGGAAGCAGACAACCTTTCAAAGTGTGTTCAGCTCTCAAAAAATAACCTCCGGGATGCAAGCCTCACCACACCAAGTCCCCAAGTCCCCATCAACCATCGCCAGCTTCTCCGAGCAGAGCTGGGGTATAGCTTCCTAAAAGCAGAAGTTTTTCAGGACGTAAAAATATCAAAGCATTTTGTTTGCCTGTTAACTCCTATTTGAGAATTAAATTATGAACAAAACAGCAAAGATTAACAGAAAGATTAACTGGGCTGGAAACCTGTATTCTTGTTACCTCAGCTTGGCTCGGTGAAATGGGGCATGGCTTGACCTTTCTAAGCCTTGCATTGGAATTTCAGAGTGAAAATATTAATGAAGATGAACTTATATAAAAGTGAATAAGCAAATTTGTTGCTGTGACCAAATACCTGGTGGTGGCTCGGTGGTTAAGAGCAGGAACTGCTCTTCCAGAGGACCTGGGTTCTATTCCTCATAACCATCCATAACTCCGGTTCTGACCTCTATGAACTCATACACCTAAGCCAATCTGTTTCTTAAAAAGCAATTTGCTGAAGGACTCATTTTGACTCACTGCTTGGAGAATGAAGTCCACTAGGGTAGGAAGCCATGGCAGAGTTCATGGTGGCGGGAACATGGTGCCAGGATGCCCCCCACCAGAGCAGACCAGGGAGCGGCAGCAGGGGATGTTGTTGGTTCTTTTTCCACTTTATTCGCTCTAAGACCCCAGTGCATGGGGCAGCACCACTCTCACTCAGGATCCGTCTCCTCTGTTGCACTCACAGACATGCCCAGAGCTGTGTCTCCCAGGTGATTCCAAACCCAGTCAAGTTGACAGTAAAGATGAACCACCAGAGGGTGCTACCTTACGTAAGAAAAATGAAATAAAACTCTTAATATACATCTGTTCAGTTCTGCAAAAGGACACACTAGGATAAACCAAACCAGAAGCTAAACCACAGCCAAGCTACCAGTTATGGAACCAGCCTGGACAGGCATAGGGGTCGAGTACCGCGTCTGAGTCCAAAAGGGAAATCAACAGGCAGGTTTCTTCCCTAAGCCGAGGCACAGTGTGAATGCAGACAGCATGGTGGATCCATAGGATGGTGTGAGGGGATCCGTAGGATGGTGTGAGCAGATCCATAGGATGGTGTGAGTGGATCTATGGGATAGTGTGAGCAGATCCGTGGGATGGTGTGAACAATCCACAGGATGGTATGAGCAGATCCATGGGATAGTGTGAGGAAATCCATAGGATGGTGTGAGCAAATCTATAGGATGGTGTGAGCAGATCCATAGGATGGTGTGAGGGGATCCATGGATGGTGTGAGAGGATCCATGGGATGGTGTGAACAGTCCACAGGATGGTGTGAGGGGATCCATAAGATTGTGTGAGCAGATCCATAGGATGGTGTGAGCGGATCCATAGGATGGTGTGAGGGGATCCACAGGATGGTGTGAGGGGATCCATGGGATGGTGTGAACAGTCCACAGGATGATGTGAGGGGATCCATAGGATTGTGTGAGCAGATCCATAGGATGGTGTGAGCGGATCCACAGGGTGGTGTGAGGGGATCCATGGGATGGTGTGAGGGGATCCATGGGATGGTGTGAGCAGATCCATAGGATGGTGTGAGTGGATCCATAGGATGGTGTTAAGGAATTCATAGGATGGTCTGAGCAGTCACAGCTTGCCGGATTTCTGAGAGGATTAGCCCTGTGGAAGATAATCTCACTATGTCTTGTGCTGTCAGACAAAGGTGCCGTGTGGGAGTGTGATTACAGCGCCAATTGTGGCTGATATGCACAGCTCTTCTCGGGATCCTCTTAGCGCCAGGGTGTGGAGTGAGCTAGCTCCCAGCACAAGGAGACTCACTTCTGCTTTGGGTTTCACGCTTTAAATTTTGCCCAGTGGGAAGGATTCTTTCTCTGCCTTTGGATGAAAGATTCCCCTGTAATTTGCTTTCTGGTCATTTGTAGGTAGTAAAAGTTCCTATTTATGATAATTTAAAAATAAAGCATAGACTCTAAATTCAAATGATTATAGTCCCATATGGTACTCTAGACCTCAAACTGATTCACTAGCTTTGAAATTGATTATTATTTTTTAATTTTACATTTACAAGGGCCTGCCTGCCTGCATCTTGGGCATTTTCTGCATGCAGTACCTGTGGAGGCCATAAGAGGGCGTCAGATCTTCTGGAACCAGAGTTCCTGGGGGATGTGAACCACTGTGAGGATGCTGGGAACCAAACCCATGTCCTCTGGAAGAGCAGTCAGTGCTTTTAGCCCCTCAGCCACCTCTCCAGCCCCATCCGCTACTTTTGTAGTTTAGAGCCTTTTGTCATTATTTTTCCTCCCTATACCTGGACCACTGGCCCATTTGATCCCCTTTGCCCTACAGATAGGTGACCACTTGATTAGTGAATAGCCATTTCAACCATTTAGAAGTGGTTAGCCAGCATTTCTCTCTTCCAGTTCGGTCAGACCCCAATCTGCTTAGTGTTTTCAGTTGCGTGTGTTTTTCATGCTCTTGGGAGCGTCCCCGCATCCCCCACCTTGAAGTGAAAGAGGACTGCCCTGCACACGGCACTCCCAGCCAGAGCTTCCTTGAGTGCTCAGCAATTCTGCCCTCAACATTAATGGGGTTTAAGGCTCAGGAAACTGGAGCTGGCAAGACGGCTCAGCAGGTAAAGGAACTTGCCACCAAACCTGACAACCTGAGTTCGATTCCCAGGACCTAAATCATAGAAGGTGAGGATGAATTCCTGCCATGTCCACATGTGCACTTACACATGCATACACGTGTGTATGTTCATACTCGAGTGCACATGTGCACAGACACAATATATGTTTTAAAAGCATTATGAGGCTATTTTGGGTTATTTTCCTTGCAGCAATTTTGGTCTCACCCCCTCTTGGTGCTCACTATTCCATGTGTGGCCCCCAAGATGAGCAACAGTGCTCCTCTTGGCTCTCACTACTCCACGTGTGGCCGCCATTCCCCAGAAGCTTTCTGGAAACAGAAGAGCTCATGTCACCATGCAAACTCACAAAGCCTGCACGTAGAGCCTGGTAGTGGTAGGAGTGTGGGCGAGTAAGCAAGACGCTCGCCACACAAGTGTGACGACCTACAGAAGCTGGGCATGGTGGCGCACACCTGCAACTTCAGTGTCCTGTGGTAAGATGGGAGGCGGAGGTAGAGCCCTCAGAAGCTGCGTGTCTTCGTCACCGCAACACACGATGCTGATAAAAGCAACTTAAGGAGGGCTTTGTTTTCACCTCCAGTCTGTCGTGGTGGAGAGAGAAGGCGTGGCGGCAGGGTCATGAGGAAACCGCACACTGCGTCCTCAATCTTGGCCTTCTGTTCTCTCGGCTTCCAGCTGACCAGATGTGGCCCCTCCACACTGAGAGGAGAGATCAGGAATTACTCAGATACAGACTCAGTCTCATTCCCAAGCCCCCATAGAAACAACCAGAATAATGTTTGAGTGAATCCTTCAGCTCCTTATGGTCCAGGTCAAACTGATGGCATAAACTAAACATGACAGCATGTACGTATGTATATGTAGACATACATAGCACACACATGTATGCATGTATGTACACCTACTGGTTGACGTGCTTATCTGGATGCACATACATAGACACTAGATAGCTCTGTGTTGCTAAAGTGTGCATACACAGAAAGACTGGCATATATGTGTACTGTGGTGACGAATGTCTATTCTGCGGAAACCGTGCTCTGCACGAAACCCCTACAAGTTCCCTTTAAACAATATACACACCTGTTAAATGATCAGCCTGTGGTATCTTGGCAAGTGAGTCAGGAAGAATTTTACCTGTCTCTGGTCACATGATGTCTTACTACAAATCCCTTGGGGTGAAAGTTCCCCAAGACAGATTAACGGGAAGGCGTACGTTACTGCATACAGTGTTCCGTGCCTTTGTTCTGGGTCATGTTAGCACGTGATAGGTCATGTGTCCCTCTGCCACCTTCCTGCCAAGCGAGAAAAATAGTTTTGAAATCTTAAGACTCTGAATTTGGTGACAATGCTTCATTCTTCTCTAGGGGGCTGTTTGGTGGTAGGAGAGCCCGGTGGGGGTAGGGTACTGGGGAGCGGGCAACCACAGAGACATTAAAAAGATCTGGGAGGGCCGGACTACTTTTTGTTTTTGTTTTTTGTTCTAATAGTTAGTCAACATGCTTAAAGGAATGCCAAGTGAAATAACAAAAATGTTACTTTTACAAATAATATTTTTGGGCCTGTGAAATGGCTTAGGGATAAGAGCATCTAGTGATTTGATTTTGGTCACCTGGGACCTCATGGTGAAAGGGCAGAACCTACCCTGTGAGTTGTCCTCTGATCTCCACAGGCACACCATGGCATATGTGCACCCACACATACACAAATAAACACATAACATGTAATGAAACATGCTAAACTTTTTCTTGGAACTAAAGTTTGACTTCATAAAATTATCTACTAAACATGAAATCTGCGCACAGGAATAATCGAAGATTCCTCACAAACCTTCCTGTATTGGGTTGGAATTCCTTCGTTCCAGCTTTAGGATGTGGTCACCACAGTGCAGTACGGGATGGAAAGCGGATCACTGTTGTGTGATCTTGTACTTGTGTTCTGACAAACAAAGCTTGCCTGGAGATCAGAGGGCAGAGCTAGCCCGCTACTAGTGAACCTTAGAAACAGCGCTCGGCAGGTGGAGACAGGAAGTGATAAGGTGCAGTGTAGACAGGATCTCCGCCCTTTTGGACGAAGGAAGGAGGCAAGTGGGATCTTCCAGGTTTTTACCCCGATATCTGACTCCTGGTTTTTATTGATTACTATTAGTTAGATTCACGCTTCAGATCACAAATAAACTTGCGGCATAATTATTTTGTTGATACAACTGGATAGGAGCCTCAGATAATGATCCCCGAGAAAAGAAGATGTTTGCTCCTGACAAAGGCCTTTGTTTTCCCTTGTGCTGGAGGTGAGACAGTTAATTAGATACTTGAACAGGAGAGATAAGGGACGAAGACTTTACAGACCGCGGTGACAAAAAAACACAGTTTAGAATGGGCAGCCTCCCGATATGCTTAATTCCCGTTAAGGACAGACTGGTCTAATTTTTAATTATAATTGTTTACAAATGCAGTCCTCCCCTTTCTGGCCCTTAACCCGCTTTGCCTACTGGGATGTGCAGTGTGAACAAAGCTCTGAGCAGGTCCAAGAGCCCATCCCTGGACCCCCAGCATTGCCCGGATCGCCTTATTAGAGACAGGCTTCCAAGCGGGAATGCCACTAGGGTCACATAAACCCAACAGAGCAAAGAGAAGTAGCAACAGAAGGAATAGGGGACCCAGTGCTTCTCAAGCCAGGGAAGTCATTGTCATCCCTCCAGCGCAGAGACAGAACCTGGCAGGTATGAGGATCAATAAATATGAATTCTACTAAACTTAGACTCTGACCCTTTCCCGGCGTTATTCTCAGCAGCCCTGTTAGGTTCAATTTAACGATTGTGTGCTCCTGTGTGTGTGCCATGGTGCTTGTGTGGAGCTTAGGAGGCCAACTTCAGTTGTTGACCAGATTCTGACATGCTGGGGCGATGATTACAGAGGCTGGGAAAGGTTTTGGTTTTATGTGGTCTGGGCATTGCCCTCCCATGATTCACTCCCAGGGCCGCACTCTTCTGGTCCCTCTGCCTTCAGTGTCTGCCTCTATGCTGAGGTCCGCAGTCCAACCCTCCTCTCATTTTCCCCGTCTGAGTCCCCCGGACCAGTCAGGACTCAGTCCCGGATTCTGGAAGCACTAGATAATGTCTTTTTCATCTTCACCTGCCCTCCTAACTATTCTCGTCGTCTCTCGGGAGAGCAGGGACCTCTCTGTTTCCTTCCTACACAGTAGAGGGTCCTCCACATGCCTCCCAGCCCCTCTCCCTGCACCCGTGTTCCAAGTGGAAAACGGTTTTGTTTGCTTGTTTCTTGTTTGCTTCATCTTCAGAGAAACCGGATCTAGCTGGTCCTTTCTTAGAGGTGATCACAGAGGTTATGAAGAGCTCCGAGAAACACCATCCACAAGAAGGTATTGTTTTATCATTTATTTTATGCTTCTCTCTCCATCTTCCATGTGTACACATGTGTTACACAAGTGCTTGTGTTAAGAATCTTCTCCCATCTGCCTTCCACTTTATTCTTTGAGACGGGGTCTCTGGTGAGCCTAGAGCACACTGATACAGCTGGTCCAGCTAGCCGGGTTGCACTGGGGAATTCCCTGTCTCTGCCTCCTGGGAATTGTATTGCAGCTGGACAGCATACCGACCCCACCCACCCCACCTTACATGGGTGCCAGGTGTCCGAACTCCAGTCTTCAAGCTTACTTAACCTCAGTGAGCTGGTAATGCCATTTCAGTCTGCAAAGAGAAACTTTATTTCCTAATGGAACTTTAAAATACATGAAAATCCAGGTCACCCGATATTTAAAATCTCAGTGTGAACATTTGCTGTACACAAAAGCCACTGAGAACCTTGAGTTGTAACAGTGGGAGAGCATTTTCCACCGGTGTTCTCATACAGCCGTAGCTATTTACCAAGCACTCCCTGGATGCTAAGGCTTTGTCCAAAACGCTCAGAGATACCAATGGACGATTTGATGCCCTGGCCTTCATCCTAGCAATGATTTTTTAGGAGATGGATCCATACCTGTGACTCCAGTTCTCAGAGGATCAGGAGTTCAAGGTCAGCTGTGATGCCATAGTGCTGGATAGCCTGGGCTACATGAAGCCTTGCCATAACTTTGAGCACCAAAGAGTAAGACGATGACAGTGTGTTACAAGATGGCAAGTGACATGGAATAAGAACACAAAGCAACCTAGAGGTTGTCAGGACAGAGGGAGAGGGCAACAGGGGTCAAGATCATCTCTCCCCTGTCTTTGGTGATGACTCATTTTGCCATTTGATTGCAAGAGTGTTGTTGGATCTCAGTGAACAAAATCACAGCAACTAAATTATAACCCAGAGTTAGAAGGTGGTCAGGAAGGAAACACCACCCACAAACATGTGCAAACACACACACACATGCTCACATACACACATGTGAACCCACATACACATTCATACACACATGCATACACACACAATCACATATACACATGTACACACTCACACACAGCCCTGGCTACATTTCTGGGAATATTGTTAATTTTTCACCCTGAGCACAGATGTGGCTGACTCAGCTCTGTGGGTTTCACCAGCTCTGATTTCAGAGAAGCATTGTAATATGATTTGCTTACAGAGGTTATGAACTTGTCTGGACTTTTATTAGAGGTCACAAGTTTCTTATAGCAAGAAAGACTGTAAGAGTCATTAATCAACATTCTGTAAAGGATCATCTGTGAGATCGCCCTGTTCTCACATTTGGGTCTCCAGAAGCAGCAGCAGCAGCAGCAGCCAGGACTGGACACCACGTGCAGCGATTGACAGGCCGCTGTGATTATATTCTGCTTGACTGTCGCAGGGTAGAATCAATGTTGCTTAGAAAAGCAGCAATGCTTTTAAAAGCCATAATGTAGTAGGAAACAAAAAGCCACATGATAAAATATTCAATGTTTTAAAAAACCACCTTGCAGAAAAATACTATACTTACCAGAAACAATAATTATATTCTCCACATTTCTATTTCTGCTTGGTCCATTTATTTCATCACCTCAAGACACACAAGTTGCTCACTTGTTTGCTGTTCTGAGACAGGATTTCATGAACTCAGACTCCCTATGTAGTTAAGCCTGGGCTTGAACTCCTAATCCTGCTTGCATATATCTAGGATAGCAATTTTAGATATGTGCCACCATGCCTGGCTACATCTTCTACTGAATTGTAGACAGACGTTTCTGTCCTGACAAGTCTCACAGCCATTCAGTCCCAACAAAATACACAGAAGTTTATATTATCAACTGTTTGGTCTATTAGCTCAGGATTATTATTAACTAGCTCTTACAAATTAAATTAACCCATAATTCTTATCTATGATTAGCCACAGGGCTTGGTACCTTTTCTCAGTGCAGCATTCTCATCTTGCTTCCTCTGTGTCTGGGTGGCGACTGCAGACTGAGCCTTTCCTCTTCCCAGAATTCTCCTAGTCTGGCCACCCCGCCTGTACTTCCTGCCTGGCTACTGGCCAATTAGCATTTTATTAAACCATTACAAGTGGTAAATCTTTACAGGGTACAAGAGCATTATCCTACAGTGCCGAATTGCTGTTAAAGAGCAGAAATTCAGATGCAGTCTGTGCATTGGCTCTCAACTGCTGTGGCAAAATTCTTGATATAAACACCTTACAAAGAGGAAAGGGTAATACTGGCTTGCGATTTAGTCCACAGTTGGCTAGCTCTGCTGTCTGTGTCTGAGGTAAGGTGGGAAGCAGGACAGACACCGTTGCTGCAGAGCTGTGGGATTGAGATGACTGCTCAGGAGCAAGGACAAGACGTGATGTAGCCTAAGGATACACCGCCAAAGATGGGTTCCCACTGGCAGGTGACTCATGGATGATGAAGAGCTCTCAAAATCCAGTCGGTCACTCCAGCAGCTTCACCTCTGAACACCGCTGCACTGGGGCCCAATTCTTCCCCACATGAACCTTTGCAGGCAGTTTATATCCAAGCGTAGTGGCTCCCTTGTTTTTCCTACAGCAGCCTGACTTGGACTGTGCATTCCCACCTGCCGCCTCTAGATGGGGCTATTGACAGGAAGGACCTGTGAGGTTTGACTCTAGAGATGTGGAGATGTCTTTGGTTAACTGGAAGCCCTGGCTAGTCCACACTATAGTAGACTCTGTGCTGAAGGGCAAACTGTAGCTGTTTACACGTCTGTGCTCAGTCACAGATCTCAAGAAGCTGGCTTCTAGAGGCTTCCACCCATCCTCCTGGAGTTAGGTTACTCCATGTTCCAATTGCAAATATCTAGATGCTTATTTATTTTTCAATGATGCGGATGTGTGTGTGTGTGTTCATGTCCAGCCCAGCTTTGGAAGAAGCATTTTATCAGCGGCAGACATGTACACCACTCTTCAGAAAGACTGTATTATGTGCTCTTTCACACAGCCTCTCCTGGGCTTGTGCCTTCTGCCCTGTTTCTGACTGTGAGCACCTACTGGCTCCGTAAGTCACCACACACAGGAGGACATGTCCCCAGCAGGGCACAGGGGCAGCCCACCATTGGTGGGGGGGCGGGTTATAATGAGTAGCCCATTGCCACAGGTGAGGGCAGCTTTAGTGCAAGCAACTCAAGTCTCACAGCTCCATATGAGTTTAGTAGGATTTGTACTCAGTCCTGGGCTGGTCTTTTTCTGTGGCACCTCTCCCCCTTGCTTCTTGGAGCATCTCATTAATAAACCACATGCCCCTAGATTCCTATCCCAGGCTCCGTGTACGAGGAGCCTCACCTAACAGAGGGTGTGTGTGAAAAGGCATACGCTGGATTCAACATCTGACAGGAATTTCAGGAGGTGTTTCTCCGTGTGCAGAAGGCTCCATGATTGCATTTCCACAAAGAAAGCAGGTCAGGTTATGCTTTGGAGTAAGTCTGAAAGAGTTACTTGTGCCCCCACCCCACCCCCACACACCAAGTGACAGTATGATACTCGTATAATGTAGTTTTAGTGAGAACTGACTTAATGATCCAACCTCATTTGAAAAAATAGAAATAGATTTGTGTGTGAAAAAAATCACAGTGGAATGTCATGTCGAGGTTACGTAAAGCTGAGAGCTGCAGGGTGGTAGAAAGGACAGCGAGGGCCTCAGAGATTGTGCCAGGCCTTCTCCAGCAATCAGGCGGGCAGCCTGCCCCGGAGAACATCAGAAGCCACGTGCCTGGTGCCACTCCAAAGTCTCAGATTTTCCCGTGTTTAAGGGACAAAAAGAATTTATACATCTCAAACCCGATCTTTACTACTTAAAAAAAGATTGTATGTACGTGCTATGCTTGTATGTTTGTGTGTGGGTATTTTGCCTGCATGTATGCTATGTACATGTGTGCCTGGTGTCCATGGAGACAAGAAGAGGACATCATTTTCCATGGGACTGGAGTTACAGATAAAGTTGTGAACCGCCATATGGGTGTCAGGAATTAAACACAGGTCCTCTACCTGAACAGCCAGTTCTCTTAACCATGAATCTATCTCTCCAGCCCCCAATCTTGACCATTTTATAACTGTCATATATAGTTGTTGTATCATGGTATAAAATAATAATAATGTATCATAATAGGGTGTTTTTTCTCACAACACACATTCTGTGTGGGCATGTGTGTGCAGGTCCAAGGACAATCTCAGGTGTTTTTCCTGAGTGGTTATCTATTTTCTTTCTCATACAGGGTCTCTTATTGACCAAGTAGGCTAGGCTGGTGGCCAGGGAGCTCCAGGGATCATCCTGGTTCTGCCTCCTCATCACTGAGAACATAACCTCCTGGTTTTTTAACATGGGTCTGGGGATCAAATGGAGTTCCTCACACTTGTGAGGCATATGCTTTCCTGACTAAACCATCTCCCCACCCCATAATAAATGTTCACATTCCTGGGATAAACGCCAGAGGTTGTAGATGAAAGTCCCACAGCCATTTAGTCCCAACAAAACACACAGAGGCTTATATCAATTATAAACTGTTTGACCTATTGCTCAGGCTTATTACTAACTAGCTCTTACAATTTAAATTAACCCACAATTCTTATCTATGTTTAACCATGTGGCTTGTACCTTTTCTCAGTATGGCATTCTCATCTTGCTTCCTCTGCATCTGACTGAGGACTGCGTCTCTGCCTTTCTTCTTCCCAGAATTCTCCTACTCTGGTCACCCTGCCTATACTTCTTGCCTGGCTACTGGCCAATCACCATTTTTATTAAACCAATATGAATGACAAATCTTTACAGTGTACAAGAGCATTATTCTACAGGAGGAGGTGATGATTGGAGTGTAAGTTATGTCTGGTTTGAATTCTGAAAGAGATGGTGACATCTCTGTCCAGGATGATTTGTGTCATTGAAGTTCCTACCAATGTATACATGATGCTTCTTCTGCTGTCATTTGGTGTCGTCACATTTTTTTCTTCCAGGTTTTGGTAGCTGTGTATCGATATCTGAACACAGTCCCAGTGTGCATTTCCCCAGTGGCTAATGATAGTGGGCATCTTTGGGTGCCTGGTTGTCAGTTGGGTGTATTCTTTGGTGCTATATCACTTCATGGTTCTTTGTTGTTTGTTTTGTTTTGGATCCATTTTAAAATTGGATTGCTTGGAGTTCAGTTTTACTCTTGAATATTAAGCCTTCTGTATGTATTCTAAGTAGGTTCTTGGCTGCATATGTGATTTGAGGATGCTTTTTTCCAGCGTGTCATGTTTTTCTGACACTCTCTCCAGGTCAGAAATGATAAGTTTTCATAGCTATCATATGCCAAATGTTGTTCTGCACAGAACAATTTCATATGCATTGTATCAGTTAAACAATTCCAGAGCCGTAGAGAAGACTACACAGTGTTTTACTTTTGGTGAGCCTAGGGTGTGGCTGGGTTAAGGGGCATGCCCCAGTTCACATCCAGGAGATGAGCTCAGACCAGCACTCTAGTCTTGTGATTAATGCTCTTTTAATTCTCCCCAGCATCCTCTCGAGACACATCCTCTTCCAGCCAGTACAAACTCATCAATCTTCTAAGAAATAGACTGCCTAAGCTCTGTTTTAAAAGAAGACGGGATGCAGCTCCTCGTGAACTCAAATGTCAAACAGCTCTTCTTGGGGGAAGAATCCATTAAAGCCCATCCAGTGGTCAAGATCGTGCTGAAATGGAAAAAACAGTTTTTTCTCTGAGTCATGGGAGGCAAAAGAGGGGGTCCATCTTTCTTTTTTTAAAAAAAACTAAATGTTTAGAATTTTTATTGTTTGTTTAGATGTATGCCACATGTATGCAGGTACCTATGGGAGCCAGAAGACGGTGCCAGATCCCCTGGGAACTGGAGTTATAGATGGCTGTGAGCCACCAGATGTAATTGCTGGAAACAAAATTCAGGTCCTCTGCAAGAACAGCAGTGCTGTTAACCACTGAACCATCTCTCCAGTCCCCGGGGGAATGAATCTGATTGGAGTTTGGCACCATTTTCCAGAATAACAGCTCAGGATGGAGTGAGCATGGAGGTCACAGTTTGGAACATTTTTTTTTTTTTGCCATGCTCCTGGACACCCACATCATCTTCAAGATGTCAAACCTTTCAGATGACACATGAAAAAAAAAATCAGTATTATCTCTGGTGAGGAATCAGAGCAGGTCCCTTCCCAAACTGAAGGACTGTGAGTGGGGGGCGGGCTCCTTCCACTTTATGGGTTTCTGTTGTGGAATATTACTTTAACTATGTAAAGGTATGTTGCTTATGAAACATTTGTTTAATTATGTAAAGACGTGTTGCTGTTTCACCTTGCCTGCCTAAGGCACCTGATTGGTCTAATAAAAAGCTGACAATAGCTAGGCAGGAGAGGGAGAGGCGGGGCTGGTGGGCAGAGAGAGTAAGTAGGAGGAAGAGTCTAGGAGAGAGAGAGAGAGAGAGAGAGAGAGAGAGAGAGAAGAGAACAAGGAGAGAATGATGGAGAAAGAGAGGGAGACACTCAGGGCTAGCCAGTCAGCCACCACCCAGCTCGACAGGGAGGGAGCCGAGAAAGTAGGCATACAGAACGAAAGAAAGGTAAAAAGCCTTGAGGCAAAACATAGATGAAGAAAAATAGGTTAAATTAAGTTAAAAGAGCTAGTGGGACAAGCCAGGACTAAGGCCGAGCATTCATAATTAATAAGTCTCCATGTTACAATTTGGGAGCTGGTTGGTGGCCCAAAAGAAAGCCTACTGCAGGTTTCCCTTAGTGCTTTCTTCCACTTCTTTGGGATGTTGGCTAAATCCTTTAATGATTCTGCCCTTCTTTCAAATTCTTAGGTGAGACATTAGGACTTAGACTCCGAGAGTCTGTGTGAGACAGTCATATGCCAAGGCAGCTTTGCAAAGACTGGAGCTGTGTCAAATCATCTTCGAGCACAGCCGCCACTCTTAGGAAGCAGCTAGCCTACTAGGCCTATGAGAAAGAAGCCTCTTGACAGTCTACACTCATAAATCTACCTTGTGGGGTTAGGATCCAGATTTGGAAGCGGAGATCTTCAGGTCCGGGTGAAAATGAATCTCTGCCACTTCTGGGCATGCACCCAAAGGATTCTATATTCTACCCCAGAGGCATGGTTCGTCCACGCTCCTGTCGCTCACAATAGCAAGGAAATGGAAGGGACCTCTCTGTCCATCAGCGGGTGCATGGGTAATGGAAATGTGCTGTGTAAACACCACAGGGATTTTCATCAGTGAGGAAAAACGGAATTATGAAATTGGTGGAAAATGGAAGGAACTGGAATATATTATATTAAATGAGGTTAACCCAGGCCCAGAAAGATAAATGCTGCCCATTATCTCTCAAATGTGGGTCCTAGTTTCTACTGTGTGTGTGCATGTGTGTGTGAGTGTGAGTGTGTGTGTGTGCATGCACGCACATGTGTGTATGAGCATGCATAGAGGCTAGGAAATTAGCAAAGGCCCCATGAGAAGTGATGTGGCTGTTGGCCAGCCAGGGGGCAGGTGCAAGAGGTAAACATTGGGTTGATTAACTCACCACTCTCTCGAGCTCTTGGCTTATTCCCTGTAGGAATGGCCCAGCTTTGGAGTCCTTGAGGTGGCTCAATGGGTTAGGGTGCCTGATGACCGACCCAAAGTTTAACTCCTGGGATCCACATGGTGTGAAGAGAGAATCAACCAACTCTCCTGTCTTAGGTTTTCTACTGCTGTAAAGAGACACAATGACCACAGGAACTTTTATAAAGGTGTTGGGAGCTGCAGATCCCTGGCCCCTTGACTTTCTTTGCCTGCATTAGACCCTTTGCCTGCTGGAGTGAGCTGAGCAAAACACCTGTGCTTGCAGCTGCTCTGAGCACAAGACCCTGATAGCAGGGGAGTGGGTTCTGATGAGGCCTGCAGCTGAAAAATCCCGAGATTTGGGGTGTTCAGAGCCCTATATAAGCTGCCTGTGAGCACAGTAAAGGGGGCATTCTTGTATGAAGGATGGCCTGTGTCCCCGTGTCTCTGTCTGTGTGCGTGTGTTTTTAAGTCTCCATCTGAGTTCTTGGCTTGCTTACTGTCTTGTAGTGGCAAGGGTGCTACAGAACCCGTTGGCTTTTTACATAAAAGCAAACAATCATTTTGGGAGGCTGGTTTTCAGTCAGAGGTTTAGTCCATTACCATCATGCCAGGAAGTGTGGGTTGAGCAGGCAGACAAGATACTGGAGAAGGGGCCAAGAGTTCTACATTTGGATCACAGGCAGCAGGAAGAGAGTGTGAGCCACTGGGCCTGGCTTAAGCATTGAAACCCCAAAGCCCACCCCTCCAGTGATATATCTCCATCAAGGCCACCCCTATTCCAAGAAGGCCAAACCTGCTAATAGTGCCACTCTGTATGAGCCTAAAGGGGCCATTTTTATTCAAACCACCACACCCACCTGCACCCCTTGGAACTTGAATGCCCATGAACACACAAAATAAAGAAATATTTAAAAACTACCCTGTCTTTACAGTGCTCACAGACTAGTATTCATTGAAGAAAGACCCTGGGGTTTTAACTTATTTGTGTGTGTGTGTGTGTGTGTGTGTTTTGCCTGCACGTAGGTCTGCATGCTATTTGCATGCCTGGTTCTTGCTGAGCTCAGAAGAGGGCTTCAGACCCTCTGGAACTGGAGTTACAGATGCTTGTGATGTGACACGTGTGTCCTGGGAATCACACTCTGGTCCTCTGAAACAGGAGACAATGCTATTAACCTGAGAGCCATCTCTCCAGCCCTGCACATGGGGGTTTTGCTGGGTGATGTAATTTGCACAGAGAAGACTGGCCTCATTCCTGGAAGCTTGTAATCCCAGCCCAGGGAATGGTGCCACCCACAGCTGATGGGTCTTCCCCATCAGTCCCGGCATGGAATGCCCAGACAACCATCTCACAGGTGGTCCTGGAGCTCCTCGAGCTGGCAGTTGAGATGAATCATCACAATTACAAATTACACAGATATTCCCCCGTAAGAGCGCATACTGGCTGTGATCAGTGGCAGGAGCTGAGACACAGGGAGGCAAGAATGGGAGGGAGTCTTGGGAACTGTTGAATGTTGTACTGTGTGGATATTAACTGGGCCTAGTGGATAAGTTCGGCTAGAACGGATGATAAATAAAATGCACACAAAATAAGCTTTCTTTCATTTTAGCAGTTTAAAAGTCACTCGAGGGTGGTAACTGGTTTTTTAGAGAAACCAATGCAATGCCTTACACGTTCTTGTTTAATTTTCCACCCTCGCTGCTCTGCAAAGGCGTTTCCCCCTTTACACTGAATGTATTTACATAGGACACGACCTCAGCGTATTGACCTATGAGATTTAGATTTTGAAATCACCGGCGTAGCGCTGTAGAAGCTTTATGCTCAGGGAGTCGCTGATCCATCAGGACACACTGCCCAGGTGTTTTGCCAGCTGAGCTGCTGGAGGCTGAGGCAGTTCTGAGCCAGGAGCTTGCTGGATGTAAACGCACAGTGTAGCCATAGATTGCAGGGCAATCTCAACTCCTAGTCATTCTTTAGTGACCACGGACTGCAGACACGTGCCCCAATGCACTCCTCACTTGCAGTAGTTGCAGGCTCACTACTCCAGAGGTGCAGCGGCTGTGGGGGCACGCGCGGGATTAGAACAACCCCTTGAACCAAGCGCAAAGTAGTGTGTGTTGAATGAATGAGCGTGGCTAGTGCACTAAATTACCCGGAGAATAACGGAATCCAGTCCAGGGTCACAATGGTGACCTAAAAATACCCTGGGGGCAGTAGAGTGAGAGGAGGCATTGGTGGAGAACCACGCTGTCTTTGGTGAGGCTGGAGCCAGCAGATCGCGCTGTTCCTAGGACCAGGAAGGCCCAGGTTGCGGTGACCCATCCCTCAGCGGGCAAGTCTCCAAGGCTGCAAAGCCTTCCTTCAGTTCTAGAGATGACCCGAAGTTAGGTCTCGTGTGTGTGTAGTGGGTTGTTCACGATTGCGACCCCCGCACCGCACTGCGCCGCAGCCCGCAGCGCCCCGGGTGCGCGCAGCCCCAGCCCCGCCTCTTTCCCATGCGCCCCGCCTCTCCCGGCGCGTGCCACCCGCGCACCCGGGGAGCTCGCTAGGAACCCGCGGGGTAGGCGGCCGGTGTCCCGGCGCAGGCGCGCTGGTGTCGCCGCCGCTCCCGCCGGCCGCCCCGCACGCGCCCCCGCCCCGCCTCCGCACGCGCCGCCGCCCCGGGCGCCTGTGATTGGCGGTCAGCGGGGCCCGCAGGTGGCGGCGGCCGCAGCGGCTTAGGCTGGCGCTGGCTGGCTGCCTGGAGCGGGCGACTCCCTCGCCGCCGCGCGCCCTCGTCCTGTCCGCGCTGCCCGGCTCCCACTGTGGCTGCGGCCCCAGCTCGGGAGCACCAGGGATCTGCAGCCTCGCGGTCGCGCCTTAGGGGCTGCGGCAGGTGACCCGGGGCCACCCGAGGCGCGGTGGCCCTGAGCCTGGCCGCCATCCATGAGCCTCGCCGCGGACCTGATTCAGGTCGGCCACCCCGGGTGAGTCCTCGAGCCCTCCCCTCAGCTCCCTCAGCTCGATGCCATGCTCCCCTGCCACGTTGCGGCAACTTTTGGGGTGGGTGTCTGAAGATGTCGCGCGCGCGGTCCCCCGCACCTGGTGCGCGTCCCAGACCCGGGATGCGGGGCATGACAGCCTGCCTCTGCTAAGGGGCTGGTGGGGATTTGAACTTGGCCAGGACGGAGTCATGTCCGCCCCTTTCCGTGGCTGCCGGGGCGGGAGCTGGCCCCTGCGATTCTGCGCTGGCCACGTAGCGATCGGGCTGCGGTGCACCGCGCACCTTGCTAAGGGACTAGCGTTCTGGCGGGCGCCTCAAACCACCCGGTGCGCACCCGGCAGCTGGCCAACACAGGCCACGTGACTCTTTTTAGACTCCTAATGTTAGCAAAATGGGGCTAATTAGGGACTCTCCGAAGGTCACGGCCGGCGCGCAGCGTTAACCCCCAAGGCAGACTGCTTCTGGGCTCAGCCCCCAGGCTGCCAGTTGAGGAGAGGTGCGCTGGTGAAGGTACTGGGCGCGGTGTCGCTTTTCATCATGGTCTCTTTCTATCAACCCCCCCCCCCCCCCCATCTCCAAAGACACCAGACTTGGAGAGATCACGAGTTCACCCACAGGGTCTCGACAGAGGTTTGGGGGGTAACCTCTGCTTATCTTCCGTGTCAGCGTTCCGTGTGAGTGTTTGTGTGGTGGGAGCCCTTGCAAGTGCGGCATCTGAGACACCATCCTCTTCTGGTCACTTAATTGACTAATGTTTCCGCAGAATGCGGAGTAGGGGACTCTGCTGAGCGCCGGCGCTTATTCATAGGCTGTGTTTGGCTTCCAGTCTCCCAAATAAACCCTGTCCACAGGACCTGTATCCCAGCCACTCTTTCGAGATACACACCAGAGAAGGCCAGAGAAGGGAAGCGGGCAAGCAAAAGGCAGCTTTCTCTAAAATTCTCCCATCTGCTCCTAGAAGATTCCTTGAAATGGACTCCATTTCTGTCGGCCCCACCCCCAACCCTCTAATATACATTTTGTTTATTTTTCTCGAGACTTTCCCAGGGAGAGATGGACACCTGCCCTCGGTGTTGTCAGTGTGATCCAGATCTTGGAGAGGCTGCTCTCTCATTTTGGGCTGGGGAGAGAGCTGTTCCCCTGTCCTGCCATTACCCTGTTCCCACACGACCTCCAGCTACAACCGGTACACTCAGCGATGTCACCGCTGCTATCATCCTGCGATGATTGACAGGTGTCTTACAGACCTGTGATGATTGGCAGGCATCTTTTGAGCCTCCTAGTCTTTATCTATAAGATGGAACCATCCTGATTCAGTCTTGCTCAAGCTCTTGGGGTTCCCAGGGAACCGTGTAAAAATGCACCGGGGTTGAGACACCAGGTGGAAGGGAGATGTTGCCAGGGATCTCCGGAGGGGTGTGGAAACGAGGTGACTCCAAAGATTTGACAGCGACATCAGGACCCTGTCTGCAGATCAGAATATCTTTTTCTAGAGACATTTAGTTTTGGTTGAGCTTCAAAAACTGCTTTCTATCTTCATGTGGGTGTCCATGGCCTAGATGTGGTCAGCTGTGTCTTCTGAATTACTCCCCCACCTATGGAGGAGGAGCCTCTGTGTCTCTGGAGCTGGGGACTCTAGGGGTATAAGAAGCGCTTTCTCTCTCTCTCTCTCTCTCTCTCTCTCTCTCTCTCTCTCTCTCTCTCTCTCTCTCTGTGTATGAATGTGCCGATTCACATGTGTGTATAGTCAAGCATGTCTCTGTGGAGATGGTGTGTGTAGCAGGATCCTCTTTGTGATCTGGATTGTAATCTTTCTGTGTGGGAGAGGGAAGCGTGGAATTTATTCACCTCTGAGAAAGGGAACTGCTAGCCACATCTGGTAATTTAAACTAGTAGTCTTTCAGATCATGTCCTCGCATGAGGTGGGGTGGCGGTAAGATGGGCTAAGTGGGGTAAGAAAACATGTCTGTGACTTTGGTGTTCAGTTCAGTTGGATTCTCTCTCGCCAAAAAGTGCCTTTTAGGAAACCGGGTTCTTCTCCTCCCTCCTTCTCCCCCTCTTCCCCTCCCTCCCTCCCTTCTCCGTTTCCCTGCTTAATTCTTGTTGTGTTCGACATGATTATGTCTGAGTTCAAGCAATGCAGTATTGTTGATCAGCCCCTGGTCAATTTGTTTTAACATTTTATTAAAGTATATATTAAAGTATAATGACAAAGAGTTGTAGAGCTCAAAAGTGTATATTTGGGGCTCTTAATATCTGTGTATTTGAGAGACGGCTGAGCATTTAAGAGCACTGTGCTCTTTCAGAGGACCAGGGTTCAGCTCTCAGCGCCTGCGTGCTGCCTCACAACCAATTGTGACTCCAGTCTGGGAATTCTGCAGGCATAGCATGCATGTGGTACACATATGTGCACCCAGACATGTATGCACACATGCATATACAATACAATAAGTAAATACTTAAAGTGTATACCTGATGGATTTTCATAGACTAGCCACGCCTGTGTGTCTAGTTTCCAAATTAAGAACAAAAGCTACCATAGTCTTCCTATAACTCATGGAAAGCGTTAGCTCCCCCAAACTAACATTGAGATTGGCCAGGTCAAGTTCATTTCATTTTTATTAAAGTTTTTGGCTATCAAGCTAAAATGAGACTTTCAGGGTTTTTTTTTTTTTTTCTTGATTCCTCCCTTTTAAGACAGTGGAACTCTCATGGAACTCTCTATACAGTTTAGGCTGAACTCAAACCTGTGGTTATCCTCCTGCCTCAGCTTCTGGTGTGCTGGGATTAATGGCATGAGCCATGTCTGGCTCCCCCCCCCCCCCCGAGACAGGATTTCTCTGTGTAAACAGCCATAGCTGTCCTGGAACTGCCTCTGTAGACCAGGCTGATCTTGAACTCACAGAGATCCTCCTGTCTCTGCCTCCCAAGTGCTAGGATTAAAGGTGTGCTCCACCACCACCTGGCTCTGGCTTAATATTTTTTTAAAACCTCCTTTTTATAATGAGTTCAAACTAAGAGTCATTTATCTATGGCAGAAAGTTAGGAGGAAAAGTTTGATCTTAGGACCTGAGCAGAGAATCAGTTGGCAGCCCCACCATCTAGGGATGATGAATTCTTTAGTGGGGTGACAGCTAGTCCCCAGATATAGCAGAAATTGATAACTAGAGTTTCATTTACTCCTCTGAATTGCTTCTCCATTGAGTAAATTTGAAGGGTGCACATCTTAAATTGCATGATATCAGTGAAAAAATATGAATGAGCTTATTTTTAATTCCTCGAAGTTAAAAGCTGGACGGGATCAGGAAATTTTGTCTGATTTGTGAGTGGATGGGGCTGTTGTCTCATGGCAGCTCCATGTTGGCTGGAGAACACAGGCACCCAATGCCATGAGCCCTCAGAAGAGAATCCAGAAATACAACACAACACCCAACATCTCCAGAAAGTTCCTCTGAATACTGCTGTCTGCTCTCTGGTTGGAAGGCCCTTTTTGGCCTCCTGCAACCAAATTCATGGACAGACTCCTTCCGAGGGTTCAGTGCTGGTTTGTGAGTTGGAGCCAGGTGAGCTCTGAGGTCACGCTGCATTTTCCTCAGCCACTTGGGGCTCTGGTGTCACATCTCCGGGGTGTTAAAGAAGGCCTGCTCAGGTGTGTGTGCGTTATATGTCACCCCAGATTCCTCCAAAGGTTGAAGGTTCTTTTTCCCGAGTCCAGTAGCTCCTTTCACTAGAGTGGGTTGTAGAGAATGGGGGGGGGGGTTTGCTGGGGGCAGCGCTCCCAGCATCTCCCAGGAGGAGGGGAGGATGCTGTGTCTGCCAAGGAGAAGACTAAGTGGGGCTGCCCTGTCCTTGCCCACGGCGATGTTCGTCGTCACCTTAACAAGATGCTGCTTAGAGCTTGGTGTTCTTTCGGTGACTTTATTAGTTCTCTCTGCTGTGACAAAATACCCCAGGAAAGCAATTTCAGGAGGGAAGGAAGGAAGGAAGGAAGCAAGGACAGTCCGAGGGTGCAGTCTGTCATGGCTGAGAAGGTTTGCCTGCAGGACCGTGAAATATGAAGCAGCTTGTCTCACATTTTCACGTCAGGAAGTAGAGCAAGGTGGATACTGGTGCTAACCTGCTTTCCTTCCTTCCTCCTTTTCTTTATCCTGGGTTCCCAGTCTGTGGGACAGTACCGCCATATTTAGTTGGGTCTCCCACCTCGGTTCAACCTCTCTGGATACACTCTCACACACAGGCTCAGAGGTGTCCCCTGTGGTTCCAGATGACGTGGTGTTGACAATGAAGACGCACACACGGTGGTACTTGTTGCTGAGAGCGAGCAGTGTTTGCAGGCACTGGGGATGACTCCACGACTCCTTCATCTTTCCAGGTGGGAGGATATGCCTTCCGGTTTACAGATGCAACAGTGTCAGAAGTTCAGCACTCTGCCCTGCGGCGGTGGCACACGCCTTTAATCCCAGCACGTGGGAGGCAGAGGCAGGTGAATCTCAAAAGCTGATACAGCCCCTTTGAATGTCAGTGAGGCAATTTCTCAGAAAATTAGGAAACAACCTTCCTCAAGACCCATCAATGCCACTGTTGGGTATATATTCAAAGGATGCCCAACCATGCCACAAGAACATGTGCTCAACTATGTTCATAGCAGCATTATTTGCCATAGCCAGAACCTGGAAACAACCTAAATGCCCCTCAGCCGAAGAATGGATAAGGAAAATGTGATACATTTACACAATGGAGTACTATACAGCAGAAAAAAATAACAACACCTTGAATTTTGCAGGCAAATGGATGGAGCTGGAAAACGTCATTTTGAGTGAGGTACCCTAGACCCAGAAAGACAATTACTTACTCATAAGTGTTTTTTAAACATAAGCAAAGAAAACCAGCCTACAAATCACAATCCCAGAGAACCTAGACAACAATGAGGACCCTAAGAGAGACATACATGGATCTAATTTACATGGGAAGTAAAAAAAGACAAGATCTCCTGAGTAAATTGGGAGCATGGGACCTTGGGAGAGGGTTGAAGGGGAGTGGAGAGGCAGAGGGGAGCAGAGAAAAATGTAGAGCTCAGTAAAAATTAATAAAATTTAAATGAAAATCAAAAAAGGCAATATATACGTGTGTGTGTGGATGTGGATGATGTTGTATTTGTGTGTGTGTGTGTGTGTGTGTGTGTGTGATGCAGGCCTGCTCGTACCAAGAGTGTGTATGGAAGTCAGAGGACAGCCTTTGGTGTTGACCATCACAGTCCACATTGGCTGAAGCAGAATCTCTTGCTGTTTGCAGCTGTATTCACGAGGCTAGCTGGCATGTGACCTTCTAGGTCAATGCTTCTCAACTTGTGGGGTCATGACCCCTTTGGGGCCGAGTGACCCTTTTACAGGGTTGCCTAAAACCATCAGAAAACACAGATTTTCACATTATAATTAATAACAGTAGCAAAATTACAGTTGTAAAGTAGCAGCAAAAACAACATGAGGCGTTGTAGTAAAGGTCTCAGCATGAGAACCGCTGGTCTGGGTGATTCTCATCACCTCTGCTATCTTGCTGTAGGACAACAGATGGTCACTGCTGTGCCGTTTTATGTGGGTTCTGGGGATTTGAACTTATGCCCTCTTAACTCATTTTACATTCAGCCTTCTATGATCTGCTTGGGTTTAAATATTACCCATTGATAGACAATAAGAGATTGCTACCATTTGCAGTAAATGTCCCTGATAAATCTATGTTCACGTCTGAGTGTCCAGCATCTGTAGTCCCAGACCAGAGAGTAGGGTGCTCTTGACCAGCCTCTCTCTGTGGTGTTACGTCCAGTGGGGTTTGTAGATTACTTCACTTGCCACTACACCGTGATGGGAATTCCTGTTTTCTCTTGTACTCAACTGTGGCTCTTTTAGGGTTTGCTTCATCTGACCAGCACGAAACAACTGCCCTCCTTGCTCTGACAGTTCACATTCCCCTGGAAGATTATCTTATTTCCTCCCACCTTCTGTCACTCCTGTCTGCTGGGACTTTCACCTCTGAATCATACACCCTGGTTCACTCGCTCTAAGTCGCCTCCTTTGCACCCCGCCCAGACTAATAATGGTAATTTAATAACAACAGCGTTGGAGATGGCGATGATACCGGATGCTTTGTCCGTCATCTGAGACTTTCAGCCTTCTTATAAAGAGCCCTCCCCCAGCTGATCCTATGTGGCCAACTGTGCCAGAATTGGCTCAGACACTTCCTGCTCCCGGACACAGCCTTTGTAGGAATCTGTTTGTTTCACCGGAAAGGCCCTGCTCTGCTGAGAGTTCTGTTGCGGGGAGGTTTTATTTTCTGCACTTAGACTCATCTGATGTTTATATTTCCGCACTGTCTGGGCAGAGGTCTGATGGCTTTCCGTAATGAAAACCATCCATCTTGTTATCATGGAATGAGTAATTTGTTATTTTCTCACTTATCCGTTGTTGTCTCAGCCATAGGCTGATGTTGGTTCGATTTTCTTTTGGATCTATCTCTTGACTCTGTTCTGTCCCATTCGCCTTGCATTCCTAGGTTAATACCGTTAGACGTAATTACCAAAACCTTGGAATAAATCACCCCGTCTTAGACATTTTCTTCAAAACTTTCATATCCGTTCGAGCCTCTTTGGTCTTGAACATGAGCTTTAGGGTCTTCGGATATCCTGAGAAGTCCTGCCACGGTTCCCATTGAATCTGTGGTTTCTGGAAGGGAGTCTTCCATCCTTGAATCTGTGGCTTCTGGAAGGGAGTCTTCCATCCTTGAATCTGTGGTTTCCAGAGGGGAGACTGACTTTCCATTCTTTTTCAGTTGTTGCATCTTATTTGTGGACAGATGGGTCTTAGCAGATGCCCCTTTTAGATGGTAATGAAGCTTTGTAACATTCTCCGTGAAGCTCTGGGGACTTGCATTGGACACTTTAGAGCTGTTTGTATCATTTTCACATTAACATCCTCATGGAGGTGTAATTCTCATGCTGCACCATGCAACTCACTTAGCATTTATAATTCAAAGTTCTAAGTAAACTCTGGGCGTGCAGTGAGCACCATGGTTTAATACCTAATACCGTCAGAGCATCCTTGCTGGTTTAATAGTGTCAGGGCATCTTTACTAGTTCAATACCATTGGAGCATCCTTGCTGGTTTAATACTGTCGGGGCATGCTTGCTAGTTCAATGCTGTCGGAGCATTCTTGCTAGTGTCATTAGAAATCATACGCCCATCATCAGTCATTCCCCATGCCCTCCCTCACTACACACAATGCACCAGATAATAGAAAACCTTCAGCCCAATTCCAGTCTCCCTATATCTGTCCATCCCCGGCATCTCTCATATACTTGAGATCATCTTGCAATGCAATAAATGGTATCTTGCATGTGGCTTCTTTTAGTTAGTTATGTTTTCGAAGTTTTTCTGCGTTGCAGGATCATTTGCTTCCTTCCTTTGTATTGGTGTATTCTGTCCTGTGTGCATATCACATTTTACTCAGCTGTTCCCCAGTCTCACAGGGTTTTATTGTTTTTCCCAGGGAGAGGTTTTTTTTTTTTTTTTTTTTTTTTTTTCTTCCCGAGACAGGGTTTCTCTGTAGCTTTGGAGCCTATCCTGGAACTAGCTCTTGTAGACCAGGTTGGCCTCGAACTCATAGAGATCCGCCTGCCTCTGCCTCCCGAGTGCTGGGATTAAAGGCGTGCGCCACCACCGCCCGGCTCCCAGGGAGATCTTTATGCAGCTAATTACATTTGTCAATTGCTTCTTGCCCATGAATAGTTATAGTAATCGGTTTGTGCATTGGTTATCTTTCTTGTGTGGTGACAAAAATACCTGACCAAAGCGACATAAAAAAGGAAAGATACGCTTCGGATCACGGTTTGGTCTATCCTGGAGGCAGGAGTTAAAATGGCAGGTCGCAGTGTGCGCACAGCCAGTGGGTGGGGCATGAATGCTGCTGCCAGTTCCTTTACCTTTCTGTTCGCTCTGGGCTCCACATGGGACAGTGCCGTCCACTTTCAGAGTGACTCTCCCCATCTCCATCAGTGCAGTTGAGACAATTCCTCACAGACACCCTTGATGTATGCATCCTGGATGGTGCTAAATCCTGCCGTTGACAATGGAGGCTAACCATCGCGTGCTGGTTTTGTATATTATTTTTTCCTAGCATCTTTGTTGGTTATAGGTTTTTCTGGATATTTTTGTAGAAAGCCAAACGTATCTCAAAAAATGCTGATATTGTTTCCTTTTCCATTTATGTTACTTGTAGCATTTTGGACCTCCAGCATAATGGAGCAACAGTATTGGTAGCCACCTCCAAGTTCGCGGTCTGTCTTTGATTCACAAAGATGTGTTGAGAGATCTACAAAGACTGAGGAGAGTGCTTCAGAGTGGAGTCTTGACATGCTAAGAAATTTTGTGCTTCCAATAGCATTTGACCTTGTTTTAAAAATTATATTTTTGTTTAATTTTATCAGGTTCCTTTCTTATATCTTTCTTAATCTCCTAAAGTTGAATTAGACTTAATAGTAATTCATTTTGATATTATATAAAGTATGATAAATTATATATTTTTAAAGTATAAAATTATATATTTACTATTGCATGTTTATTTTGGTGGGGGTTCACCCAGAGAATGGCCTCCACTTTCAAAAAGACATTTTTCCTTCTGTTCCATTCCCATTGGATCGATTCTTCAGTGGAATCAAGGTCTTCAGGAAGGACAGGATTGGATCGGTAGGAAATTTCACAAGAGCTGATGAATGCGTGGAACTCCAGACAATGCCTGGCCCATTTCAAAGAGCATTGATTGATCAGGAATCCTAAAGAGACAGACAGGGCTATCCGAATAGGATAGTTTGTGGGAGAGGTGGGATTTGACCTGGTATTTGAAATTAATATCCAATTTATTAAGACACCTGAGTTAGAGAGTTGAGCCGAGAAGGGAGGAAATTAAAGCCATTCTAACCCCACTCAGTAATTGCTTCTAAAAATGCTGCATTCTTTGTCAAGTGATCTTTGTTTTTGTCCAGAAGGATGCAGGTTTGAAAGTGGCCACTTTCCCAGTGGCCGAGAGCATTCCTCGGCTCAGAGGTGTCGTCGCATGGAAACATGCAAAACATGGGTTTCGCACTTAGGTCCTAGTCCCCGTTCTGATGTCTTAACAGTAGTGGCTGTTTGTCTAAGTGTCATTTTTATTGCTTACCTATCCCATGCGTGTTAGCTTGGCTTGGGAGAACAGGTAACAGTTTGTTTAGTGGCCGGGTGCTCGGCAGAACCTTCAGTGGGGGCGGGAGCTGCTGTGAGAGGGGGGAGCTGCACTGAGGGATGTTGCGATCCCCCCTCGGCCAGCAAGAAGGACGCAGCACCGGAGCTCTTCCTGCTGCAGTTTATTTCAGGACTTTATTCACAGCAATCTTTCTCCTTCTCTTCCCCTCCCCCCTCTCCCAGCCCTTAAGTAGGCCTGGGCTGCCAACCCCAGATTGCCAGGTGGGTACTGCCCATAGGTCCACACATATGCAAGCAGCTGACAATCATTGCGTGATAATAGCATAAGTCAGGCCTAGTTGATATTAGGAGTTGATTATCACAGAGAGCACTCGCTTTCGGGATCGCGGAGGGCGGGAGCCAGCACCATCAAGTGTGGCTCCACGCAGCTCTCTACACATTGCCATCAGGTGTGACTCCATGCAGCTCTCTACAGAGGGACACCCAGGAAAGCAGCTCTCCTAGGCTCCACCCTCCTCCCCTCACCCAAGGTGTAGACTGCATCACTGTTTTTTTCCCTCATCTATTCTTTGAGAATTCAGAGGCCCCCAGTTGTGTTAGCGCCAATGCAAAGGTGCCATTAGTGCTGCTATTAGAAGGGTTTCTGTGCTCATCTCTAGCAGTAGGGAGACTAGAACAACAGCACAATACAGCTGGAGGCCAGCAAGACAGGGTGGGGACTTCATGAAGAGACTCTAACTGCTTTGAACCTAAGAATGAGTGTGGATGTGTGTGTGTGTGTGAAGAATGAGTGTGGATACTGTGTATGTGTGAAGAATGAATGTGGATATGTGTGTGTGAAGAATGAGTGTGGATACATGTGTGTGAGGAATGAGTTTGGATATGTGTGTGTGTGTGTGTGAAGAGTGAGTGTGGACACGGGTGTGTGGAGGGGCAGTGCTGGATGTCTTCTCTTCTCTTTCACCTCCGTGAGGCTGGCTCGTCAGTGAACTCCAGGGCTCTGCCTGTCTGCACTTCCCCAGCACTGGGTCGTATATGTGCTCTTGTGTGACCTTTGTGACATGGGTACTGGGATCTGAAGTCAAGTCTGTGAGCTTATGTGGCAAGGATTCTATGGCTGGGCCATCCCTTAGCCACTGTTTTTGTGTTTTAACTGCTATCCTTCCTACATGATTATGAGTTGAATATATATTTATATGTCATCCACAGAGATAAGACAACCCTATGGAATGTCACGTTATGGCTCTGATTTGCAGTATTCTGCTAACAGATGTGCTCTGTCCAGCAGTGATGAGTGCAACCATCTGTTACTTTGGTTTCACTGAGCAGACTCTTGGGAAACAATGCAAGGTGTACAAGCTTGGAGAAAGGGCAGGTACCTGGAGGGCGCCAGTGCCCTTGGCCTTGGGGTCTGCTGTGTCTGTTTGTCAAAGTCTGGATGCAGTGCCCTTTGATTGGGTCCTTTTTTTTTCTGTTTTTTTTGAGACAGGGTTTCTCTGTAGCTTTTGGTTCCTGTCCTGGAACTAGCTCTTGTAGACTAGGCTGGCCTCAAACTCACAGAGATCCGCCTGCCTCTGCCTCCCGAGTGCTGGGATTAAAGGCATGCGCCACTACCACCCGGCCCTTTGACTGGGTCTTGGCAGCTCATTTAAACATTTTCTTTTTGTTGTAAATCCAGGGTGGTTTCCTAGGCGGGGAAGTGGGCAGCTGGGGTTCTGTGGGGTGAAGCTAGGGAAAAACAATAATCAAAGCCTCTTTACTGTTTCTTTCTGAACGTGGTCTGTGGCGGTTCATCTCCGCAGTCAACTGGATGGAGTGCAGGGTTACTGTGGAAGCAAACCTCGAGTGTGTCTCTGAGGGAGTTTCTAGATCATGTTAGCCGAGGTGGAAAGACTTTAAATGAGGACAGCACCGTCCCATGAACTGAGGTCCCACATGGAACCGAAAGGAGAAAGTGAACTGAGCACCAGCATCCATACTCGCTGCTTCTTGATGGCAGATGTCATGTGACCTGCAGCTCCCCACTTCTGCCACCATGACTGTATTCCTTTAAACTGTGAGCCAGAAGAAAATCTCCCTTCCTTAGATTCCTCTGGTCAGGCTAGTTGAGACTGCATAGCCCGATCTGTGCAAGCAAACCACCATGTCCAGCTGTATCTTATTGTCTTCCTCCAGGCTTGGGAAACCTGGCGGGTGCTGTTTCAGATAAGTGAGGTTCCATTATTTCATTTCCTTTGGAAAATGAGTTAGTAATTGCATTAGCTACTTTTCTGCTACTGTGATTAAAAGCTATGTCCGAGGGTTTGTTTGGGCTACGGTTCCAGAGGGAAAAGACTCCGTCGCCATCACGGATGAGGCACTGTGACAGGTGGGCCTGGCGGCTGGAACAGCAGACTGAGAGCTCACATCTTGATCCACAAGCATGAAGCAGCTAGAGTGAACAGGAAATGAGAGTCTTTCAACTCTCAAAGCTTCCCCTTGGTGGCACACTTCCTCCCACAAGGCCACACTCCTAAACTTCCCCTAACAGTGCCACCAACTAAAGACCTAGTGTCCAAATCCATGAGCCTGTGGGGACATTCTTGTTCAAGCCGCCACACTGATCGTGAGGGATTTGGGTACTGGACTGATACACAGCACAGCCGCAGGGGTTTATCTCCTTCTCTCAGCATGGTCCTCCTAACTTCATGGTTCTGTGGGAGGTCTCCATGCCTCCCAGCTGGGAATCCTCCCTTCCGCAGCCCCAGGTACCCACCCTTGACTTCCTCTTGTTGTCCCAACATTGGCTGCTTTCTGTGTGGGTTCCTCCCTGCTCAGGACACTGATGGGGTACAACAGCCCCTCGGTGAGTCAGCAGAAAGTAGGATTTTAGAAGTAGGGGCCTCTTCCCATGTCATTGGGGGGCTCTGCCCGTGCCTCCTCCCTTCCCAGCCCAGGGCCCTTCCTCTGCTTTTTCTCCCTCTCACCAAAGGCATAGATACACAGATTCTTTCTATTTGTCTTTTCTACTGTATCATTCTATTTATTAACCTCTGGTCTCACCTTGCTGTCTCCTCCCTCCTTTCCTCTAAGTCTTTCTTTTTGAGACAGAGTCTTCTGTGTAGCCCAGGCTGGCTGTGAATTCATGATAATCCCTCCTCCTAAAAACTGACTTTATTAGCCTGCATCTCCATGCTCAGCTGGCTTTTAAAACTCTCATCAGATGACAAAAGCATTGAATTTTACAGCCCCCCTTTTATCTTGTGTGTGCATCGAGAACTGTATGTTTCCAGCCATTGCTTTAGCAATGTTTGCATCCATACATTTTGGCCTGCGATACTGTTACTGTTCACACACGAACCTTTAAAGATTTCATTGTGATTTCTTCTTTGACTTAGGACTTAGAATCTGTTTTAATATAGAACTTTAATTGTCATTTTTACTTTAATGCACAGAGAATGAGTCTATATGATTCTGGGTTCTTAAAATCTGTCGACATTTATTTTATGCCTGTGTTGTGGAGATTCCTGTTTGTCTGCCGCTCACACTAGTCTCTCGTGCCGCTCAGGTACCCGTTACTTCCCATAATTTTGCAGTTTAATTTGTCAGTCATGGAGGAATCTATAGAGCCCGATTGGTCAATTTCACCTCGTGTTCTTTTAGCTTAGCTTTGCATGTTTCTTTTTATTTATTTAATTTTTCTGATTTTTATTAGTTCATTGGAGATTTCATACAGTGTATTTTTGCCATATTCACCCCTCCCCCAGCTCCTCCCAGCTCTGCTTTCCTTTCCCTACCTGCCCGACTTTGTGTCCTCTTTTTTATATATTTTTATATATTATTTTTAAAACCATCAAGTCCAATTTGTGCCACCCCCATACTCTTGGATATGTGGCTCTTCCACTGGAGCAAGGTCAACCCACCAGGAACCACACCCTTAAAGAAAACCGACTCTCTCGGCATCTAGCAATTGCAAGTAGCTCCTTAGCCAGTGGCGACCCTTCATGCCCACATCCTGTCTCCTTGTTGGCATGGGCTTGTACAGGTCTTGTGTGCCATCAAACCACCGTGAGTTCAGAGGTGCAGCTGCCCGCTGGGAGCAGAAAGCACAGTTCCTTGTAGTGATCCCACCTTTGACTCTTACAGTCTTTCTGCCCTCTCCCCCTCAGTGATCCCTAGGGAGGAGGGATACTTTCAAAGCCACGAGCTAAGTGAGCTTTATTTTAATTTGTGTGCAGCCCCCTTAATCTCTAATAATGTGTTTGTCCCAAAGTTGGTGTTTAACGAGGCAGAGTTTTTCTTGCCTTAGCATTTTCTCCACTTGTCTTTTTCTCTTACTTTTACCATGTTGAGCTCTGAATTTTTTTTTATCTCACTTTTTGGGGGGTATCAATAAAGCATGAAGCTGTTTATCCCTAACCTACAAGTGATGGAGGTGGGTCTTGTATTAATCTGTTGCTTTCATTGGTTAATTAATAAAGAAACTGCCTAGGCCCATTTGATAGGCCAACCCTTAGGTGGGTGGAGTAAACAGAACAGAATGCTGGGAGAAAGAAGCCGAGTCAGTGAGTCGCCATGATTCTCCCACTCCAGACAGACGCAGGTTAAGATCTTTCCTGGTAAGCCAGCTCGTGGAACTACACAGAATATTAGAAATGGGTTAGATCAATATGTAAGAACTAGCCAATAAGAGGCTGGAACTAATGGGCCAGGTAGTGTTTAAAAGAATACAGTTTCCGTGTAATTATTTCGGGGCATAAGCTAGCCATGCAGGCGGCTGGGTGCCGGGGACGCAAGCCCACCGCTCTTATTACAACACAGTGCCTGGGACGCAAGCCCTCCGCTCCATATTACAACATACAAGTTTAAGTGTGAGCTGTGTCTACTTACTAATGCATTTGGTTTTATCTTGTCATCTTTTTATTTTGTTCTCTTGGGTGTTCCACTTTCTACATACAGTGAAGCTCCCTCCCCAATCTGTGAGGCTGCATCCTGGGGACCTGCCACTGCACTTGAAGCCTTACCTGGCACTGAGCCTTCTTGTGTTGCTGTTCTCACTGCTGAAACAGAACACCCAAACAAAGGTGACTTAAGAGAGGAGGGGTTTATTTTGGTTCATGATTTGAGGATACAGAGTAACCTGGTGGGTACAGAGAAGCAGGAGGCTGTTGGTTACATTGTGGCTGCTGGTTACATGGTACCTGGAAGAATAGTGATCAATGCTGAGACTCATCATGACATCAGCTTGGCTCTGACACCCTTGGGCGGCCCCATCTTTCAGTTCTGCCACCCCAAAGCTGCAGATTCCAGAGGTGGACCTGCAGGATGCAGTGTTTGCCCTGCTGGATTTGGGGCTTGGGCTTCTCTTGCTGTTCTCTCCTTATCCCTTTTTTTTTTTTGAATGGATGTGTTTGCGCTGAGTCGTTATATAGTAGAAGTCTTTCATGTGTGCTTTGATTTTATAGGCATCATGGTGTAGAGTTCTTGAGTCTCAGAAGGGACTTGGGACTTTGGAACAATGTTGGGACTATTAAGACTTGGGGACTCTGACAGGTGAATTAAGTGAATTTGTGTTGTGAGATAACCAGGATTAGGAAAGGAATGTTACAATTCATAGTGATGTGCTTGGGTATCAATTTGTGCTGGTTTAACCTTCGTTAGCAGTTTCACTGGATTCTAGATCATCTAGAGGAACCTTTGGGCGTGTCTGTCTATGAGAGTGGGTGTGTCTGTCAGAAAGGTCTGACTGAGGCAGGAAATCTACCCTGGATGTGGGCAGCACCCTCCCATGGGCTGGGGCCCAGGACTGAACGAAAAGGAGAAAGTGAGCTGAGCGCCAGTGTCCGTCTCTCTCTACTTCCTGATGGTGGTTACCCAGAGACTGGCGTCTCAAGCTGCACTTGCCGTGACTTCCCTGCCTGGCAGACTGAGCCAATGAACTGACCCTTCTTCTTTTAAATCATATATCTTCACCATAGCAATGAAAAAACGAATCCACTTGTGTAGCACCACATGCTCCCGTGGCGCTGCCGCGCGGGGAGGCAATCTGTCCTTATACCTCCCTTACATCGCTCTTGCACTTTAGGCCACTGTGCTGACATTTTGTTTGTGCTGTAACAACTAAAGCTTGCCTGAAGATCAGAGTGTGGAGCTAGCCACACTAGTTAGCCACAGAGGCCAGGCAGTGGTGGCACACACCTTTAATCTCAGGACTCAGACAGAGGCAGATGGATCTCTGTGAGTTCAAGGCCACCCTGGGCAACACAAGATTGAATCAGTTTTAAAAGAGAAACAGGGTCAGGTGTCATACCAGTACTTGGGAGTCACATGCCTTTAATCCCAGCACCAGGGAGGTGGCGATGGGAAGGGATATGGCTGGGCAGAGAGAGGAATATAAGGTGGGAGGAGACGGGAGCTCAAGGCATTCAGTCAGAGGACTGTAGAGACAGGATACCTGGTCTGAGGATTTCGTAGAGGTAAGAACTAGTGGCTGGCTGCTCTGCTTCTCTGATCATTCAGCTTTCCATCACTAATATCTGACTCTGGGTTTTTATTATTAAGACCAATTAGAGTGAGACCCAGCAGGCCACTGTGAGGGTCATGTGAGCACAGGCCCCGGGATCTGCAGCAGCTTATCTGAGAGCAGAGACAGCTAAGGAGTGACTCACAGGATTGTGGAGACTCTGGACAAAAGAGTGATTCATGCCTCAGGTGGGAAGGAGTGGGATGCATTAGACTTCATCATGCCTCTTAGGGTGGTATGCAGCTTAACGGTATGAATTGTTTATTTCTGGAATTTTCCGTTTAATGCTTTCAGTCTGTGGCTGACCACAGGTAACTTCAGCCGTGGAAAGTGAAGCCTTAGGCAAGAAGAGCCAATCTCTCCAGTTGCCTTTGAGTTGGTTTTACCTCTCTCCCCAGGTCCTCCGTCATCTTCCCTTGCTCCAAAGACTTATACTTCCTTTCTATTCCTTGACATTTATTACGCAGTGACTTGGCATCTATACTAGCCTTGAAACATCTAAACTGAACCAAACTCATTTCTATCTTCAGCACTTCAAGGACTTTAACTGTGATTGGCCTCCTGTTCAATTTGTACCTCAATGTTTTCTATTTTAGGTCAAAGTTAAATCGTCATCTTTTCCATGTTGTATAATTTATTGATGTCATTATTCTGCCATCATGCAACTCCACTGTCCACTTTCTGTGAGACAGGTTCCCTCACTGGCCTGAAGCTAACCAGTCAGGTGAGACCAGCTCACCAGGGAGCCCCCCAGGATCCTCCCGTCCCCACTTCCTCACGCTGGGATAATAAGCACACATGACCATGCCTGGTATTTTAATGTGGGTTTGGGGGGTCACACTCAGGACCTCATGCTTGCAAGCACTTCACCACCCCAGCCATCTCCCTTTGTGCTGTGATTTGTCTCGTCCAGCTGATTTAATAACTTCTGTGTCTTTGATATTCTGAGTCTCAGTGGGGCGTATTTGACAATGGCTTTGCTTCTTTGTTTCTGCTGCTCAGGATTATCTGAGCGTATGAGATGTTGGAGTTGTTGTCTAATCAATGGTCTGGAAGCCTCTTAGCTTTGTCTCATTGGATGTTGCTTCTCCATTCTTTCCTATCTCCTGCAACTCTGACTGACACATCTGGTGTGGGGTTCCCCTCTGTGTGCTGTGATTACCACTGACTAATACAGAACTGCTTTGAGCCTGTGATAGGGGAGAGCAGAGGTAGGTGCAGAAAACTAAACTGAATGCTGGGAGAAGGAAGGCCGAGTCAAGGAGAAGCCATGGAGCCACCACCAGAGACAGATGCACTGAAACTTTGCTGGTAGGCCACGACCTCATGGTGATGTGCAGATTAATGGAGGTGGGTTAAATTAAGATGTAAGAGTTAGCCAATAAGAAGCTAGAGCAAATAGGCCAAACAGTGATTTAATTAATACAGTTTCTGTGTGATTCTTTTGGTTCTGAGCTGCTGGGCAGCCGGGAAACAAACAAGTGGCCCTCTTTCAACATACATCTAGGAACTTCTCATACCACTATGACCTTTAAGCTCTCTCAATTTACTTTCTTACTTCATGTTACACACACACACACACACACACACATATATACACATATATATATGTATATACATATATATTGTTCATTTGTTTTTCCTTTTCTTTGTTTTTTCCTCCTGTAGACCTCATGGTGTTAGTAGTAGCTATACCCACTTTTGTCAATAAGCCCATATTTTTGTGGGGTTTTTTTTGAGATAGGATTCCGTGCACCCTAAGCTACCTGTGGATGGATTACAGGTGTGTGATACCATGACTGGCTTCTGTTTCATCTTTGTGTGTACATGTGTGCACACATGAATTTAAATATTAAACAGCAGGAGTCTGTCTCCTTCCATGATTTGGGTCCTAAGGATCAAACTTGGCTCATCAGGTTTGGTGCCAAGCAAATCTACCCATGGAGGCATCTTGCTGGCCCCAAACCTCTATTTCTAGACCAGACTTCTCTCTTGGCTCCCTGAGTACCTTATACCCAATGTCTCCTCTGGTTGCATAACTTTTTGAAAACCAAGCTCTTGATTTCTGATTTTTCTCCCAAAACTTGTTTTCCTTGTTTCTTCAGTTTCAATCAATTTAAAAATTATTTTCTTCATAAGATAATATATTCATTTATTCTTTGGAACTTCAGAAACACAAGCAATGATACCACATTTCCCCTGCTTGTTCTAAACTAATATTTGTAATCTAGTGTGTGTTTTCCATACATAAATTATCATCAGAATTACTTGGTTTCTTTCCAGACTTCATGAAATACACAGTAGAGAAAGTACAGCTATCTATCTATCTATCTATCTATCTATCTATCTATCTATCTATCTTTACCAAAGTGTTTTATAATAGTTGAATCGAGGTGTTATCTAGTATTTAAGTTAATTATAATCTAATGAAAGTCCAGTTCAGTAGTGCTAACTGTTTTCATACATGGTCACTGGTGGCTGGTAGCAGCCATGTTAGTCAGTGCTGATGGGGCTATTCTTGTGGGAATATATTGGTCAGGTTTTGAGTCCCTTTTATATGTGAAGAAATGATAATCTGAGATTAATTATCTGCAGCTGAGTTAAAGGAAGATGTTTTAATTGATTCACAAAGCATTCGGTGGTCTGTTGATCATAAGGAGAAAAGCATTTATGCAAATTTTGAAGTTGGGGAATTGTAGGATAGGGAACAACCCTGGCAAGTCTGCATGCCCACCCTAACCCAAGAAGGCCTGTGTGCCCACCCTAACCCAGGCAGGTGTGTGTAACCACCCTAACCCAAGAAGGCCTGTGTGCCCACCCTAACCTGGGCGGGTCTGTGTGCCCACCCTAAACCAGGCAGGTCTGTGTGCCCATCCTAACCCAGGCATATCTTGTGTGCCCACCCTAACCCAGGCATGTCTGTGTGCCCACCATAACCCGGGCAGGTCTGTGTGCCCACCCTAACCCAGACAGATCTGTGTGCCCATCTTAACCCTGGGTGTCTGTGTACTCACCCTAACCAGCAGGTCTGAGTGCCCACTCCTCCCTTTGTTACTTCTCCCTGGCTTTATTTGTCCTCTGTGGGAAGGAGCCCTGAGTGACAGCCCGAACATGGCTGAAACCAGCACACATTCTTTTCTTCAAGTGAGTCATCTCCACCTTCACACAGGGGCCTTTCGGGGGATTATCAACAGATGGCAGCGTCCGTTCCTCCTGCAAAACCAGAGTGGCTCTCTGGATTGCCAGTCAGACCCGGAGATGGGGCCATGACCACTTCCTCTCTGATAAGCTATTCCCAAGTGGGTTTCAAAAATAAGGTTTGGTCTTGGGAGGACAGACATTCGGTGTTCAAGACCTACGTCCAATGAGCAGAGTCGGGAGGACTGGAAGAAAACCCACCAACAGACAGTACCGCCTGGGGGATTCAGGGCTCTGCATGCTCGTTTCTCAAGCAGAAGCTAACTGAAGAACTAGTTGGCAGCAATTCCAGTTTTATTTTGTAAAAATTTGTAAGGTAGTTTGGGATTCAGTCCTGAGGCAGATAAGTAATTTTGGTGTAAATCCGTGTTCTGAACACAAGCGAGATCACTTAGCCATGGGAACATGTTTGCTGGTCTGTTCTGACCTGTCAGGCAGATCCATCCCTTACCTGTTTCCCTGCAGACAGGTCCCTGAAATGGCTCAGGAGCCCCTGTTCTTGACCTTTGATTATTTTACTTCTAGCCAAAGGGAAAATAAGACCTGAATATGAACCATACTTTAGGCTCAGCTTGATCTGAGAGTTCCATAAAATAGTGAAAAGCTGGAATGAACCCAAATTCACAGTACTAGGAATGGGGGAGTCCACAAAAACCATGTTCTAGCTAAAGAGGGACCCAGCAGGCGGGAGAGATGCTTCCCAGGGGCCTGCCCATGTGGACTGTACCCCTGAGATGAGGTGGTTAGTGAGAAACGGGGCAGCAGACAACACCAGCCGCAAAGAGCAGGAGGAAGTGGATTGAACGCGCGGTTGCATCCTGGACAGCAACATCTTCAGGACTTCCTACATAGGGCTGTTTTCGGGGTGACAAAGAACCTCAAAGAACTGAAGGAACAAATTCAGAAAGGAGCAAACTCAAAAGGAGGCCAGAGGCAGAGAACCGTAGGTGGTTTTAGGGACTTCTCGGAGTGGGTGACTGTTCCCCCCTGACAACTGGAGAGGAGAGAGACGAGCTGTGGAAGACGGCCTGGCCTGCCTGATGGAGGTGCGCGCTGTGAACGTTGCCTCCAGGAGAGAGACAGTATGAAAGGCGGCCTGGCTTGTCTGATGGAGGTGCGCCCTGTGAGCATTGACTCCCGCCTCTGCCTGTGCCTAACTCCTGGCTCCCTTTAGTCTGGCGCAGCTATGGGCACGAGTTGTTATTCCAGCAGAGTGTGGGGAGTTTGCAAGCAGCAGACTTGTGGTTGATCCTGTGGGCCGGCTTACTTATATCACATTGTACAGTCTGGCTTTTGAGTTTCAAAAAAAAGTGACGAAAACTTGAAATAAATGCAGTAGACACCGCTCAAGCTGAAACAGCCACCACTGCCCTCTCACGGGGCAGCTGTTCTGGTTAGGTGACCGAGGCCCCTGTAATCCCATCAATAGGATTCTGCAACACACTTTAATTACCCTTGAAGTGGTGAGTTTTAATTAAAGTGCATATCTCCAAAGCCACTGCCGACAGAAGGGACATCAACAAAGTATGGCGCGTGTGTGAGGCCGGCCGTGGGCCAAGCTAATATCAAAGGGCATTAAGAAGTCTCCCCCATATCAGGTTCCAGAGTTTAGATTTCTCCTTCTGTTGCCTGGGGTGGGCCTAAACCCCTTTTTCTTATCTACCTAATAAGCTATTATCTAGGCTCTAGTATATTTGAATATGACATAGTCTGAAGGGTCCACCTGCATGCATGCTTTATTGTTAGCTCTTAAGTTGGAAATCTTTTGTTTTCTTTAATGAAAACTGGTCCAGTTCACTTACCCAGACTTCTAGTATATTCATGATTCAACAAGAAAAAGAAAAGAGAAAGAAAAAAGTGAAAGTGATTTTGTTTTGTTTTTAACTCAAGTCTTATGGCCACCACAGTCACCACAGCCTAAAAAGAGACGAGGGTCATGGATAGGTTATTCTTCCAATTCACTGGGTCATGTGATTCGCCGGGGAACCACAGAATTCCAGGGTTCTGATTCCATCCTCGTCTAGGGAGTCATGTCTTTCCTGTGACAGATGGCCGTCACGCATAAACCTCCCACAATGGCTAACTGACTGTCCCCCTTCCTCTTGCTGTAGTCACTGGAAATACAGGTCAGTGTTGGGCTGACCAGGTGGGAGGGATACCCACAGAGTGGGACCCATGCACTGCCATGTTGGGCAGTGTGGCCTGAGCCTTGGTCTCTCTGTACTGCACGCTCATTTTATAGAAGGCTCACTGGAATATTGAAGAAGGCCACCTTCCATGTTCTTTTTTTTTTTCTTGTCCATTTGGATGAACGATCTACAGAGGAAGTATCTGAAGTCCCAGACAGGCATGCAAAGATCGTCAGGTTGCACGCATTTGTACCCCTTCCCGACATCTTCCTGTTCTCCTGTGACCCTCTGCTACCTTTCGTTGGACGGAGGTCCATTCTCCCGGTTGTGTTCCCAGTTCAGGTCACTGTTGGCCGCCCTGTCTGTGCCCGACTAGCTTATGTGATGTGACCGAGGATGCCCAGGTGAGCTGCTATGAGCCTAATTTGAAGTGGACATTTTCTGTAAGAGTGGGTGCTAGTCCCCGAGGCACCTGGAAGCTGGTTTACAACTTTCTGCATGTCATCTGCTCACCACAGGATCTGCTTTTCCTTGTCTTTATCGACGAACACAATTGGAGCCATTTTCCTTCCTATTTTTGGATCAACAATGTATCTCAGTTTCAAGGTTTTCTATTGAGTTTGAGGGATTTTTGAGGCACTTCAGCTTCAATTTATCTTACGTGGCATGGAAGTGTTGGCATCACCTTAGCCACAGCACTCAGGCAGGACTTGGTGACCTTTTGCATGAGTTATTTTTAATAGGCTGCTCTCAAATCGATCAGTACACACACAAAGCCAGCAGAACAGAAGCAATTGAGTGAAGGCCGAGACCGGAGGAACTTCTGGGCTGGGGGAATGGTCTTGAGACTGGAGGGAATCCTGGGCTGGGGGTATGGTCATGAGGCTGGGGGACTCCTAGGCTGGGGAGCTGACATATGGCTTTCTTTTCAGCTCTGACCCTCTGGTCCACCCAGATTCCACCAGTTAGTCCTGAGAATTGATGCTTTGAAACTCCAGGTCTGTTACACAGAACCCGCCACACACAACACACTTTTAGTAGTCATCTGTTCCAGAAGGAACAGATAAAAATATCACCTTGAGCAAATTTGTGCTACATTTAAATGATTTATTTAAATTATTTAATGTCATGGAATATGGGAAGCCCTCCCAAAGTCACAGAATGCTTCTGTAGCACACAGATCAAAATATGCAGTCCCGTGACTTCTAAGGCAGCGTAAGAAATTAGAGGGCGTGCATGTTTTAAAAATGATCATCTTGAGATGTCTAAAACAGTGGAGGTCACAAGGGTCAGTGGAGTTAAAGGATCATTCTGGCTCTACCTCTGGGCAAGGCTTCATCCTTCTCTCCCTTCCCACAATCCTAGTTCATAAACCATCTGCCTTGGAACCTTCCAAACCATCCTCATTGTCCCTTTAATTCGGTTGCAATAGATCTTGTAGGAAGCTGGGGTCTCTCTAGACATTCTCATCTCTTGAAATCCTTCCTCCCTTCTTCTTTTGCCCTGTCCTCTTCCCATAACCTGTAGGTACCATGCTGGCCAGTCATCATTAGCAGACCACACACAGTAGACCCGGCCAGTCATCAGCAGCAGACCACATGTGGTAGACATGGCCGGTCATCAGCAGCCCACACGTAGTAGACGCGGCCGGTCATCAGCAGACCGCACACTATTGAATAGAGGAAAGGGTGATTTCCTGACTCTAGACAGTCAAGTGTCACTCTCTTCCAAAACCACAAGTTAGCTAACAGATACAATTAGCTATAACATTTCCACCCTTGACCCCTACATACAGCTTTAAACCCTGTTAATCTCCAAAAAAAGAGAAAACGGAGGTAATAATTCTGGTACCAACATCGCGAAGCACAGTCCTTCAGACAGCTGGGGACTCGCTCTTCTTGCAGAAAACGATGCAAAGTCCTATGTTTAAATACTCTGCTATAAAATCAATACACACATTTAAGATTTATTAATTTCAATTTGTATGTATTTGAATGTTTTGCCCACATGCATATATGTATATGCTCCATACATGTGCCTGGTGGCCTCGAAGGCCAGAAGAAAGCATTGGATCCCCTAGAACTGGAGTTATAGTCACCACGTGGGTGCTGGGAACTAAACTCGGGCCCTCTTCAAGGACAGTGAGTGCTCTAAACCACTGAGCTCTCTCTAACTGCTAAAATAACTATATGTTGTGTAATAAGGGATAAGAGAGAAGGGGACCCAGAGCCTTTTATAGTCAGCATGAAGCCTGGTCCAGGGAAGTCACCAGCTTTCCCAGAAGCCCTGTGTAAAGCACAGTAAAGATGGTCCTAGGCCAAGGAGCTTTGTCTGTTGAGCTGCCCTGACCACTGCCTCTTCCTGTGGACCCTGTGTGCCAGCTTGTGTATCTTATGGCACCAGCCCCTTCTTTGGGGGATGGCTAATGGTTCTTTATTTCCAACCCTCCTGAACTCCACTTTAAAAGTGAGGTCTAAACTCTGTGGCTACAGAAACCTCTGGAGTTCCCATGATAGGAACCCAAGCTCTCCTGGACTTGGAGAGCTGGCTCAGCACTTAAGAGCACTGGCTGTTCTTCCAGAGGACCAGGTTTGGTTCTCAGCACTGACAACCATCTGTAACTGTGGTGGTTGAATGAGAACAGCCCCCCCCCCCCCCGGCTCTTGTATTTGAACGCTGAGTCACCAGGGAGTAGAGCTGTTTGAAAGGATTATAAGGACTAGGAGGTGTGGCCTTGTTAGAGAAAGTGTGTCACTGGGGGTGAGTTTTGAAAATTTCAAAAAGCCAGGCGCAGTTTCTCTCTCTCTCTCTCTCTCTCTCTCTCTCTCTCTCTCTCTCTCTCTGCCTGTGGATCAGGATACAGCTCTCAGCTACTTCTCCAGCACCTGCCTGCCACTCTGCTCCCAACCATGATGATTATGGACTAAGCCTCTGTAAGGCCCCAGTTAAATGCTTTCTCTTCTAAGAGTTGCTGTGGTCATGGTGGCTCTTCACTGCAATAGATAGTGAGAAAGACGGGAACTGTAGTCCTGGAGATCCAGCTTCCTCACCAGGCGCTGCACACATGTGGCACACAGACTTTCATACAGGCAAAACATGCATACACATAAAATAAAAATAAATAACTCTTTTAAAAAATCCAATTTCTGCAAGCTGTTGCTGGCCTGTAATTGAGGTCTTTACATATAAATGGATGCTTCTAAGTCAGTCACGTGCTCCTTCTTGAAAGTATACACACTTTCCTTGCCTGCTATTAGCCATCTTAACTCTTTGGTTTAGGAACAAATGGGACTGTGGGTTTTATCTGACTGTGTGATGACAGATTCAGAATAGAAGATGTCTGGATTAGTGAGGTTTAGCTGATTTCTTTAATGATGTTTTGTTCTCAAGCCTAATTAATTGTGTGGTCTCGTTCTAAATATAGCTAGGCACAAGGTCTTATATGATACATATTTTATTACAGGCAGAAGAAATGAACTGTGGAAATTAGCTCGATTTGGGAAGTAACCAGGCTAGCTAAAGGATAAAACAATTATATTTTTATTTATTATAAGGGGAAAACTCATGAAACAGGAATGAGAAGTCCAAGCTCAGCTGTGCCCCGTGGGAATCACAGAGAGAGAGCATCTGGGCTGTGCACCCCTTTTACTCCCAGTACCAGAAAGCCACGCCTTAGCTTGGATCCACCTCTTTATAGATAATTGACTATCAAGGTTTCCCCACCAATGGGCGAGGCATTTCTATAGTGGAGGGAGCAAAGAGCTTCATGAATTATCCAGCTGAAACCGAAAGGGACATTCTGGCCACTGCAGAGCTGTGTTCTGACAGGTGTTCATTAGTGGTTTTCTGTGCAGGACTGGATATGAGAGCACCTCAAAGACAGGAGGCAGATGGGGTGCAAATGGAAGAGACTCCACAGGCCTCTGCGATATCCAGAGAGTCAGGGTACGGGGGGCGGGGCGTGGGTACCACAGACTCATTGTAAATATCACAGATCAGGCTGTGCTCTCCTGTGGACACTCGGCTTTGTGATTTCCTTCTGCCAGCAGTCATTACTGATAAAGCCAGAAAAATAACATCAAGATTTATTATAAACCAGGTCACCTTTTGTCCGTCATGTGTGTTGCCTGTTTGTGTCTGTAAATGTGTAAATGTTTGATCTGTATACCTGTTTCATTTGAAAAGGAGTTGAAAGTGGGTAAAGCTTAAGAAGCCTTACTGGAGAGATGGTGGCTCAGTGGGCAGAGTGTTTGCCTCTTAAGCATGAGGACCCAAGTTTGAATCCCAGGAACCCACATAAAATCCTGGTGCAGCAGCACACAACTCTAGCCCCAGGGCTCTGCCTGCTCTGTAGTGAGATGGGGGTAGAGACAGGGGACTCTCTGGGAGCTCTTCCGCCAGCGAGTCTTGTATGCAGCAGCAGAAAGCATCAGACACACTGTTTCAAACAGGGTGGCAGACATGGACCATCTCCCAAGGTTGTCTTCTGACCTCCACATGCTGGCACATGCTTCCCTCTCCCACACTCCTAGATGCACACACACACACACACACAATACCGTCCCCCCACGCACCCACACACAGATTTTTTAAGTAAAGAAAGAGACATGGAGGGATTGTAAAGAATCCAGGATAATCAAATGATAAGAAAACCCAGAGAGCAAAGGAAAATAATGCATGAACAAGATAAAAAGTTTAACAAGTGAATCAAAGCCATAAACCATCTCAGAGCTGAAAGGTGTCAACAGAGGACTTGATCAAAAGCAAACGAACAAATATCCAAATATCCAGTTAGAGAAAAAAAATTAAAGGATGAAAGAAGCCCCCATGAGTTTCCCCTGCTGTAACCGTGTATGAGCCACTTCTGGTTCTGATCGAAAAGTTAAAATACAAGCTTATGAAAATAACTAGTTCTAATAATATTGTTGGCTGTGTAGCAAAGAGCAGTATAAATTGCAATGGGGAGAAGTAGGCAGCAGTTTTTATGGTTACTGCTGAAGTTGTTTTAAGCATAAAGTAGTACATGTTTTTTAAAAATTTTTTTACTTATATATGTGTCAGTTTCTGCATATGTGCACATGGGTGCAGTGCCCAAGGAGGCCAGAAGAGGGCATCAGAGTTGCAGGTGACTGAACTACCTAACATGGGAGCTAGGAACCAAACCCAGGTCCTCTGGAAGAGCAATCAGTGATCTTAGCTGAGAAGCCCCCTGCCAGCCCCTCGTGTTATTATAGCTAGCCATATCAAGTAGAGAAAACTCCCTTTTATATCTACTTTGTTGAGTGTGTTTAACACAAAAATGTTTTTACCATAAAATTCAGTGTTTTTTGTCAAATGCTTTTGTGTTTCTATTAAGAAACCATGGTCTTTGTCCATTACTATTAATTTTTCATGGGTGATGGTTTATATCGACTGTCACCTTGAGAGAACCTAGATCATCAAGGAAAGGGGTCCCCGGGTATGGAAAGGGGTCCCCGGGTATGCCCGTGAAGTATTGGCTGGATTAGGCTGGCCTGTGGACATGCCTGTGTGGGGTTTTCTTGGTTGTGTTAACTGAGATAGGAAGACCTATCCTATATGTAGTTGGTACCCATTCCTGGGCTGAGTCCTCGGTGGAATAGAAGGGAGAAAGTGAGCTGAGCACCAGTGTTCTTCTCTCTGCGGATACAATGTGACCAGCTGTTACAAGCTCCTACAGCCATTCACACTCCAGACCTGCCTTAGAACTGGGAGTCACCCTCCCTCCCTGTTCCCCCTCCCCCTCCCTCTTTTCCACTGCTTTTGTCAGAGGGCTTTGTCCAATAGCAGGAAAAGCACCCCAGGAAGCGTTAACCTTGCATTATAGCATAAGCCCTTCTCTTATTGCTGGGTTTAATACTGGGCAGCAGTTTTGAATCTAGGTGTAAGGGTGTTGGGTTTGTGCTGTTCCTTTGTTACTCTGTCTCTGTTTGCTTTTGGTATCTGGTGATACTTGTTCCCTTTAAACAAGTCGAGAAGTGCCTTCCATGTTGTCTTCCAGAAGACACCCTCTTTCCCCTATGTGTGATATCATTCATCAGGGAAGTTTCCCAATCTTGTGCTTTCCTTCATGGAAACATTTTGTTGTTGTTACTGATTCAGTCTCCTTACTAGTTAGTTGTTAACTCAGAGTTTTTAATTTTTTTCTTGAGTCAGCTCTGGTAATGTCCTCCTAGGAATTTTCTATTTTATCTAGGTCATCTAATTTTTTGGCATTTAATTGTTCGTGGTGTAAAGTTTTTCCGGCCTGATAATCCCCTCCATCAACTCAATAATCCAAATCAGACCAAATCAAACCGAATTAGAAAAAGCCCAGGTTTAATGGATGCCAGTGCTCCTGGGAGGTCCTCTAGGAAAGCAGGAAAACACTGAGAGGGAGAAGGAGAACTGGAAAGATCATGCATTTGTTCTCTGGGGAGCAGTTTAAATAGCCTGTGGGAGTGGTTTTGACCCTCTCTGGGGAGGGGTCACTGGCAGGCATTCTTGGAGGTAGTGTCTGGACTGTGGCAGCTCCCAGAGGAGGGAAGCTTGGGGTGGAGCTTCCAACCAAACATCCCAGACTCTCTAGGTATAGGGGCCACCAGCTCAAGTCTGGCTACTTCCTGCAGGTCTGGGGCTACATGGGAGAGGAGGGAGTTGGGAGTTGGTGGGCTCACGCTCAGCGAGAGATGTGGCTGGAGAGGCATCCGGTTTACTGCCATCCTGGAGACTCGGGCATCTGTTCCTTGAGGGAGATGAGAAGGCAGGTGGCTAGGAGAAAAAATATTGTTATTACCCGTCTTGGTTGTACCGACAAAGATGAGTGTGCCAGGACAAGGAGCAGGTAGGCCCTCTATTGCGGCCCAGGGGAGGGGGGCTTGGGGTGGAGCTTCCAACCAAACACATACTACTTCTTTTTAATCCTTTTTGTTTCTTTAAGGTCTATTGCTATCCCTTTTTCATCCCTTAGTGATTTAAACATTCCTCTTTTGTGGTTAGTGTTACTAAAGGTGTGGCCATTTTGGTTGCCTTTCCAAAGAATGAGCTTTAGATTTGTGGACTTTTCTCTGCTTTCCATATTAATCTCTTTTCTGATGCTGTGTGCGGTAAAACACCATGACCGAAAGCAACCTATAGAAGAGTTTATTTTGGCTTAAAGGGAGAGTTCGTGTGGAGGGGAGGCCTGAGGGCAGGAACAGGGAGCCGAGAGGTCATATGTCAACCACAAACAAGTAGAGTGACCTGAAGTGTCATGAGGCTCCATACTTTCAAGGCCTGCCCGGCAGTGACATACTTCCTCCAGCAAGGCCACACTTCCAAAACCTTCCCAAACAGTACCGTGAGCTGGGGACTAAGCATTCAAATGTCTGAGCTTCTGGATGTCATTTCATTTATTTCTGCCCCAGTTTTCTTATTTCTCTCTCTCTTCTTTGTAGGAAGATTGAGTTTTTTTTTTCTAGTTCATCAAGGAGAAGGAATATTTTTGTGAAAGTCTTGAGTTCTTTAACTACACTTGTAATAATGGATTCCTCCCTTCTCCTCTCCTATGTTCTCCCTCCCTCCTCCCCTCCCCTCTCCTGTGTCCTCCCTCCCTCCTCCCCTCCCCTCTCCTGTGTCCTCCCTCCTTCCTCCCCTTCCCTCTCCTGTGTCCTCCCTCCCTCCTTCCTCCCCTTCCCTCTCCTGTGTCCTCCCTCCCTCCTCCCCTCCCCTCTCTCCTCCTGTATTTTCCTTCCCTCCCCATACCTTGTGAGGTTTCTTAGTGACCTTACTGAAGATGCTTATCTCTGATGAACATTTTCTTTTGTAAATTTCACAAATCTGTTTTTATCTTTGACTTTCTGACGGTTTACTGTGACATGTTTGTGTGGATGTCTCTGATTTTATCTCCTTGGGGGGTCATTGAGCCTTTGGATTTGCAGGTTATACTTGCCCTTTAGTGTGAGGTTTTTCATTATTATTTATTCACTTTTTCTTCTCTCTTTTCATCACTCCTCATTTACTGGGATAACAAATCAGAAAAATATCATGGTGTTTCCTGGTGATCCATACATCTCAGAAGCCGCCCTCCTCTCCTGGTCTTAGACCAGATAATCCCAATTGAGTTACCCAAATCTTTCCCCTGCCAGGTTGGGCAGTTTTGAGCCATCCCAGCGATCCCCCTGCCCCATTTTATCATTGTGCTTACACTTAGTTCTTTATTGTGACTTCTGTCTCTCTTTTGATGTTGTATGATGGCGTTGTCGTCTTTCCTTGCACTCCTAGATAGGATTTCTTGTAGTCCTTTGACTGCGTTTATAAGAGCTGGTGATAGACTTTGCCATGTCAACCTAACGTAGGATCTTCAGGAATAGCTTGTATTGACTGTTTCTCTTCCATCTTTGTTTGTCTCATGATTGCCTGGAAACTGAATATTTTGTATGTTATAGTATGGGAGGTCTGGGAAAGTCAGATGTCTGCCTCCTTGCTTTGGGTTTGTTGTTTCTATTTGTGCGGTTAGGGGCATTTCTGGATTAGTTCTATAAAAATGTATTTTTTTTGTCATATGTGGCCCCAAAAGAGCAACTTGGTTAGCCTAGTGGCCAGTTGAGTTCACAGAGACTTTCTTAATGCCTTGACTTAGTAAGTCCCCAGCCTTTGCCGAAGGGGCTCTGTATTGTGTTGGACAGCCTCACAGCGTCCTGGCCAGAATACTATTTCACTGTTGCCTTAACCTTCACTTTTTCCTGTTTGTGCAGTGTCTAAAGGTTCATCCAGAAGTGAGAACCTAGGGCCTTTTGAAGCTTGAGTGTATTGTACGTGCATCTTTGAAGACTTTCAGGAATATGTTAGTTCTTCCAAAGTCTCCCATGAACATTTCATCCTCTAGTTTTTCCTTGTAAATGATGTAGATAACCCATCTTTCTGTTTTTAAATCTTGGGGACAACTCCACTTGTTGCTTTTGTTGATCGCCCTTTGTCCTCTGAAGTCCCACCTTGTTGAGGCTTCTGCCCTTACCAGAGGAGCAGGGCTCACTTCTGGTGTGACTTTTCTGTTACTTTGTCTTTGAGGAGTAGTCAGTTGCCCCAGACTTTTGATCTGCATCCCCTTCTTTGAAGGAACAGTCTTAGTAGCAGAGACTCATCAGACATAGCAGGACCAGGAGCAGAGGAGGATTGCATCCAGTTGTTGGTCTTGGGCACTTAAATAACCTTGTTAATGAATGAGAAGTCTCGTATATGGACTAAATGATATTTGACCTTTGGGTGGATTATAATACACCATGTAAGAACTTGACTGACGGGAGCCTGCTTCTATTTGAATGCCTGGATTTGTAAGTCTGGGCTGGTGACCGACTCTCTTCTGGGTAAGTGATTGCTGCTTTTGCTGTTGTTATTGGTTAGAGGCAGGGTCTCACTGTATAGCCAGGCTGACCTCAGCTACAACTGTGTCATACCGTGGTGTCCTCATGCATGCTATGGTATCAAGTTGACACAGCCTAGAGTCGCCTGAGAAGGGAGTCAAGTGATCAGATTGCCTCATGGGCATACCTACAGGGGATGATCTTGATTGATTAGTAATTGATGCAGGAGGGCCAGCCCACTGTGGGCGGTACCTTTTCATGGATAGGAAGGTCCAGGAGATGGGACAGGTGGCTAAGCAGGAACCCACAGGCAAACCAGCAAACAGCATTCCTCCATGGTTTCTGCTTCGAGAGCCTGCTTGAGTTCCTGCCCTGACTTCCTCAGTGATGGACTGTGATCTGGAGGCTGAGTTGCTTTTGGTCATGGTGTTTGATGCATCAACAGAATGGAACTAGGATGGATGGGTACCAACTAGGATGGATGGGTACCATCTTAGTACCATTAAACATTCTCGTATCTCTTGTGTACTCCTTGGTCAGCAAAAGCAACATTTGTGCTAAGTCTTCTGCTCTCCTTCACAAGCGTGTTCCTTCAAACCGGTTACTTGGTGTCTGTGTCTCAGAGGGTCACCTGTAAAGTGATTATAATAATGTGTGTTCTCCACTCTGTAGCAGTAAAGAGGAGCAGCACAGAAAAGATTTAAGTAGCTCTTTTTTGTGTGCAAGGGTGTGCAAGGGTGTGCAAGTGTCTGTGAGGAGGTGCACACATACATGTGTGTTTATATAGAGACTAGAGGTCAGCCTTGGTGGCCATTCCTCTGTAACAAGGTGACCTATAAAACTGTTTCAAGTGTCCTGTTGGCATGAGTGCCCCTCAGAGGACTCATGATCTGAGGAGGATCCATCAGTCTCTCTCTGTGTGTGTCTCTCTGTCTGTCTATTTATATTATGACCAACCTGCCTATATATTTATTATCTGTCCGTCTGTCTGTCTTCTATCATCTGTAACCTGTCTGTTTATCTGTCTGTCTAAACTGTCTGTACTGTCATCCATCCATCCATCCATCCACCCACCCACCCACCCACCCATCTATCCATCCATCCATCCATCCATCCATCCATCCATCCATCCATCCATCCATCCATCCATTCATCTACCCATCCATCTACCCATCCATCTATCCATCCATCCATCCATCCATCCATCCATCCATCCACCCACCCACCCACCCACCCACCCACCCACCCACCCACCCATCCATCCACCCACCCACCCACCCACCCATCCATCCATCTATCCATCCATCCCTCTCTAACTATTTATGTTTATTTATGTACCAATCGTCTATCACGTCTATCTGCTGCCCATTACTTTCCCACCATCTGTCAATTGTCTGTGAACCATCTATATATGGATCTGTGAGTCAGTCTGCTTATCCTCTAGCTGTTGTGATGAGGCATCTGAGTTAGATAATCCAGTCAGACAATGCTATTGGGCAGCTAAGCAATGTGACCCAATACAGGCTACTGTAACTGGAACGGGAACTCACTTGGAATGACTCGGTTTCCCCTTTGTGTGATTTCTAAAGGCCATTTGTTAGAAGTTTAAACAGGTGGAAGTGATCAAGAGAACCAAAACCAAAATGTTGTGTAGTTGTTAGAGTTTGCCCTCCTCTCAGGCCAGAGTGCAGTAGGCCACAAGCCTCTTTCTCTCAGGTGGAGTGCCGCAGGCCACCAGCCTCTCTCAAGCCGAGTGCCGCAGGCCACCAGCCTCTCTCTTAGGCCGGAGTGTAGCAGGCCACCATCCTTTCTCTCTCAGGCTGGAGTGCTGCAGGCCACCAGCCTCTCACACCCTCTCTAAGTGGCCATGTCGGAGTCCCTAGCAGAGGGACTTGGATGAGGCACAGCCCCAGTTCACTGCTGGTAGTCCTGTCTGTTCCGGCTGCTGAGCATGGGGACATGGAGACATTTTAGAGGGAGGGAGCCAGTCAGGGAGGGGATGGAGTGAAGTCCAGTGATTCATCAATCCAGGCACCACTGACTTCAGAATAGGCACAGGGAAAACATTTCTGTACCTGAGAGAGAGCTTCTCTTTCCTGGTGAAGTTCTCCCTCTCTCCCTCCCTTTCTCCTTCCCCCGAAAGCAACTTTAATGGGAAAGTTCTAACATCTCACTTCCTCTGAGGGAATTAGATCTTTTACTTCCTTTTCAGTCAATGAGAAGAGTAACAGTATTTACCTCTTAACACTTGTAGGACATTGGATTTTCCAGTTTAATCATCTTTTCTTTGCATACAGTGTGCAACATGAATCCACAAGCACACATAGAGACATACACACTCGGGAGGGAGGGAGGGAGGGAGGGAGGGAGGGAGGGAGGGAGGGAGGGAGGGAGAGACTAAAGCAAGAACCCACAAAACTTTGGGTTGGTAGACAAGTCCCTCAGGCATCTGTCCTTGGTTCTGTTCTGGGTCCTGCCCTGGATGTCCCTCCTGCAGACAGTGACCTTTCCCAGTGAACATCCAGTCCAGTGTGTTTCCAGTGTCCCTGAAGTGTCTGAGGTTCATTGCAAAGTTTCTGTTTACCAGTTTTCGGCAAAACAGTGGTTCTCAACCTGTGGGCCGGGACTCTTTCACAGGGTCACCTAAGACCCTCGGAAAAACATTATGATTCATAACAGTAGCAAAATTACAGTTATGAAGTAGCAATGAAAACCCTTTAATGGTTGGGGTCACTACAGCACAAGGAACTGAATTAAAGGGTCTCAGCGTTAGGAAGGTTGAGAACAGCTGCTATGGAAGTACCGCCTTTGTTTTGGCCCTGTCTGCACCATTAAAGCTGGGGCCACCAGGTCTGGTTGATACTGTGCTGGGTGTCAAAGCCAGGGCTCTGTGCTCGTCAGGATAGACCTGTCAGCTGGATGCCTCCCAGCACACACCGCCTTCCAGTTTTAAATCATTAGCTTTTGATGGTGGTGGTGGTGGTGGTGATGGTGATGGTGCTGATGTGATGATGGTGATGATGGCGATAATAGGGATGATGATGATGGTGATGATGATGATAGTGATGATGGTGATAATGGGGATGATGATGGTGATGGTGATGATGATGATGGTGATGATGGTGATGATGATGATGATCGTGATGGTGATTGTGGTAATGATGATGGTGGTGATGATGATAATGGTGATGGCAATGATGATGATGGTGATGATGATGATGGTGGTGATGATGGTGATGATAATGATGGTGATGATGGTGATGATGATGGTGAAGATGATGGTGATGATGATGGTGATGATGGTGGTGATGGTGATGATGGGGATGCTGCTGCTGCTTATGATTATGATGGTGATGTTTTTGTGTCTGTAGGTGTCCTCACAGGTTATAGGCAGGGTGTAGCTGAGCCCTAATGTCTTCCTTGGGAGAGAGGGTAGGAAGGCACAATATCAACGAATGTAGACACTGGGAGTCCAGTGAAAGGGATAAGGCAGATGCATTTATTTAACAATGGGGAAAAATTTATAAATCCTCCTAGTACCCAGGCATTCCATTGCATGGTTGCCCCTCATTGGCTAGGCACAATCAGGACTTCTGACAGTGCCTGTTGCTAGGCTTTAACACACCTTAAAATAATAGTCTACAACAGCAGGGGATCTACAGTTACAGGCTATTGTGAGTCCCTGATGTGGGTGCTGGGAACCAAACGTGGGCCCTCTGTAAGAGCAGTGTGGTTTTAACCACCAAACCTGTCTCCAGTCTAAGCACTAATGACTGTCACCTGACTTCTGGTAATTACATCCAAGAGGCCACACACACCAGCTCAGAACCCTGCCCAGTTAGCCCTGAGAAGGAGGGCACTATTCAGTAGACTGCCCTGCAGTCACATGTTCAGGGTCAAACAAACTCAATCCGCTGCTTTAGCCGCAGACTCTTAGAGCTGATTATCTCATAAGCCTTGCGTAATTCCACGAGGATGACAGAGCGTGACACTTCACTCTGATTTATTACAGAGGAGCTCCTCTGTCACGGCTGCTCGTGGGAACAATAACTCGGCAAACACTGTTGGGAGGTGGCACTATAACTAAATGCTGAGCTGGCATTAGTTTTCTCATGACTGAGTTTTAGGATGCGTTCCCTCCATGGCATCTAGGTTGACTGTCAGTCAGAGGAAGCAGGTGGTGGCAGCCCCGATAGAGCCAGGAGTGCCTCCACCTGCTGTGTGTCTGGATGCCTCCACCTGCTGTGTGTCTGGTTGCCTCCACCTGCTGTGTGTCTGGGTGCCTCCACCTGCTGTGTGTCTGGGTGCCTCCACCTGCTGTGTGTCTGGATGCCTCCACCTGCTGTGTGTCTGGGTGCTACACCTGCTGTGTGTCTGGATGCCTACACCTGCTGTGTGTCTGGGTGCTACACCTGCTGTGTGTCTGGGTGCCTCCACCTGCTGTGTGTCTGGGTGCCTCCACCTGCTGTGTGTCTGGATGCCTCCACCTGCTGTGTGTCTGGGTGCTACACCTGCTGTGTGTCTGGATGCCTACACCTGCTGTGTGTCTGGGTGCTACACCTGCTGTGTGTCTGGGTGCCTCCACCTGCTGTGTGTCTGGGTGCCTCCACCTGCTGTGTGTCTGGGTGCCTACACCTGCTGTGTGTCTGGATGCCTACACCTGCTGTGTGTCTGGGTGCCTGCACCTGCTGTGTGTCTGGGTGCCTACACCTGCTGTGTGTCTGGGTGCCTGCACCTGCTGTGTGTCTGGGTGCCTGCACCTGCTGTGTGTCTGGGTGCCTACACCTGCTGTGTGTCTGGATGCCTACACCTGCTGTGTGTCTGGATGCCTACACCTGCTGTGTGTCTGGATGCCTACACCTGCTGTGTGTCTGGGTGCCTACACCTGCTGTGTGTCTGAGTGCCTGCACCTGCTGTGTGTCTGGGTGCTACACCTGCTGTGTGTCTGGGTGCTACACCTGCTGTGTGTCTGGATGACTACACCTACTGTGTGTCTGAACCTGCTGTGTGTCTGGGTGCCTACACCTGCTGTGTGTCTGAGTGCCTGCACCTGCTGTGTGTCTGGGTGCCTACACCTGCTGTGTGTCTGAGTGCCTGCACCTGCTGTGTGTCTGGATGCCTACACCTGCTGTGTGTCTGGATGCCTGCACCTGCTGTGTGCCTGGGTGCCTACACCTGCTGTGTGTCTGGGTGCCTGCACCTGCTGTGTGTCTGGACATGGACCTCTTCTCCCAGAGTGTCCTTTCTCATCTTCTAAGACAGGGTGCAGCCTGAGTGCCCTGAGTCGTAAGCAGAAAGGCATCTTTCTTCCACTCAATGGCACTGTCTGATTCTTTGTGTGTGGCATCTAATTATTGTGAAAGGGAAGAGCTGACTCCATTTCTCAGAAAGTGCTCTCTGTCTGAGCCATTTGGAGCCACGTGATCTGTTTCTGCACAGAAGCCACTTAGTCCTTTTGAGTCTCCATCATTCCTGTTTAGATACGATCTGATCCATGTTGCCATATCTAGCCAACTTGGCATCTTAGAGTCCCATTTACCATCATCAGTGATGTCACAGGAATGTTACCTTCAGGGAAGGTCCACCACAGGGCCCTTAGAGGTGTGTATATCTATGTATGGTGTGTGTGTATATGATGTGTATGTGGTATATGTATGTGTGTATGGTGTATGTTAGTTGGGGGTATATGTGTATGGTGTATGTGTATGTATGGTGTGTATGTGGTTTATTTGTGTGTATTGTATATGTGTGTAGGGGTGTATGTGGTATATGTGTACGGTCTATGTGTGTGGTATATATATGTATGTTTGGTGGGTGTTTTGTATATGTATGTGGTGTCTGTGCATGTCCATGTGCAAATGTGTATGCCTGTGCACACGTGTATGGAAGCCAGAAGAGGACATTGAGGGTCCTACTGTGTCATTTTCCACATTGTTACTCTGGTAAACTCAGAGCAAACCTGGAAGTCGGCATACCCCAGCAATCCTCCTGTCTCTGCACCAATAGTGCTGAGGTTATAGGTGTGTGTGTGGCCATGCCCAGTTTTTCTTTTTTCCTGAGATTAATTTATACTTTATGTGAGTATTTTGTCTACATGTATGTCTGTGTACCATGTGTGTGCCAGGTTCCCACAGAGGTCAGAGAGGGCATCAGATCTTACAGAGCTGGAGTTAGAGATGATTGTAAGCCACCGTGTGTGTGTGTGTGTGTGTGTGTGTGTATGTGTGTGTTAGGAACTGAACCTGTGTTATCTGCAAGAACAGCCAGTGCTCTTACCCACTGAGCCATCTCCAGGTCTTCAATGGGGTGTTTAAAGAAGACTTCCACCATGTTTCTGCTGCGCCCACTGCAGGACTTTTCTGGCTTGGGGGTGGATGGAAGGCAGTGGCTGACTGTGTCCTCCCTGGGCAAGTCCTTTGCACTTCTTTGGCTTCTGCTGACTTGCAGGTCTGGAGGTTGTTTGTTTGGCTAAAGTGGGTCGATGGTTTGTTTCATCAATTACTGGAGCGAGAAGTTTTTGAATGCTTCAAATTCCTGCCGTGATTTGTGGTGAAATCTAGAGATTAGTTTGTATTACTCTGTCACACGGTTTAAATCACTTAACAAGGGACTTAAGGACCAAAGTCACTCTGTTTTCTCCACCTGTTAAGAAAAGTAGCAACTAGGTAATGGAGTTGTGGTGTGACTGTAACTCCAGCAATAAGGAGTCTGAGGCAGGAGGATTGCTGTGAGCTCAAGGTCAGTTTGAGCTGAAGATAGACCAGAGCTCAGTAGCAAGAACTTGCTCTAAAAACAAAACAAACAACAAACAAATATCAACAACTAAGAAGTCAGAAGGGGCTGCTCAGTGGTTAGAGCACTGGCTGCTTTTCCAGAGGACCTGAGTTCAGTTCCCAGCACCCAAGTTGGCAGCTCACAGGCATCTATAATTCCAGTTTTAGGAGACCCAACGCCCCCCAACAGATACCCTGCTCTGACCTCTGAAGGCACTTGCACCAGCATGGGATTCACACACACTCACACACACACACACCACACATGCATCACACACACACACAAAATAAGGGAATCTGATGTTTCTAGTGTTCCTAGTTAGTACACTCTGAAAAAGGGACAAGACACTCAGGAGCTTACATTGCCCTCTGTTAGGTAGAGGTGAGAGGCCGAGAGACAGCCAGGTCACAGGCGTCACCCCTGGGTGAGTGCAAGCCTTGTTTGCTCGTCTGTAAGTGGGTAGTGGCTGCTGACAGGATACAGTGGGCCTCACGTGTATGAGAACCTAGAGCTTGTAGGTGTTTCATCGTTCCATGGAAGCTTTATTAAGGACCTTCATTTATTGTAATCCCGGTGTCGTTACTTTTTACTATGTTCTCAGTGTGTTTTCTCGAATAGTTTCAGATAGCTCATCATGATACATGTAGATTATATTTTGCTTATTTTGAGGTTAATGTTACTTTATTCAGTTTTGAGATGGAGTCTCATGCAACATAGACTGGCCTTGAACCCTTTATATAGTTGAGACCAAGACCAAAAAGAAAAACAAAATAGGTTAAAAACTAGGAAATACTTTTTTAAAAGGAAATTCAGTGACCTTGAACTTCTGACATTCCTGGCCTCTGGGGTATTGAAATTATGGTGTGGGACGTTACCACACCCAACTTTATACAGTGCTGGGGATTGAACTCGGGGCTGGTGGCTGCCAGGTGAGAGCTCTACCAACCGAGCCACATCCCCAGCCCTCGAGTTGTCTTGCAAACACACAGAAGAGACTGTACACACAAAGCATAAAGTTTCGACTCTTCCTGGCTTTATTTGTCATCTCGGGATTTCTAGGGGTTATTGCATAGGCCTGAAGAAAAGTTCAAGGGGTGCAGTGTACATAGACTTTTCCTTTATTTAAAGAAAACATTGTAATTCATTTTGTGATTAAATAGAACACCTGTAAATAACCTGTCAAATTACAGAAATTCTCAATTATTGCTTTTCAGTGCTTTGTGGAAATCTGGGTTTTATTTTGATGGAAAGGATAGATTTTCTGTTGTTGCTGGTTTGGCTTCCTCCCTCCCTCCCTCCCTCCCTCCCTCCCTCCCTCCCTCCCTCCCTCCCTCCCTTCTTTCTTTCTTCCCTCCTTCCTATGGTATCCCAGGCTGGCCCAGAGTTCACTCCATAGCCCAGGATGGCCTTAACCTCCTGATCACCCTGCCTAATCCCAGTTGCTGGGGTCACAGGTGTGCGACACCGTGCCTGACAGACAGATAGCTTTGTTTTCATTTAAGAGTTGAGAGCATGAAACCAGCAGATGCTCAGTCGTCCTCTTGGCTGCAGTCTGGTCTGGGCCATCTAGAAGCAGCAAGTGTGAACTCAGAGGGGCACACAGCCTTTGCTTGTGCCTCCACCAAAACACGGTGTTTAGCTGGGTCAATGGAAGGTGGATTCCATCCATGCAGAACTTGTTCTCATCCCCAGTCTGCGGTCTCTCCTTTCCCTCTCCAGATCTATTTCCGTCATCCGTGTTTAACTCTGACCATGGGGAGGAAGCTGGACCTGTCGGGTCTGACAGATGATGAGACGGAACACGTTCTCCAAGTGGTACAGAGGGACTTCAATCTCCGCAAAAAGGAGGAGGAACGGCTAAGGTGAGATGGCTTCCACCTGATTACATGGGAGCCACAGGGCTCAGCTGTCAGAGCCACACACCTAGGTTTGTGGAGTGGCCACCCTGTCCTTTGTTGAAGGGTTTCCCACAACCAGTGACACATGACAGCAGGTGCCTGGCCCACAGGTGTGACACCTGCGTCGCCTTAGCAAGAGTCTGGCTACTGAGCCAAGGAGCTTAAAATATCACCTCAAAACCTCAGGCATCTAGTGTTTGTGTCATCTCCGTGTGGCTTGCGTTGAAGATGCCCGGGAGAGGTTTAGAAGCAGTGAATAGAGGAGATGATATCATAGGAAATATTATTTTATTCTTAGCAATTCCTCTAGTGAACATAAAACTCACAGTGCAAGAGGTCCACAGTCTCAGGCTGAATTCATTCTTGTTCCTCCCAACCAGCTGTGATTTTGTGGGTTTGGGAGGGCAGGTCTCAGGTGTGGCGTTTACCCTGTGACAGTGACTGCTTCTCCAGTGCTGACAGAAAGGGAAGGACACAGACGGTGTGGGAGACATAGTTTGAAAATATAAAGCAAGGTGAAGAAGTCCCAGGAAGTTCTCCTGGCCTGGCCTTCATGGTGAGGGTCACCCTGAGTTCTCCTGGCCTGGCCTTCATGGTGAGGGTCACCCTGAGTTCTCCTGGCCTGGCCTTCATGGTAAGGGTCACCCTGAGTTCTCCTGGCCTGGCCTTCACAGTGAGAGGGTCACCCTGGGTTCACTTGATGCCACCTTCATAAATCTGAACACACGCTCCCATTGCTTTATCCCAGTGGACTGCCTTTGAGTCAGTTCTGGGCTTTGAATGACGGAGTCCTGGCCGGCTTGTTCTCTAGCCTTTATCTTCAGCTTCTTAATGGTTGTTCTCTTGGTTTTGGCTTAGTTTTTCTCCTCACCATTGTTCTAGTTTCCTTCTGTTGCTGTGATACAATATTTGACCAAAAGCAGCTTCAGGAAGGAAAGGGTTTATTTCAGCTTACAGGTTACAGTCTGTGATTAAGGAGAGGCAGGGCAAGAACACAGACAGAGTCATGGAGGAACTGCTTGCTCTCAGGCTTATGCTGAGCTAGCTTTCTCATACAGCCCAGGACCACCTGCCTAGGGAGTGGTGCTGCCCACATTAGTGAAGATAATCGAGATAACCCCCACAGTCATTCCCACAGGCCAATCTGATCTGGGCAGTCCTGTTGAGACCCCCTTCTCCAGTGACTCTAGACTGTCACAAGTTGACAGCACACACTGACTAAGACAATCATTTTTCAGATTTAATACAGCAACCTCCTGTTCCATGAACTTCATCATCTTCTCTCAATTTGGACAGAGCAGTGTCCATATGCTGAGCCCAGCTCTTCTGCTGTAACCAATCAGCTTTACGTCCCCCGTCTTTCTGCAGAGCACTTCACACCCAGTGCTGAGGGCGACCACGTGCTGGTCCAGCGCTAAGGGCCTCTGCACGCTGCTCTGCAAGCCCCTTGGAGTCTCTCTTGTTTGGTCCATGGCGCAATGCTTGGAAGCCAAGAGGTAGTACTTAGGCTGTCATGCCTGGAGGTGCTCTCTGCACCCCGCCCACTCTCTGTCCTTGCAGGATAGCCAGTGTTTTCCGGAAACTGTAGACTCCCCAGGTTCTCTCAGCTAATGGGACCCTTAGGGTGAGGTAGCCCTGAAGTGGGCTCTCTCCTCTCTGCTATGGCTTGGCCTTCAGGTTCAAGAACTCCACACATCTATTCGGGGATTGTCAGATTTATTCATCTTCCCTTGATTCATTGCGCTGATTTCTTTAACTATCGGTCCCTTTAAGATGCAGAACGCCAGCAGACAGTGCCTTGAACGGCTGCTGGGCCTGGGCTCTGCTAAACAGGATGCAGTGAGAATAACAAATTAATTAGCGTTAAGACACCGCATCTCCAGCTCTGTCGGCAATGGCTTGCATTTTCCCAGCAGTGGGGTTTGTCATCTACAGGAAGCGTCAATTAGACCTCTGGAAAAATCCTCAGGTAGTATAAAAATAACCATGTCTAAGCCCATGGCCAGGGACCATCACTGTCTACTTGGTTTTTTCTACAGTTTGATTTCAGGGGATGGGGGAGGGGTCAGTGTGGTATTTGTGTCAGGAACCCACACAGCTTCTGACCCAGCATGGTTTGGGTGAGACGCAGAGAGAGGTGGGACACCCTGACTAGAGGCAGTGATGTAACAAGTTCTGGGGTTGCTAGGGTTCAAGCAGTCTCTGGCATTCAGAGCCTCGCAGTGGAGGGGGATTAGGAGTGAGGGTGGTTCAGCCATGCTTTTGCCTCCACTGGGCTCCCAGAACAATGCCAGGTACCCAAAAAATAATGATAGTGTGTGGGGGTGCGTGTGTGCACATGTGTGTATACACGTGTGAGCATGCGTGTGGAAACCAGGGGTCAACTTCAGGTGTCACTCTCAGGAGCTGACAACCTGTTTTCTGAGACAGAATGCCTCCCTGGGGACTCGGTTCACTGAGTAAGCTGGGGTGGCTGGCCAGCGAGCTCCAGGCATCTGCCTGTCTCTGCCTCCCCAGTAAATGCAGGTATGTGCCACCACACCTGGCTGTTTATGTGGCTGCTGGGAGGTGAACTCCTCATCTTTTGTGCTCCAGCGAGGATCAAGGCAGCATGTAGTCAGCTTCTGAAAGTTGCCAGCATTCTAACAGACCCATCTGTGCAGAGAGAAGGGTTAGGCTTGAGGAAATTGTTTCCAGTAACTGATACTGGCCGTTGATTGTCAGCCATTGTTGTACTGACATTGTGTGCCTGTGCTTCAAAAGGCTGATGGGCTTGGGAGGAGAGAGGCGGTCAAAAGCCAAAAGTGTGCTGATGTCTGTCTCTCCATCAACCCACCTACCCATCCATCCACCCATCCATCCACCCACCCACCTACCCATCCATCTACCCATCCATCTACCCATCCATCTACCCATCCATCTACCCATCCATCCATCCATCCATCCATCCATCCATCCATCCATCCACCCATCCACCCACCCATCTATCCATCCACCCACTCATCCATCTACCCATCCATCCACTCACCCATCCATCCACCCATCCATCTATCCACTCATCCACCCACCTGTCCACTCATCTGTCCACCCAACCATTCATCACCGATGGCCACCTTCCAAGCTTAGGCCCCAGGAGTTTCTTACTTCTCACCAGCAGCTGTATGGTGTCAGCGTTAATGAAGGAACAAGTAATTTGAATGAGAAATCTCCCCCATAGGTGCAAGTGTTTGGTTCCCAGTTGGTGTTGTTTGGAGAGTTGTGGAACCTTTAGGGAAACAGCTCATTAGAGGGCAGACTTTGGGCTTTTATAGCTCATCCCTACTTCCTGCTAATTCTTTTATTCCTGTCTGTGGATGCAATGTGACCACCTCTGCTGTGCCTTCCCTACATTTCCTTGAACAGTAAGCCAAAATAAACACTTCTGACCCCATGTTGTTTCTTATCAGATCACAATGAGAAGAGGAACTAATGTAGAAATGTATGTGTGTGTGTGTGTGTGAGAGAGAGAGAGAGAGAGAGAGAGAGAGAGGTGGAGGCAGAGTATGAGAGAGTGTGTGTATACATGAGGAGGTATCAGACAACTTGTGGGAATTGGTTCTTTCATTCCATGATGTGGGTCCCGGTCTTCAGACTTGGCAGTAAGCACCTTTACCTGTGAAGCCATCTTGCAGGCCCCTCAATTACCATTTCCTAAAGTGGAAAGAATACAGCATTTTAATAAAAGGAATTAGGCTCTTTCCCATCAGAGATTCATTTTCATTTTAAACAAATGAAAATTTTATGATGCAAAATGAAATTTTTAAAAAGTTTCTGTTGCTAAAAGTGAAGCTCCTTTGTCTTCACTGCCCACTGTTTGGGATGCCACAGTTGGTGAGATGGATTAACCACAGCCTGTTCCATCTGCTTTTGAAACTTGCCTGTACCCAGTTAAAACATGGGTACCTTGTGGTTTCTGGTGAACCTGTGTTCCTAGTGCATCTGCTGCCCACACTTCTCCCTGGCTGCCCTTGCTCTTAAGATTTGTGTCAACTGTGGCATTAACCTCTTTGGTTAATGAGTCTGTCAGTTTTGGGGGAGGGGGCTGCGAGGCTAGCCAGAGCACAAGGACCTGAGTTCAAACCCCGGAACCCACAACTGAAAAATGCTGAACATGGAGACTTGTAACCTCCCAGAAATGGGGAGATGGAACTAAGTAGATCTCTGGGACTCATTGGCCAGCCAGCTTAACCCACTTAGTGAGTTCTAGGTCAGTGAGAGACCCTGTTAGTTTTTGAGAAACACCTGCAGTTGACCTTGCAGAAACACCTGCAACTTCTACACACACATGTACCACCCATGCATGCACAAGCACATACATGTGTGCATGCATGCAAGCACACACATAAGCACATGTATGTCCATACATAGTGCACATACACAAGCACACATGTGTACATACTTATACAAGAACATGCATATACACATACACAAGCACATACATGTGTGCACATACATACACAAGCACACATACATGTGCACATACACATACAAGCACATACATGTGTGTAAATATACAAACATACACACACAAGCACACATGTACACATACATATACAAGCACATACATGAACACATACACAAGCACACACACATGTGCACATACGCACACTCAGGATGGTAACTCTGGGGGCAGAGTCAGTGTGTTCTGTGGTAGCGTGAGAGGCTGACCCTGCTTGGTTTGAGAGTGTCCATATGGTGGGAAAAAGCTCAGCCAGTGGAGAAACAGGTGAAGAACTCAGGGCCCTGTAGGAGGCAGGAGGCCGCAGAGAGTGGAAAGGGGATGGAGCAGAGAGACTCAGCCTCACAGCCAGAATGGGCCTCGTGAGATTTTGGTCCTTAGATCTCCTCTTTATTGCTGGCATTCCGTTGATAATGGAAAGGCCAAATATATTACAGCAAAGCTGTTGGGTGTTCATTCATTCGCTTCAGGATCTTGGTTCTAAATGTCAGGAGGCTCTGGGGAGAAGGGAAGTAATCCACAGGGAAGGAGAAGAGAAGACTTCATAATGGAGTAGAGGCTTAGTCCTTGAGGAAGATTCCAGAGGCAGAGAGGAGTCCCACAGGAGTGCTGTGATCTATATAAGTTGAGAGAGGCCAGGGAGACTTCCTGAAGCAGAAGGCATCTGAGCCTTAGGAATTTCCAGGCAGATTTAGACACAGGTCAGGGAGCAGGGAGCATCTTGGGTAGGTGTTAGGAAAGGGAATGTATCTCCAGCACCCGATCAGGACCAGCAGCCAGCGGTAGGGAAGCTCCTTCCTGGCAATCCTGTTTTCGCTGTCCTAATGGTGGCTGATATGGTGATGCTTTGACCTTTGCCTCCTTCCCCCACAACCCTTGGGAAGACTTGTTCTTATTTGTTTACAAATCAGAGAAGCTGAAGCTCCACAGATCCTCTCAAGTTCTCACAGGGAGAGATGAATTCAGACCTACCTAGAGTCATGTAGAGAGAAGATGGTAGCCACTGTCCTTAGTGTGACCCTGGAGCAGAATGGATGAAATGGGGGCCATGCTGGAAACCCCAACACTGTGATGTCTAATGCCTGCTGTGTGCTCAGGGGTGGGAGAGTTACAGGATGTGTGTCCATGTGTGGTGAATGACACATAGCTACCAACCATGCATGCCTTCTGAATTTCAAGTGCTTCTTGTCCCAGGAGGAATATACTCTAGAAAACACACGCAGGATTGCAAGGATCAAACACGAAAATGGAATGCAGAATGTCCTCGTGATTTTTATATTGGTTGTACCTTGAAATGTTCCTAAAATGACATCTTAAGTGCCTTGCTACTCTACTGCTACCTTTGCATAGCATGGGTGTGGTAGTTTTAATGTAATTTGCCCTCATATGTAGATGGAAGTTTCTGTCCCACCCAGTCCCGCAGCTGTTCAGTCCCAAAGAAACACACAGAGTCTTATATTAATTAAAAACCATTTGGGCTATTAGCTCAGACTTATTATTAACTAGTTCTTACAATTTAAAGTAACCCATAATGTCTATGTTTAGCCACATGGCTTGGTACCTTTTCTCAGTAAGTCATTCTTATCTTGCTTCCTCTGCATCTTGTGGGTGACTGTGTTTCTGCCTTTCCTCTTCCCAGAATTCACCTAGTCTGATCACCCCATCTATGCTTCCTGCCTGGCTACTGGCCAATCAGCATTTTATTAAACTAATGCAAGTGACAAATCTTTACAGTGTACAAGAGCATCATCCCACAATACCCATAATCTCAGGGAGTGGTACTAGTAGGAGGTGTGGCTTTGTTGGAGTGGGTGTGGCCTTATTGGAGGAAGTGTATGACTACAAGAGTAGGTTTTGAGGTTTCCTATGCTCAGGATACTGCCCAGTGTCTTAGTTGACTGCCTGTTGCCTATAAGATGTAGCACTCTCCGCTCCAGCACCATGTCTGCCTGCACGCCACCATGCTCCCTTCATGATGATAATGGACTGAACCTCTGGACTGTAATCGAGCCACCCCAATTAAATGTTTTCCTTGTAAGAGTTGCGATGGTCATGTGTCTCTTCACAGCAATAAAAACCCTCAGACAGTGGACACCCAGGTATTTTAATTGGTGTAATATTTTGAGCTTTGCCAATATTTTAATTAATTAGTGTGGTCATAGATACCTGGTTAAGCAGTTTAGGACTTGTAAGATCGAAAGGGAAACTTTCCTTTTCAATTGGAGTGGAGAGTAAGTCCTTTTTAAAAATTATATTTATTTTTAGTGTGTGTGTGTGTGTTTATGTGTGTGGGTCTGTGTGTCTGTCTGTGTGCCTGTCTATGCACGTGTGCCACATCTGGAGGTCAAAGGACAGCTCGCTGGAGTTAGTTCTCTCCTGCCATGTGTGTTCTGGGATCAAATTCAGGTTGTCAAGCTTGGCAGCAAGTGCCTCTCCCCACCACGCCCTCTTGCTGCACTCCTTTTTTTAAAGACAGGATTCAAGTACCCTCCTGACTTTGAATCTGCTCTCTAGGTCACAATGGGTGACCCTGAACTTCTGGACCCTCTGCCTCCACCTTCAGATTGCTAGGGTGAAGGTGGCACCACACCCTGTTTCTGCATCGTGGAAGGAAAGCCAGGGCTCAGATCCTGCTAGGCAAGCGCTCCAGCAGCTGAGCCACGCCCCCAGCCTGAGAGCACTCAGTCCCCCCCTGGCCGCGAGAAGAGAGCAGCATTGACCACAAAGCCTTCCAGGAGGAAAGTGTGCCACGTGCACGCCACATTGGCAAGGGATCTGTGTGTGCCACTGGAGAGAAGGAAGCCTTTCGTGTTTCTCTGCCGGCAAAGGTGGACCAAACGCATTCTGACCTTCAAATGACACATGGCTTCTCTTGGGATCAGAACACAGGGCTGTGTGAGTGCAAGGCAGGGGCTCTGCTACCAGGCTACAGCCCCAGCCGGAAACGTGACTTTTGAACAGCCTCCTTCATACTGTATGCCACCTCTCGGACACACTTTCCTCCAGGGCGTGCTTACAGGGCTCAGGGGAGTGTTTCCACGCAGAAGGGTCACACCAGTGCTGTGCTTTGCTTTTTAATTTCTGAATATAGGGGCTGACTGGGAGGCTCTGGATGGCTCTTCCTGCAGTCATTAGGAGCAGTTTTCTAATGCCTGCTCTGTGCATCCGCCTTCCTGATCTTTATTTACTTTCTCATTGCAAATGTCAGCGGCTCAGCTGTTGAGCCCTGATAAAGCTTTTGTGGCTCTCATTCTAGGCTGACCTTTCGCACCCAGCCCTCTGGCCTGCCTTTCTCTGGCACTGAGTATGGCCGAGAACTGGCATCCACGGTGGTGGAGAGAGGCTTCCCTGGAGCCATTAGTAAACACAGCTTTCTTCAGCCACAGTAACCCAGCTCTGCTCTATGCAGCTGGTACACCGACGTTTTTCTTATTCCTGTGCACGTCCCTGCTCTGAGAAGTGGGTCCTGGATTCGGGGCCAGCAGCTGCCTCCCTGTGACTCAGGCCTGAGGCCAAGTTCATGACCTACCTTCCTTCCTTCTTTCCTTTCTTCCTCCTTCCCTCGCTCCTTCCCTTCTCTCTTTCTTCTGTGTTTGTATGTTCCCATGTGTGCAGGTGCATGTATGCATGTGCATGTATGCATGCATATGCACACACAGAGATACATTATGGGATCTACCAGGCTTATAATTCCAGGTTTCAGTTCATCGTTTTGGGGAAATCAAGGCAGGAACTTGAAGCAGCTGGTCACATCACAGCCTGTGAACAGCAGAGAGAAACTAGTGATATCTGCTAGTGTTCAGCTAGCTGCCTCCATCACTCAGTCCAGGGCCCCAAACCAAGGAATGGTGCTGCCCACTTGCGGTGCGTTTTTGTACAATTAATGCGACCCAGGCCCAGCAGTGGACAACCCAGGCAACCCCTCACAGCTATGCGTGCAGGCTTTCAATTAGACCAGTGGTTCATCCCTAACGCCGTGACCCTTTAATCCCTAATGCCGTGACTCTTTAATACGGTTCCTCATGTCATGGTGACCCCAGCTGTAAAATTATTTCATTACTACTTCATATCTGTAATTTTCTGCTGTAACCCCTGTGAAAGGCTTGTTTGATCCCCAAAGGAGTCTCGACCCACAGGCTAAGAGTCACTAATCCAGACAGTCCTTCTCTCCGTAGGTGAATGTAGATTGTGTCACGTTATAGCTGGAATCAACTGTCAGATTGTCCAGGTCACAGAAACGCTGGGACATGGGGCAAGGCTTTGTGGTCATAGGCAGGCAGGTTTCAGGGAACAGCTGGGTGTGCAGAACAAAGTCCCTTTCGGTGTAAGGGGTGGAGGTTCAGGGACCCATTGCTTCAAGGAGAACTGAGTAAGTGAGGATGCTAAAGAAAGGGTCTGCAGGATTCAGCAGGGGTGCTGGAGGCTGGACTGAGAGGTGAATCCTTCCCAGAATTCTCTGGAAATGAGCATGCTTCCCCAGGTCCTAAACCCAAGGAAAATTAGTAAGAGAGAGAACAGGTATAAAGTTTCTGAGGAAAGTACCGCTTGCCAGCCTGCGTCGAGATGCTGCTGACTGGGAAGATTCGAGGCTAGAGCTGGAGATGCACTGTCTGGTTGAAGGTGAAGGTCGGTGGTCCTGGAGACCTGGACAGATGTGTGTGTAGGACAGAAGTGGTGTCTGTTGTCAGAGCTAAAAACGTGTTTCTGCCTCAGCTGCTCACGGCTGTCAGGGGTGTGAATGGAATCAATATTAGAAGTTTATAGACTCCATGCAAATCTCATGTGTTCTGAGACACAAAGCATTTAGGGAAACCAAGTCCTTAAAGGGGCAGCATCAGCACCCAAGTCTGTAGTGCTATTAACTTTGCAAAGAGGTTCAAATACAGCACCACCCCACTTCCAGAAAGTGTTTATCAGTCACCATCTTCCAGGGACCAGATGATGCTACAAGGTGACATTTTTCTCGGCCCTCAGAGCCCAGTGCTTCCTTCGCTTAAATGCGTTTTCAGCTGGAGTAATGGAAAGAACGGGGTTGGTTAGGGGAGCTGGAGACGAAGCTCAGTTGGTGAGTGTTTGTCTAGTGTGCTTGGAGTCCTGGGTTTGATCCTCAGCATTGTATAAGTGAACTGTGGGGGGACAGACTTGCAATATCAATGTTTGGTAAGTCGAGGCAGGAGGACAAGAAGTTCAAGGTCTACCCTGGGCTAAAGAACCTGCTGAAGGAAGGAAGGGAGAGATGGGAAGAGAAAGAAGGAAGACGCGATGGTTATAGGATTTCCCCCCACATTCCTGGGAATTAAGATTTCTTTCTGTTCCTGAAGGGCTGGTATCTGGGGCAGATGACTGGTACAGGCTAACGGGTAGAATGGGGTGGGGTGGGGTGAGGAGGTGGGGGAGGTAAAGCAGTGGAATTCGTGTGGTTGCAGAAGAGATGGGAGACAGATGGTAGACTATAGACGTGATCGATGGAGATGGGAGAGGGACTACCATGGCTGAACCCATGGCCTAAGTGTGTGCTTATTACCCGATGTCTCCAGCAGGAGGCAGTAGGGAGGGCTGTCAGCTGCTCATGGGTGGTCCCTGCTGGGTGTGGACAGCCAGGTGCAGTGAGCTCAGACTCCTGAAGACATAACAGGACCAGCAGGTGGCCTAGCACATCACAGCCTCCCTTCCCTCCCTTCCTTCTTCCCCTGGGGTTCTTCTCGGGTTCTAGTCTCCCCCGCCCCAGCACTCTGGTGATTTCTATTTGATTTTTCCACTAACATGAAGTAACTGAGCCACATCAAGGTGTCAGCCCTGAAACCACCTGCTTTTGTGATCAGGCTGAGCTCAGCAGTCACTGGATGCCATGAGGTGGGCATCACTATGCCCGTACCACAAAGACTGGATGCAGAGAGGTCATGGACCCAAAGTCACCCAGCTTGGCTTTTCCTGGCAGCTAAGCGCAGACCTGTCTGCCCTTGGCTGCCAACCTCCAGCCATGCTGACTCCTTAGTGCTTACAGTCACCGAGTCTTGGGTGTTAGGGTGGGAAGGACCTTTGAGGGATATGACTTGACACATTTCCTGCCTTCCTGTCAGCAAGGGACTCTCTTTTCCAGTCAGAACAGAGTGGTCAGAAAGCCAGCATGGCACTCATGCCTCACTCAGGGCAGTCGAGAAACCTTGTAGAGAGAACCTTGGAGTTTGTTCTGTCAAGCGACATTGCTTTTTGCTTTTTTTCTTTTCTCTTTTTTTCTCTTTTCTTTCTCTTTCTTTCTTTCTTTCTTTCTTTACTTTTTTTTTTTTCGGCTTTGACCATCAAGAACAGAACAGGCAGTTTGGCTTAAGGGATCAATAAAAATTTGCCAGAAGGTTATTGGAGACTGGTCCTGTCTTTGTTCCCACTCTTCTTTGCCTGGTCTTTGCTTGGCATGGCAGACCATGCTGGACCGCAATGTATTCCAGTGCACTGTATGGATGATTTGTTTTACACTTGGGCTCTTCAGAGGCTGTGAGTCTGGCTGCCATCTGACTGCTACTTCCTGAGACCGAGGTGACACAAGTAACATGTGGGGTTAAATCGCTTGTGTCCCGGACAGCAGCAAGTGCTGCTTCTCACAGGCTGATAGCTCTCAGGGAGAAATCATCTCATTTTCTTGTAAGTCGGGGGTCTCTGTACTTTGTCTTCAGCAAGACACTGTGCGTTCTTTCGTATGTTTTATGTCCATCCTGTCCCATCCCTGTGTGTCACCCTCCCCACTGCTTTGACAAGGGACAGGTGTGAACAACTGCAAGATGTCCTCTCTAGGCCAAGATTCTCTAGACTCTCCAAGCTCGGTCCATCTGGTCAGGGGTCAGACAGAGTGCTAGCCTCTATCCTGTGGCTGGGCTGTCTCTGTGACCAGGGTCACATGGTGCTTGTACATTTGAGGCCTGTCATTAGCAGAACTGGCATCGGTCCAGTGATCACACAATGTGGCTTTTCTTTGTGTTTGCCCTTCATGTATGAGCCAATGTAAGAAGAGCATTCACGAAGTCAGGAAAGCTCCAGGATGGCTGGAGGCCCTGAGAAAGCCAGAGTAATAAGGAAACACGAGCCCAGCCTGTCACCCCAACTACCTGGGAGCTGAGGCAGGAGGAGTCTTTCTGGGCTACACATTTCAAAGCCAGACCGAGTAACTTAGCAAGGCACTGTCTCCAAATGAAAAAGTCAATACATAAGTCAAGGGGTCGGGGAGGAAACTGATATAGCTCAGAGCCCCTGAATTTGCTTAGCATGCTTGGGGCCCAGGGTTCAAACCCCAATAGCAGAGGTAAATGGGGGAGAGGGGAGAAAAAGGGATGGAGGGAGAAAGGAAGGAAGGAAAAAAGGAGTAATTACTGTTAAATAGTGACCACCATTAACCTTAACTCTTCCAAAAGCAAATTTGTTTGGTAGGATTAGCAGAGCTTTTCATGACTCCGAATTCAGTGGGGGGAGGGGAAGCTTCATTTTATGTCACCGGATGGATATTTGTGCTTCTGTGGGGGAAAGAGTAACTTTATTGCTAAAGCAAATTAAGTCTCAGGTAGAGCTCTGAAGGCAAGAGAGACAGAGAGACAGACAGACACAGAGAGAGAGAGAGAGAGAGAGACAGAGAGAGAGAGAGAGACAGAGAGAGAGAGAGACAGAGAGAGACAGAGAGGAAGGGAGGAAGGGAGGAGAGCCCCGCTGCTTCCAGCCAGCTGTTGCTAAGCTGAGGTCTCCATGCCAGGAGGCAGCAGAAACCTGGTGCCACCCACGGAGCAGAGACAGCCACACCTGTGTCACCAGCACCCAAGCTGGGGGAAGAAAATGGCCAAAGCCCCAAAGGACCTCTGCTCCTCTTTAGTCCCCCCTCCATCCAGGATTCTGCCACTCCTGACTTCCAGGAACAGTGCACTTTTCCTCTTTCAGACCCTGTAAATAGAATCACACAGTGGATCCTCTTTGGAATCTGGTTTCTTTCTCTTTCTTATTTTTAAAAGTAATTTATTTTCATTTTTAATTACGTGTATGTCTTTGGATTTTTGTGGGTACATGCATGAGGGCAGTTCCCTCAGAGGCCAGAAGGGGGCGTCAGACTCCCTGGAGCTGGAGTTAGAGGTGGTTGTGAGCCACCTGATGCGGGTGATGGGAACTGAGCTCTGGTCAAGTGCCCTTAACTGCTGAACCTTCTCTCTAGTCTTGGAATCCATTTCTGTTTCTGAGTTTGGGCAACATGCTGCATGCATGTGCCGTGGACTATCCATTGCCTATGGAATTCAGTGTATATCTGACCAAGCACGGACTGCTGTTCCAGCACACCTGGGAATGGGTTAGAGCAGATGCTGCCGGGTTGTCCTCTTCTACCCTTGGCCCTGTGTGAGTGAGTGGGACTGCCAGTTCTTCACACCCTCACCAAAGCATGCTAGTTTGCAGCAGCTGTTCTGGGGGGTCAGCAGCTGCTTATGTAGTCGATGAGGGTTGCTGAGGCATGGGGAGTTGCTAAATACCCTCATCTTACAAGTGAAGAACCATTGTGCAGTCCTCAAGGTAGGCTGTAGAGCCCCGTGGTCTGAGCCGTGGCCATAGCAGCTGCCTCCCTTCCTGGGTGCTGGTTCTCCATCCCACTTCTGTGAGCTTTCCTGTCAGGAATTTGAATAGCATCCCAGGCATCAGCCATCATGTTCATTTGTGTGTGTTCATATGTTTGCACGTGTGCATGTGGGTACATATGCAATTGTGTGTGGAGGTCAGAGGTCACTGTCGGGGGTCTTTTTCTATAGATCTCCTCCTTACCCTTTGAGACACAGTGTCTCACTGAACCTGGTGCTCACCACCTGGGCTAGGCTGGCTGGCACCCTCAAGGATGCCCTTGTCTCCACCTCCCCAGGCCTAAGACTATAGTTGCACCCTGTCACACCTGATTCTAAAGTGCACGCTGGGACTCTAGACTCAGGTCCTCATACCGTGCAGTGGTCACTTTACTCAGCCCTGAATGTCACTTGGGAAATGTTATTTTTGGATGCTAGAAAACTCTACGCTGCCCCTAACTCTCATTTTGAATTCAGATTAAAATTTTTAATTCCACTGAATCGTTTCCTAAAGAACCTCAGGATCCTCTTGTGTTTCCTCTGTCTTTTTCATCCAGTGTCTGGTGGAAGAGGCTAAACAGCCCCACCCAAGGACAGTATTAAACCCTGCCAGCCTACAGCAGGACCTTCCATCAGGCAAGCAGCCAGAGGGACAACACGCTAGTCTGAGCTGCTTCTCTCTGTGGCCTTTGGGAGGGATGCAGCTTAGCCTTATGCAGCTACATGGGAAACCAGACCACGGGTAAAGATATGAAGCATGGGCCAAAGAGAGGACTCAGTGTAAGAGCAAGTACTGTCCTTCTGGGGGGACCCCGGTCTAGTCCCAGCACCCACCCTGAACAAATCACAACTACCTGTCTCTAACTCACCAAAGCATGCTCCAGGGGAGCTGACACCCTCCTCTGGCCTCTGTGGGACCTGCACTCCTGTGCACATACCTACACAGACACACACAGAGGGATACCTAATTAAAACACAACACAAATTTAGAATGAATGATACAAGGCAGAATCTAACAAATAGGACCAGTGGAAGTACATTCATATAGCGCAGTCCCTGCCCATGTGCAGTGGACAGCCAAAGAGAGGCTGCTGGTGGCTGTCGTGGTGGCTGTCGTGGTGGCTGTCGTGGTGGCTAGGCTGGTGGGGTATTTGTAGTCTCTGATATTTGCAGAACATCGGCAACCCTGTCCCTAAAAACATCATAAAGTTAAGAGCATTGGAGGAAGATATCTCATGTCTCCTCTGGCCTTCACACACATGAACACACATATTTATACAGAAAAAAAATTTAAGTTTTAATTTCTAAATAGATATATTTTTTCCTTTCATTTTTTGCTACCTGTATTTCAGAAGATAATGGAATTATAAACTATTTTGAAGCTCTGGGTTCTGTTGTTTTCAAAAGATCATTGTCGTGATTAGCCGTCGACTGATAGGATAAGGTAAAGCGGAGAGGCCAGTGTTCTCCTGAGGAAATGAGTCTGTGCTCATAAAACCAGGAGTTGTGCTAGAAGTCGGACTGAGGTGTGTGTAACCTCTGGGCATGCACAGTGTGTGTGGACACAAAGTGTAAGTGTGATCTGCACAGCTGTGTGTACTTCTCATCACTTGGTGCTCATTTCAGCCCCTCCCCTCTGTAGGGTGAGTAGGGTACAAAAGAAATGGTACAATGTGCACTTTTTGTATATACACGGGTCTTCGTGCAGGTGTGCATGGTGGACTGGCATGAGTGTGGAGGTCAGAGGCCAGCCTCAGCTGGCGTCCCTCAGGCACTGTCCACCTTGTTTTCCTGAGGCAGGGTCTCTCGCTGGCCTGAAATCCACCAAGTAGGCTGCACTGACTGGCCGGCAAATCCCAGAGGTCTGCCCATCTCTGCCTCCTCGGTGCTGGGATTACAGGCACAGGTCACCACATTCAGCTTGTTAAACATGTCGCTTCTGGGGTTCAAACTCAGGCCCTTGGGCTTACAAGGCAAGCACTTTGCTGACAGAGCCACCTTCCTGGCCCTATAGTTTATCTTTAATAATAGATATATAATGGGGTCATGAACCTGAAGAAATCCTTCCTATTTAACAAAAATAGTAGGTGGGACTGGAGAGGGGGCTCTACAGTTAAGAATGCCTGCTGCTCTTGCAGAGAGCCTGAGTTTGGTTCTAAGCCCCCCTGTAGGCAGTTAGCAAGCCCTTGTAGCCACAGCTTCAGAGGACCTGATGTCCTCTTCTGGCCTCTGACATCCCTGTGCTCATGTGTACAACTCCCCCATATGAAAACAATCCTTTAAAATAGTAGATTGATGGATGTTTTCACCAAATGTATGCTAAGGTATACATTTTATATGTCTGTATTATTTAACCCATTATGTCTGATCAGTTTTACCCACATGCACACAGTTGTGAGGTCACCCATTAGGGCACGGACAATCTTCCACCAGTTTCCTGTCCTGTGGCAGCACCAGCTGCCAGTAGCTCCCCAGATCTTATTCCTACTCCATGATGACAGTCGTTAAAAGATGTATTTGGTTTTTTTCATGTGTATCAGTGTTTTGCTTGCATGTGTTACATGTATGAATGCGCACCAAGTGCATGCCTGGTGCCCAGGGAGACCAGAAAAGGGCAACTGTATGCCTTAGAATTGGAGTCTCAGGTATTAGTTGCCATGTGTGGGTTAGGGACCAAAGCTGAGTCCCCTGTGTGGACAGCAAGTGCACCTAATCACTGGGTCATCTCTCCTGCTCCTGTAAGGGATTTTTAACAGGTCTGATCTGTGTAGGTTTTTGTACAGGTAACAACAGTTGTTATGAGCTCCTGTGTGCCATAGCCATGAGATCTCCAGGGGAGAGGAGGTCACAGCGCTCTGCCCCTTGTGGGTGTTTTATACATTTTACTTTACTTAGATCGAGCAGAACCTGTTTTGTTAGCTATGGTGATATTATACTGTACCGAGTTATACCATCATGTCTTACCACACAACGCATTCCACCATGCCCTAAAATATGTATCTTAATTTGGCCATTCCTTTCTAGGTATTTGATTTTTATGATACAGTCCTGCAGCCCTCATATACTATGAGAATCTGTCTTCCTTGTCAGTATTTTCTGTTTAAGATTCATTCCTAAATTAGAAAAACCGACTTAAAATGTATGCTAGAATGCTTTCAGGATTACAGTGGCCCTGCCCAGTTGGTTTGCAGAGGGTTCTGGCAGCTGCCTGCTGGCATTTGCACTCAAGGGAGCAAATTTGGTCCTTCTGAAATGGGCATGTACAAAGCTGCATGGACAGAGGCCAGGTGAACACACCCTGGGCTGAGTTCTTCGTGGCTGCGCTGTCTGCCCAGAGCGCTCTGTTTGGTATTGACTAAGCAAACAGATAGTGTCGAGTCGCATGGAAGCCATGATAGGGTTAGCGGCCTCTGGACTCGGCGCCTCTCTGTGTGTTCAGAATGGGAAATGAGTGTTAAGTGTGGGTCAGAATAACAACGAGGGCCGTGCCACCAGCATTTCCTTCCTTCTGATTGTGTGTAAGGGACAGGCGGCAGAAAGGACCCCACTCACCTTCCAAGAAACACAAATCTTGAGTACTGCAATAGAACTGTTATGGACAGCCCTACCCAAACCCTTAGTTTTACTGAAAATATTTGGCTTGCCCTGGGGCTCCCCTCTCCACTTTCCCAGGCTGGAGTCACAGGCAGATTCCCACACCCACACAGCACTTATGTGGGCTCCGGGGATTGGAATCGGGTCCTCATTTACCCAGCAAACACTCCTCCCTCTGAGCTATCTCTCCCCAGCCTGTCCACCTTATTTATTTATTTATTTATTTATTTATTTATTTATTTATTTATTATTTATTTATTTTTTGAGATAGGATTTTTTTCCTGTCTAGAGCTTTGTAGTTAGATTGGACTGACTGGCCCCCAGTTCCAGGAACCCACCTGTCTCTGCCTCCCCACTCCTGGGATTACAGCCATATGCTGCCACACTGGGCTCTTTTGTGTGCTTGGTGACTGTTTGAATCCTGGTATTCATGTTTGTGTGGCAGGCGGTTTACAGCTGCCTCCTGGGCACCTGGTCTTGTGTTTCTCCTGAGCCCTGCCCTTCGGTTTAACTGCAATAAAGTTTTTATTGTGGTATCTTTCAATGGGAAAAGCAAACAGGAGACACCTCACTGCTATTTGACACAGCTGTCCTCGGGGGTGACGCGGGGTGACTCGGGTGAAAGCACCCTCGCTTTGGGACAGCTCTGAGCTAGTGACGCTGACCCAGGCCAGGCCGGACATCACTGACTGTGAAGGTTTGGGAGCACTTCTGCCAGATGTTCAAGGTTTGGTGACGGCTCCTCACCTCTGCTGTGTGTCTCATGGTGTAGATCCCTGCCCGTAAGACCTGCGCCGTCCCCTGGAATTCCCACGTAATGAGTTTTCTGCGATTCTTCATCATCCAAAGGCTTTTCAGTATCCAGGCAGTGTGGGACTGGGTGGGATTTCTTTTATTGGCAATAAAACAAGGTCCCCTGGAGCTCCTTCAGGTCAATCCTTGCTAGACTGTGAGCCCCTGGGGGAGCGCTCAGCCACTGGCTGCCTCTGCTGGGTTGTTTGCATGTGGATGGGACATACAGACACTAAAACTTAACAGACTTCAGACCTGGATGGTTTCCATAGATCCTAGGTGCAGAAGCTGTGGTCCACAGCACATCCCTTCCAGTATCCGTGTGGCGTGAGGGACCATGATGGTTTGGGCACAAAGCTAAGTCCATTCGACTGTTCTCTGTGCCCCACACAGCACCACAGGACCAGACACATCGGAAATTAAAGACAGGAGCTTGAACGTATCATGAAGTTCGCTTTGGAGCAGTAGGGTGGGGGAGGAAGGGGCCTGCTGAGCAAGGATGAGGACCTCAGGTCAGTCCCCAGAGGCCGCGGTTGAAAAGGCATGGTATGTGTGGTGTGCACGGATCCCTCTGGGAGGGGGAAGTAGATGAGATTTCCTGAGTAAATTGGGAGCCTGGGGAGGGGGAAAGTGAAGGGGGAGGAGAACAGGATGGTCCAGTAGGGGAGAGACAGAGAAGGAGAGCAAGGAAAGAGATAAATGACAAATGGATCCATTATGGGGTTAGGGAGAAACCTGGCCCTATAAAAATTCCCAGGAATCCACAAGGATGACCTCAGCAGTAGTGGAGAGGGTGCCTGAACTGGCCTTCCCCTGTAATCAGATTGGTGACTAACCTAATTGTCATCAGAGACTTCATCCAGTAACTGATGGAAGCAGATGTAGAGATCCACAGCCAGGTACTGGGCTGAGCTCCCAGAGTTCAGTCAAAGAGAGGGAGGAGCAATAATATGAGCAAAGGGATCAAGACCATGACGGGGATGCCCACAGAAACAGCTGACCTGAGCTAGTGGGCGCTCACTGACTCTGGACTGACAGCTGGGGAACCTGCATAGGACTTAGGTTCTGTGATGTGGGTGACAGTTGTGTGGCTTGGCAGTTTGTGGGGCCACTGGTAATGGGACTAGGATTTATCCCTAGTGCATGAACTGACTTTTTGGAGCCCATTCCCTATGGAGGGACGCTTTGCTCAGCCTTGATACAGGGCGAGGACCATGGTCTTGCCTCAAAGTGATGTGTTGGACTTTGTTGACTGCCACTGGGAGGCCTCACCCTCTCTGAGGAGTCAATGGGGGGCTGGGGGCAGAGTAGGAGAAAGGGAGGGAGGGGGAACTGGGTTTGGTATATAAAATAGAAAAGATTGTTTTTAAATAAAAAAGTAAATTAAAAAATACAGAGGGAAAACAAAGGCATGGTGGTGTGTGTCTGTAAGCCTAGTGCTGGGAACAAGGCAGGAGACAGAGAGCATAGCCAAATGAATGCACTCCAGGTTCAGTGAGAGGCACTGGCTCAAAAAATAAGGTGGAGAATGATCAAGGAAGACGTCTAACATTGACGTCCAACATTGACCTCTGGCCTCCATGCATGTATGTGTACATGTATGAGCACCTGAATACATCACATTAATGCACAGACTAGACACACACATACGCATACACATATATGCAGAGACACACACATACACAGACACACACAGGCACAGACACACACATACATACACACGTATGCATGCATACATACACACCTACATACACAGACACACATATACAGATGCATAGACACATAGACACATATAGAGACACACACATATACAGATGCATAGACACATAGACACATATAGAGACACACACATATACAGATGCATAGACACATATAGAGACACACACATGCACAGATGCACACACAGACACAGATACACACATACATACACAGACACATACAGATGCATAGACACACAGACACAAAATACACACATATACACGCACACAAGACACATGCACACACAGATACACAGACACACACAGAGATACTGTATGATATAGTAGTATAGCAGGCTTATCCATTACAGGGTGGGAATATGTCAAAACCTTTATTTCCTCCTGGCAGGTAACGTGCTATTGTTTCTTGTTAAATGAGAACCTTGATTCAGGACAGAGGTGTGACACAACTCCTTTTAAGAAGTACAGACAGAGGTAGAAAAGTCCAGGAATGGAGTGCAGTGGGCCACTGTTAAAATAGACGTTCATTCTGTTTATATGTGAAACATCTGTGCCTGTGTGGAAGGGACCTAGGGCCTGACAGGTGAGATGGCTCAGCAGGTAAGGTGTTTACTGTCAGGTCTGATGGTCTGCCTTCCACCTGTGGGGCCTGCGTGGTGGAAGGGGAAAACTGACGCATGACGGGTCCTCTGACTCCCAAGTGTATGCTGTAGAACACACGTGCACACATGCATACACATGTGTGCATGCACGCACATGCACAAACACACACCTGCATGATGGAAGAACTGACGCCTAAGATTGTCCTCTGACTCCCATGTGAATGCTGTAGAACATGCGTGAGCGCACGTGCGCGCGTGCAGGTGTGCACACACAAACACACACCTGCATGATGGAAGGAGAGAACTGACGCCTAAAGGTTGTCAACATGCATACTATAGCACACACACACACACACACACACACACACACACACCACAATAGAATTAATGGGGAGACTTTCTACTGGAAGTTCTTATGTGTTCCACAGTTTGAAACATGTCATGTTAGGGCATTTAGAAAGGAATGTTCAAAAGCTCTCGTCTCCTGTGTGATGTTGTTGGGCAAATGCTAAGAACTTGTCCAAGTCTATTTCCTCCCCAGACTTTCCTGCACCTGTAGAGATGCCTGGGGTGGGGGTTGTGACTGGGACCGCATTCTTCTGTCTAAGCAGGGCATGGAGAAATGCCCGTGTTTAGGTTTTCTGTCTGTTGCCCATGACTCTGAACTATAGACACAAGCACGCAGATGCCATTGCTGTTTTCTGTTAGTTCCTTTGCTTTCCTGGTGGGTTAACAGTCTCCGAGGCTAGATCCTAACTGGTTCAGACCTGGAATTAGTCTTTCAGTCGACTCAGAGTCCAGGGAAGAACAGTGTGTCTGTCTGGATGCATGGCTGATTTGGGGTTTATTTGGTTATTTGAGGTAATCTGTTTGCTTCAACAGAGTTGAGTTCTGTCCAGGCCTTGGCACCATCCTTATTCTAGATACTTCTAAAACACGAGGCAGGCAGTCACCAAGCCAGAAACAGAACCTTCCTGTGCTCGGCCCTGAGACCTGCTCTGGTGTTCAGCAGCTTAGAGACTTAGAGCTATTTAGCCAACTAAAAAGTTAATCATAAAGGGACCTTATGTTAAAGGAAATGATCTAGAGTATAAATTATGAGCAATGAAACCTTTAAAATTTAAATTCATGTCAAAAATTGTAAGTAATTATTCTTATGATTATACAGTTTAACACATCAGAATTAATCCCTTCGAGTATAAAAAGCACCAATTACCTGTATAGAAAGGCTGCGACCCTTTTGTCTGGAAGGAGAAAAGAGACGGGGGAAATTGTCAGGTAGATTGTTAATACTGTCATATTCTTTATAGTAATAAACTGGACTAAATGGTTTGAAAACACAACTATTACTAAAAAAAATCGAAAGTCTGCCTTCTACTTGTAAATAACCAAAGAAATAGCAAGGAGACCAAAGAACAAACTTTTTTGTTTTGTTTTGTTTCTGTGGTTGTTGCTGTTGTTTTGAGATGGGGTCTCATACTTCAGGTATTGGCACATGATAAGAGGCACATTTTAAAATCTAGAATGAAGTAGAAACTTGTCTTCGTATTCAGGATCTGTACTGGCTGCCCTTGGGGTCCCGACAGGACGCATCCTCGGCTGCAGCCACTGAGAGCATCTCTGTATATGTTCTCCGTGTTCCCCTTTAAAAGGTGGGCCTGCCCCTCCCCCCCATCTCTCCCCCCCTTCTCTGCTTGTCTTTCTGTCTCTGTCTCTCTCTGCCTCTCTCTTCTCCCACTCCTGTCTCCAGAGGTCAGTCTCTCTTCTCTTTCCTCCTTTTCCCATTCACTTTCCCCCAGTAAAAATCCTCTCCACCTGAGCTCTGTTGCAAGTCATCTTTCTCTCAGGAGCTGTTGTGAGGAGTGGCGGGCTGTGTCCCGCCACCCGGCTAGCTTTACACCTGAAATAATTACACGGAAACTGTATTCTTTTAAACACTGCCTGGCCCATTATTTATAACCTCTTTTGGCTAGCTCTTACATATTGATCTAACCCATTTCTAATATCCGTATTGCCACTTGAGTGTGGCTTACCGGGACGACTCTAACGGTCATCCATCTCGGAGAGCAGAGTCATGGTGACTGCCTGACTCGGCTTCTTCCTCCCAGCCTTCTGTTCTGTCTACTCCACCCACCTATGTTCTAACCTATGAGGCCAAGCAGTTTCTTTATTAATTAACCAATGACCTTCCTCCATCAAGGAGCCACTTTTTTTTTTTCAATTACAACAACATGATCATATGAAAGAAATGTTAGGAGCTGGTGGAGGAGCAGGAGGGAAAGAGAGCCCCCATAATGCTAGCAAGGAAAGAGGCCCCCCATAGTTCTAGCAGGGAAAGAGGGCCCCCATAGTTCTCGCAGGGGAAGAGACCCCCATAATGCTAGCAGTAAAAGAGGCCCCCCATAGTGCCAGCAGGGGAAGAACGACCTAGCAAGCAACAGCCCAGGAATTATGAGGATTGCTAACAGTTGGTTGATATCTAAAATCAAGAATTTCATGAAGTTTTTTAATTCCCAAGCATAGCAATAGAAATAGTCTCCTCTGGATTACTCTGTGAGACAGACGGACACCAAAGGCAAGCAAGGTTTTAACAACAGTCAGGATTGGAGAGGGGACTCAACAGCTCTTGGAGACATCAGAGTTGGGTTCCCAGCACTCCATGACTGATCACAATGCCTGTAATGTCAGCTCCAGGGGATCTGATGCCCTCTGCTGCCCCCACAGGTACCTGAACGCTTGTGCGTATGCAGAAATCCCCCAAAACAGTAAGTAAAATACATCTCTTTTGAAAAGCATCTAGAGAAGAAAAGATTCAGTCAATAGAGGATCCTTTTGATCTTAGCTAGTACGGAAGTTAGAACCTCGGCTATGCTGAGAGACATTCTAGGGGCGAGTTTGTGGGCACTGGTGATGGTTTGGTGTGGGATTAGGATCATGAAAGGGCATTCAGTACTGTCAGGTTTCTGGAGTACACAAGATACCGTCAATACAAGAAGATCCAATCTGATGAGACATTCCTGCGTTACCCTTTGGTCAATGAGTTGAAACATCCAAACGAAAACGCAGCTTCTCCATCCTGCCTTGTGGCTCATGGCTCTTTTCTTGTCTTAAGATGTCTAACAAGGAACTCAGTCAGAGAAACGGCGTTAGCGTGCTGTGAATGGACTTTAGGTCGCAGCCCAGTCATCGACTCGACGTGTCTGCAGTCTCTGTGCCCACCATGGTAACCCTGTGCGTCTCATGGAGGCGTTGTGAGGGATAAAGGGGGTTTTACGTCTGAAGAACCTTTGCTGTGTACTGCACCATAAGCCGTTATCTGTCTGTGAATCCTGACCCTCCAGGTCTGTGTTACCCACGAGTGCATCGCCAGTCTGCTTCATTCGCTCGCTCGCTGCCCTTCTGAAACACTCAGAAGGCCCTGATTTCAGGTTTGATGTTTAAGCAGAACTCACTTCTTTCTTTCTCTTTTGAGAAGTGGGAGGTGCTGATCTGACTCGGGGTTCTCTCAGCACCTGGTCTCGGCGATACAACTTTATAATCATTTATGCAGGTTCTTTGGGGCCCTGAGATGAGATTCTGCTCAGCCAGCTTCAAGAAGTCAGAAGCACCTGCTTGTATTTCTGTTTCACCTTAGCTTGTCCTCTGTCTTTGGCTATAATTTCTTACATGAAATGGTTTTACCTGAGAATCTCCTTCATAGAGGAGACAAGAAAAGTGTTGTCAGGTGGGGCTGAACTTAATTTTTTTACTTTATTTTAATTCTGTGCATATGTGAGTTTGTGCCTACATAGGTGTGTGCGTGTGTGTCTGTGCCTACATAGGTGTGTGTGTATCTATGCCTACATAGGTGTGTGCGTGTGTGAGTCTGTGCCTACATAGGTGTGTGCGTGTGTGAGTCTGTTTCTACATAGGTGTGTGTGTATCTATGCCTACATAGGTGTGTGCGTGTGTGAGTCTGTGCCTACATAGGTGTGTGCGTGTGTGAGTCTGTGCCTACATAGGTTTGTGCATGTGTGAGTCTGTTTCTACATAGGTGTGTGTGTATCTATGCCTACATAGGTGTGTGCGTGTGTGATTTTGTGCCTACATAGGTGTGTGCATGTGTGAGTCTGTGCCTACATGGGTGTGTGCGTGTGTGAGTCTATGCCTACATGGGGGTGTGCATGTGTGAGTCTGTGCCTACATAGGGGTGTGCATGTGTGAGTGCGGGTACTGATGGTGTCCAGAAGTGTCAGAGCCCATGGAGCTGGAGCTGCAACCCTCCCAGTGTGGATTCTGGGACCCAAACTCTGGTCCTCTGCCATAGCAGGATGTGTTCCACACCACTGAGCCGTCTCTCCCATCTTTCTTATTGGCTAACCTTACATCTGTCTGTGGGAGCGAAACATGATTTTAGATACTGTTAAGTTCGAGAGTCTAAATGAATCTGAGCTTTGCTATAGACTCCTGCCTTTAATCCTTAGCATCCCTTTATCCTTAGCATATAAGTTTTGAGAGTATGACTTCTCCAGTCTTTAGCTCGTGGTATTTAAATATGTGGCCTCAACAGAAAATGGTATTTCACCTATGGCAAGTGCTCCGTTTATATGAATGAGCGGGTGAATGGGGATTTCCCATGGAACAGTACAGGCAGCCTGTTCCTTTTCACACTGTGTTAGGTCACGAGTTTGACAGTTCAACAGTGCACACAATTTTCATAGGTTACAGAAAAGTAGACTTGACGATAATCAGTTTCTCCCATCATGCCCGCTTCTCACCTCTTAGCTGCCACACATATGAAGTTGAGACGTTCACCGTCCTCACAGCTTTCATCACCATAGAGTCTCAATGACACCTGATCTCAGCAGGGACAGGTACCATGACGGCACCTCTCTTATCCTGAGCTTCACATAGCCTTGGCATCTGAGGCCCAGCTTGGATCTGTTTTGTCTGGGCCTGGTCAGTTTTTAGACTCTACTTCAAGAGCTGCTGAGAACTGAAGGCCATGTTTCATCTCCAAAAATGCTGTTCTTGGCCACTTTTGTTCTGTCCCCAAAGTTGCTGCCTTGGTTGGACCACCTGATGAACAACTCTGAAATGCTGGCAGCCTGACAGTGACGGTTGTTGGGAATGTACTCAGTGTGATGGTTAGTTTCCACTGTGGGCCTGATTTTGTAGGGCATGTAGCAGGCATGTTTGGGTGTGTGTAAGGGAATTTCCTGGAGTAGAACTGAGGATTAGGGGGACACCCTGCATGTGGACAGCTCCATCCAACCATCCCACAGGGCGGCGTCTCCAGCATAAAAAAGAGAAAGCCACGGGGTACTGGTGTGGTGGTGGTTTTCACTGTCCACTCGACACCGTCTCAGGTCACTGGCAAAGAGTTCCAACTGAGAGGTTGTCTAGGCCAGCTTGGGCTGTGGGCTTGTCTGGGGGTGGACTGTCTTGATTGCCTTAATTGATGTCAGATCAGGCCTGAAAGTGGCCAGGACCATTCCCCGGGTTCGGCCCTGGACTACATAAGAGCAGAGAAAGCCAGCTGACCACTAAGCATGCATACGTCCACTCTCTCTGCTCTTGCTTGTGGATACATGTGACCTGCTTCAAGTCCCTGCTGCCGTGATGTCCCTGCAGTGACAGACTGTCCCAGAAGTATGGACTAAATGAGCCCCTAGACTTCTAAGTTGCTTTTCATTGTGTTTTATCATAGCAACTGGGCACAGCTTCCCAGACACCAGAGTTGTTAGGGATCAGGTACGGGTTCACAATGCTGTCCCATTGCCCACCTCCCTTGTTGAATACCTGGCTTGGCTGCAGCCTGACTACACCGGCTGGGTCATAGCCGCCATATTTCTCCTGCTCCTTTGCCTGTGGGACTCCTGCTAACAGCTCAGACTCCACAGCTCAGCACCTTCCTTTCCTCTCTGTCTGCAGTATTATCCTCCCTGCCTTCCCAGCTAGAATTCCCAGCTGCTGGGTAAGTGGAGTGGGGTTTGCCGGATGGTAAGAACAGCCCTCAGCTAAACTGCTGGACTCTCATAGAGCGCTGGTATTTTTATGTGATTGGATGAATGTTTCTAGATTTGTTATGCATCTTTGCTTCTTCTCCCCAAGTCCCACATACTTGTTTTTGATAGTGTTTCCAGTATAGCATCCGGGAATGCCGTGCACCATAAGCTTTCGAGTTAATTAACGCTTCCATCCTCAACAGCTTATGAAAACCAATCTTCCCTGCTGTGACTATCAATCAATAAAACATGTATCAGGGTTGTTCTTCAGAAAGCTCCATAGGTTTTAGTTTGTAATAGTCAAAAGGACCGCTAGGATAGCATTGTGATTTGTGTGAAAGACTGAGAAGCTTAGGCATGGAACAGTTAAGTTTATTACACAGTGCAAAACATGAGTCAGTGTCTTCCTATGAAAAAGAGTTCAGTCGTCCATCCACAGCCCATGTGTGCTTGTTAGCTAAGACCTGAGAACACTGGCACCATGAATGGACTGCCTGTGATGGCCAGTATCATGGAACACTTATGCTGGCCACTACCATGGAACATCTTGCTGGCCACAGAACACCTGTGATGGCCAGTACCACAGAAGATAAAAAGCAAAAGGGCTGTAAAGATGGCTCAGTCAGTAAAGTGTTTGTCACACTGATGTGGGATTCCTTCACCTCTGTATGCTGTGAATACCATTGGTTAATAAAAAGAACTGTCTTGAGCCTGTGATAGAGTAGAGCAGAGCTAGGCGGGAAAACTAAACTGAATGCTGGGAGAAAGTAAGCAGGGTCAGAGAGAAGCCATGTAGCCCCACTAGAGACAGATGCTGGTTGGAATCTTGCCGGTTGCCATAGCCACGTGGCAATACACAGATTACTAGCAATGGGTTAAACTATGATGTAAGAGTTAACCAATAAGAAGTTAGAACTAATGGGCCAAGCAGTGATTTAATTAGTACAGTTTCTGTGTGGTTATTTCTGTTCTGGGAAGCCGGGATGAACAAGTGGCCTCCTCCTACACCACACGAGCATGAGGACCTGAGTTCAACCCTCAGAACCCACATAAACAATTCAAGTGTATTTATACTCGCTCTTAGCTCAGCACTGGGGTGTGGAGATAGGGTAATCCTGCCACTGACTGGCTGGCCAGCTCAGCACTAACAGTGAGGTTCAGGTCCCAGTCTCAAAAAATATGATGGACAAGCCAGGCGGTGGTGGCGCACACCTTTAATCCCAGCACTCGGGAGGCAGAGGCAGGCTGATCTCTGGGAGTTCGAGGCCAGCCTGGTCTACAAGAGCTAGTTCCGGGACAGGCACCAAAGCTACAGAAAAACCCTGTCTCGAAAAAACCAAAAAAAAAAAAATATGATGGACAGCTCCTAAGGAATGACATTCAAGGTTGACCTCTGGTACACACACACACACACACACACACACACACACACACACACACCCTGAAGAAGGGTGCAGAGAAAGAGCTGGCTGAAAAGGTCTCTCATTCCCATTCAGGGCACGTTGTTCCATTGATCTTGGCGTCTATCCTGTAGGGACCAGGAGTAGACACTGGTCACTCACTTGATGCTTTGGTCCCCAGTGCTGTCCCGGGACCCTCACAGGATCCACCATATTGGGGTCCGAGAAATGTGAGGATCAAAGCCACTCACACGTCCCCACCACAGTTCCTTCTGGTCACTGTTCTTTCCCTTATCTCCTTAATACCATCCCAAGTTCTTCCCGTTGAGCATTTATTTGTCCCCAAACCCTTCCCGTAGAAGGCTTGAGCCCAGGGACTTGAGGTTAAGAGAGCCTGCTGCTCAGTCATGAGGACCAGAGTTGGGGTCCTAGCACCTACATAACAAGGTGGCCTTCCTTCATGTCTCATTGCATCAGTCTCAAAGGGATAGAGGGGCACTGGCTTCCAACCTAGAGAAGAGAACATGAGCCCAGAGTCAGAGCGAGACCCTGTCTCATAGGAATGGGTAGAGGGTGACAGAAGACAAGGTAGACAGTGACAGAAGACAAGAGACACTCTCTTTGACCTCTGTGTGCACGCACAGGCACACGCATGTGTTATAAATAAATAAATGCATGCGCCACCTGATAAAGCAATCACTGGACGTCCATCGTTGAGTGGCAGTGTGCAGCCAACTTTCCTGTTGATTCTGAGATTCCTTGTCCATTTTGTGTCTCGTAGCCCCTGTCACTCACAGTAGACTGTCACAGAGTGCAGAAAGGCCCACAGAGCCTCGCAGAAGAACAACATTGTACAAAGGCACCTCTGTTCCCCAGTTAAGCCTGGAGGACTAGCTCATAAATCAGAGCGGCTGCTGGCACCCACTCTGTGTGGTGTGTGTTTCTTTTGGCAAAGTCGCAATATAAGCAAATGAAATATCCTGGATCCCCCTGTGTGGCTGAGCAATAACAGACATTCACTGAGGGAACCAGCTCAGGGCCCAATGTGGCCTTACATGGCGCCTACAAAAGTCTCTTTAGATGGGGCTGCGTCTCTGAATTGCCTTCCTGAGGAGGTGAGGTGCACACTAGGTCTTCCCTGTGAGAGCCGATGGCCTGTGCTGGTGAGGGCATGAGGCAAGGCAGGGACTTCCAGGGAGGTGTGCAGCTTGGGCTGTCCCTGCCCCTTGTCGGGCCGAAAGGAAAGGGGCTTGACAATCTCTCAGGCCCAGCGGTTTCCTCTCCTCATTCGAGTGGGGCATTCACAGACTTCCTTAGCTCAGCTCTGAATCCCGAATGTTTATCTGGCAAGTTGAATTCTGGAAGGAAATGTAGTCTTACAAAATATTTCAGAACATTGCGTCCAGGTTGAAATCACAGGCCACATTTCCCAAACGTCTCTCCCAGGCGTCTTCTCGTCTCTCCCTTTCACTTTTTCTTCTAGAGACGCTAGATTGGGGCTGGGCTTGTGGCTCAGTTGGCAGAGCACTTAACCAGCATGCACAGATCTCCGAGCCCAATCCCCAGAGCTACATAAAACTGGATGTGGCAGGCACCCACGCCTGAAATCCTAGCACACGGGAGGGTCAGATGTTCGTCTTCCTCAGCTACATGGCAGGTTTGAGGCCAGCCAAGAATCCAAGGAAAAAACAGAGAAATCAGTAGCTAGAATGGTGCTTATAGACTGGGGTTGGGTTAGGGAGGAGGGGCGGGGATGATAACAGGAAGCATAGAAAGGCTCCCACACAGTTCCCTGACCTTAATTACTTCCTGCTTGCAAACTTCAGTCTTAATTTGGAAGGTGCTAGAAACGGCTTACCGTGTAACCTGGTCAGCTAGAGTAGAGGGTAGGGAGAACTGAGGAGCAAGAGTTCAACAGCGCTCCCCTCGGATTGACATCTGAGGGGCATTCACAGGTATTTAGAAGTTAAGCAAGGACTAAAGGAGTTGATTCTGGGCAGCCAGGGACCAAGCAAGCACAAAGGACTGACTTTAACCGGCAAGGTCGGCCACATTGTCTTCGTTTTCTGGCTTCACCCTGTGAAACACCCCAGGTTTGAGTTGTGGTGATTGAGTAGGGGATGACTTGTCCACCCCTAGTTCCACTCTCCAGTGTCAGGAAAATGTGTCTACAAGCTCAGTTCGGCCGTGCCTTGTGATGGAGCTGTTCCCTGCCAGGAGGCAGGACCGTGAGCCAGCACTGCATGGACTCCACACTCTGGACATCCGGCTCCATCCTCATAAGACACAGCTCTCACTGCAGAGGGAATGCGAAATCACTTATTACTGGGCTAAGTGTGGATGAGCATGGCCCAGAATAGCAGGATCAACTACAAAACTAGGGGGACGGAGGGGGGATGCTTGGTGGGTAAAATGCTTGGCTTGGAAGCATAAGGACCTGTGTGTGAGGTGTGAGGACGTGGGTGTGACAGCCTGGGTATGAGGACCTGGGAGTGAGGACCTGGGTGTGACAGCCTGGGTCTGCAGACCTGGGTGTGAGCCTGAATGTGGCGGCCTGTGTTTGATCCCAGAAACCAGATAAAATCACAGCTGTGGGGGAGGTGGAGAATTATATCCAGATCCCTAAGACGACTCAGCCAACCAGCTCACACACATCATACACACACATTTGCACACACTCATGCACACATCATACACACACACTCATACAGATGTACACAGACATTATACACACACACATGCACATACACATCATACACAAACATCATACACACACACTCTTACAGACGTATGCACACATTATACACACACACGAACATATCATACACACACACTCATACAGACGTACACACACATTATACACACACATGTACATACATATCATACACAAACATCATACACACATGCACACACACATCATACACACACACTCAAACATATGTGTGTGCAGGTTTGGGGGCTGCACAGAACAAAAACAGTGACCCCCAGTTCTGTGGTAATAACAATGAGGCTGTTGATGTTTTTCTCCCATGTTGATGCAAAACACAGCTCTCCGCTCAAAGGGCGAGATAAAAAATAAAATACAAACTACACAATAAAATATAGTTTATTCTGGAGCCAAGTCTGAGCAGCTGTGTCCCTGGAACACAGATTCAGCTCACCCCAAGTTCCGTGTTGTAGCATGGAAGCAGTTTCATGAAATTTTTACAGTAACAGAGCAAAGGCCTGTCATAAATCAAGACGTGTTTGAAGACATCAGAGAGGCAGCGGTTTACAGACACATGGTGAGATCTCCGCTGTAGCCTTGCACGCTTAGCTTCTGGGTTGACGGAAGCTAGGGGGCTGCCAGGGTAACACAAAGACAAACTGTGATTCTGAATGACTGACCCAATGGCCACGGAGCTGCCAGGCAGGGCGCAGAGAGGGACAGTAGATGGCAGGAGAGGGCTGAAGATGGCCCGGGGTCATTTGGCTCTGGATTTGCAGCTTCCAGCCCCTCCACAGCCAGCGAAGTTCTGATCAGTCCATCAGCCTCACAGAAGCTTTAGTGTGAAGGGGTGGCTCCTCGGGCAGGGCTGGGAGGTCACAAGACCCTTGCTAGAGTCACCACTCTCTTCTGCTGCCACGACTGCTCAGGGTCTGGGGGTGCTCCAGTGGGTGTGAGGTGGGAGTTGGAGGGTGGGAACTCCAGTGATGCACTCACCAAACCCCTGAGCTTGGCTGGACGCGGCTCTTTGTTCTGTGGGTAAACAGACATAACACGTCTATTTCTGGTTTCCTCAGCTAAGTGTGTCTTCCTCTTCTGTTGTGAGGTAGCTGCTGACCTTGCTGTGGAACCCTGAGGGGAAAGGGTGGAACACTAAGGCAGTCCTTTCAGGCGGGCCCAGAGCAAACAGCTTTTGACAGCTGCAGGAAGTAGCAGCATTGCTGAGAGTTACCTCGGAAGTCAAGGGCAGTTGTCCTTCTGCAGAGGACCCAGTTCAGCTTCCAGAACCCACCTTGGGTCATTTACAACCACCTGTAACTCCAGCCTCGAGGATATGCTGCCCTCTTCTGGCCTCTGAAGGCACTACACATGTTACACCCCCCCCACACACACACACACCTTTAAAAATACAATTGTCACTATATAATGCTGCTTCATGAATGTAGCTTATATATAGACCCTTGATATGCAAGCCCATACTTCATATGGATTCTGAATACCATTTTCTGCCATATATCTGTGTGACCTTGGACAAGTGGCTTCATTCCTCAGAGCCTCAACCTGCCTGTGTATAATAAGGTCCACATATTACAGAATCGTGGCTCGGGTTACAGAAGATCATACAAATACAAAACTTGGTGTCCCCTACCTGTAGTTCTGTTGCTGGCTGTCATATCTAGGCCCCTTGGGCTTGTTGCTATTGTAGTTTAACTCTGCATTGTTGGTATTTAAAAAAATAGATGTCTATCTAAAAGGAACAAGATTGCATGTCAACCTGCTGGACAGATCCAGGAGCACTGTGTTGTTTGGGCTACAACTTTCTCACATGGTAACAAGGGCTGAGGCTCTGTAGAACCCAAGCTTGTAGGAAAACTCTCTGAAGCGTCAAGTGTGATCTTTGCCTGCTCAGAGACACGTTCCTCTTCTGAGAAGGGCCCTGGCTGCTTTGGAAAAGGAAGGGGGATCTCTGATGTGGCTACTTCACAGAAGATATGGGCCAGGATCCCACACCAGGGCTTTCTAGTCCTCGAACTCAGGAGCCATAGTGTTTGTGGATCTCAGGGAGTTGGAGCCTCATGTGGTACAGTCCCAGGTTGCCAAGTGTGGGGATGGGGTGGGCTGTGACTTGAAATCACTGTGTAGGAAGATGAGGGAGAACCTGCCTGTTATTGGCCAAGATGCTCAGTACAGAAGCCAGAAATTGATGGGCACATAGTTTGTGTTAAAGCAGCAAAACTGTGGATGGCTGGTTTTTATAAAATTCAGTTTAATATTATTATAAAGTTATGTCTTGGTATTATAAGAGACCATATGCATAAGATGGGGTGGATATAAATTAGTGAAATCCTTTCCTCTGAATTGAAATACTCCTTCCTAGAGGGAGGAGGGAAACCCATAACACTGAAGAAGCCTGGAAGCTTGGAGGAATCTCAAGACCCTGATCCAAGGCTGTAGTAGGAGCTGCAGGCTATATTCCTGACACCCAGCTCCTGGCCACCTGGCTAGCTTATGCCCCAAAATAACAACACACAAACTGTATTCATTTAAACACTGCCTGGCCCATTTCTATTAAGGTGTGTAGCACCATGAGGTACGCTTACCAGGAAGATTCTAGCCTACGTCCATCCTGGGTCGGAGCTTCATCGCATCTGCCCTGGAGAGCAGTGGCATGGCATCTAAGCTCACTTCCTCTTCCTCCCAGCATTCTGTTCTGTTTACTCCACCCACCTATGTTCTAACCTATGAGGGCCAAGCAGTTTCTTTATTAATTAACCAATGACCTTTCTCCATCACAAGGCAGCATGAGCAGGAGGCAGTGTTGAGGGGTACTGGATGCAGTGGCTCCTGGGCTATGCTGGGAGATCCAGGAATGTGGGTTTCATGTGTTGGGTGGGCTTCGAGTCACACATGCGCCTGGGACTGACCCCCCAACCACATTCTTGATAGCAGTCACAGCCAGCTTCCTAGTTCATAAACTGTGCTGGCTAATAACGATTGTTGATCTGACATGATCTAGAGTTGCCTAGGAGACTAATCCGTGAGGCTCAGAGAGGGCAAATGACCTGAACCCAGCATTCATCCCTGCTTCCTGTGGATGTCATGTGACCATCTGCCTCGTGTTCCCACCATAGCAGGCCCTCAAATCCTCAAACTGTGAGCCAAGGTCGCCCCTTTCTACCTTAAGTTGTTTCTTATTGCAACAGAGAGTAACTCACAGCCCCCGGGATGTTGGTGGGGTCATCTCTTTCTTGCATCCTGTCTAGGGGTGAATTGATGTTTGTCCTTGTCCAGGGGTGAGTTGATGTTTGTCCCTGTCTAGAGGTGAGTTGATGTTTGTCCCTATCTAGGGTGAGTTGATGTTTGTCCCTGTCTAGGGTGAGTTGATGACTTCTCAGGGATTGTCATGCAGTTGTTGTGTACAAATAATTGGATAAACAACTGGAGAAGGCCACAGATCTTGATGTTGGAGGAATGAAAACAGAAAACACACACACACGGTGTTCCAGCCTCAGCACGCCCTGAGCAACCAGACAAACACACACACACACACACACACACACACACACACAGTGTTCCAGCCTCAGCACATCCTGAGCAACCACACACACACACACACACATACACACACGGTGTTCCAGCATCAGCACACCCTGAGCAACCACACACACACACACATCACATGTTGTTCCAGCATCAGCACGCCCTGAGCAACCACACACACACACACACACACACACACACACACACACACCACATGGTGTTCCAGCATCAGCACACCCTGAGCAACCACACACACACACACACACACACATCACATGGTGTTCTAGCCTCAGCACACCCTAAACAACCACACACACACACAGTGTTCCAGCATCAGCATGCCCTGAGCAACCACACGTACACACACACACACACCACATGGTGTTCCAGCATCAGCACAACACACACACACACCACGGTGTTCCAGCATCAACACACCCTGAGCAACCACACACATACACACACACACATAGTGTTCCACCGTCCTGAGCAACTACACACACACACACACACACACACACACACAGTGTTCCAGCATCAGCACGCCCTGAGCAACCAGTGGAGGGGTGTGTCACTCCCCTGACTATTAGTCCCTGTGTCCTCAGGGATTGGTGGACAGTGGCAGAGTTCAGTCAAGCAGGATCAGTGGGTGAAGGATGACAACTGCTTGCTGCAAGATGGGCTGCAGCAGCTTTGTTTAGGAGCTGTCATCCTTTCAATCTGGGGGATCACCATGCAATTCCCACCATGCTAACGAGCGCATTTCCAATTGGTCAGTATCAGCATGCAATTCCCACCATGCTATGAGACCATTTCTGATTGTCAGTGCTGTATGGGATGAGGGGGAAGCTAGAGATAGAAGCTAGGTTTCCAGACAACAGTTTTGTGGTAACATTTTATGGTTAATATAATTGTAGCTCTACTCATTCCGTGATTTGACCAGGAAAGCATTGTGGTCTTCTTGTATGCCATCATCTAGAATTCTTCTGGTTTCTAAAATATGGCTTCCCCTCTATATCCCACTTCCTAATAGTACAATAAAGTCTGGGGGGGGGGATGTTGAAAGTTTCTTTTGTTCTGCAGCTCCTTTGAGTGAGGCACACACAGTTCTTCTCACTGTGACTCCAACAGGAGCTGTACAAAGTGTCATGCAAGGAGAACCAGACCTAATGCCATTTGGGCGGAAGATCCAGTGTCCTGGTCCAGGGCTCTGGATGGTAGGTACTGGGATTCTGACCGAGGCAATCCGAAGATGAAACTGTTGAGTTCTAGAAAGAAAAACAGAACTCGGCAAGTGGGTTAAAAATACAGGGACCATACAAGGAACAGACAGATGGCTGTGTGTGGCCCCAGGAAAGGAAGCAAATAGGACAGCTGTGTCTCCAAGCCTGTTTTCAAGTCAGCCAGCTATGGGTAGCGTTCTCTCTCTCTCTCTCTCTCTCTCTCTCTCTCTCTCTCTCTCTCTCTCTCGTCTCCTCTCCCTCCCTCTCCCCCTCTCCCTCCCTCTCCCCCCTCTCTCTCTTCTCCCCTTCTTCTCTCTTTCTCCCTCCTCCTCCTCTCCCTTCTCCCTCCTTCCTCCCCCTCTCTCTTCCTCCTCTCTCCCTCTTTTTCTGTCTCCCTCTCCTCCTCTCTCTCCCTCCCTCCCTCCCTCTCTCCCTCTATCCCTCTTTCTCTCTCCTTTCTCCTCCTTTATTCTCCCCCTCTCTCTTCCTCCCTTCTTCCTTTTTGCTCTTTCTTTATTTCTCTCCCTCTCTCTTCTTCCTCTCTCCTCTTCTGTCCCCTCCCCCTCCCTTATTGGCAGGCTTATCTCTGTCTTTTTACCAAGCTCCCAATGCTGCCCCGTAGATTTATATAGATGAGACATTTATTTCCAGAACCAGGGAGGTGCTTTTCTGGGTGGAAGTCAGTAAGTTGTCTTGAGACTTCAGCAATGTTGAAGGCCCAGAGATGAACTCATATTATCCTGTAGGGCCTCAAGATCTCCTGAAACACAGGCATGACCCACCGCTGTTCAGTGGCATTAGCTCAGGCTGGCCTCAGGCTCTTTATATAGCTGAGGGTGGCCTGAAGTTCTGACCCTCCTGGGTGCTGAGGTTACCGGTGTCCAGCAGCACACCTGATTTCTGCAGAGCTAGGGCATGAATCCAAAGTCTCCTGCACATGAGGCAAACACTCTCTCTGAGCTCCACCTCTGGACCCTCTAAAGTGACCTTTGCACAAAAGAAATGTGCACCCTATTGTCCCTCCAAGGACACCACCAGTAGCATGCTCACTTTGAGCAGAATCCCAGCTTACTCCTGCACAAGTGGGAACTCAGCTGAGATTCAAACCAGAATGGAGGTCTCCTGCCACTTACTGTTTTCTTCCTGTGGAGGATGCATGCGCCTTCTCTTGACCATAAAGCCATGAGGGCACTTAACAAATGCACGATCCCCACTTCTCTGGGTGACAGCATCGACACACTTACAACCTTCCTGAGCAAGAGATGCTGGCAAAGATGACTGACAGCTCCGAGCCATTGCTCTTCCTAAACAGGAATAGCTCGAAAACACAGTATCCGGTGTCTGCGCTTCTACGATGCTTCCCTCAAACTGTGGGCAGCGCACTAGGCTGCAATTATCTTCCATACTATCCCGTATTCAGAGGCGTAGGGATTAACAACTCACAAAGACAATTTGGAATCAATACAGATATGCACCCTGGAATTTTCCCTTTCACTAGCAATTATTATCAACAACTCTGCTTCTTCTCTGAGCTTTTAAGTTCTTGTCAGTTCAGTTCCTATTCACAGTGTCCTGAAGATGTGGTTATTATTAGCATCACCAACCTTCCCAGCATGCAATTATTGGCTTAACTTTGTGTGTGTGTGCCCATGTGTGTGCATGTATGCGTGTGTGAGTGTGCATGCATGTGTGTTTTTGAGGGCGTGTTATGGATGTATAAATAGGGGGCATGCATGCCTGTGCATACATACATGTACATGTTCTTCTAAGCTGCCCTCCATCTGTTATTTTGAGACTGTCTCTTGGTGAACCTGGAGCTCGCCAGTTGGCTAGCTTCGCTGGCCAGTGGGCTGCAGGGATCCTCCTGTCTCTGCCACTCAGGGCTGGGGTTGCAGACATGTTACCGAGCAGGACTTCCTAGCACCTTCTTGCATCTGAACTGCCAACATTTTATTTATTCTGCCATCTCCCCAGACCCAGCCTATCTTTCTAATAGGAAGGAAGTGGTACCCACACCAGCAGAGGGGTGTGACCTGAGAGTAGCAGTGAAACAAAATAGTTTATCTGTAGATGAATTTTCCTTTGGGCCACCAACTACACACACACACACACACACACACACACACACACACACACAATGACCTGGAAACTTATTATTAATTATGAAAGCTCAGCCTATAGCTTAGGCTTGTCCCACTAGCTCTTATAACTTAAATCAACCCATTTCTATTAATCTGTGTGCTGCCACGTGGCTTGTGACTTTTGCCTCTTCCTCCTGCATTTCCTGCTTCCTCAGCATCCCCCTAACAACCCATCTTTCTTCTTCCTCATGACCTCTCTGCTCCAGAAGTCCCGCCTAACCTCTTCCTGCCTAGTTTTTGGCCATTCTGCTCTTTATTGAACCAGTCACAGTGACACATCCTCACACAGTGTAAAGGAATGTTCTTCAGCATTTAACTCTTAGGGGGATGAGCCATAGTATTGCTTTTTAAATGACATCTTAAAGATGCCAGACAAAATATGAAAATGAACAGAGTTTTGAAAGTATTCAAGCTTGGTCAGATTGTGAGAAATACGACTCATCATATTGTCTTCATATCTTGCACATATGTGTGAGCATGTGGATCTGTGTGCAGGAGACCATGCATGTGTGCTGGTACAGAAGCCGAGGTCAACACGAGTGTCTTCCTCAACAGTACCCACCTTACTTTTTGAGACAAGATCCCCCATGGAACCTGGAGCCCGCTGGTTGGCCCACAGGAGCTCAGGGAAAACCTCCAACCTCCCCTGCCAGCGCACACCTCCCATCCCCACCCATCTCTGTTCCTTGGATCCTGGGATCGTAGATACACGAGGCCACAGCCAACATTTTCTGTCGGTGCTTGGGATCCGGTCTCAGGTTGCCTAGAAAGCACTTAGCCTCCGAGCTCGCCCCAGCCTCCTGCCTCTGATTTCAAGGTCAGATGATAATAGCATGCTGTTCAGTGGAGAAGCAGGGATGTGGGGCGTCCTTAGAAAGATACACAAGGAATGTTCCCAAGTGTTGGGCATGCTCTTTCTGACTGATCCTTTCCTTACTCTATATTTTCTTTTCTAAATTTCCATTAACTATAAAAATATCTTTATCTTATTTACCTTTGATTTTTTTTGAGACAGGATCTTGCTGAACAGCTCAGGCTGGCCTTGACTCCTCATCTTCCTGCCTCACTCTCCCGAATGTTGGTGTGGCAGGTACCAAGTCTACTTGTTTAAAAACTGTAATAAAGTGTGCTCACGTGTTCCTCCCCTCACCCCCTAGTGAGCGAACCTAGAGAAAGCCACAGAGTGTGAGGAGGGAGCTGGCATTAGGGAGGAGCCATAGCAGGGATGGGAAATGATCAGGGTTCTAGACCAGCTCCAGAGAATCACACTGAGAGCCGCTATCTTGGGAGGGAATCTGGGGAGCAGGTAGGACTCATCTGAACCCCTTCCTATTTGTTTGTTTTACTTTTAAGAAAAGGTCTTATTGTATATTCCTGGCAAGTCTGGGGCTCACAGAGATCACCCTGCCTCTGCCTCCCGAGTGCTGGGATTAGAAGCATACACAGATGCCCAACTTGAACTACCATGTCTTAAACAGATATGCCCCTGTTGACAAGGCCAGCATTTTCTGTCCTCTAAGACCTCAGCTTGATAGGTGTGCCGTATACAGAACAAGGGACAGCTCACTGTTGTTGGCCGTTACCCTTGGCCCTACTTCCATACATGACCCCTGTTAAAAGTGGTGGCGTGTGTGGTGCCCTTTGGTTCGGCATGATGGAGAGGAAGTTAGTCTTGTGTAGTAAAGACCTGTATGAACCATGCTGAGAGGGTGGAGCCAGTTGAAAGAAGGAAGCCTGTGAACCAGGAGACTTGGCACTGTCCAGGACAGCTCTCTCTATCCAGGGCCCCTCACAGCCTCTTCCTGTGCGCCATCTTAAATGTAGGCGGAGTTTCTCTGTGTCTTGGCAGTCATTCCCAAATAACCACACAGAGACTTAATATTAATTATAAGTGCTCGGCTGATAGCTCAGGCTTGTTACTAGCTAACTCTTACTATTTAAACTAGTCCATTTCAATTAATCTACATTCTGCCCTGTGGCATTATCTCTTTCATCTTGCACCTTCTGTTTCCTCCTGTGTCTCACAGGTAACACCTCTGGCTCTACCCATCTTCTTCCCAGTTCTTAGTCTGGTTTTCCCACCTCACCTTATCCTCCTCCACTATTGGCCAGTCAACTTCTTTACTAAACCAATCACACCAACATATATTCACACAGTATAAAGGAATATTCCACTTTGAGCAAAGCCCCTGCAGGCCTTTTACGTAAACATCCATCACTCTGTCCCTGCACACTCCTGTGCTGGTCATTGCCCCCGTGTGAGAATCTAACTTTGCTTTCACACAGGCACCTGTTCATTCAAGAATACCCGTGGTGCACCTGCTACAGTTGTGTCCAAGGTCTCAGGCGGGGTAGATGTTCCCGAGACCACAAAGATAGCCAAGCTTCAATAGCAACGAGGAACTCCCAGACTCTCATGTCAACCCGATCCCTGGGAGGCAGTTTACTGGGTGTGGCTGTAGACACCAGCATGGCACTAGGGTGAGGGCTGGGCTTCTCTGATGCCTTTGAATTGGGACCTGTGATGACAGCGGATGTGTTTGTGAAATGAACGATGTCTCTCACAGTCCCCAATTATGGAAAATGAGACCTTGGGAGGCTGCATTGGGTCCATTAGTAGATACTGGATCACGTGACACCAGAGGTTTCACTTTAGATGAACAAGGATGTTGGTATAATGTCATCAAACAGCATCAATAGTTGAATAAATAAAAATTTATTTATTTGGTGACTGTGGGCATAAGGCAGAGTGGCCAGTGTTTTCCCTACCCCGGTCTGAGTTACCAGCCAGCATTTGGTGGTACTGGGGCCATGCCTCTTACAGTAAATGTGCCCTGTCTCTCCCACATTATAAAAACAGCTACGAACACCGTGTTCCACACAGGCTGATAGTCCTTCGCTGCCGTATGCTTGTGTGGCATAAACAGTCTTACTAGAATTTGGCATGAGCCTGGCCGCCAGCAGGATGCCAGCAGGATCTCTTAAAAGTGCTGGAAACGTTGATTGGTGATACAGGACATGGTGGTGCAGGCCAACCATCCTAGCCCCTTGGGAGGCTGGAGTACGATAGTCACAAGTTCAAGGCCATCCTGGGCAACTTAGTGACTCAAAACAAATGGTTCAGAGGGCTAGGGATATGTTCAGTGACAGAGTGCTTGCCTGTGTGAGACGCTGGGTTCAATCCAGGCCTGGAAAAGGAACGAAAGATTACTTTAGACTCCAGCCCTGACCGCAACATTGAATTTGAGCATCGGGCACTAATCTCTAGGTGGGTACCCTCATGGTCCCGTTAAGACATTTATGTAGGGGAGCTGACTCAGCAGCTGAAACATGTGTCACAAAAGTATAAAACCCAAGCCCAAACCTTTGGAGCCCACAAGCCGATCATGATTCGGCCAGCACCTGTAACCCTAGCTTTCCTAAGAGAGCTGGGAGGTTGAGACCGGAGGATCCGCAGAAGCCTGAGAACTAGCTAGCCTGAGGTGCACAGAGGTAAACAGCCGACCCTGTGTCAGACAAGGCGGTAGCTGTGGATGCATACCTGAGGTGTCTGACCTACACAAGCATGCCACGGCACAAGCACCCCCACGCCCACACATGAGAAAAAATAGAGTCAGCAGCGGAAAGGTTGTGTGTGTGTGTGTGTTTACAAATTCGTTTAAAGCCTTTGGGGAACTCCAGATGCCGTGGCTGGTGCATTCGCCCCCTCCCAAGTCGGGAGGTGAAATCAGTCAAATAATCACAGAAATAAGGCTGGAGAGACAGCTCAGTGGTTAGAGCACTGGATGGCCTTTAAGAGGTCCCAGGTTTGAGTCTCAACACTCACATGGCAGCTCACAACTGTCCGTAACTCCAGTCCCAGGGGATCCAAATCCAGCTCCCCCCTCAGGCTCTGCACACACATACGTGCAGGCAAATACTTGGTCACATAAAATAAAATAAAATAAAATAAAAAACAAGCATTAAAATAAATGTTTCCTAGCCACCGCCACTGCCTTCCTTGCCCGACACTGTGGAAACCGTGGCTCAGTGCTAACGCGGCCCTCCGCTGAGGACACCGCTCCTTCTTTGGAGATGTTCTGAAGTGTTTGCGCCGTCAGCAGCCCGCTGGATCTGAGACACTGCTGTGCTCCTGAACACACAATCTAACAAGTACGCCGAATTCCCCCCGTTGTGGGAACGTACCTTCCCTTGCAAGACAACAGCTAGGGGCTGGTTTCGTGTCAGAGTTAGAACGTGGTAGCTCTGTGTAGAGGACCCACTATGTGCTGGCCGTGGAGGTGGCCTCTGGCACACAGTGGGAGCCTGGGAGATAGAGGTAGGCCCGATAACAGCAAATCAGAAGAATGCCAAGGAAAAAACAAACGTGGTCTTGAAGAACTTGAGCCTCCCATTGTGTGGTATGAACTGTAATGCACCTCAATTTCCACGTCTATGATCTGGAAACATGCTTGTCTTATTGGTTCTGGGAATATCAAGTGAGCAGATGCATGTCAGGGGCTGGGCAGAGAGGCAAGGGGGCGTGGTTTGATCCTGGCTTGTGGACACACAGAGCAAGTATGGAGGACTTGGCTCTGGACAGAGGCTATGTGGTTAAGTATCTCCAGCGGAACTTAGCAGCATGGGCGCCCACGAGCTCTGCAGGGTTGGGGAGGCCGCCCCCATTCTCTTCAGCCTCTGTCTCCAGCAGCACCCATGTGTGTTGGCAGCCACGTGGATGAGAAATTGAACCTGGCCCCTGTATGTAGGTGGCTCCCCTGGTATTGTTGACATTTTTGTTAATGGAATTGCTACTTTCATTAGCAAAGCAAATTGCTAAATGAACCACTTACAAGCTACTGTGGGCCTTATTTACAGAAACCCCACAGCCTTGCCTGCATTGAACAACAGTCAGGGCTGGTTACTGTGCTGTGGCGGCAGTGGGCCTGCCAAGTCTCTCAGAAACTACACAGAATATTTCCATGACAGATTGAGTAATTTCAGCATCATAAACTATCAAAGAGGAGAGTCTAACCAGTAAATAGTGTTAATCTTTAAAATATTTTGCAAAGGGAGAAGTGGCTTTTCATTGTTGTATTTGTTGTCGTGTGTGTGTGTGTGTGTGTGTGTGATGGTGGATGCAGGCGTGCCATGGCACGTGTGTAGAGGTCAGAAGACAGCTTGGTGGCGTCAGGTTCCTTCTTTCCTCCACTGTGTGGGTTCTGGGGGTCAATCCCAGGTCTCCAGGCTATGTAGTAAGTATCTTTACCTACCTGGTATTTTGCTGGACCAAGAATTGTCATTTAATATATCGAGTCTACATTCAACTTCTGATATTGTTGCTCCGATCATAATGTAACCCTCATTTTCCCTGTAAGTAGACCCTTTTTCAAAGGTTTATTTTTATTTTATGTGTGTGTGTGTATTTTGCATGCATGTACATATGTACACCACATGTGTGCAGTGCTTTCAGAGCCCACAGGAAGGGTGTTGGGTCCCCTGGAACTGGAGTTAGAGATAGCCGTGAGCCACCATGTGGTGCTGGGGATGAGCCTGGATCCTCTACAAGAGCAGCCAGTGCTCCTAGTCACTGCGACAGCTCTCCAGCCCCAAGCATGGAATCTTGAGTGTGTTTCTGAGGAGATGATATCCCATAATACACAGGCAGAAACTCCTCTTCCTGGCCTTAAGCACAGACCCACCTGCTGCACTGCCAGAAGCCCCTACTGTCTAGATTTATATGGCTCTTGACAGAACCTAGAGAGAAAAGCTCTCATTGTGTGGCAAACAGGTATGAAATGCTTTAACCCAAGCTCAGAAGTATTTCGCATCTAGAGCAGTCGGAGAAATGTAGCTCTGCAGAAATCCTTTAAAAATTATACTTTCAGCAAGGCTTAAACCATGACCAAATACCACATTTGAGCATAAACCTGAAATACAGGCTTCTCATATTTGACATGCTGAGCCTGGATTGCATTTTGGTTTCACAGGATTCCGTTCTTTCACCGCACCAGCACCTGCATAGGATAGAGGGCGCTAACTTAAACATCAGTTCTAGAAACGAAGAACTAGGGAAAAAGGAAAGCAAGCCCCAGACAAAATGGCTAGATCGTGATTGTTCTGTTCGTATTTCTCCCCTGCTGGTTGTGGTACCGAAATTGTCTCCGCATACCACTGGCTCCTGGTCCATCCCAATTGCTTACTTACTCTACTGTCAACATTTGAGTGCCTCCTTCTGGACCAGTGGGAGGGTCTATGTGATGGTTAACTCTGTCAACTTGATGCAACCTAGAATCACCTGGAGAGAGAGTCTCAGTGAGGGATTATCTAGACCAGGGTAGACTGTGAGCATGTGTGGGAGGGGTTGTCTTGATTACATTAGTTACTATGGGAAGGCCTTGCCCACTGGGGTGGCACCATTCCCTGGGGTTGTACCTTGGCCTGTGTGAGAGTTGAGATGCCGGCTGAGTGCTAAGGGTACATGCCTTCCCACTCCCTCTGCTCTTGGCCGTGCTGTGACCGGCTGTTCTACCTTGCTGACACCTCGACTCCCTGCCCCAGTGGACTGTGACCAAAGCTGTTAGCAGAGATGAGCCCTTTCTCCTCCTCCTTGATGTGTGTGAGTGCACTTTATCACAGCAATAGCAAAGCAGTGGGGCACTTGGGATGCAGTGACCTTGCAGTGACCTTGGCCCTCACTGACTTGGTCACATGAACAGTTAAAGAGCATCATCCCTTATAGATCATGAGGAGGATCAGGAAGGAAAGGAACGAAGAGCTAAGGTGTGTGTTGGCACTAAGACCTGGAAGATGCTGGCCTTTACACCACACAGTCTCCCGCTACCAATCCCTGCATGAGAAATTTAACTTAGGATTCAGTCTCAGGAAGCAGGATCTCCCATGAGGAACTAAGGAATTTCTTGAGAATTATTATATTTATCTCGCCGTGCCCTTCTTTCCTTTTCTTTTTTTCAATATGTATTTTTTTCCCTCCCTGCTATAACTTTGAAATAAATATTGATGTTCGGTAAAAACCTTGAGAGGCATCTTCTTGAGGGAGGTAGGGCCTAAGGAGATGGTGTTCAGTGCTTGCTTTGCCAGCATGAGGACAAGTGTTCAATCCCCAGAACCCACGTACGGTGTTGTGTGTGGTGATGCATGTCTGCAGTGTTAGCGCTGGGAAGCAGATCCCGGGGCTCATGGCTGGCCAGCCTGGTCTACAGTGTTAGCAGATCCTGGGGCTCACGGCTGGCCAGCCTTGTCTACAGTGTTAGCAGATCCCGGGGCTCATGACTTGACCAGCCTGGTCTGCAGTGTTAGCGCTGGGAAGCAGATCCGGGGGGCTCACGGCTGGCCAGCCTGGTCTGCAGTGTTAGTGCTGGGAAGCAGATCCCGGGGCTCACAGCTGGCCAGCCTGGTCTACAGTGTTAGTGCTGGGAAGAAGACCCTGCACGTTCCTGACTTGGCCAGCCTAGTCTACTTTGTAAGTTCATGGAGAGACTCTGCCTCAAAAACAAGTCCAAGTCGGGAGGATGGCATCTGAAGAATGACACCTGTGCTTGTCTCCTGGTCTCCCCCTGCATGCGTGCATGTGCACGCACACACAGACACAGACACAGACGACACAGACACACATGCATGCACACATATGCACATCTCTTCTGGTTAGTGTATCTCTTCAACAAATGCTTGCAGCACTACCCTGGACCATAGAATAGGCTAGTTCCAGGACAGACCAGAACCATCCTAGACAGACCACAGACAAGACAAGATTGGGCCACGCAGGCGTGTTTGGAAAGTGCTACAGATAGCAGTTGCTCCGTGTGTTGTATAACAAACAGTACTGCACTGAGCTCCTGCCAGTCCACACTCCTCGCTGATACAGGGTGGAAACTGGCTTAAGATGCTTCTGAGAGCTGGGGTCACTAAAGTGTCCTGTCTCTCTGTGGGCACTACCAACCTGAAAGTGTCCTGTCCTCTGTAGGCACCTTCTCCTGGGTTCTTCTTGTGTCTTTTCCATATTTTTTACTCTGCCATTTATATATGAGACCATTACCAATAACTTCTCTCTGTCTCTCTCCATCTGCTTCTCTCTCTCTCTCCCTCTCCCTTCCTCCCTCCCTCCCTCCCTCCCTCCCTCCCTTACCCCCTCTCACTTTCTCTCTGTTTCCCTCCTCATCTCCTTCCCCTGAGAACCGGAAGTGAAAAGGACCCAGGTTTCCAGTCTAATCTGGTACACATCAGCATCCTCCCAGGACAGCAGTCTCCTCCCTGGATCTTAATTGATGCTCTGTAGCACATCCAGTTCCCCCGCCATCCAGGGCACCCATTTCCCAGTGACTGTCACTGGCTAGTGATGAAGTATGACTGATTTTACCTCTGGTAAAGAAAAATCCCCATGATAGAGATGATAGTACCCTCTGGGACAGCTTCCCAAAGACATGACTGGTAAATACTGGTACACAAAAGACTGTCCTCAGCCGGGAAGTTGTGGCGCACGCCTTTAATCTCAGGAGGCAGAGGCAGGTGGATCTCTGTGGATGGCCTCAAACTCAGCATCTCGCTGAAGTTGGCCTGGAACTTCTGATTCTCCTGCCCCCTCTTCCAGAGGCTAGCATTACAGGGCCATGCCATTGCACCTGGTCTGTGTGGTGCTGGGGACTAAACCGAGAGCCAGGAAAGCCACCTGTCACCTGAGCTACCTCCCAAATCCCTGTCCTCGCTACTTCTTGTAGGTCCAGTTGTGTGCCAAGGGATTCCTCATGAAGCAGGCATGAATGTCCTGCTGAAGCCGCATCCTGCTTGTCTCCTTTGTTCTCATTTACAGACCCTTTCTCTCGCCTTGATCTTCAGTCTCTAGTGTTGGATGATTCCACACAGGTGTGCAATGTATTAAGCAGCACTCGCACCCACCCCTACTGTCCTCTCTCAGCTCCTCTCAGAGCCCCCCACCCCCAACCTTCGCTCAATTTCATGTCCTCTTCTCTTTCTTTTTATAGTTTCTATAACCCACTGAGTCCAGTGAGTGCCACCCATACACGTGGGTGTGAGGTCGTCCACTGGGGACCTCCCAGCTACCCTGAAACTCACGTCCTACTCAGAACTGTTTTGCTCTGTTGCTGTGTGGAGCGACATGGCTGCTGTCACTGGGAAGAGCCCTCATTGTTGCAATGTTCCTCGTTGATACAATGTTTACTCCAAGTCACTGGGCTGCTTCCCGCTGTTCTCATGCTCATTTTGCCCATGTCCATGCCCTGGGATTCTTCCCTAATGAGACAAGAAGACTTCCTCACTATAAAAAAAAATGCTGCCTGTCTCTACCTCTGTTAGGAGCCATCAGCTGCCAGTAGGTGGGGGCTCACCCAGGGGTGGGGCCTTGTGTGCCCTCCTTCTGTAGAAAACACTCAGAATAAACCACCCTGCCCAAGGTCCATTCGTTGGGTCTCTGATTTCCTACCCATCAATGCAAGTAACTCATATGGAGGATTGTTCTGAGGTTAGTAACATCTGTCGAGTGTCTGATACGGCTTTGAACACAGGTGTTCAAGGGATAGGAGAATTAGTTATTATTGTGATGTTGGGAAGAATCCATGACCGAGGAAATGGCATAAAACAGACATTTTATTGAAAGGTTTCAGTGTGTCCTGTTATTTATTCTGATTGTTCTGGTCATCCTGGCCCAATAGAAGGCAGTGTGTCATTCCCTTTGCCAAGACGCTTTCCGTTCCCAAGTGCAGGACTGCCCTCTAGTGGTGTCTGAACAAATGTCAATTAAAAATAGGTGGTTTTAAAAAATTGTGTTTCCACGTTCCTGTGTGCATGCTCATGTATGTGGATGCAGGTGCACATATGCCATGGCATGCATGTAGAGCTCACAGGACAAACTCAGGTGTCAGTCCATGGTTTCTGCCTTGTTTGAGAAAGGGTCTCTCACCATTGCCTATGCCAGGCTAGCCAGTTTATGAGGAGCTAGCCCAGGCTAGCTGGTTTATGAGGAGCTAGCCCAGAGAATAAAACCTTGCAGCCAAATGGAAAAACTGTGTCAAGACCAGTCTGCCTGGATGTCACTCTCAGTTGCCCAGTTTTCTCCGGGGATCAGCCACACACCTAGGGGTCACTCTCTGGCCTCCACAGCCATTCGTGTGCACACACTTCTGAGTGTCGGCTGTTCTCACACTGTCTAACATGGAAACCAAAGCCGGTCATTGTGTGCACGCCAGAGAGCAGAACTAGTGGGGATGTGTGCGTACGGGTGAGGTTGATTTGTCTCAGGGATGTGCTTCGGTGATGATGCCAACAGGCAGGTCTGGTCTTCAGGGTGAATGGAGGTCGGAGATCCAGGGAGAGTTGCCAGCTTGAGTCTGGAGGTGGTGCGGTTTCTGCTTCTTCTGTGGGCATGGATGAGACCCACTCACATTATGGGGGAGTAATTGGCTTAAGTCAAAGTCTACCAATTTAAATATAAACTTTTAAAAAAAAACTTTCTTTTTTTCTTTCTTTCTCTGTCTCTCTTTCTCTCGCTCTCCTTCCCTCCCTTCCCTCTGTGTGTGTGTGTGTGTCTATGTCTGTGTCTGTGTCTTTGTATGTGTACTCCTTATTTCCGTGGGTGCCCTTAGGGGCCAGCTCTGCAGCTGGGGTGCCTGACACTTTACACACCTGTCTGCAGCTCCTCCAGCCTGTGCTCTGCAGCTGGGGTGCCTGACACTTAACACATCTGTCTGCAGCTCCTCCAGCCTGTGCTCTGCAGCTGGGGCTTGTGATTCTCTTTCTGTCCCAGCACCTGTCAGGAAAACATATTAGAAGCTAAATGAGCAAGTGAGTGAGTGAGCGAGCGAGTGAGCAAATGAGTGTGTGAGCAAGTGAGTGAGTGAGTGAGCAAGTGTGAGTGTGTAAGTAAAGGGTCCAGCAGTAAAGGACCCAGTTTTACCTTTCTCTTCCGTTAGCGTGCGAATTAAGCAGGTTACCAGAACTGTAGAATGCACATTTTGGTAAGAAACACTTGGTGAACCGGAGAGCACAGCCATTAGCATCTCCTGAGGCAAAGAAGGCGTGGTGTGCACGTGGAGATGCATCTTTTAAGATTGCTTTCTTCTGTTTGTATATTTGGATCCGTGTAGTTAACACCAGTCGGTGTTTACATTGTTACTCAGCATTTAGCCGATCCTGTTTAAGTTGCCCATTGGAATTTATTTCTAAGGACAGCCCGTGTCTTATTGTTTGCAGCCGTGTGCCTCATAATAATATTTCAATCAGTGACAGGCCACATATACAGCCCATAAGTTACAATGGAGCCAAGAAATCCCCACAGCCTGGTGACATCATAGTCTTCACAGGCAAGTCCCATTAGAAAGTCAAGGTTTCTCGAGTTCAGACCCTGTGGGCACATGGAGTCAGTCAGTTGCAGAGATGGGGAGATAGCACAGGCAGCCGCAAGAAGTTACAAGTGAATGAAGGAGCTTGAGGTGTATGGCACTCTGTCCTGCTTTGGGCCCCTGTGGGTTTTCTGACTTGTAATTCTGGTATATGTGTACAGTACACACACAAGCATAAAATGTAAGTTAAATAGCTGTTGTATGGGTTTCTCCTTGGCTCCTTCTGTGAACTTAGATTGTGAGAAGGTATCTACAGTGAGCAGGGTGTTGAGGATGGTCAGCACAGGGCTCCGCGGTGCAGTCTGCCATTGCCTCGCCGCTGGCAGGCACCTCCGCAGACGTCTCTTCCCAGCAGACGAATCAGCTATGACTGTGATTAACTGGGACTTCACATTCGGTGGCCGTGCAGGGTGTGCCAGATGTCAGGAGGTGCGGGGCTCTGAGCTGGAGCTCTGTGCCCTGGCTGAGGGACAGACTGGCACTGTACACATTTCATTTTTGTTTACCACCGTCTGCAGAGTGATGGACAGCTCCGCTCCTCCTGGGAGAGGGAAGGTTTGGTTGTTGTTTTTGCTCAAGGTCAGAGACGTGTCGATACTCCCACAACAGGGGCATAGTCCCTAGGGCCAAAACATCTATTTCTGTAGCTGTGACATGACAAGTTTGGAGCAGCTCTGGAGTGGGGCATGCCTTGAGCTCGGCCAGGCTTCGTGGAAGAACCTGTTGTCTGCGTGTTAGAAGGAAAATCCTTGAAAGATTTGATGCAGAAATAAATAAAACGAGAAGGAATAAGTGTGACATGAAAACAGCACAAGAGAGCTGAGGAGAGCAGGAGTTTTCAGATGGGCACCTTAGAGCCCGCTCAGCTGCCTCGCCTCTATGGCCGCAGTGCCCCGGCCCTGACATCCAGTGCATACCCTCCCTCCAGTGCCCCCGGCCCTGGCGTCCAGTGCGTACCCTCCCTCCCTCCAGTGCCCCGGCCCTGGCGTCCAGTGCATACCCTCCCTCCAGTGCCCCGGCCCTGGCGTCCAGTGCGTACCCTCCCTCCCTCCAGTGCCCCGGCCCTGGCGTCCAGTGCATACCCTCCCTCCAGTGCCCCCGGCCCTGGCGTCCAGTGCGTACCCTCCCTCCCTCCAGTGCCCCGGCCCTGGCATCCAGTGCGTACCCTCCCTCCAGTGCCCCCGGCCCTGGCGTCCAGTGCGTACCCACCCTCCCTCCAGTGCCCCCGACCCTGGTGTCCAGTGCCTACCCACCCTCCCTCCAGTGCCCCCGACCCTGGCGTCCAGTGCCCCCAACCCTCCCTCCAGTTCCCCCAACCCTGGTGTCCAATGCCTACCCACCCTCCCTCCAGTGCTCCCAACCCTGACGTCCAGTTCCCCCAACCCTGGCATCCAGTGCATATCCACCCTCTCTCTTCATAACTGCAGTGTCCCCGACCCTGGCGTCCAGTGAAAACCCAAGCTAACCACACCTATGTGACTGAGCCTCCCTTCCGGGCAGAGCCTACTGTGAATCAGGCTCACCTGGTAGCAACTGGTAACAGTGGAAGGTAGAGTCTGCCCTTCCTCCTTAACCCTCTCCTTCACATACTGGCTTCCACTGGTTGAGCCCCTTCCCCCTTCCCTGCTTTGCCTCACATGCTCCCTGCTGAGAGAAGCTTCCAGAAAACCTACAGGAATCCGCAGTCCTGTATATTAAACTCCTCAAGCTCAACTGACTTGCAGGTGATTCCTGGAGTTGCTGTGACCATGAAGACTTGCTTTCCGGGATGCTTCAGCCCGTTAAATTTAGTGTGCCTGAAATTTGATACAAATTGGTCAACCGGAGGTTCTTATATTATTTATTAATTGTGTTGCTCCCAGTGACTTAGCTGACTGCCTGCTCCAGTTCTAAGGATCTGAACAGCATCTTTGTTGAGAGGCTGTGTTCATGCCGTCCCTGCTGTGTGCACCTTCCTACCTCGGAGAATGATTGGCAGTCTCCCTTCATCTCTAAAACATGCTAGGAGAATATAATGTTTAGTGGAAGGATGGGAAGATTTCCAGTTTACATGTCTGATAAAGAACTTGTGTCCAGAATAGATCACAATCCCTATGAAGCAGCAAACAGGAAAAGACACATCCTCTCTCCTATTGGGAAACTGGCAAAGGATTTGAACCGATGAGGTGCAGATGGTTGAGAGCCCATGAAATCATGCTCGGTATCATTAAATCAATCATATTCATTAGTCCTTAGAGCCTGGCAAATCAAAATCACAGCATAATACAGCTCATGTCCTCTAAGATGGTAGCCATTAGAAAAGGGGGCCGTCATAGTGGGGGTGTGGAGACACTGGAGTCTTCCCAGCAGGCCATGGGGATGATGGAGATGTTTAGAAAATGTGTCTGGTAATTTTCCAGGTATAGTTACCAACCATATGACTCAGCTGTCCCATTCCTGTAACTGAGATGTATCCACACAGAGCTTGAATATAAATGTTCATGGCAGGATTAACCGTAACAGCCGAAAGTAGACATAATTTAATTCCAGGCAGCCGATGAGCAGATAAACAACATGAGGCACATGCAGGCCTGAGGTGCTGCTCAGTAGCAGAAAGGCTCAGGGACATTGTGGAAGAGGGGGCAGAAAAATGTAAAAGCAGGAGAAGGGGCGGGGCACCGTGGATTGCTGGCCTCTGGACATGGCATAGCTGGTACACGCATTCGTTCACACCTGCTGTGGTTGCCACACCAGACAAGATCACAAGAGTTAAAGATTCCAGCGTGGAGCAGGGAGGGCCTCCGCACATCCCACCCCCACGCTCCTAGGGAGCCAATGGCAGCTGATGGTTGTTCAGGGAGAACTGGCCACTGGTGGGTTGTCCATGCCCTAGTGCATACAGCGACACTCATCCAATTTAGTGAGTTATAAAGAAAGAGAGACATGAAGTTGGTTGGCAGATACAGTGTTGAAGAAGCTGGAAGGAGTAGGGATTGGATACGATTGAGATACATTGTATACATGTATAAACTTTTCAAAAATAAAACTAAATACATGAGACCAGGCAATGGTGGTGCACGCCTGCTGGGTTCTCCAGCAGACAGGGCTGAGGCAGAGCTGGTCCCGCTGGTCTCTCCCTAGGGCTGAGCGGGATGGTGAGTGTTGATGACTCAGATGCCTCCCCCTCCCCACAGCCACAGGGGAGAAACACACATTGAGCTGGGAGACTATCAAAGCAGGAACTCACTTTATTACATCAGGGCAGGAACTTATATAGGGCTGAGGTAGTGGGCGTGAGTCTTGGGGTAGGGTGAGGTGGAGTGAGGAATAAGGGCCAATAGTATTCTGCCACGTCAGCAGTGACTGGGCAGCGGTGGGCCTAGGTCAGGCTGTGCTGAATCACTCCTCTCCAGACTCAAGTTAAGCTCAGGAAGTTAAGCCCTGCCTCATGAGGCCCAACACACGTCTTTAATCTCAGCACTCAGGAGGCTGAGGCAGGTGGATCTCTGTGAGTTAGAGACCAGCCTGTTCTACAGAGCGAGTTCCAGGACAGTCAGGGCTACACAGAGAAACCAACACAAAGATAGATAGATAGATAGATAGATAGATAGATAGATAGATAGATAGATGGATGGATGGATGGATGGATGGATGGATGGATGGATGGATGGATGGATGGATGGATGGATGATAGACAAAATAACTAAGAAGTAAGATCTAGAAATAAAGTTCAATACTAAAGAGAAGTTAATGCAGTAATGTGCTATATCCTTTGAGCACCCATACGTGATTGGCTGTAATGACCCTGAGAAATTCCCACAGCCTGGTTTTCTCATAGCTCTGTCGACTTGAGACCCATTACGTGATGCAGTAGAGGGATCGTGTAACCATAACAGTAGTTGTGAAAACAGCTTCTATCCCTGCCTGGGAGCCCCCGCTTTTGTAGCAGGACAGACAACCCTACTTGCCCGTTCTGAATTGTGGGGCTACTGTTATTGCCTACCCTTGTCACTCAGGATGTTTGGGGCCGCTCCTCCTTCTTCGGGCCCCTCCTATCCCTTTTGCTGACCTCACAGGGGTGCACAAGCTGTAGGAGTTCACTTTACTGCAGCTGGCCACATGCCCATGTGACCAGGAACTCCAACGGAAGTCTTTCGTCCAAATTGGAGTCACCATGTCTCAGACCTGCCAGAGGAGCCTTACCAGCTCCTGTTGATTTGAAAGCTTTCCAAGCCTCTGGCTGCGCAGGTCTCCAAGGGTGTGAAGTGGAACATCAGAGACGCAGGAGGGCTGTTGGGAAGATTAATGTTTTAGCAGAAGCAATCTCCTGCCCCGCTCAAAAGACGTTAATGAAGTGAAAGATTTTATTCTGCAAGGTTGCTTATTTTTAGTGACAATTTATCCCTCCATGTAGGTCTGAGGGACAGGTGCTTAGGTTTTCATGATGCCCAGAGGCACAGCAAATTAACCTACCATTCAAAGTCCCTCTGTGGCCATGAGGTCAAGGACTGGTCTCTCGGAGGCAGGGAAGATGGGTCGGTGGGAAAGGGACCTGCTCCACAAGAGTGAGGATGGAGTTCAGGTCTCCAGAACCAACACTACAGTGGGATGTGGTGGTGCCAGTGCTGGGGAGGTGGAGACAAGAGATGCCCAGAGCTCATTGGCCAGCCAGTTTAGCCAATCAGTGCATTCCAGGCCCAGTAAGAGACCCTGTCTCAAAAAATACAGTGGAGAGAAGCAATAAAGTAAGACACTAATGTGTTTCTTAAAAACATTTCTATTAATTCTTGAGGTTTATGTAATGTATTTTGATCCTATTCAGCCCAACTCCTCCTTTTTAACTCTTCCCAGATCCGTACCAACATCCCTAACCCTACCTCCAATTCCTCTTTTTAAAAATGTAACAATTCACCAACTCCAGCAGCGCTGCCTGTGTACTTCTGGGCATAGGGACATCCACCGGGGTGTGGGTGACACACCCTTAAAGAACCGACTCCCTTCCATAGACACAACCGACTGTCCAACTCTTCAGTTGGGCACAGGAACTCTTGAACCCCTTCCCACCCATGCTGGGCTACTCACCGCCTTGATCTCACGCAGGCCACTGCTGTGAGTTCTGAGAGCAATGGTTCTGCCATGTCCAGAGACACTGTGTGTCCCTGGTCCTCTCTGACCTCCAGTTCTTAAAATCTTCCTTCCACCTCTTTCATGACTGTCTCTGAGCCTTAGGGAGAGAAGATACTCAAGGCTGGCCACTGGTCTCCACATGCAAATTCAACACACACACATACATACACCACACATACACCTACACACACACACCACACACACACTACACACCATACACACACACATACACACACCCATGGGCTCTCTGGCTTTGTGGGTCTGTAACAATGGTTTTCCACTCGTGGGTCAAGGCCCCTTTGAGGTCACATATCAGATATGTACATTATGACTCATAACAGCAGCAAAATTACCGTTATGAAGTAGCAGTGAAATAATTATATGGTTCAGGGGTCTTCACAGCATGAGGGACTGTATTAAAGGGGCACAGCCTCAGGAAGGTTGAGAACCACTACTCTACAGGAAGAGTCTACCAGGGCACGTGCAGGGGACAGGCCAGGCATTCCAGGCTGACATCCGCACCCTAATGTTTTCCTCCACCTCACCATCTCCTGCTCTGTCTGGTTTGCAGTGAGATGAAGCAGAGGCTGGCCGAGGAGAACAGCAAGTGCAGCATCCTCTCGAAACACCAGAAGTTCGTGGAGCGTTGCTGCATGCGGTGCTGCTCGCCCTTCACCTTCCTGGTCAACGCCAGGCGCCGCTGCGGGGAATGCAAGTTCAGCGTCTGCAAGAGCTGTTGCTCCTACCAGAAGCATGAGAAGCTGTGGGTTTGCTGCGTCTGCCAGCAAGCCAGGTGAGTGGCTGTGTGCTTGGAGGGCTGGGCTATTGACACCACCACTTCCTCCCACTGGGTAGGATCAGCGCTGATGGACAATTGTGCCCAGATCATGAATGCCAGCCAAGGACTGTCTGAGAGGTATGGGAGGGGCCGTGGGAGAGCACAAAGGAAGCTGTGAGAATGAAAGGCCCTGCCTCCCATGCTCTGCCCACCCTTTCAAAGCTCTGCCCCTGGTAGCTTTAGTCTCTCCTAAGTGTCCTGGGCTCACTGAAATTGCAATGTGCAATGGAAACAGTGAATTGGGTAATAGTGAACTGGGTGGGTTCCTAATAAGTCGGATGCAGAAGGACGAGTATCAGCCTCCACATATGTGCCCCAGGCAGACCTGGAACATGAGGGCTGGGCTGCTTGTTGGGGTTTTTGTCCTGTCCAGTTCCCGCAGCCATTTAGCCCCAAAGAAAATCACACAGAGGTCTACATAAGTTATAAACTGATTGGTCCATTAGCTCAGGCTTCTTATTAACTCTTATATAAGCCCATTATTCTTATCTATGTTAGCCACATGGCTCAGTACCTTTTTCAGCTGGGCAGGTCACATCTCCCTTCTTCGGTGTCTGGGCAGGACTGTGGAAAGAGCTTCCTTTTTCCCAGGATAGTTCTGTTCTCATTGCCCCACCTCTACTTCCTGACTGGCTTTCCCGCCTATAATTCCTGCCTGGCTAATGACCAAGCAGCATTTATTTAAAACATAATTGACAGAATACAGAATTGTCCCCCACCTCAGACCAACTTTTCTGCCGACTGTGGGGACACTGAACGTGGGCTGGTTAGTAGTAGGGTCTGGAGAAAGCCTCATAGAGGCCAAGAAATGCAAGCAGAATCGTCCAGGGTAAAACACAGCTGATATGGACCGCTGCGTGACTAGAATAACAAGTTTGCCATTCATCGTCTCCCGGGATGCGCCGAGTGTTTGGGAGCTGATGAATCTGAGAGCTGCTTTCTCCACCGGCTGATTCTAGTGTCTGGGCAGTTCCTCGTTGTTCCTGGCTGCTCTGTGGCACGACCTTACCAGCTGGCTGTGCCTGAGCACACGGAAAGCCGGCCTTCCTGTCCTGTCTTTCTTTTTCCCCATCTCACTCCCTGCTGTCTTGCTTAGATTCTTTACCACACGAAGTCCTAGTATTTCCCTAGAGAGCTAGTTCATAGGGATAGCAAGTGGCTAAGTGGGTGGGTGGGGTCTCCAAGGAGGCAAGCTCTTCACAGTAAAGAATCAAACAGTACAGAGATGCCAGCACCACTGGAAAAGGCCCCGGCTTGGGTGCCTGTACTTTGCAAAGCTGGGGTCTGTCTCATTTCCACATGGACGCTCAGTAGACAGGGAAGCCTAGGAAAAAAAGAAGACCCATGGTAGCCAACACACTGTTGTGAGTGTGACCAGAACATGTCACTCTATGTCAGAAACACACACAAACATGTTTGTGTCTTTCCACAATGTCAAGATGTACTAACAAATTCCCAGGGTGTGGTGGTTTCAGCAACAGCGATTTACCAAATATTTGTGCTTTGCTTGATGACCTCAGCTGAGGAGAACATGGGTTCTTTTATTTCCATTTTATTCATATTAATGCTCAGATCACACATGACACATGTCACACTGAATCTATCATCTATCGATCTATCTAGCTATCTATCTATCTACCTACCTATCTGTCATGTATATATGTAGCTTACAGAATAGCTGCAAAGGGTTAAAGAGTCAGGACACCTCAAAAAGATCTCGGAAACTATTAAGACTACAAGAGAATATCAGGGAGGCGAGAGGACCAAGCATACAGAGGTCTCTGGAGATGTCCTGGCTGCTGCTGTAGGCTTAAGGGTTATAGCTGAGCTGGAGGCATGAAGTGAGGAAAAGAAAGGACCAGGGCCTGATGAATGACAGATGGACAACAGGTACAGACAGCTGAACACGAGGATAGGCAGCTGGCGCTGGAGTATGCTGCAGGAACAAAAGGAACAGAGCTGAGCTGAGCCCCAGAACAGGTGAGAGTTTATCGTTGTTGAAGCACGGGCTGAGTGTCTGGATGAGAGGCAGCCAGGGCTGTCACCATCTCATGGTCAGTAGGTCCAGGTGAGAGAATCAGGCTCTTTCTGTAAACGTGTCCATTGAATTCTTGGGCCTGGTCTTCTGGGTGTGGGTGTGGTACACCCATGTGCTCCTTGGCACACTTTGTGTTCTAAGGCAATCACTCACCTGTCATTGCTGGATGGGTGGCCCCTGTCAGATGGTGCCCACCCAGGAATGTGATCATCCTCCATCCTTAAACAGCCTCGGAGCTGCTTATAAAATGGGGTCTCCCAGAGCAAAGCAAAGGCTGCTGTTTTACACAGCACAGAGTAACGTAGGGCAGGGAACAGCTGATCTCAGCCGCTGTGCTTGGGAATGACAGGTGGGACTGGCCCAGTCTTATGCTTCTCAGTGAGCGCAAGGCCATGCACTGAGATAAGGAAGGTGCACATCGGGGTAGAGGAGGGCTCAGCACTTAGAGCACTGACTGTTCTTCCAGAGGACCCAGATTCAGTTCCCAGTGGGTGGTGTCAGCACTGGGAACAGCACTCAGCACACACTGGGGATGGTCCTCCACCCTGAGGCTGGTCCTCCACACTGGTGTGGTCCTCCACCCTGAGGTTGGTGCCCTACACCAGGGATGGTCCTCCACCCTGAGGCTGGTGCCCTACACCAGAGATGGTCATCCACCCTGAGGCTGGTGCTCTGCACTGGGGTGGTCCTCCACCCTGAGGTTGGTGCCCTACACCAGGGATGGTCCTCCACCCTGAGGCTGATGCTCTTCACTGGGGTGGTCTTCCACCCTGAGGTTGGTGCCCTACACCAGGGATGATCCTCCACCCTGAGGCTGGTGCTCTGCACTGGAATAGTCCTCTACCCTGAGGCTGGTGCTCTACTCCAGGGATGGTCCTCCACCCTGAGGCTGGTGCTCTGCATTGTGGTGGTCCTCCATCCTGAGGCTTGTGCTCTACTCCAGGGATGGTCCTCCATCCCTGCCCTGGGGACAGTGCTCCACAAACACCCTGTCTGTGGCTTTGCTCTGGAGCTCACACTAATGAGAAGCCCAGCGCTGTCCTCTGTTGGGAACACCCCAGGAGGAGAGCCTGGGCTTGGTGGCCCCTGGGGTCTTTTCTGTAAAGAAAGTCTACTTTATATCTCATTTGCATGAGATAGACCTGGAGTTGACTCCTGAATTAACTACTCATGCATATGTGATCTAGGCAGTTACCCCATCTTTTAGAGTTTGGGGAACTCAGTACTCACTCAGCAGCTCTAACAAAAGGGGGATGTAACCCACTTAGCTCTGCTCTAGCTGTAATTACCAGCCCCTGTAATTCCGTTGCTGCTCTCTGGGGTCTCCAAGTAGGTACTTTCCCAATAAAACATTAAGCCAGTGTGATTGCCTCTGAGCAGAAGTCATTTCCTCCACTTGTGCTATTTCTTTATTTGGCTCTGTAAAAATAATTTAGTTTTTATAAAAATCAGTTTATTTCCCAGCATTGACCTGGGGTGGTTAAGATACCATGAGGTTGGGGTCAGAGATGGAGACTTGGTCTCCAGGGATTGAAGGTAGCAAGACTCAAATCATCATTGAGGAACTTTAATAGCTCATTGCTTTGCATGTCAGTCTCCCCAGGGGGCTAAGCAGTGTATGCAGAAGACAGCAGCCGCCCAGCAAGGAGCTGGTGAGATAATTCGTACTGTACCCATTGTGTATTGCATCTTTCTGCCCCCTTCAAGTGGGCAGAATCCAGCTAACTTGATGCTGTGTTGCTAATATCTTTTGACTTGGCCATGGGGGCATCATCTTGAATAGATGATCTTAGTTTATTAGGCACCTGTACAATATGCCAGGCATGGTATTGTGCACACATCTGTGGTCCTAACGTTCAGGAGACAAGTTCAAGGTCAGGGACCATGCAGGTCTGAGGACCTGAGTTTGGATCCCCAGCACTGATGTAAGAAGCTGGGCCTGGTGGTGAGCCTCTGTCACCTCAGTGCTGGGGGTGGACAGAGACGGGAGAACTGCTGGGGTTGCTGGGTAACCAGTATAGCCAAGTTGATGAGCCTTTTAGAAAAAGAAAAAGAAAAAAGAAATTCCGTTTGCGTTTAAAGCACCTCACAATTTTATTAGAGTCCATCACTAAGACGGATACAGAGAGACATACTAACTCACTCCAGTGTGAACAGTATGGTCATATAAAAAGGAACTATTGAGCGCTCTAGGTGAGAGCGTAAAGGAGCACAGCCTCATGTGGAGGGGGAGGGGAGGGACAGAGACAGACAGACAGATAAGACTTCAGAGACATGAGTGTCCCTACCAGTGGAGTACAGAGAAGAGATTCAGTACACTCACATTGCTGTGCCATTGGGAATGCTGGCTAACCTGAGATAGCAAAAAATTCCCAGAGTGGGCTGGCTAAAAGAATCATCAAGTGTTCCTCTCCCTCAGGAGCCATCAGCTGCAAGTGTCCTGACTGGACAGAGGTTCAGCTCCATACAGGCCCCTTTGTCATCCCGTAGGGTCACTGACTCTCAAAATGGCTGTATGTAAGGATCTTGTCAGAGGCTTTGAAAACATCCCATTGCCCAGCCCGACTGCACACCTGTTAGGGAACCACTGAGGTGGGTTTGCTCCAAGAGATGACCATAGACTGACGGCTGTGTGCACCCTCAGCCTCCAGAAGGGGAGCTGGGGAGGAAGCTCACAACCACACACGCTGCTGTTCCCAGTCCCTTGTCAAGGGCATGATCCCTCGTCCACACTCTGCTTAAGAAAGAGCTGGTGGCCACAAGGCTAAACTCTTCATCCAAGGAGAGAAGTTTTGGAGCGGAGCAAGCTGGTTCCATGACTAGCCATATAAGAGCAGCCTCCCTCCCTCCAAAATTACTTAAAACAAGGATTGTCTACACGGCAGAATTATGTTATATAGGTAATTCTTTATGCTGTTCAGAAATCCTAATGCTATTTTCAAACTACAAACAAGGAACTATATGTTTTTTTAAAAACTTTGCCATATATAAGGGGTTGGAGAGATGGCTCAGAGACGGAAAGTGCTGGCTTCTCTTGCATAGGACCTGAGTCTGAGTCCCAGCATCCACTTGGTGGCTCACAACCACTTGGTGGCTCACAACCACTTGTAACCCCAGTTCCAGGGGCTGTGCTGCCATCTTCTGGCCGCTCTGGGTACTGCATGCACATGGTACAGACACACATACAGCCCACCACAGCCACACTCCCAAGCCTGTCACTGCCACTGTGCAGCTCTGTTCTGCCATCTTCCCTGCCAGAAAATGTTTATTGTAAAACAGTGCTCAGTCTGTAAGAATGAAACTGCATTACCACAAAGCATTATGCCTCAAAGCGGCAGTGCCCAGTGACAGTCACAGCTGGTGCAGGCATCTTCGTTACTTTTCTTGATGCTCTGACTGACAGAGGCAACTTCAAGCCTTCTTTTTGGCTCTCCGTTTGAGAGTGCAGTCCATAACAGCAGGGAGGGCCAAGGGGCAGAAGTCACGGACAGCTGGTCACACCGCAGCCAGAGTCAGGAAGCAGAGAGATGAACTCTGGGACCAAGCTTGCTTTCTCCTTTTAACTCAGTGCAAGATCTCAGCCGGTGTGATTGTACCACCCACGTGTAGGGCAGCCTTTCCACCTTAGTGGCGTGGTCTAGAATCTCCCACTCAGGCGTGCCCTGAGGTTGTTTCCCAGGAAGCTGGAGATGGCAGCCATCACGGCATGGGGCCGGACACACATAGAAATGGTTCATCGTTAGCTAACTGGGGCCTGCAGTACAGTGGGTGCTGGGAGGTGGGGGTGTTAGTTCTGCCCCCCTTCTTCTGTTCCCTGTCCTGGCTGCAAGCTCTCTCTATTAGAGGGTGAAGCAAACCCACGTGATGACTGGACATGGCACTCAAAACCTCCCTTTATCAGCTTCATCAATGTCTCCCCCAAACAGCAGAATTTTAGACCCTTTCAGCTCAGGCCTCCACGGGCCCTCAGCTGCTGGTGACCCCACAACTCCCACGTTAGTGTTTGCAAAGCAGCTGCTCACACTGCAGCGGGCAGGTTACCCTGCCCAGGACTGCCTCGTGCCCTGAGAACAGAGCCTGACTTAGGAGGCTGTACCAAAGGAGACATGCCAAGTTGACTTCCACCCTTCACGCTGTGAGCTGGTGTTCCCCAGGAATGTACTCAGAGACCTCTTGTCCCCTCTGGTCCCCTGCTCAGTTCTTCGTGCTCGATGTCGTTTCCGTGCCCCGTGGACCTCCAGCCCTGGGGTGGGAGTCATGCAATGTAAACCACTTTTAGGAGGGGAGGGGGCAAGATTTCTCAATCTGAGAGTGAATCTTTAACCCGGGAAGAAGAGCGGAATGAGCTGGAGGCTGGTGTTCCTCTATAGAGAGGAGTGGGCCTGAAATGTCCTGTGTAGCATCTGACTGCACAGGCGATCACACTGCTCCCAGGCAAGCTTTGTAGGACACTTTCGACAGTGAAACAATTCCTTTAATTACATTGGCACCGGCAGGCTCACGGCAGGACTCCGGGCCGCAGAACATTAACGACCTGCTTCCCCGGGAGCTGCACTGCCTCTGGCCTGGGAGTCCCTTCCTCGAACATCAGTGTGTTAGTGTGGAGAACAGGTTGTTCCAGCTCTTTTGTGTCACGGGTATTCATTTCCTGTTTGAGCGTCATGAAGTGGGGGATCCTTCTGTGTCCACTGTTCTCATCCCCAGATGTGCTTGCTGAGCTGTGTGACCCCATCACATCTGTATTACGCGTCATAAAGTGTCAGACAGTAAGTTGTGCTCTCCTTCAGTTCCTTTCCTCCAAAACCGCCTTGACCGGTTCCAAGGCTCTACATGTCCAATTTCCATGGAGGGTGCATCTGCAGATCTTTGTGGGGAAGGCATACATTTCAGTAACACTGGCCGAGAAGCCCTGGACTCATGGCTCCTGGGCGCACAGAGCGGATGCGGGAGCAGATGGGGCATCCAGAGATGAGCTGTTCTGTGTAGGTGCCATGCGCATGCAGATGCTTTTTTAAGTGAGAACAGGGATGCGGTGGGAATGGCTCAGTGGGTCAGAGCACTTGCTGCCCCAGTGTGAGGGTTTGAGTTTAAATCCCGCAGCACCCATGTAAAAGCTGGGTGGAGTCATGCCTGCCTGTAACCCCAATACTATGTGCTGCAGACATGGGGGAGTGGGATTTGCTGGTTGATAGCCTCACTCCCGGTTCAGTGAGAGAACCTGTCTCAAGGGAAGGGGGCAGAGAGTGGCAGCAGCAGGACAGTCACGGATCATCTGTCATCCACACGCTTGCACACGGGTGCACCTACACATACATGTGCTCACAGTCACGGATCATCTGTCATCCACACGCTTGCACACGGGTGCACCTACACATACATGTGCTCACAGTCACGGATCATCTCTGTCATCTACACGCTTGCACACGGGTGCACCTACACATACATGTGATCACACCCCATACTCACATACCACACTCACATACACAAACTTTTTATAAGAAAAAACAAATATAGGAATAGAGATAGAAGAAAGGGCAACAAAGAGCAATGGAAAGATTTTGATCAAAGGGTATGAACTTTCAGTTATAAGACAAATTATGAAATCTAAAATGCAGTTTGGTGAGACTGTCAATAATATGATATTTTTATATTTAGGGGTTGTTTAAAGAGTATATCATAAGCATTATCACAAAAAAACACAAAATTTAGAAAGGAAAGAAAGGTAACTATGTAAGATTCAGGATGTGTTCATTCCTAATGTATATGAGTGTCATAAAATGAATATATTTACATTTTAAATATATATAGTTTCATTTACCAGTTATATATCAATAAAGCCGAGAAGAGGAAAAGGAGAACATATACTAAGAATTCAAGTTTCTCACAAAAGGGCTCATAGAACCTTAGTTTAAAAGAGGACACTGGGGCTAGAGGAATGGCTTCATGTTTAAGAACATGTCCTGCCCTTTCAGAGGACCTGAATTCAGTTCCCAGCACCCCCTTCTGGCCTCTTCAGGAACTGCACTCACAGGAGCATATACACACACACATACATACATATATACATACATACATACAAGGCATACACATAAATAAAAATAAAAGGAAAGAGAAAAGAACTTGGGACTATAGAGGCAGCTCCATGGTTATAAGAGCACTTACTGCTCTTCTAAGGAACCTGAGTTCGATTCCCAGTGCTCACACAGGGTGACTGGCTCATAGCTGCCTGGACTCCAGCTCCTGGCACTTGGCACCCTCTTCTGACCCCTGAGGGCTTCTGCATTCACTTGATGCTCTTAATATACACTCAGTCACATGCACATATGCATTAAATAAGAGGGGTTTTTGTTTGTTTTTTGAGACATGGTTTCTCTGTAGCTTTGGAGCCTGTCCTGGAACTCACTTGGTAGGCCAGGCTGGCCTCAAAATCATAGAGATTTATCTGGCTCTGCTTCCCAAGTTCTGGGATTAAAGACGTGCTACACCACTGCCCAGCAAGAATAAATTTTTTAAAGAACATGGGAACCAAGGTTTCCTTCCCAGCATCAGAGGGGACTAGCTAGCTGTAAATCCTCAGGGCTTCTGCACAGCAAAGGAAGTGATGGGCAGAGTATGACCTGGAGAAACATGACCTGATTTGGAAGCACCAGGCCCAGCATGAGGGCTGTTGAGCTCAGCAGGAGCACATACAGAAGGTGATTCTGAGTCATCCCTCTGGACTACACAAAGCTCTCAGAATCAACACCAGACACAAAAAAGAAGGCTTTTAAGTTTCTCTGCTCCCCTCTGGGAAGAGGAATGAATTCCTATAAGTGGGCTACGTCTCCACAGTGAAAGTTATATTGCCATAAGGATGCCCGCCAGGCCTGCCTGGGGTGTGAGCTGTCATAAGGATGCCTGCCAGGCCTGCCTGGGGTATGAACTGCTCTCAGAATGACCTTAAAAGCACCTGAGGATCATTTCCTGTAGTAACTCAGAGACTGTTCTGTGGGGCACTTAGGGACCTGTGGGAAGGGGAAGTGCTGAAGGCTGTACTTGGTGGATACAAGAGCTAAAGTGGCTGTGCTCGACAGTAGAGGACACGAGGGTGTTATATGACATCATCCTTGGGGAAATGGGAACAAATGTCTACTCACCCTAAATAAGGAATGACAGCAGACCAAAGCACAGATACCACCAGAATCCACCTTGGTGAAGCCATGAGGGTTTTTTTTAGGTTGCTTATAGGGATATTAGTGAGGGCTTACTTACAGAAGCAGAAATGACTCAATGACAGCTGCCCACACCAGCATGGTGACAGCTCACAAAGCATACTGAACAGCCTACAGGCGACTGGTGGGTTGGGGAGTGCCCTTTCCTGGTGGTTCAGTTGGTCTACACCTCTCCCAGGCAGCTCTCTCTGTGTCTTCCAGGACACTGGGCTTTTCTCAGAGACTCTCAGCCATCTTTACTGTTTACTCCTGGAGAAGGCAGGGCTTAGGCAATCTGCTCGGTTTTAGGGACTTCCTAGAGCTACTTTGAGTTGTTTACTTCCTGCCTTGATGAGCTTCCCTGCAGGATAGGGTGTTTGCCCTCCCCTAGAACATCCTGTTGTTCCTTTTCCCCGGAACTCCTGTGTGTTAAAGAGCTTGGTTTCCATGGAAGAGGAAAGTTTTAATCTTGTAGGAACTGTTAACCAATAGAGGATGTGAGAAGGCTGACAGAGGACTGTAGCGTGGATTCTAGTTGGTCTTAATAGTTAAAAACCCAGAGTCAGATAGAGGGGTTAGTGTCCAAGATTGGAGAAGCAGAGAGCCCAGACACTGGAGAGTTCTTTTACCTCCAACAATGCTCAGACCGAAGAGACAGTCCTGGCCTTGGACAGCTTCTTCAGACTGCATCTGTCTCCACCAAACCTCAGACTGCCTGAGCTCCTGTCTCCTTCTGCCTTATATTCCTCTCTCCGCCCAGCCATATCGCTCCTGTCTCCACCTCCATAGTGTTGGGATTAAAGATGTGTGATCCCAAGTGCTGGAATCACCTTTGTGTGAGCTCTGTTTCTCTTTTAGATTGTGTAGCCCAGGGTGGCCTTGAACTCACAGAGATCCATCTGCCTCTGTCTCCCAAATCCTGGGATTAAAGGTGTGTGCCACCACTGCTTGGCCTCTAGTGGCTGAGCTCTGCACTCTGATCTTCAGACAAGCTTTATTTGTTAAAACATAAACAAAATATCACTACAGGGTACTTAACTTAGTCTAAAGAATTGTTCCAGGGACCTCTATTTCCCCAGCATCCAGCGCCTCAGCTTCATTCATATGAAACCACACATGGACACCTGCATCTCCAGGGCCCTGTGTCCCTAGGTGCTGTGCACAAGCTGGAGAGCAGCCTTTCACCTCAGCCCCCAGACAGGGGACATCCAGATGTGGGCTTGTAGACTCCAGAAATGTGGAAATCCCCATATGAACTTGATCACTTCAAGTTTTTTTTTTTTTTAAAGTTACGTGTGTATGTTCTGTGTGGGAAGGTAAAGGGGATACACATGTGAATTAGTGCCTGTGACGTCCAGCAGAGGGTGCTGGATGCCTTGATGCTGGAGTCACCCACGCGTGTGACCTCACAATGTAGCTGTTCATTATTAGATTTGTCAGCGGCTCAAGAAACCAGCAGTCTCCGCTGACTGCAAAACAAGGACATGAGACTTCAGGAGCATTCTTCTGATACTTTCCAGGAATGTTTCATTATCTTCACGCTTCTGCATATTAGTGCCAAGGGAAGAGGCTTTTCGCCAGGGCCGCTGCTGCACAGTGGCCTTGGCAACCGATTGTGTGCGAAGAACTGCCTTTGTATTATTCAAAATAATTGTCTATAAATTCTGTTTTCTTCAAAGTTACTGACAGGGTCTTTGGGTCAAGGTTCACGTGACTCTGAGAACCTGTCAATCTAGTTCAACTTGGAAAGTCTGAGAACAGTCACATCCTCTTGGTGTGCACACCCTCTTGGTGTGCACACCCTCTTGGTGTGCACCTTCAGGAATATCATGCAAGCGTTGCTCTCCAGCATTTTGTTTTGGGAGAGCCCCTGAAGTTGCATTAGCAAGTACATCATATGTTATTGCTCAGTACTGGAAAACAAGACACTCAAAAAATGTCATCAAGAAAATGCAGCTGATTTGGGGTTGGGTTTTTTCTTTTGAAGACCTTGGGTCTTCCCCTGGGTGGAAGAGATGATCAGAGGCCTCTGGGACTGTCCCCAGGGCTCTGGCTGTGGGTCACCAGGAGCTAGGCAGAGGCTCAAGTGACTTAAGCCCCATGCTTTTGAAAACCATCATCTGAATGACAGGAACGTGGAGATTGTTTGTAAAGGTCTCTTGACAGCCAGCTCAGTCTAGAAGTCCTCCATGATCGGATGCAGAGATCCTCACAGAGGGATGCCCAGCCCCTGATGAGCTTCTCTGAGAGCAGCTGGGGATGTGAGGTTCCACTATATGCAGCCTCCCCAGCCTCTGTCTCTATTCTGCAAAGATAAAAGACTGGGCAAACTTCTTCTTTTCTCTAAAATGACAGCTATAAGCTAAAGTTTGGGCATTCTGAGCTGCAGTTTGGCAGAACAGTCCTGCCGCTTGGCAAAGCCCCTGTTTATCATCTGGATAAAGCAAAACACCCCACCCGTCCTGCCTCCCACTCCTTACCTTCCTGGTCAGCCCCTTTTTAGTATCTATGGCCCTGCCAATTACCTAGGGAAAAAAAAGACTCATCTGTCCCCATGGAGGCTCCCAGCCTTTTCAGAGCTCAGACCTTGAACTGTTGACTTTATAAATGAAGCCCTCCATCCCCTCAAAGGAGCAAAAGGATGTTCATGGGAATACACGTCTTTCCTATGTTAACACTAGTGAGAGCTGACACTGTGCTGAGTACTATCCCAAGTGTGTGGGTGCGTGACCCCTCTACAGATGGGGGGAAGGGGAAGAGGGTAGGTACTGAGTGCGTTCAGCTCTGGTCAGAGGTGAGAAAACATGCACACAGTCATCTCTCCAAACGGTCTCCTCAGAGCTTCTCCTGGGAGATATTTTTGGTTATGTGCAGATGGAGCTGATTTTTCTCTTCAAAATCCCCAAGTCCTGCCTCATAGAGGATGCTGAAGGGAAATAAGAAGTGACCTCCCCAGCCGTGTACCCCTGTATGCATGTTTGTGACCGGCTCACTCTGGAGGTGGTGTTTGGAAGCCAACGTCCTGAAATAAGCACCCCGTTGGGTGGCCACAGAATCCCAAGACCCACAGGGGTCCTTGTGGTCGGCATCTACAGACACCTGGAGCCATAGTGGAACCTGGCTGTTTGGACACCTACTGGATACCAGCAGGGCATTTGAATTCCTCCCAGGTGAGTGAATTCAGGGACTTGGAGGAATTCAACCCAAGAGACTTAGGAACTGGGGGCACCGCTGTCTCCTGGAGTACAGGACTAATTTACAACTGAATGGCCTGTGTTCCTTCCCAGGGTTTCTGTTTATTTTTCAAGTAGAACATCAGTAGCCTTTTCTGAGATTTATATTTGAGCGGAAATGCACTGACTTCATGTTTTACAGGAAAAACATTAAATTCTTTCCATTTTTGTCATTCACAGCCCTTGAATTTGCATCCATGTGCATCTTTTCAGAGTTTGTGTTTATTTTTGGCATGGGCAAGAGAGCCCATTTCTAGGGCAGCATTTGCTCTGGTCTCTTTATATTGTCCAAATCTTTTCCCTAATGCAACACAGTCCAGAGAATTATGATCTTTCAAACCCTTCTGTGCACATATGATGTGTGAGACATGCTTGTGCAGGACCTTAGCTCAGTGCCCAGCACCCATGTTAGGCTGCTCACAACCACCTATAGCTCCAGCTCCAAGGGATCTGATGCCCTCTTCTGGCCTCTGTAGGCACTGTACCCACATGTGCGTACACGCACGCACACACCCGCCTGCACACCCATACACACACATACATACATAAACATTTAATAACTAAAAATAAATTATGAAAATCTGTAGAAATCAGAGCGCAGGATGACCGGTAATCATTTTAGACACAAAGATACCAAAATTCACAGAAGCAAAGAGACATGTTGTGGTCCCAGAGATAATGAGGGGTGGGGTTGGATCTGTCACTTGATTGTGCGTGTATTGGAGTTTGTCTGGGCACACTTGAACTTTTCTTTACCTGGGGGGGTGGGGGTAACAGGAAAGACTCCCAGCTCTCATCCAGACACCTTCTTCCTGCTATGAGATGTGTGTTTGTACTATGAGCCTCATCAAAGCCCTGTAGTGTGGCTGAGGGAGGAAGCACATGGCGGGACCACACTGGGGATTGTTTCAAACCTGTGTGTCTTGACTTGGCAGAGAGAGAAAGGTGAAAGACATAAATGTTAAAACCCATGTGAATTTTCTCTACAAAGTTTTATGAACCCAGAGGCTTCAAGTGAGCTTCGGCGGCTCTCTCCCCAGTGCTCATGTGTTGCTGGGCTTTTCTTGGCTGGCTTGTCTGAGATTTTACAGACTGCAACACCTCCTCCTGAAGCCGGTAATAGAAACCGGCGGTGCCGTGTGCCAGTCTCTCCCTCTGCCTTCCTCTCTGCATGGAGCCCCGCGTCTCTCTTCTAAAAGGATGCCTGGGTCACCTTCTAATTGGGGTGCTTCTATCCAGGAACACACAGAGGGCAGATTTGGGGTCTCTATCACCTGCCTCCTGCCATCTGACTCTCGGGTTTCATCTCGGTCCAAGACTTTGGCAGGAAGAACATCGCTTGTTCTGGTAACCTTAACAATTAAATTTAACAATTTAACATGATCATTTATTACTATAATCCTTTACCAAAGGCTGCCTGTTGGTTACTAGGGGTGTTTTTCAGTCAAAATGGATCATTTTTGTCCCAACTTGTGCATGAGTTTCCAGTTTGTGTTTTCTGTATCTGTGTTGAGAAGGGAACTATGAAGGATATTTCATAGACTATGGGAATTACGCCTCTCTTTGTTGACTGCTTCCCAGAAACAGGTGGGGTGCTGTGTCTTGCTTCTACTGATGAAGCAAAGGGGGTGCCCAGCATGTATTGATAAACTGCCTTCTCTGACGTTGCCCTACCTCTGAGACTGCACCTTGGGGAGGGAATGTCATTGTATGTTCAAGGATGTTAACTTAATCCAAACTAACCCTACACATATGTTTGTGAACAGCAACTGCTAAGACATGTATGTTCCGGGGCACTTTGTGCTTGTGATCAGCCATTTTGGAATGTTACTTTCCTCACTCAGCAGGGACTGTGGGGATTCCTCGGGGTCCTGAAGCCAAAAGTAAAATCCCCAGGTTTTCTGCTTACTATTTTATTTTATTTTTTATTTTAATGCTCCTTATTCTCATGCAAAGCGATGTTTCTTTATAACATTTCTATGCATGTAATTAATTTTTTCTGTTTTTAAAGATTTATGTATTTTTATGTGTGGTATGAGTATTTACCTGAAGGTTCGTTTGTGCATCACATGTATGTTTGGTGCCTGTGGAAGCCAAAAGGAGCCGCCAGGTCTCCTTGAGCTGGCGTTGCAGGTGGTTGTGAGCTCCCTGGTGTGGATTCTAGGAACTAAAACTCAGGTTCCTTGCAAGACAGCAAGCACTCTTAACAGAGGAGCCATCTCTCCAACCCCTCAAATATCTCTTCAACAGATCAAATGACCTTTGCCTCTCTTATCAACACAAATTAAAATTACAGTTCAAATTAAAATTTGGGCTGATGTTCAAAGATTAGACCCATTTATAGCAGAGATGCTGACAATTTACTACCCATAAGTAGGGATAACACACGTGAAATTAAATTTCCCATCACCTGTGGAAGGGTACCCAGACCTTCCAGACCCATGACTCTGTGCCTAGGTGTTTATCCTGTAGATACAGATGCTTGCATCCAATGGATCCTGTGAAAAGCCACTCTTGAACATTGCTGTAATAGCAAATTAGAACAATCTAGAATACCAGTCAGTAAATAGGGCACAGGTTAAAAAAAGTTATAGAATAGCCATCAAGTGATATATTTATGAACCCCTACGAAGGAGCAAGAAACCTGCTTGCTGTGGTGTCTAGGGTGGGCTCCTGTGAGAGTCCCCATGCAGAATAGTCACTTCTGCGGAGCAAGGGTCTTGTGTGTACATAAAGGAGACCCGTCACTTTGCTTGCTGTCTTGGTCCCTGTTCTATTGCCGTGAAGACACCATAACCAAGGCAACGTATGAAGGGAGGAATTTATTTGGGGCTTTGCCTACAGTTTTAGAGGGTTAGTTCACGGTCATGATGGTGGGCACCATGGCAGCAGGCAGGTATTGGAGCAGCTGCTGCTGTCTTACATCTTATCTCAAAGGAAAAAGCAGAGAGATGGAGAATGAAATGGGGGGTTTTGAAACCACAAAGCCCACCCCCAGTGACACATCTCCTACAGGTACATACCTTATAGGTGGATATTGGGGGAGGGTGCCAGCTCACACACAAAAAAAGACACAGAGACTTATAGTTAACTATAAAAACTCAGTCAATAGCTTAGGTATGTTTCTAACTAGCTCTTATAACTTAAATTAACCCATTTCTATTCATCTTCTTTCTACCTGTGACTTTATCCCCTTTTCTCTGTACTGCCCATGCTGCTTTCCTGCTTCCTCCGTCACTGGCTGGTGACCCTTGGCATCTCTGCCCTTCTTCCCAGTGTCCTCTCTGCCCCCCAAATCCTGCCTATTGTCTGTTCAGCTTTTTATTAAGCCAATTTGAGTGACAAATCTTCACAATGTATAAAAATATTATTCTACAACATTTCTCCCTTTTTGTCTGATTAAAAAGGAAAGGTTTTAACTCCAACATAACTATATACAATGAGAACTATTATCAGGTAAGAATTATGTTTACAATGTTCAGTTCAGACCATTAGTATTTGACATATTTGGAGAAAATACTCTATTATTTATTCTCTCTTGATGAGTCTAAAACTCTGTGCATAATTTACAAAAACTATAACTATCTAGTTTTTAACTCCATCAGAGACCCAGAAGGATATAATATTGTCTGAGTAAACAGGAAATGCAGTACAAACAACTTCCCAAACTAAAAGAAACAACAGAAAGAGCTGGCTGCCTGGACAGTCACCCAAGATTCTCTGCAATGCTGGGGCATCCATCTTTGGCCTATAGGCCTAGAATATCTGACAGACTTTTCTGTGAAACAGGAATTTTTGAAGGATTGTCCTACCTTGTCTTGGCAAAGTTTGACAGTAGCTTCTTTTGTGTCCCGTTGGTCTAGTTTAGACAGCATATGGTCAGCAGTTGAGGCAAGGACCCAAATGGCTAGCTTTTGCTATGAAGCAAGTAGACTCCATATGGAAGTTCTTTGATGCCCATCATCCTTTTTTTTTTTTTTTAAGTATATTGATGCCATCAGGAGCAGACATGTCTCATTGTCAAGAAAAACCTTCTGTTATTAAAACATTTTAAATGCCATATTCTGTAGGTTATTGAAATGATTGAAGATCACCTGTCTATCTAAAATGTATCTCTGTATAACCTTGAAAACATACCTAACATGACTATAAGTTTGATAGTTATAGTTTGCTATTAACCTGTATTTATTATCCTAAATTACTTTCAAAGACTACAACTTTGCATGACCTTTTAAAATGAGCTGCTTAGATGCAGTACCTTAAACAAGAACAAGGACACATACATGGTATAACAAAAATAACCTTAAATCTGTATCAGTCTGAAAAAATCCATACCAGTGTAAAATATTTGAGTTTAGTGCTTGTTTAAAAGCAGACTCAACAATCCACCCTTTTATCTCATTAGTTCTATACTGTATCCCCCCTTTTCTCTTCAGAAAGAGATCCTTGAATCTAATCCCTTTGTTTTAGCTTTTTTCCTGACCACACCAATAACAACTTGTAATCAACCCCCCTAAATGGTGACAAACATCTGTAACCCATCGAGTGACCAAAAACCATTCACCCCACCTCTTGGGAATGTGGGTGTCTTATTCTTACACTTCTCTCTGCTGTCTGGAGTGCTGGCATCTTTAGAAGACCCTGGTAAAACTTAGATAATGGTCAGATCCTGGGAGATTGTTCAGTCTCTATGAAATGGGAAAGTGAAAGGCTTGTCTGAAGTCCTGACTGGAGTAGTCTGTGAGACTGGAGCATCTCTTTCAGCAGCCTTGAAACTGTTCTGGATACAGAACTCTAAGAAAACTGCAATAGAAGCATTCTGAGAGGCCGATCACCTGAGCCACCCATTTTCATTGGTGTCTTGTCCCCTTGCTCTGAAAACACAAACTTTCGAGGGTAACATATATACCTGCATTAACACATGTGTGGAATGTGCAGTGTGCACAAGTCAAAGATGGTTTTGTTTTATGTTTAAGAAGATAATCTGTCAACTTTATAAGTCCACTTGAACTGTATAACCAAACTGTAATATAAATCTCTATGCATGCCATATGAAAGGATAGCATGTAATGATCAGTCATGAGGATTCTGTGGCCAACAAGATTTATCATGTCTCATCTCTTCTCAGGGCTGTTCCTATGTCACCTGCCTGTAGTATTTTTTGGCTTCTTGCCCCATGTTTGTAGCCAAAATACTCAAGAAGTCTTCCCTGGTCAAATTTGATCTCTATTAACCAGGAAGGAATATATATTTACATATATATAAAGTTTTTATATATATATTATATATCCCACATATATATGATATATATAAACTATATTTCTCTATGCCTGTTATACCTAATTTTTTTCCTTAAGACTACACACATTGTTAAACACATTGCAACCTATTTATAGGGTCTTTTTCTGTCTGAAACTTCTTTACTGTGTATCTGTAATCTTTCTGTCTGCATGGTTCAGCTCATGGCGCACTGGCTGCTCAGGCACGCAGGCAGCGGGCAGGAGATGTGACTAACATGAGGACCATGATACTAGGGTGTTGTGTTTGGTGCCCTTAGTGTGTGCTTAGAACATTTTTAAAAATCTTTTCCAGGTCTTATATGCATATACATGGCCAAATATTGAGCACCATTTGTAGGAAATTTGTGTTTTGGGGTCACTAGCTCACAAAAAAATTACATAGATACTTATGATTAATTATGAAATCTCAGTCGATAGCTTAAACTTGTTTCTACCTGGCTCTTATAACTTAAATGAACCCATTTCTATTCATTTGCTTTCTGCCTCGTGGTTTTATTGTCTTTACTCTGTACCGCCCATGCTACTTTCCTGCTTCCTCCATCTCTGGCTGGTGACCCTCTGCACCTCCACCCTTCTTCCCAGCATCCTCTCTGCCCCAAAAATCCTGCCTAGCTATTGGCCATTCAGCTTTTTATTAAACCAATCTGAGTGACACATCTTCACAGTGTACAAAATGTTTATTCCGTAACAACACCTTATAATCCTTCCTAAACAGTTCCATCAACTGAGAACCATCTGAGCGTGGCTTCTCTTCTGCCCCCTTGTGCAGAAGAGCATGGAGATGTAGGAAGAAAAGTCAGTGTCGTCAAGGCCTTTGAGGGAAGGAGGGTGTGTGCGCTGGCTGGTTTCGCTAGCGGTCTCTGTGGACCATACTCATTAACAGGAGGCTACACGCTCTTCTGCACGAGACACCTTGGCTCAGTAGTATACGTTGCTGCAGCTAAACCAAGGGCAGCTGATTTCCAGATCCACATGGCTAAATCTTCTTACTTCAGGTTACTTCTGACAAATAAAGAGTAAATGCTAATCTGCTGTATAAACAAGGGGGCAGAAGAGAAGCCACGCTCAGATGGTTGTTGCCTTCCTCCCCAAACCAGGGAGGCTGAAAGGCTTGACAGCTGCCAGGTTTAATCAAACCAAACTCACTGAGCCACATTGAACGGAGTGAGTCAGTTTGTGGGCGGAGCCAGGAGTCATGCAGACTACCTGATAGATGGAAATGGCCAAGGCTAGGCCAGGGATCTCAAGGCTAAGAACAGCCTGGACAGAGAGGCTGCCCTGCTATGCCAATAACATGCAAGAACACCCAGGTCAGAGAGGATGACCCACTATGCCCAAGCCAGGCAATAACACCCAGATAAGTCATTGAAAGGAAAGGCCCTAGGCACATGCAAATCCATTCTAGTCTAGAAACAGATTCTTCATGGGTCATGCTGTGTCATAGCCTTTACCTAATAATGCAGAACTCCAGTCTCCCACAAAGCTCCTTTCCTGCCACACACCAGCCCATAGGTTTCTGGAAGTTTCTAAGGCTAAGAGTCTTGCCAAAAGAACTACAGCAATAACAAGAACATGGACTCTGCATTTTCTCAGATTGTATTTTATTTTTTATTTATGCACATGTGTGAGGTTGGGGTGGGTGCCCATGAATGCATGTGCTACTGAGGCCAGAAGAGGGCGCCAGATGCCCTGGAGCTGGAGTCACTGATGGTTGTGAGCCAGCTAACAGGTGTTGGGAATCCACCGCTGGTCCTCTGCAAGATCTGTACCGGCAGATGGCATGGAGCCGTTTCTTCAGTTCTTGCGCCTTTCATAGAAATTATTATAAGATTATTTAGACTGTGCTTCTTGTTCACTCTTTAAAAATAATGTATTATCATTAGTGTGCATACATGTGTGTATGTGTACATGTGTACAGTGTGTATGTGTGTATGCGTGTATGCACACACATGTGCATGCAGGCACACCCATGCCACAGTGCATGCATAGGGGTGAGAGAACAATTTTCAGGAGTTGGTTTTCTCCTTCTACCATGTGGGTTGCACGGATCAGTCTCAGACCCCCCCTTCTCTCTTTTATTAAGACTTTTAATTGACATAATGATACGTTTGTGTATAGAACACTGAGTGCTAATTTAATATGCCTTGTGTATTGGTCACACTGGGGTCTTTAGCATTGTTGTCTCCTTAAATGTTTATTACTTCTTTGTATTGAGACTCATCAGCACCTCTCCTGGTTCTTTTTAAAATATGTAATAAATTGCTGTGACATGCAACCACCTGAATGTCCCATGGGCAGTTAGATCTTACTACTCCTATGTAATTGGACCTGTTATACAAGCTCTGCTTGATGTGAGATGTCCTTCTGTTTATGTGATGCTTTTATTGGTTAATGAATAAAGCTTTTTTTTTGCCAGTGGCTTAGCAGAATAAAACCAGGCAGGAAATCAGAATAGAGATAGAGAGTAGGTGGAGTCAGAGAGATGCCATGTAGCTGCCGAAGGGGGCAGACACCATGTAGCTGCCTAAGAAGCAAAAGGTAACAAACCACAAGACTCATGATAAAATATAAAATAATAGAAATTTTGTTAATTTAAGATGTAAGAGTTAGTTAATAAGGAGCCTGAACTAATAGACCAAACAATGTTGTAATAATACAGTTTCTGTATGAATATTCGGGTCTGGGCAGCCAGGAAATGAAAGAGCAGCCTCCGACTACAATGTCTACTCCCCCACCCTCTCAACCTCTAGTCGCCTCTGTCCTCTCTGCATCCGTGAGGCTGATTTTCGTTTCCATGTGAGCGGGAACCTGCAGTTCTCTTTCTGTGTCCAGCTTCTGTCAGTCAGTGTCACAGCCGCCAGTCTGGCTGGTGTTGCCACAGAGGGCAGGCTTTCATCTTTAGGGTTGAATAGTGCTCAGGTTTGTGCAAATTCTTGATTCTCTTTACCTATTCACCCATTAATTAAAGTCTCATCTGATTCCAAATCTTGACTATAATGGATAGTGCTGTAATAAGCATGGGCACACAGGCAACTTTTGATTCACTGATTGTATCCCTTTAGAACAACACCGTGGAACTTCTGCGCCACATGGTGCTTCTCGTTTAGATCTTGAGGGACTTCCATACACTGCCCTGTAGCACCTATATTTATTGACATTGTCAAGAGCCTGTAAGAGTCCCCCTTTCTCTGCATTCTCCTCAGCATTTTTAATCTTTTCATTCCATTTCATTTATTATTATTGTGGATGGATGCATGCATGTTACAACATCCTTGTGGAGGTCAGAGGACAACTTTGTGCAGTTGGGTCTCTCCTCCCACCACGGGGGTGTTGGAGAAGTCAATCTCCAGGTCCTCATGCTTGACAGCAAGCGCCTTTCTCTGCTGAGCCATCTCACCAGGCCAGTCTGTTTTGCCACAGCCGCTCTAACTCGGTGAAAGGATGCTTTGGAGCTTTCTCGTAGACTTGTCAGGGTTTATAAAAATTTTCTGGAACATCAAATAATTTGCCCTTTTTGCCCAATTTTTGTTTTTGTTTTTTTTGGGGGGGGGCTATTTTTTGGCTTCTATGCACTCTGGGTCTTAAAGCCTTGTTGGATGAACAGTTTATGGTTTATAGTCATTTCCTCCCTTCAGCGAGTCTCCTCACTTTGTCAGGTGTCACCTTTGTGTGCCGAAGGTCTTGGTTTAATTCCACTGGCCTATTTTGCCCTTGTTGCACATGTGTTTGGGGATCTTATTTAAAAAGTTATTGCCTTCATCACAATGTCTTGAAATGGCTCCTCTGGTTTTCAGTGTATTCATTGTTTCAGGTTATTTCCTTGGGTGTTTGATTGTGGTTCAGGGACTGAGAGATAAGGGCTTCATTCCAGCCTTGCATGCATGGATGCCCAACGCTGTCTCTTCTCTGCTGTGTTTCCAATACCTTCGTTAGAAGTGATTGTATGCAGGAAATGGCGGTTTCAATTCTGGGTTCTCTGTTCTATTCCACTGCCTTGACTTTTGGTTTTAGCCATCTCTTTGGGGGTATCATTGCTTTGTAGTATCTATCTCACTGTATTATCTATCCCACTGTATTGTGATACAGGGAGAGGCCCTGAGAAGTGGCCTTTCCCCAAAGCATATAGTTGGCTGAAGTTCTGAGTTCCATCTGCTTCTTACAGGGGACCACACCAGGAGTTCTAGGCAGCTCCTTCGTATCATGGGATGCATTTGTTGCTTTTAAAAATTAATCATAGTTTATGTGCATGTGGGGGGCGGTACATATGAGCCCCTGTCCTCATGCCATTGTGCATATGTGAGGTCAGAGGGCACATATGAGTCTTTTCCCTCCCTCTAGCATGTGGGTTCTGGAGATTGGGGAAAAAAAACAACAAAAAAAAACTTATCACTTTATGGTTCTTACTGTATCCAAAGCCTGCAGTTGATTTGCCAGTACATTAGGTATGTCCAGGTGCCTCATAAATTTTGGCTCCTTTAAGTAAGAAAGACAAAACCCTGAGCAATCAGTAACTCTCGGTCACATGGGCAGTAAAGGACAAAATGCAACCCAGCGGCTGGTCACATTCTGAGGGAACAGCAACACTTCTTCAGTGCTGTGAAGGGATCCCCAGAAATGTTTCTTTCCTGGGGGGCAAATACTTCACATGCTTGCAGACTTCAGTCTCTTATTCAGTTCCTCTTATTTCTGCCTCCTTAGTGGTGTGTCATGAAGTTCAGACGTGGCTCTACCAGAGAAGTAATGTCAGTGTATCGCCACCCTCAGGGGTCATTGGTGAAGCTGGCCAAGTGCAAAGACTTGAGTGTGTGGCCATAGTGTTTTGATGTCATTTTCTTATAACTATCGCACCTGCGTTTGAGTTTGGTTGTAGTTGTTTTGTCCATCTCTGTAACTGTATGTTAGCCAGTCTGGTTCATTTTCGTTAGAGAAATGGGACGGAATGAGATGAGCTATCACTCTGTCTCTTGTTATCAAAGTTTCCAACAAGATAATCATTCCACTTTCTAAAACATCCAGTAACTTTTGCTAGATCCCTGGGCACAGGCTGTAACATGAATTGTAACCCAGCCCTGCCTGGTTGGATTACACTTCTCTGCTAGACCTCTGGATGGAGTAAGTGCTGCTGGCCCCAAGACCAGCCCATCCAGGGCAGGGAAATCCTGGGGCTTCCTTCCACAAGGTGCCCTGTCTTGCTGCATTGGGGATCTGGGGACAGCTGGCTTCCTCATTAACATCTAGGACCTGAACAGAATTGTATACAGGCAGCTCTCACAAGGGTGCCTTTTCCATCCACTTAACCAGTCTGGCGTTCCTAGGTGAGGCTCTAACGAGGTTCTAATTACTTAGCATTATTCTTCAGCTTGAATTAGGATTCTCGTCTGTCTGGGGATGAAAACACACAATGTTTACCAGCTGAGTCATTCTGTGTAAACAGAAATTAGAAAAAGTGCTCACACAACCAGCTCCTGAAGGCTTAACAGTTGCTGTGTGCCGCAGAGTGGTGGCTTTTATAAAGGGAAGAGTGTGGTTATTTCAGGTTTTCTTCTGATTCTGTGCTTTGGGGGCTTCCTGTTGCTTCAGTTTTGGATGGAGCAACAGGCCTAACGTGCAATAAGAACACCACGGGGGGCTTCTGCGGGCCAGGCTCTAACCCAAGGATGCTGTCCACGCACAGACGCTGGTGTTGGCTTGTTCCTTGGTTGAATTTGGAATTTTTTTCCTTTTAATCTGGAAATCTTTATGTTCTCCAAAGAGAATGTATTTTTACATTCATATTTTAAAAAGTAACAAAAGCTATTCCTCCACCAGAAGGGCTTTAGCGTCCGTCCTTACCAGACGTGAGGGAGTCTCCGTCAGTGTCTGCATACCACAGCTGCCTTGCTTACCAGAAAACCCCTTTCCCATGGTGCTTCCCGCTGACAGAGAAAGAGTCCTGAGCCTTCTGCTGGCTCATGGGTTCTATCTCTCCAAGCTGGGTGAGAAGCGTGATAATATGGTAGAATACCAACTATACAGCCCACTGTTAAGCAGGCATTTCTGTGAGTCTTTTCTGCATTACTAAACCACACAGAACTTAGTAGCTTAAACTAACAAGCACCTGCTGCCTCCCTGGGCAGGCTCAGGTGGGTCTAACTTCTCAGCCAGGGACCCTGTGCATCTCTGGCCACCTGGTGCCTGATAGCCTTGCTCACCTCTCTGAGGCTTGGTCCACCAAAGGTCTCCATCATAGAGAAGACCAGTGTGGGTCCACACCCATGGTGAGAGGTAGGTAGCAGGACCCCAAAGCACTGTAGCCGTTCTGCAGTATTAACCGTTGCTCGTCTAACAGGCTTCTGAGGACACAGTCTCTGGAATGGTTCTACAGCAACGTGAAGAGCCGCTTCAAGCGTTTTGGCAGCGCCAAGGTCCTGAAGAACCTGTACCGGAAACACCGTCTGGAGAGCGGCGCCTGCTTTGACATCCTAGGTACCCCACTGCCTGCTCCTCCCGAGGTGTTAGTGGCTGGGAATGAGGGGAGAAGGCTGGGCTTGGAGGCCCTGTTCTTTGGGTACACGCTCTTCATAGGGACAGAGAAACTGTTTAAATGGCAGGTTCTGGAAAGAGGGCAGGTGGCATGGAGTGTCACATTTTAACTAGGGTTTTGTTTTTAATGTCTCTGTGTGTATGTGAACGCACATGTATGTGGATGTGAGAGCACATATGTGCACACGCATGTGAAGGCCAGAGGCGGGCCTCTAGCCTCCTTCCTCAAGAGTTGTCTACCTTGCTTTTTGAGACAGGGAGGGTCTTTCCCAGGTCAGGAACATGTAGGCTAGACTGGCTGTCCAGGGAGCCCCAGAGGCCGAATTGTCTCTTCCCCGCCACCGTCTCCCCCAACCCCTAGTGCTGGGATTAAAGGCACGAACATCATGCTCAGCCTTTTAGGCTGGGAATCGAGCTCAGGGCCTCAACAAACACTTTCCCGGGTCATCTCCCCAGTGAACATTCCTGTAGGGGTTTTAATCATGGAATCTTAGAAGTCATCTGTGTGTGTCCCTGCACCTGCGCACACGTACGTGAGAGCCCAGAGGAAGACGTGTGTTCCCTCTCTAGCCCTCTCTCGTTCCCTTGACACAGGGTTTCTCACTGACCTGGCACCAGTCTGGTGGCCAGCAGGCCCCACCAGTTCCTCCCAGCTCCATTCTCCACAGCACTGGGGTCACAAGCACACAAGGCCACACCCAGCCTCTTACACGGATCTTGGGGATTTGAACTCAGGTCTTCATGCTTGTACGGCAGTGCTCTGACCACTGAGCCACCTTCCCAGCCTGCTGACAAAACACCAGAAAGTCATTTCCTCATAGAGGTGATGCCAGGTCCCTATCCTGCATTCTTCACACTCTGGGTTCTGTTTACCAGACTCAGAATCCAGCATCCTCGCAAAGTCACAGAGTGTCGGTGTCCTCCTGGGGAGCCCAAAGGGCACACTTCACCTACATTGTGTTTAGACAGAACAGAGGACAGCCAAGTTACTGGGATGAGAAATTGCACTCCTCGGTCCTCTGAAGACGGCCAGAAGGAGGAAGCAGTTGTCAGCTACATAGCTCTGTCCTGAAGAGTTTTTCTGCCAGAGTAGCTCTGCTCAGTGCTGCTGACGCGGGTAAATGCTTTTTATCCATGAGAATCAGGGAAAGGAAAAGAACCTTCCTCTATCTCAATTGCAGCTTTTTACCGTCATTATTTTACATTGCCGTGTTCTCAATGAAATCTTTGGCTGTGTCTCATCTAAAACTATGCCTGCCGCATAAATAACGGGGAGACAGGATGGAGGCATTGTGCTTGGGAGTCATGGAGCCTTTCATGATCCCAGTTAGACTCTTTCAAGCTTCTTGGGGAGGTGTGTTTAACCGAGAGAAGCAGCAGTCATACGAGGTCAAATGCAGTGACTTTCTTTCTTTTTCTCAGCTTGCATTACACGGATGCTTCTACAGTGGACAAGGGTGACAGACCATTAGTTCAGGGCAATTGTTCAACTTTTAGGAAAAATGCCATGGCCTCCATCTAGAGATGAGTGAGATGCCCCTTCATGCAACAGGGTACCGTCCATGTGCCTGTTTTTCTGGTACGGAGGGAGGTCAAGGGCCAAAGAGGTGACATGCTAAGGTGACACACAGGTACTGTGCAGACCTACAGACCAGCCTCATGTCCCCAGCTGAGGTGACACACAAATACTGTGCAGACCTACAGATCAACCTCACGTCCCCAGCTGAGGTGACACACAGGTACTGTGCAGACCTACAGACCATCCTCATGTCCCCAGCTTCACCCCGCGGCTCTGCCTTTACCCAACACTAGCTCCAAAGAAGGCTTAGTCCAACAGAGGCTGCTGTATCAGAGTGCACAAGACTGGGCAACTTAGGAACAGTAGAAACCTCTTGTTGGAAGGTTAAGAGTCTGGCAAAGCTTCTCTATCTCCCTCCCTCCATACCTTCCTCGTGTGTTTGTGTGTGTACACATGCATGCACGCATACACACACGTGTGCAAACAAGCACAGGCACGAGTGTAGTGCCTACAGAGTCTAGAAGAAGGCATCAGGTCCCTCAGTGCTGGAGTAACAGACTGAGCCTCCTGGTGTGGGTGCTGGGAACTGAACTTGCGTCCTCTGGAAGAGCAGTAAAGCTTTCTTAATCACGGAGCCATCTCTCCAGCCCCTTGGCAAGAACCTTCTTGCTGTGTCATCCAGGATGGAAGGGAAAAAGGCAGGAAAGAAGGAAGGGTCATTCATAATAAGCCAGCTTCCAAGATAACATTAGCCCACAGATATGGGGGCAGGTTCTCCCGATACCGTCAGGTTGAAGGTCAGAGATGATTGTGAGCTTGGAGAGAAAATATACTCAAGCCATAGCAGAAGATGCTGGAAGGCAGTTGTGGTTAAGCTGCACTGAAAACCATTGTGCAGAGAGAGATGTCGGGTCAAAGATCAGATCACGGTAGCATTTAAAGAGCCCATCAAACTCATCACCATGGGCAATGCACCAGCTCTGTGGCTCAAACGCATCCTTGCTCATCAGAGACCTTTCATGGCCATGCTCTTCTCTCCCCTAGGAGCAGGATTGTTTGAACCAACCCTGGGGAATGAAGGGAGCGATTCAGGAAGTGATTCGACTTTCTACAGGCAGTCGGAAGGTGAGACTGCTTTACGGACAGCCACTGGGATGTGGGAGGGCTGGAGAGGCTGTGGGGTCTACAGGCAGATGGACGGTTATGCCGCTTGACTAACAGGCACTGGGACGTGGGAGGGCTGGAGAGGTTGTTGGATTGGGGAGTTGTGATCCTAACTATGTTGTGATTGACCAATGAGAGCTCTGGAATTGGAAGGTAATAGTCAAGCCAGGAACCAATGCTTCCTGTGTGAAACTATTCCTGTAATTTACTAACATCTGTATTTTAGACCAACACCCTCATCAAAAAATTATAGCATGGCATCTAAAGCCTTTCTGGGGCTTGGTAACCATCCCCATCACACACATGTGCAGCTGAATGCCTGGTATGTCCACTATCTTAGAAAATACCTGAGTTCACACACTCGGCCTGTGGAGCAGGGCATCACAGGAACCCAGCCTAGAACCTAGGGCAGCAGAGTCACTCAGTCATGCTAGCTGAGAATGTGCGAGCCTGCTCTGTGTGCTCGGTCATACTAGCTGAGATTGAGTGAGCCTGCTCTGTACATGCCGTCATGCTAGTTGAGAGTGTGTGAGCCTATTCTGTTCACTCGGTCATGCTAGCTGAGATTGAGTGAGCCTGCTCTGTGCACGCCATCACGCTGGCTGAGAATGTGCAAGCCTGCTCTTTGAAAGTGCAGACCATGGTGAGAGTACATTGGGTACATGTCACAACACCATCTAGTGTTTTTCCTGTTAATATATACTAAAAATAAAACCATACCTCAGGACTGGTGAGATGGCTCAGCAGGTAGTGATGCCTATAGCCAAGCCTGATGATCTGAGTTCAATCCTGGGACCACATGGGAAGAAGAAAACTGACTCCCACAAGTTATCCATTGGGTGCCACACATATGCTGTGGCACAGAGAGAGACAGACACACACAGAGACACATACACACACACACAACACACACATACACACTATAATTTTCAATGTAATAATTTTTAATATTTTAAAAATTATTTTTAGTCCTTTTCCCAGGCTGGATATCCTGGAAAGGCCAGGTGGGAGACAGAGCGCCAACTCCAGGGAGCCCTTCTTGCAGTGACAAAGCCCTTCGCAGGTTCTCCTTTTGGGTTCTTATCGAGACTTCCAGGGAGTGCACTCAGGCCTCCAGACCATGGTGTGCAGTCGGTCTGTCTGTGGTGACCGCCAGAGTGGACTTGGAGCACACATTCCCACCTGAGTGCACCTTGACCTTAGCTGGGCTTGTTTCACAGAATTTCTTATGCTTTCTGAATGCTGCGTGCTGGCCACATTGGTGTCTCTAGGGGTCTAGAGAGCTTGGTGAGCCATGAATGGAGGAGTAGATAGGCTCATACTTTGTCCCATTTCACAAATAACTTTCAGCAGCTACAGGAGACGGGCGTATGCTAACAACACAGGACTGCATTATAAATGGCAAAAGGAGAATAAAATTAGAGAGAGAGAGAAAGAGAGAGAGAGAGAGAGAGAGAGAGAGAGAGAGAGAGAGAGAGAGGCATCCATCTCCTTCAGACACACGGTGCTGTGGCTGATGCAGCTTGCCTGAGGCACGTGTGGGGAGAAGAGACTTTGCCACAAATAATAGCATGTCCCCTGAATTCCTGCTGCAGGCTCAGTTGGTGAAGTTCTTGCCACACAGTGTGAACTCCCGAGCTCAGTCCCACGTAAAAGACTGAGTGCGGCAGCGTAAACTTTCTATCCCAGTTCAGGAGGTGGAGGCAGGAGGATGCTGGTCCTCACCTGCAAACTGTTCCAGCTGAATCCCTGAGCGCAGGTCCAGCCAGAGGCCCTAGCTCAAAAAACAGAGGACAGTTCTGGGAGTCGACCTCTGACCTCTTCACACACACACACGTGTACACGCACACACACATGCGCACACACTGTTGTGCTATTTTAAAAGATCATTGTCCTGCAAATGCTTTCTCAGTAGTACTGGATGGCAATAGTAATGTGCTGTCTCCTTGTGTAACCTTGGGCAAATTACCCAGCCAGTGTGAGTGTCAAAGGTCCCTCTGTGCTATGTGACCACACGGCACCACATTGAATTGCCACAGTGACTACAGACGTGCAGCTCTCTGACCACACGGCGCCTCACTGGATTACTGTCATGATTAGAGATGCGGAAACCCCAGCTGGACCCCAGCACGTGCCTCTGCTCAGTCATCAATAGTGGTCTATGATGGTTTACTTTAAGCCATGTTCATAGCCCAGTGTCTTTGGAACATTCAACAGTTTCTACCCATGTTATCACCATGGTGGAGTGTACCAAACAGGAATGAGAATGTATGCTGTCTGAGAATGTGGACAAAGAGACCTTTCTTTCTGACAGCCTCCAGAACCGTCTCGCTCACACAGAAGGATACCAGAAGGCAGAGATGGGAGAGGGAGACACATGGCGTGGGATGTGGGTGATGGTGGAGGTGGTGGTGAGGTGGATGCCGAGGACAGTGGGCTCATGTTCCATCCTGAGCAGCTCGAGTGTGTCCCAGAACCCCAGGATTGTAAGCAGAAAAGTAACCCATGTGGCATTTGTGACCCGTTCTGTATTCTTTCCCTTCCTAGGACACAGCATGATGGACACCTTGGCTGTCGCCCTGCGCGTGGCAGAAGAAGCCATTGAAGAAGCTATTTCCAAAGCGGAATCCCACGGGGACAGCCTGGTAGGACCTCCTTCCTATGGTGGGGCTGGGACGGGGTAGCAAGTGGGAGCATACTGACTGTCACAGCAAGTGCAGAGGGCCAGGGGTCCGCATCACTCTAGCCTCAGCAAGGTGTGTGTGGCCTCCTTTGTACTGCTGCCAGGACCGCTGTGACAACGACCCCTCATTCCCATTCTCTTCCTCCACAGGACAAGCAGAACGAGGCCAGCTACCTGCGGGACCACAAAGAAGAGCTGACCGAGGAACTGGCCACCACCATCCTGCAGAGGGTAGGGTAATTCATATGGTCACAGGGTCCAGGCCAGGGGCTGGAGAGCTGGAGGGTAAACTCAGGATGGACTCATTGGCTGATACCATGACCAGAGTTAGAGCAGAAGGAAGCAAGCCACAGAATCCACTCTGTCTGCTGCCCGCGCCTTCCTCACATGGGCGTGGCCAGAGCATCAAACCCTTGGCAGAACTCAGGGCAGAGGCCGGAGAAGGGCATATTTCCCATGGACAGGAAGACTAGAGAGACGCCTGAGAAGGGTTGTCAGTAAAGTATCTTGATAAACTTCAGCCTTTGCTCACAGCCACAGAGACTCAAACCCCATTCACACAGCAAGGACACCTCCCTCCTGAGGGCACCCAGAGGTGTCGCCCAATCCTGGGTCAAGGACAGGGATAGCTCCACCTGCAGCTAGAAACCTGGGAGCTAAGCTAACAGATGGTCTCCCCTGGAGCGTTAGAAGGTAGGAGACAGCGCTGGCCAGCCCTGCGGGGGGCACGAGGAGAATCCTGAAAGCCAATAGACAAATGCAGCTGATCTCACCCTAGAAATGGGAGGAGAGCCTTGATTGGGCCACCTCTCTGCCTCAGCAGGCACCTTCATTCATGACTGCCCTTCTCATGACTCGGTCATCGAAAAGCCCACTGAGGGCCGGGAGACCACTCACTCCAGTAAAATGCTCACTGCACACCCTGAGTGGCTTGTGCCTTTCATCCCAGGATAATGTGGGTCCCTGGGGTTCACTGGGCAGCCAGCCTAGCCCAGTAGGCAAAATACAGGTTTAATATGAGACCCTGTTTGAAAATAAAGAAAGGATAGAGATCAAAGAGACCTCTGCACACGTGTGCACACACAAACATGTGAACAGATACCCACTGAAGAATTCCATCTTGGTGCTTCAGGGTTGGTCACGTTCTCAGCTGCCCCATCTGTAGACATTAGGGGCCCAGAGGAATCTATACCCATGGGCCCACTAAATGCATACGGCTGTGCCAGCACAGCTGAGGGCAAAAAGGGACCTGGGTGTATGCCTCTCCCTGAGCCTTCTAGATGCTTCCTCCAGTCAAGACCCGCAGCCAAAGGCACCAGGCCTGTGTGCTGTGCAGCTTTAGCTGACACATGAGTCTCGCTGGTCCTGTATTCTCTCCTATCAAATGCAGAGGACAGTGTGCATCTCCCAGAATTCCTCTGTAGTCCCCAGCACGGAGTCTAACATGGAGTGAAAGTCACTTACATAGAGAACCTGGGAAGTCAGAAAAATACCACAATCAGCCATTGATAGCCACGGGCTCCTTATATACAGGTTCATTCAATCAAGGATCTAAAACATATAGGGAAAGGAATTCCAGAAGGTTCCAAAAAGGACAGCTTGAACTTAATGGACCAAGCAGTAGGCTGAGTCCATATGGACAAGAAAGCATGCTAGCTTAACCACTGATCTTCTGCCACCTCCCGAAGCCTGTTTTTTCCTATTCCTGCCCTTTGAACATTGCCTGCCTGGTACCACACAGTTACACCCATGACAACTACATCTTTACTAACATGTAGGCTTTTCTCTCATTATTGTTCCCCAAACAGTGAGCCCAGCAACTATCTTAATAACACATCTATCAGGCTGTAAGTGTCCTGAAGATGTCCTGATGGATACGGGAGATCCATAGTTTCTCCAAGCAAACACTATACCATGTTATGTCCACCTACGGCAATCATTCCTCAAGCTCCAGCGCTCTTGATTTTTGATATATGGTCTCTCACTGGGACCTGGGACCCACAGATTAGGCGAGGTCAGCTGACCAGTGAGCCTCAGACATCTTCCTGTCTCTGCCTCCCTGGTGCTGGAAAGACACCTGTGAGCCACCCAGCAGCTCTTCACGGGGGTTCTGGGGAGCAAACTTGGATCTCAATGTTTGCACGGCAGGCACTTACCCCAGTCCTGTCAGTGGCGTGAGGAATCTGCTGTGAGGGAGGCTGATTCCCCTGCAGATGGAGAAGGGTGGCTGCCCTTGTCACCCACAGGAGCTGTAGGCCATCAAGGCTGTATGCGCCCTGTCAACACAAGGGGGTCTGAAGCAAGCTGTTGGACTAAGTTCCTGGGTGTCTGGAAAAGCATCCCAAAGATGACCCCGTCATGGTGCTTAGCCTCCAGAAGCCTCCTCAGTGACGTGTCCCCGTTTCCCCAGATTATAAGAAAGCAGAAGAGCAAAGCGGAGCCACAAGCAGAGGAAGAGGGGCCGGAGTGGCCACGGCCCCAGAGTGGCGGTATGAAGGCAGAGGATGAGGAGACCACGGCCCCTCCAGGACGACAGCGAGCACGTGCCACCCTCTGGGTGAGTCGGCACAGCGTTGCTGCCCCCCACACTCTCTGCATGCCTGTGTGTGGATTAGAGCCGTTCTCCCGCGGGAAAGGGTGAGGCACATTTTGCCATCTGCAGTTGAGAGTGCTACCGAGGTTCCCGGGGAGAGCAGGGAGTGTGGAGGGGTACAGAGTGTGGGGTACAGGGGAGAGCAAGGAGCTGAGGGAAAGCGCAGGTTGCTGGGGAGTTTTTACGTGGAGACCATCTTAGGGAAGATAAAGATGTTCATGGGCTGCACGTGTGTGCACACCTGTGTGCAGGTGTGCATGTGGAGGTCAGAGGTCAACTTCAGGTGTCCTTCCTCCAGCTTGGTCTGCCTCTGGTCTGGAATTCACCAGTTCAGACAAGTCAGGTGCCAGCCCCAGAGACCCTTCTGTCTCCAAGTTCCCAACGCTGGGATTATGTGTGCCCGTCTGTGTCCAGCTTTTAAATGTGGGTGCTGGGAATCGAATTCAGGTCTTGGTACTTGCGAAGCAAGCCATCTTCCCCAGCTCACGGAGGACCTACTTTCTCACACCAGTGCAGGATTGAGACCCTTACATTGAGGAAAATAGAGCCTTTGAATAGTTAAAAAGCCCCCTGAGGTCCCAGGTGCAGGAGGAGATGACTTTGACCACTTCTTAGCTACTGCCTCCAGAGTAAAGAGGCCATGCCTGACAGCTCAAATCTCTCCATCTTCTGTGTGTCACTAACATGAACATTCATGAGCCAGGAGCCCAGAGCCTCCCCGGCCCCTCCCAGCTCTCTCCAAGCTGGCTTCCCCGACATACCCTTGTGTGGGTAAGAAGGGAAGAAAAGCAGAGACCAGGGGCGGCGGGAGTGAGTCAGAATAAAGAGAAAGCCTACTGCTCAAGTCATACCAGCACTTCCTGATAAACACACAAGCGCTACCGCGCCACCTGCTGGAACAAGTTTTCATTGCAGTGATTCTGAGGCCTCTTGACTTCCTGCGAAGGATTTGGCAAAATGATATAACTCCTTGACCACCCTGCCCTATATTGTTGAGTTACATCACCAGAACTGCCCTGGATTCTGGTGACAAGAATGCACCTCCTGCGTTCTGGGGATGAAGTGTGTCTGCATGCCCTGTGACGCATGTCTGCTTAACTCCCCTATGAGTAGGACCTTCCTGCACAGGACAGATGTGTGTACACCACCTCAGTTGGTCATACCTGGTTTTCAGCGTGGGTTCGGGGGGTTTGTGTGGGTTTTCATGCTTACAAACACCTCTGGCTGAGCCATCTCCCCAGCCCTTGGGCAGTTTTGAAGCTGTCACTTACCCTGAAATGCACAGTGAACTTAGAGGAAAAGGGAGTTTCCAGATTGTTGGCCAAGGCCGTGGCAGAAATGACATTCAAGCACAGGGCTCCTGTGTTCTGCCCAGATCCTGCCATGCCCTGCTTGTGTATCTCCGAGAGAGCACACCATGTCTCCTTTGCTCTCCCCTCTGCTGGGAGAGGCAAAAAGAACATTTGTCACTGGGATAGGAGGGTGTAGGGATGTCACAGCAACCAGCCGGGAGACGGTGTGCTCAAGGGTCCCAAGGTCCCTGTCTTCATGGATGCTTTCAGTGGTTATGTGAAGTGTTCTTTCCCTCCTCAGCCTACTGTGTTCAAAGCAAACATCAGTGCTGATCTGCGGCTCTTAGCCTGGCTGAGGAAGACAGCCTCACCATGCAATGTCTTCTGCTCACTGGACCATGCTCACTGCTGAGCTAGAGGCCCTCGTCCTGGGGCTGTGCTGAAAGCTCACACATCTCTCTTTCCACAGCGGTCTCAGTCTGCATACTCCTTCACTACAGAAGACGCTCTGAAGACCTGTTCAGCGGAGGCTGCACCAAGGCAGGCCAGGGACCATGGCCAGCGTCTGCTGGAGGAGTCAGCTTTGCCCAGCTGGAAGAGTGTGGACGGGCTGGATGGAACAAGTAATGGGTTTTGTTGTTGTTGTTGTTGCTTGTGTTTTGTTTTGATGAGATAAGACGACCTCATAGCAGTGCCCAGGCTGGCCCCCACCTCCCTCTGTAGCCAAAGATGACCTTGAACACCTGATCCTCTGGCTTCCATCCACCACTCAAATGCTGAGATTATAGGTGTGTGCCACTGCTCCCTGGCTCCAAGTGGGTTTCACAAGTGCCGTTTGCAGGCTTGCCAGCTATCGCGTGGCCTTTCGCCGAGTGTGCACGCACATGTGTGTCATGTGTGTGTGCGTGCATGTGTGGGTGTGTGTCATGTGTGTGTTGTGTGTATGCGCACACCCATGCGTGTGTGTGTGTGTGTGTGTGGCCGTGAAAGGGTCCCTGCAAGGCAGTTATCTTGTCTATCCTAAGGGGTGGCACTCTGGTCTGCTTGTGTCTATGCTCTTCCTGCTTGCTTCTAGAATGTTCTGCCTCTTCCTTAGGAGCTGGAACTCACATCGACGTCTGTAACGCATGGCCCTTCATAGAGCTGTTGGGTCTTACCTAGACTCAGTTACCTTCCTAAGCTCTCACACAATGGTCGTGGCCATGTAAATAGAAGCCAGGGGCCACGAAGCCCCACACTTGGGGGGCTTGTTCCCTCCAGCACAGGTCTGTTCCTCACCAGGTGAATGCATGCATGCAGCAGAAGGCAGACCCACATGTTGTCCTGTGGACCAACTGTTAGTGGTGTTCTCAACCTGTCTTGTAGCTCGGACTCAGATCCCTTCCCTGAATAGCAAAAATACATAACAGAAAGCTGGCTACCCTAGAAATAAACTTCTAAAGACTGGCTGTCATTTCCCCTCTATAACTAACCAACAGCCTGTGAGCAAAATCAGCCCAGTGCAAAGACTCAGAAATGCTTAATATCTGTTAATCTGAAGATTTCCCAGGAGAGATCCCTTCCCTATGAATCCTCTAGTGCCTGGTCTGTAGCTGATGGGTGGAGTAGCTGATGGGTGGAGCAGCTGATGGGTAAAATAGCTGATAGGTGGATCAGCTGATGGGTGGAGCAACTGTAGGTGGAGTAGGTGATGGATGGAGTAGCTGATGGATGGAGTAGCTGATGGGTGGATCAGCTGCTGAGTGGAGTAGCTGATGGGTGGAGCAGTTGTGGGTGGAGTAGCTGATGGGTGGAGTAGCTGATGGGTGGAGCAGCTGATAGGTGGATCAGCTGATGGGTGGAGCAACTGTAGGTGGAGTAGGGGATGGATGGAGTAGCTGATGGGTGGATCAGCTGCTGAGTGGAGTAGCTGACGGGTGGAGCAGCTGATGGGTGGAGTAGATGATGCATGGAGTAGCTGATGGGTGGAGTAGCTGATGAACGGAGCAGCTGAGGGGTGGAGTAGCTGATGAACGGAGCAGCTGAGGGGTGAAGCAGCTAATGGGTGGAGCTGGTGGATAGAGTAGCTGGTGGGTGGAGCAGCTGATGGGTGGAGTAGCTGATACATGGAGACTGTGCAGCTGCAACACTCAGATGACAGTCCAGTGCTTTATCTGTGTAGTTTTATGGTTTTGGTTTTTAAATGCTTTTCATTCCTAGACACACCATTCAGATACCCAGCATGCTCGTGTCCTCTGCTTGTCTCCCTTTCCTCTCTCTCCCCTGCCTCTTCCTTTCTCCTGCCCCTTCTTTCTCCTTTCTTTCCTCATTCTGCCCCCCTTCTCTCCCTCTGCTCTGTCTCCCCACTTCCCCTTTTATCTGCTCTCCATCTCCCTCTGTTCTCTGTCCCCAGAGCCATCAACAGGTTGACGCTAATCCTGTCATATATTGTATATACAAGTACCACATTTCTGTCTGTCCGGACCTGGGCAGTGGGACTTTGTAGGGAAGGTCCTCCTCTGCTGTCCTGTCTTGGGCTAGAGGAAGCGTCACAGTTCATGCTGAGGCCCCGCCCGGAACGCAAACTTGGCTTAGCTTTCCCGCCCTCTGGTGCACACTCTTCCTGGGTTCTACTGGACCTTGCTACTTCTGAGTGACTGTGGCTTCTACCAGAGGTGGAGTCTGATGTGGGCACCTAGGGGCTTGTGATTCACCTGGGACTTGAGCCCAGAAAATGCACAAGGACAGACGGACAAGAGATGAGAAAGGAAAGGCAAGCAGTGGATGTCTTATGGTCCAGGTGCTTATCACAGGGGTAGCTGGAGCTGTGGAGTTAGCCCCTGCCGATCAGGCAAGGGAGGTGGACGCTTACCCCACCAGCCCCCCAGCTATAAGTGGAGGCACGCCCCCAGCAAGGGGCAATTCCCAAGCCTTCCGGCCTAGGGCACACAACACGGGTCTTGAACCTAGGTTATGGGTCAGCTGAAGAATTCGAAGTGCTGGCAGCCAGAGGTTCAGAGAGTCCTCTGACGGTGCCGGCTGCAACTGTGGGTGTAGATTACAGGATCTGCGATGGGGAAGTCAGCCTTGCCCCTTTCCTGGCTCTGGGGGGCTCTGTGTAGTGTCTGAGCACCCTGGCTCCTCCAGCCATTCAGCCTGTGCTCCCAGCTCTGGCTGAGACCCCTTTGCATCGCAGAGGAGCACATGCAACACTGAATAACGACAACGGCACGCACATCTGCTTTCTGTGTACATGACTGTGGAGTGAGTGCGTGTGGTCCACGACCCAGGCTTAGAATCCACTTAGTAATCCAACTCAGTAGATAGATGAGAGAAGCCAAGAGTGCTTGGTACATTCAGCACCATGTTCCATGGGCTTCATAGTCCATGTCATGAGGTCCCACAGACGGCCAGGAAACAGGCTGAGGCACTCTCTGAGATGTAACTTTCTGGTATTAACCTTGCATCCAGGGTTCAGCATGAACCCTTGGTTCTTTTGAAATTCTCTTTTCTAACATTATTTATTATTTTGGGTGTTTTGTATGTATATGTACCCGTGCATGGAGTGCCCATGGAGACCAGGAGAGGGCATCAGATCCCCTGGAACTGTAATGACAGGCTATTGTGAACCACAATGTGGGTACTAGGAATTGAAGCTGGGTTCTCTGGAAGAGCAGCCAGTGCTCAGCTCCCAGCCCCAAGTTTTGGTTGGATTTGCCCCTCACTTCAGCAGCCCTGTTTATGCAACATATCAGTGAGCTCTGGTTTGACTAGGGGACCCTGCCTTAGAGAATAAGGAGGAAGAGCCACTTAAGTGGAAGACCACCTGCAGGCTCCACATGCATGTACACCCACATATGTGTGGTTCGCACGCATGCACACACACACACACACACACACGAATCTTCTTCTCTGAACAAGTACGGTATAAGCTTTTTCATGCTGTCATCCTCATGACAACTCGGGGAGCCATTAAGCATCCTTTTCCACCAGTGAGAGAGGTGTGGAATCTGAGACTCCGCAGCGGCTGCCTGGCATGGAGGCTTTGTGTCCAGGTCTTGGAGACCTCTGTTCTGGGGAACCTGTCCCTAGGACAGAGCAGGCTAATTTACTCCTTAGACCAGCAGGTGACTGGGATCCAGGTCCTCAGGCCTTGTCATGGGGAGGCTGCTGAGCCGTCTGTGGGGTCGGCTGGACCACAAGGATGGAAAACAGACCAGGAAGGCCTGGGGCTGAGAGCCGACTCTGGGAATAGAGGACCAGGAGGTGACCACGAGGTGCGGCAGAGGTGGACAGAAGAGTAGGGAGTGGCAGAAGGAGGGCCAAGCATCTTCCTGGGTGTGAGGAAACCCTGGTTTCTGATGCTCAGAGGAGAGAGAGCTCAGCGTCCTGCCAGGGTGGTTCCAGGAGGCAGTGGCTGTGAACCCGGGACACTGCATTGAAAACCACATTCCACCGGCATCGGTCTTCCTCCGAGGTTTCTGTCCTGCCCCATTCCCCAGTTGTTAAGTCCCAAAGAAACACACAGAGGTCTACATTAATTATAAACTGATTGGCCATTAGCTCAGGCTTCTTATTACCTCTTATAACTTAGATTAGCCCATAATTCTTGTCTGTGTTAGCCACGTGGCTTGGTACCTTTTTCGGCGAGGCAGTCACATCTTGCTTCCTCTCTGTCTGGGTTTCTGCCGTGGAGTGGAGAGAAGATGCAAGGGGAGATCTGCTTCTGCTGCTGTGCTTTCATTCCTGCCTCTGAGACAAGAAATACCAGTCCCACGTAGCCTCAGGTCCTCTCCAAAACCCTGGTTCAATAAATCATAGGCTTCGTGCCCGTGTAGCGAGGCTGCCTATGACATCTGTGAAAATCCTCAGGGCAGAGTAGGAGGTAGAATTATCCCTTATCAGTGAGGGGAAACTGAGGACCTAAGGGAGGAACCCATGGCCAGTGTTGGAGAACAAGAACTTAGGCAGGCAACTACAGCTTTCCCCATCCCTTCTGTCAGCCTCAGACCAGGGCAGGGCAGCACTCAGGAGGCCTGAAAAGGGACCGTGACCCCAAGTCTCACTCCATCTGTGAGGCCCCCGAGGGTCCCTGAGAACTTTTTGTCTTAATAGTACTTTCACTCTTTAAGATTTTTATATATGTATACAGTGTATTTTGATTACATACAGCCCCAGGACCTCCTCCCAGCTACCCCCAGGACCCCTCAACCTATTTTCCTCCAGTTTCATGTCATATTATCGTCCTGAGTTCAACTGGCCCTGGGGCATCAGCAACCTATTGGGGTCCACATCTCCAAAGACAGGCAACTCTGCCTCCCTCTGCAGCCATCGGCTGCCAATAACTCCTCCCCCGTGAGCCCCTCCCCCACCCATACTGGACCTAGGACTGGCTCCATACCGTACAGGTCTCATGCAGGTCACCACGGCTGTGAGTTGGTGTGTGCCACAGCCATGCCATGTCCAGGAGTTCCACAGCTCTCCTCCTCCTCCTCCATCTCAAAGTCTTTTTTTTCTCCCCATCCATGTTGTTCCCTGAGCCTTGGATGGGAGAAGTCGATATCAATGATATCAACCCGTCTATGGCTGAACACTCAGCCTCCTGTGTGCTGGGTGCGCCCTCCTGCTCTTCCTAAAGGCGGTTGCTCTGCAAACTCACAGGGAGCCGGTCATGGGAGATGACATGCTGCCCAGATTGCTCTGTCAGTGGTAATGGACCCCCTCTGGTTTCTCTCCTTCCTCCCTCACAGATCTGGCCCCAGTTTTGCAGAGTCCTGATGGAAACTGGATGGCCTTGAAGGATGATGGTACACGGCCTCCAAGCCGCCTGCTGGCCAAACCCAAGAGTGGTACCTTTCAGGCCCTGGAGGTGGCGTCCAGTGTGACATCGGCCTATGATGAGTTAGGTTCCGACAGTGAGGAAGACTTTGACTACAGTGAGGCCTTGAGTAAGCTGTGCCCGCTGTCCCAGGGCAGAGCCAAGCAATCCCAGCCTCAGCCTACACAGTGTTCTGGCCAAGGTCCCTCAGCCACCTCTCCCTCAAACCCTGAGGCCATGGGCTCCGATTCAGAGACTTCCTCCACCAGCTCATCTCGGGAAGCTGGACGTCGGGCCAGGCTGATTTGGCTGCAGAGGAAGACCCCCAAGAACCCCACAGCAGAGAAGATGCGCTTCCAGGGAGAGCTGGATGTGAATTTCAACCCCCAGGCAGTCTACGGAGAGACTTCTGACAGTAGCGATTCAGAAGAGACCCTCCACACTGCAGACCACAGGGCCAGGAGGTGGAGAAGGGCCAGAGTGGGCCCAGAGGAGCCAAACAGGGGGCTGTCTTTGCCTGCTTCCCATCCACAGGGTCTGCACACACATCAGGTAAGGAAATTTCACCTGCCAACACGCACACACTTTGAAGTAGGATGGCCGTTCTTCATATGTGGTGGTCTGGAGAGCCTGGTTTGGGATCTGCTGTCTAAGATTCTATTGACTTTGCTACCTAGGAGTCAAGGGCCTGAGCCAGGTCACATCAACCCTCTGTGGCTCTGTGTCTTTGTCTTAGACCTTTCTAGTCACTATGAACAAACACCTGGCAGAACACATCCTGAGAAAGTTTTCATTTGGGCTCATGGTTCTAGAGGCTTCTGTCACGGGTGCTGTGTATCCTGGGCTTGAGCAGACCATGTTGACGGCAAGGGCAGATGGTAGAGGGGCTTCTTCGGTTCATAGTAGACAGGAAGAAGAGAAAGTGAGCATGAGAGAGGGCCAGGGCAGGGCGGGGGAGATGGCTCAGTTGGTAAAGGGCCTGCTGTGTAAGCTTGAAGACCCGAGTTCAACCCCCACCCACGTAAAAAGCCAAGCATGGCTTGCACACTGGTCATCCCAGTGCCGGGGAGACAGAGACAGGAGAATCCTCGTGGTCACCAACTGGTCCACCAAGCCTATGTGGTGAGCCCCTGTCAGTGAGGAACCCTGTCTCAAAAACAAGGTGGATGGCTCCTGAGGAATGATGTCTGAGGTTAATCTCTGGCCACTACATGTTCATACACACATGCACTTCACAAACATGAACATGCACACATACACACACAAACCAGTTAATTATTATGTTTCAAAAATTAAGGAAAAAAACAAGCCAAGGTATATACCTAAGGAGCATTCCTAATCGCTGCGTTCAAAACGGGGCGCCAGGGGCTTCCGATTTACCACAAAGTGGCTGCAGACTCATGCCAAGCTTCCGCCTGTGCAAGGCACCTGTCTTTGTTGGGGTTTCCATTGCTGTGATGAAACATTATGACCAGAAGCAACTTGGGGAAGGGCAGTCTCAGCTTGCAACTCTGAGGTCACATGGGGAAAGTCAGGACAGGAACTCAACTGGAGAAAGCAGGATGTTATGGCAGGATTCTGCTTACTGCCTTGCTCCTCATGGCCCGCTCACACTGCTTTCTTACACGACCTAGGACCACTGGCCCAGGAGCGGTGCAGTGAACTGGGCCTTCACTCATCAGTCATCAATCAAAAAAAAAAAAAAAAAAAATGCACCATAGCCTTGCCCACAGGCCAATCTAGGGAGGCGTTTTCTCAACCGAAATTCCCTCTTCCCAGCTGACTCTAGCCTGTTTCAAGCTGACAAGATAAAACCAAGCAGGACAGCACCAGGCAGGGAGAAGGCAGAGGCCAAGGAGAAGGTGAGAAGGGACCAGCACACTTCATGCCTATCCTCCCCTAGGAGCAACCTTGAGCAAATAGCAGTACCCTCTCATCCCCACTAGGTGGGGCTGCTGCGCTGCCAGAGGTCCAAACCTTTGGTTTCTTTTCATAAGGCAGTCAGTTCTCAATCCACCCCAAGCCAGGAATGAAATAAAATAAAAATTACATGTTTAAACTGTTACTTTAGGCATATATAAATAAATAAAAGACAAAGCAAATGAGCATACTATAATGTACAAATATTAAAGCCTACTTATGGCATTTCCTGCCAGGCATGGTGGCACGTGCCTATAATGCTGCAGATCGAAGTTTCTGTCCCAAAGAAACACACAGAGGCTTATATTAGTTATAAAATGTTTGGCCTATTAGCTTAAGCTTATTATTTAACTAGCTCTTACATCTTAAATTAACCTACAATTTTTGTCTGTGTTAGCCGTGTGGCTTGGTACCTTTTCTCAGTGCAGCATTCTCATCTTGCTTCCTCTGTGTCTGGGTGACGACTGCAGACTGAGCCTTTCCTCTTCCCAGAATTCTCCTAGTCTGGTCGCCCCATCTATACTTCCTCCCTGGCTACTGGCCAATCAGCGTTTTATTAAACCAATACGAGTGACAAATCTTTACAGTGTACAAGAGCATCCTCCCACAGCATAATCCCAGAGCTCCAAGGCTATGGCAGGAGGATCATATATTAGGGACTAGCCTGCACTACATATTCAGTACCAGTCTAGCATGGGGTAGATGGTGAGATGCCTCCACCCCTGTCTCAGAAAACAGACAGGGTGAAGAGATGGCTCTTAAAGAGGACCTGAATTCGGTTCCTAGCACCCACATCAGGCCGCTCACAGGTGCCTGTAGCTCCAGTTCCAGAGAATCTGATGTCCTCTTTCTGAGCACTAAGGGCACCAGCAGCAGTGAGCAGCGTACAGACGAGTAGTTATACAAAATCTAACTCAATGTTAGATCTCCAAAATGACCATAGGTGTATTTTGTGTGAGGTCATTTTTTAGGGTGTCTATACCTGTGATGAAAGGGTTAATTTACCTAATGAGTCCACATCATCAAAGGAAGTCAGGGTAGGAATTCCTCCAGGCAGGAACCTGGAGGCAGGAGCTGATGCAGAGACCATGGAGGGGGCTGCTTCCCACAGCTTGCTCAGTCTACTTTTGTATAGAACCCAGGACCACCAGCCCAGAGATGGCACCACCTACAATGGTCTGGGACCTCTGACTTCAATCACAGCCCAATCTTGTGGAGGAATTTTCTTAATCCAGGTTCCCCCCCTCTCAGATGACTGTGAGGTGTCAGGTTGACATATGACTTTCCAGTATAGCCATCTTTGTGTGTTCATGTGTGTACAGGACAGTTAAAGCTGTAGCCCTGCAAGTCTGTCTGTGTTTGCTGTCATGTTGCCCATCTTCTTCCTTGAGTCTTAATTCCCAACCATGAGTGGCGCCAAGGGGGTTGGCACACAACAATCTGGGCATTCTAAATGCCAAAGATTTCAGAGAGCTAGTGTTTCCAGGGCAGGGGATCAGCCCACTCGGAGTGCAGACAATAAGGAATACACTGTAGAAAATTAAAAACCGGGAGTTGGGAGATGGCTTAGTTGGTAAAGCGCTTCCTTTGCAAGCACAAGGACCAAGTCTCATCCCCAGAACACATGTAGAACCCAGGCATGGTGGTGCAGGCTTGAGATCCCTGCACCAGGGGGCAGAGACTTCAGATCATTGGGCTTGCTGACCAAACAGCCTAGCCTACATAGCCCCAGGCCAGTGGGAGACCCTGTTACACACACACACACACACACACACACACACACACACACACACACTAAAAACAGCAGTGAACACATTAAAATCAGTCTAGTCTTTTGGAAAGATTTTCTTAATTTTTATTAATTAGGTGTGTGTGTGTGTGTGTGTGTGTGTGTGTGTGTGTGTGCGTGTGTGTGTGTGTGAACTGTGAATGCAGTGGCCGGACATGGGTGTTGGCAACCAGATTCTTGTCCTCTTCAAGAGCAATCAGTGCTCTGCATGGCTGACCCACCTCTCAGGCCTCAGATTCTGTCTTCGCTTTGTCAGCCCCTCCTGCTATTCAGGGACAGTTCTAAGCCACGGTGCTCAGTACTTTCGAGTGGACCACGTGGCTTCCACACTCCACTCAGGATGCCACTGTTCATCCTTCCCCAGAGCGATGGGCATTTAAAGATTTGGTCCAAGTTTCCAGGCTTCAGACAGTCGCATGGAATGTCGCCGTGCGAATTTAAAGACTTGTCAAATTAAGCTGTCAGAACTCACAGCTCTCTACATAGCCATGACGGTGTATGGGTGTGTTTTGCACATGTCATCAACAATGTCATTGTTCGTCTGTTCAATTCTGCCAATTCTATGTGAGGAAAAAAAATCTTTTTAGGTAGCATTTGCATAGTTTCCACTGAAATTGTTTCTTCCCTGATTTTAAAACTGTTCCCATTTCTCCTTATGTGAAAAATGCATTTATATATTTTATCTATCATCATACTCAACTGTTTATCTTTTATTGTGGTGTTTTTTTTTCCTCAGTAACAATTGGGGCTGGGTATTTGACAGGGTGGTAGCCTAGCTTACTTAAGGCTCTGGGTTCGATTCCCAGCACCGCACATAAGAGGCGCAGTGACACACGCCTGCAATCACTTGATAATCAAGGGTGCAAGGTCACCTCAACTACTTAGTGAGTTGAGTTCAAGGCCAGCCTGGGCTACGTGAGCCCCTGCCAGTTGTCTCCTTTATCGTTTTATTATTTAATGCCATAAATTCTCAAGCTTATGCATCTTTCTTTTCCCACTTTTTTCGTGATGCTTTACAGGTTTGCATTTTTTTTGTTGATCTGTTTGACTCACATAGATTTTACTTTTATGAGTGTGAAGTAAGAGCTGGCATTTTTCAAATCATTCATTTGTATCCACATCCTTAAGTCATCCACCATGTATCTGCTGGCATGAGATGCCTTCTTCAATATGTATGGAGTTTATTTTATTACCATGTGTCTGTTTTCTTTGTTCCCTTCCTGTACAGATCTAATGTTTTCATTATGAATTCCTTACAGTACATGTTGCTGTCTGGTGGATAGTTGCACACGCATGTGAATGTGTGATGTGTGTGTGTGTGTGTGTGTCCATGTCTCAGACCCTTCTTCCCTCCCCACCCCATGTTGATTTAGTTGATACTTACATTATTTTCTAAAACTCTCTTGGCATCTCTCAACCCTTTACTCATATAATTGGCTTCTTAAAAATCTGTTCAATTTGACAAAAACACATTTTATTGGGTTGTACTGAATGTATGCATATACTTAGGAATAATTTATGTCTTTGTAATATCAAGCTTTTCCATCCAGGATTGTATGGCACTTTTAAAGTTTTACACTTTTGTTCAAAGCCCTCATAATTTCCTTGTTAAGTAGTTTTTAATTTACATTTTAATGATGCTGTAAGTGAGAATTTCTTTATCCGTTACAGCGTTCAGATTAACTCCTACAGTAGGATGGTGCTGACTTGATCTCTTATATCTTAATACTCTAATGGATCTTCTGTTAATTCTGCAGTCATTCATGTGGTGTTCTTAGCTATTCTGATTATCTACAAATGATGAACTCGTTCGTACTAGCAAGTACCCTACCACAGAGCTATCTCCCCCTCCCTGGACCTCCTCCATTCTGAGACAGAACCTCATTAGTTGCTCAGCTGGGCCTTGAACTCACTCTCTACCTTCCGTCTCCTGGGTCACTGGAATTGCAGAGCACTCCGCGGAGCCCAGCAACACTCAGTCTTTTCCCTTCCATCCTTATGCTCCTTTATGCCCATTCTTTTTCTCCTGTCTTGTTGCAGTGATGGCCATCTGTGCTCACTGTGCAGTAACAGGATCTGGGATCTTTCTGTCCTTGGTGACCTGCTCCAGTGGTTCACAGTCAGGTCTGCCTCTCAGGGGTTCAGTGGGATCTGCCACTCAGGGTTCAGTGGGGTCTGCCTCTCAGGGGTTCAGTGGGGTCTGCCACTCAGTGGTTCACAGTTAGCTCTTCGGCTCAGTAGCTCAGTGGGGTCTGCTGCTCAGTGGTTGTCTCACTGTGGAGCCCGGGTGGCCTGGAACTCACTAAGTAGCTCAGACTGACCTTAACTCACTGCAGTCCTTCAGCTTTAGCCCCCCAAGTGCTGCGATTCTATGTGTGAGGCCCCATGCCTGCCTGGTTTTTCTTCCATAATCTATTAATGTTGTTAATCACATTAATATATGTCTTAATTTTGAGTTGGCTTAGCATTTGTTATATGATTTCTAAGACCATGACTCCTGTCTGTAAGAACTGAATTCCTTCCATATGACTTGAGCTCACTGTCAGCTTCTAAGAATGGTTGGTCACAGCCTGGTGACAAGGCTCAGCAGTTAAGCGTGCTTACTGCTCTTGCGCAGGACCCAGGTTCAGTTCCCAGCATGCACATAGTGGCTCACAACTGCCTGCAACTCCTGCATGGAATCTGATGCCCTCTTCTGGCCACCACAGGCACTGCACCCACATGCACATACCCACATAGGCACATAATTTAATTTCTATGTAGCACATGAGGGAACTGAAAGATGTACACGAGTCGGCTCTGTGTTCTGCTTGTTTGATTGCTTCCTATTTTGTTTTGTGGCATGCATTCATCTGCCATTTCTGAACCAAGATTTGAGGTTGGTGGGATACTGAAGAGAAGAAACCAAAAATTATTCTACTTACAAGGAAGAGAACAGCTGGCTCTACCTGCCTAGTTTCCTGCCCCTTGTTATGGGCTTTGTGTTTAATAAAAGAATTCTCCTTCTTTTGCTGACAACAAGCTGATTCCTGTTACCTTTTGGCATGGGAGAGTGCCATCCTTCTGTAGGTCTGCGCACATAATTTTAGAAGAAGATTTGGCAAGGTTGTGTAAGGCTGTTTGCCAAACACCATTTTAACGTGGAAGCTGGCTGGTGCACTTGCCGGATGGGAACTTGAGGGGTACGGGTGGTTGCTATTTTAGCTTCCTGTAATGGTTTGGTTTTGGTTATACTCATTTGTGGAGCTGTTTTCTTGGGGGTAAACTTGGTTCCATCCAGAATTCTAGGCCCTAATTATTCTCTAAAAATGTGTTAAGAATCTTGGACCTACAAGATAGCTCAGCAGGTAAAGGTGCTTGCCACTAAGCCGGGTGACCTGAGTTGGATCCTAGATGTAGTGGGGGGAACTGAATTCTACAGGGGTTTTCTCATCTCCACATGTTTTGCTGGGACATGTGAATGCCCACTACATATACACACAGTCAGTCAGCCAATCTATCAATCAATAAATAAATAAATGCAGAAGAATAATCTTCACCTTTACTCCCCAGTGGGCAGTACAGGATTCAGCACACAGCGGGTCCTCAGTCCATCTTTGCTGAATGTGGACCCAAGTCATCATGAACTAATTCTTATGTTTTCATGTGGGAGCCAGACATGAGTCATGATAACTTTTCAGCCTTGGAAAGGAGAGCTTCACAGTGTAGGCAGCAGCAGGATGCTTCGCTGGGGAGAGCTCCTCGGGTGCTGTTTGACTCTACAGTCTCACTCAGACTCAGTTTCTCCTTCCCTCCAAGCCCTGTAATATCATTCTGAGCCTTATTCTCCTGATGACACAAAACCATTTTCTGCACCTCGGGTCTTCCAGGTCTTTCTGTGTCCCCATGGGAGAGTCTGACCTTACACTGGCATAGGGAAACGTTCTCATCTTTCCTAAGCCTACTGGGAGCCCGTTCCTCCCAGCTATTCTCACATCCCAGACAAGGGAACTCATCCTATTCCGGTGTGCTCAGAGTTTGGTCATCTCAGGGTGGATTCTTAGTCAGGAGGAGAAACAAATGGGCATTGACTCACAAGAAAAGAGAAACAACTGTAAACACCCTCATGTGGACATCTGCCTTAGATTATCAGTTGCAGACTATACCAAGTAGACCGGTGTGCAGACCTTGCAAAGGCTAGAGCAGTCTGTCAGGCACACTCTCAGCAAAACAAGAGCCAGTTATCCTGTTCACACTGCACAGTGCTGATGGGTGAGGCCCTTCCTGTTGGACAACTGTGGAGGAAATTCAGTGCCTACTTCATAAGCTTTGTTAATATTGTTGGTAATCTCCACTCATCAGTGCTCGAATCTGAGACATCTAACTGGGGGAAACCCCAGGTCCTCCTTAGCTGTACCAGTCTAACTGTTATCAGGGTCGGGTGACTGTCCACTCCCTCCCTATTGTCAGGGTCGGGTGACTGTCCACTCCCTCCCTGTTGTCAGGGTCGGGTGACTGTCCACTCCCTCGCTGTTATCAGGGTCAGGTGACTGTCCACTCCCTCCCTATTGTCAGGGTCGGGTGACTGTCCACTCCCTCGCTGTTGTCAGGGTCGGGTGACTGTCCACTCCCTCCCTGTTATCAGGGTCAGGTGACTGTCCACTCCCTCCCTGTTGTCAGGGTCGGGTGACTGTCCACTCCCTCGCTGTTATCAGGGTCGGGTGACTGTCCACTCCCTCGCTGTTGTCAGGGTCGGGTGACTGTCCACTCCCTCCCTGTTATCAGGGTCGGGTGACTGTCCACTCTCTCCCAGTTGTCAGGGTTGGTTGGGTGACTGTCCACTCCCTCCCAGTTGTCAGGGTCGGGTGACTGTCCACTCCCTCGCTGTTGTCAGGGTCGGGTGACTGTCCACTCCCTCCCTGTTATCAGGGTCGGGTGACTGTCCACTCCCTCGCTGTTGTCAGGATCCGGTGACTCTCCACTCCCTCCCAGTTGTCAGGGTCCCTCCACACCAAGTCCCTCTTCTGAGCTGTCTGACAGCTGTGACGTGCCCTCCTTGTCTCCCCAACAGTTCTTCTCTTTGCTCTATGAAAAAAAATCGAATTCTCAGCTGTGTGTTGAGAGATAGAATGGAATGAATCTCACAAGTGAATCACCCTGCTGGGCGACTCACTATCCTTCTGTTTATTGGTATTTTAGCTGAGATTCTATTCTCTTTCAGTTTGCTCTTTTTGTCTATTTTGCCTCATCAGAAATAAAAGATAAAAATGATGGGAAATAAGTGTGATGGATAGTGAGTAGAACATGTTTAAAGATAAAAAAAGATTACAAAGATCCCGTCAGAGATCTTAGATTTGTAAAATGCCCAACGAACACATGATAGTTGCAAAACAGAATGAGTCTGACTCCATTTGAAAAATAAGTAAATTTTCCCTTTGTTCTTTAGACTCCTTCAAAGAGAACAAGAGATGTGAAATATGACACCCAAAAAATAGATAGACTGATTCTCAAGGAGCGTCAGAGGCCTAAAATGAGCCCAGGAGACCCAGACGGCATGCTATGTTACCGATTTAGGGATGTTTCAATCCTTCAAAATATCTGTATATTCTTTGACAGTCTCATACATGTGTACAGTGTATCTCAGTCCTAACCGCCCTCAAACCTTCCCCCACTCCCTCGGACACCTTCCTGCCCATCCCCCCACCCTGAGATCTTCTCCCCATCCCTACTCCCACCACCCCTGTGTTAATCCAGAGTTCCCATAGTGCTTCCTGTTGCAACGCTAGCTGGTCTTGTTGACTTGTGTTTGTGTGGGTAACCATGGCTTCAGTGAGTTCCTGAGTGCGGTGATCATGCTGTGAGCATGTCACAGTGGTTATGTCATGTCTAGCTGTCACAGGTTCCTGAGTGCAGTGGTCACGCCGTGTCCAGCAGGTGGTGTGTCACAGGTTCCTGACTGCAGTGGTCACACCATGCCTGTGTCACAATACTCCTCCCCATTCAGGCTTACATTCTTCTTCCCCCTCTTCTATGCTGTCCGCTGAGTTTTAGGTGAGAGGGGGTGGCATAAATGTCCCATGTAGAGAGAATGAACATTTCGGTACACAGGTGCACAGCCATAAACCAAGAATGCAGTAAGAGCCATAGTCTTCATGGCCTCCCTTGGTTTCCCCAGCCTGTAAGAGTCACATTCATAGAAGGAGCTTAGCATACAATCACCAAATGGAAAGCAGGAGCCTGAGGCATGATTATTAACTAATGGGGGGCTACAGATATAGGGGTGTCACACAGTATGGCTTACACATGCACAAGCCCCATAAGGTATGGAATACAGATCTTGGCTTTTTTCTTTTGAACTGGGTGACAGCAACACTTGAAGCCCCAACTCAAGCATTGCTTCTTCAGGGAAACCTTCCCTATCTGCTTACGGGATGTGCAGGGTCACTACACACCGCCCTCTGTGGGGTCCCTACACTGCTTCCCCTACACACCGCCCTTTGTGGGGTCCTACACTGCTTCCCCTACACACCGCCCTCTGTGTACCTAAAGTCACCCTGAATCCGTGAAGAAGGCTTTGGTCTCCTCTGCCACGGGGGCGGCTGGTGGAACAGTCAGGCAGGTTTGCCCAACCTGGCTGCTGCCAGTGTGGGAACACAAGAACCCTGAGGATGTAAAAGAATGAATTTGGGGCTGGGGAGATGGTTCTGTCTTACAGTAGGAGGATCTCAGTGCTGTTGACAGAGGTTTTTATCCCTCCCCGTCCCGCAGTTGTTCAGTCCCAAAGAAACACACAGAGACCTACATTAGTTATAAACTGCTTGTCCAATTAACTCAAGCTTCTTATTAATTCATTCTTACATCTTACATTAACCCATAATTCTTGTCTGTATTAGCCACGTGGCTTGGTACCTTTTATCAGTGAGGCATTCTCATCTTGCATCCTCTGTGTCTGGGTGATGACTGTAGACTGAGACTTTCCTTTTCCCAGAATTTCCCTGTTCTGGTTGCCCTGCCTATATTTTCTGCCTGGCTACTATCCAATCAGCATTTCATTAAACCAATATAAGTGGCAACTCTTTACAGGGTACAAGACCATTGTCCCACTGCACAGTTCAACCCCAAGGTTAAAAAAAAAAAAAGCCAGATACAGTGGTGTGTGCCTGGAGTCCTGGTCCTAGGGAGCCAGATAGTTGGATCCCTGGGGCTTGCCTTCTTGGTGAGTTCCAGACAAGTGAGAATTGAACCTAGTGAGGCAGAGGCAGTCAGAGCTAACTCAGGGCTGAGGTGCACAATCAGGGAATTCCAAATTGCAGAGGAGAATCCCTGGTCTCAGGGAAGAGAATAAAGTAACTCAGGCCTGTGGAAAGAGAGTCTGTCTCAAAAACCAACAAGGCAGACTGTGACTGGGTGTGGTGGTTTGAATAAGAATGGCCCCATAGGCTAACATCTTTGAATGCTCAGTCACCAGGGAGTGTGCTATTTGAATGGATTAGAAGGATTAGAAGGTTTGTTAGTGGCTATGTGGCTGTGTCACTGGGGGCAGGCTTTGAGGTTTCAAGTATTCAAGCCTATTCAAGACCCAGGCATGAGCACCCTCTACTTGTTGATCAGGGTGTAGCCCTCAGCTGCTTCTCCAACACCTGCATGCATGCTGCCATGCTTCCTACCATGATGATAAGAGATTAAGCCTCTGAAACTGTGAGCCAGACCCAATTAAATGCTTTGGTCAACCAAGGGGTTGCCTTGGTCATGGTTCTCTTTACAGCAGTAGAACACTGTGGAAGACACTAAGGAACAGTACCTAAGGTCGTCCTCTCCATGGTTCATGTACCACCCACCCACATACACAAAATCATAGATTCAGACGTATTCTAAGTATAATACTCATCTATGTAAACTCTTTAGCCAAGTGTTGAATGTGTTAAAATCAAATAAAGTGGAAATTGAGTCAGGGAAGTTGTCGCTGCCCTGGGCTTCCTCTCCTCAGAAGCCCACTCCACAGAGGATCTTTTATCTCCTGATTCTGGCTCCACACAGGTGTCGGACAATGTGTCAGAGACTGACATCAGCAACGAGGCTCAGAATTCCCGGACCAGCACAGACTCTGCAGAGGAGAAGCTGAGAAACAGGCTGTACAAATTAGCCATGAAAATGAGCGAAAAGGAGACTTCTTCTGGGGAGGACCAGGAGTCTGAGCCCAAGACTGAACCTGAGAACCAGAAGGAAAGTTTCTCATCTGAGGGGAACAGCCAAGATGTCCAGGATGAGCTGAAGAAGGTAAGGGCCAGGAGATGCCTGTGGGCAGTGCTGCCTGTGGCAGCTGCAGTGTATATGTGTATGTGTGCACACGTGTGTGCGTGTGCACGTGTGTGCACATGCATGGCGTGTGTGTGTGTGTGCATCCAGAAGGAGCTGATAAAAGTAAGGGCCAAGAGATACCTGCAGACTGCACTCCCTGTAGCAGCAGCAGTGTGTACGTGTATGTGTGTGCAATTGTGTATGTGTACACATGTGCGTGCATGTGTGTATGCACATAGTGCATGTGTGTATGTTTGTGTGTGTGTGTATGTGTGTGTGTGTGTATGTGTGCCCTGGGCCCCAGAAAGCTTTCTCCATAGTATTCAGCCCATATACTCGGGCGAGAAGAGCACTTTCTCAGTCACTGCCAGGGACCATCAAGGAGGGACACCACTGCCCGTAAGTCATCCACATCCACTCCTGCTGTCCTTCACCTCTGAATCTGCCATTCCATGACCTTCCCTGTTGCCTCTGCTGAAAAGCATTGTTTCCTCTTCCTCTCCCGTTTGCCTGTGGTTTGGGGTTCTGCTCCTACTCCTCGTTAAAGCGGTAAAGAGACTCCTGTCCATGGTACAGGAGCTTGGTGTTGGACATGGCCATCTGGACTCTTCGGATATGCCATTTTCAGATCCCAAATTGTTTATTTTCAGCCCAATATTCCCTTTCAAACCAATCTCACATGGAATCCCTGTGTTTGATACAGGTCATTCTTATTCTCGGGATCCCAAACCCCGATCACTGGGTCTTCAGCCCCACACTCCTCCTCTACCTTACAAGCAAACCTAGGTACATGGTTTGAAAAGCATGGAAGATAAGCCAACCCCCAGCAGAAAGGGCTCACGGCCGCCTCCCCACTCTGCCTCTGCCCACTGGGCTGCCTTCCCTCCAAAGCTTCCCGAGACGTGTTGGTGCTGAGTATCCCTGTCTGCTACCAATGGAGGGATGGGAGTGACATGGCGAGTGTCCCCTTGACAGGTTGTAGGTAGATATGTAGATGATAGGTAGGTAGACAGATTGATGGATGATGGATAGATAGATGGTAGATGAATGATGGAGCATAGGCAATAGAAAGATAGATGATAGGTAGATGTTAGATTGATAGGTATATAAATGAATGATAGACACATACCTGTATAGTAGATCGGTAGATGATAGATTGGTAACTGGCAGATAGATAGATGATACATAGATAGATACATAGATAGTTGATAGATGATTGATTGATGATAGATAGATAGATACATAGATAGATAGATAGATACATAGATAGATAGATACATAGATAGATAGATGCATAGACAGACAGACAGACAGGCAGACAGACAGACAGATAGGTAGATTATGGGGAGTCTCTGCAAACACCATGGCCAACAGAGTAATGATGCATGGAAACCAAGAAGAAAATCCGGTTCAGTACCACTCAGTAGCCAGTGTTGTTTCAAGCTTCTAGAGCCTGACACTGAGTAGTTTAATTTAGCTATATTTAAGCACAGCACACTTTTGGGGAAAAAAGTTTTCCTGATGATAATTAACTCAATCCCTTGTGTACAACAAAACTTAAGACATGTTTATAATGAAACTCTTTACAAAGTACACATGATCTCTCCCATAAAGATGGCTCTGTTGGCTGAGAAACAATGTTCAACACAAGGGTCTAGGAGTGACTGAGAGAAAAGTAAAAGTCCATGGGAGTCAGGTGTGGCCTGGCGCAACAGACAGCACAGAGGTCACCTGGGCTGCTGTAAAGTACACGTAACCTCTCCCATAAGAGTGGGTTCTACACGTGACATCTCCCATAAGAGTGGGTTCTATTGATGGAGAAACAGTGCTAGAGATAAAGAGCCAGGGAAGGAGAGCAGGGGATAAACAATAGTCATGGGAGTCGGTGTGGCCTGGCTCTGCAGATAGCATGGGTTACCAGGCTGCTAACTACACCCATTCCTTCCAGGCAGAAAACAGACAACCCTGTATGTTCAACATTCCTGGTTTCCCTAGTACTTTTCTGTGAGCACAAGGATCTGTGCCCTCTACAGATATAGATTGATAATAATGATGGATTGATAGATGATCAATTTATAGATAATGGGATGACAGATAATAAATAGATGATTGATTTGATTGATTGATGTAGATAGATTATTAGATAACAGACAAACTTGTTAAATATAGATAGATAGATAGATAGATAGATAGATAGATAGATAGATAGATAGATAGATATAGATATAGTTTCAGCTGATTTTGCAGATGGGGAAATGGAGCCTGGGTTATCAAGGCCCATGTCTAGTATCAGAGCTGAAGAGCTCATTAAATAACCCTTTGATTGATTGATGATTGATTGGTTGATGTAGATAGATTATTAGATACCAGGCAAGCTCATTAAATAACCCTTTGATATAGTTGCCGCTGATTTTGCAGGTGGGGAAACTGAGCCTGGGTTATCAAGGCCCGTGTCCAGTGTCTGAACTGAGGATGTATCACAAACCTTGACCTCAAATCATGAGCTCCCCTCTTTGTAACAGATCACCTCTTGTTAGCTCCAGTGGGGTTTCATCCCCCAGCAACTGGGGTTCTTGTGTTTCACACTTAGAGGTGGTTCTAGTGGAAACTTGCCTCTCAGGCCTTTCCCCTATTCCAGGGGTACACCACGGGTTCCTGCTGCCCCTCATGTGCGTGAAGGAGCTCCCACACTGCGAGGTAGCTGAACCAGCTGACTGCTGTGATGGCAGGTGGTCAGCATAGGCCCTGGGGACTGGAAACTGTCAGGTGATGTCTGTCTAACAGACTCCATAGCCTGTTGGCTTTTCTGCCTAGTGATCCCAAAGCTCTCAGGAAAACTCGTGCTGGACCAGCGGCAAGGAAAGCAGGTGAGATGAGGCTCAGCTGCCACGGTCACCAGCCAGCTGGGATCACCTCTAGGCACACCCACCTATCTGCCATATGTACTCCCAGGAACAATGTGCAAGAAAAGAAGGGCCACTGGGGGAGTAGCAAGGCGCTCCTCCATCCATGCTCAACTGCACTTAGACTCCCAAGTGTGTAGTCTCCTCAGAGTTCAAGTCCACCCCCCCCAGTCCACCACAAGTTCATGAAGATTCAACGTTATCATTCTCTGTACATGAAGATCAATGCCTAAAAACAACAACAAAAGAATACATTTCCCCCAGTAGGCATGACAACTGAAGAGCAGAAATACATATTTACAGACTGAATATTATCTAAGCGTAGAAATGTACTGTACAGAGATGGCTTAAAGTGTTGTGTTTTGTTGTTTTGCAAACTCTGGACTTAGGCTGATGTGTTAGCTCTTATGGTTGCTTTCAGGCACCCTCCTGTTGTCCTTTCTTGCCTGTCCACCAACCCTTGATCTCCTATGGCTCCTGGCCCTTCCTGGACCTTCCAGTCCTTTCTCCACTCAGCAGCCCAGCTACCCTGCTATTACAGTACTTGTTCTCAGGATGTCAGCAAGCCTGTGTCTGTCTGTCTGTCTTACTTTTAACTTGATTCCTAGGATCCAGTCCAGGTTTTATTGTTGGCTGGATAAACACATCTTGTCCTCCTTGTAGGACAGGGATAATCACACTGCCTTTCAGAGTTATGAGGCTTGAATTATGCAGCGTAAGCTTCACACGCAGCCAGAGCCCAGCAAATGTTAATTAGCATATCCCCGGGAACAAGCTCCAGGAAAATCAGCTTCACAGAATAATGAATAGCCCCCCATCTTCTGGGGCTGAGAATGGCACTCTCGACACCTTGCAGCACACCGATGCAGATGTGTGTCCACAGCTAGTGCTCTTGACACTGTGCAGAATGTCAGTGGGGGAGCACTGCATGGGGCTGAACCCCAAGTTCCCATCTTTAAGGTCAATGTAGCTGTGACATCTCCCATGATACAGCCACTACCAGCTTATACAACACACACTTGTACACGTACACACACACACACACACACACACACGTCAAAGCGTGGGAACCTTAGACCTCACAGGGACCTGCCCCTGTTGCATTTGTTGCTGCTTCCCCAGAGCCGACACACAGGTGCATGCATGACTGTGACACTAATGCCAGTTTGGTGGCTTTAATGCAACCTTATTTTGTAGAACTTGGGGTTCCTCGGTTTTGCCCAACAGCAGCAGAATCTCTTTGAAAGCATAGTTTCTTTCCTTGCTGAAAGTCAGACCCTGGCAGTAGGTATATTTACCCCTCAGCTGGCCTGGATGGTTCACTTTGGCTGGGTGTAAGTGGACCAGTGATGATCAAGAAACTGCTGAAGAATGAGCTTATAGATCCTGGGGGTCAGTCCCAAACCTCTTAGTTGTGCAAAGAGGTCATGTTTCTTCTTTAAATGGCTGTTCTGCTCCCTCAGACCCCACAACCTTCCAAACGGCAGTGCTTAGAGCCTGGGAAAAATATTATCTCCCTTCTCAGGCCTTTGATGGAGTAGAAGATTAGATAATTGTAGCTACTGTCCTCTTATGATCTAGCCAAGCCATTTCCAATACAAGACTTAGACTCCTTAGGATAGAATGTTTATTAAAACTCTTAACATACGTTCCTTGCTTAATGTTGTTTATGCTGGTTGTAATTCTAATCTTATACTTGATATCTGTTACTAGTGTATATAGTTTTGTATTGAGTTTGGAACTCTCTTATTTAAACAAAAGGGGGAGATGCTGTGGGAGCTTCTTCCACTCCTTCTGCCAATAGCCTTTAAGATACAAGGTTTCTTATACTATGAATGCATCTGTAAAGCCTGCACTCACTCTCTTGCTTCTGGCTCTCGCTTCTGGCTGCTAGACTCTTCCTGTTCCCCATTTGTGCAGAGGACTGTGATCGAGGGCAGAGATCTGTGAGTCTCCCCTAAATAAATAACCCTTTATTAAATGTAATTCTGAACTATTGTGGGATTATTTTGTAACTTCCACCATCAGAAATGAGCACCAGCTTTTCCAGTTCTGGGTAGGAGCCACCCTAATGCTTCCATGGCAACATCCTGGCTGAGTGGTTCTTGGAAGTACTTCCCTCTAGGGTGTAGCACCCCTGAAAGGGGGATGTGAAGAAGAGCCAGGGACTGGCCTGAGTCTAAAGGCAACATTTTGGTAGCCAGATCTCACACATACACTCTACTGTGCCCAAGTCTCTCCTGGCTCCAGAATTCTATGGTTCTAGATATGAGTCATAACATATTACCTTGGGCAGTGGCATTGTCGATCATTTCCTGATAGTAATATCGTTTATAATAGTGCTTCTTAAAGATCCAACATATGGAATGGGCACTGAGATTTTACTAATTTAATTGGAAACTAATGTCAGGACTTGAGAGATGGCTCCACAGTTAAGAGCACTGGATAATCTTCCAAAGGATCCAAATTCAATCCTCAGTACCCACACACTATTTCTCTTTTAGACTGGATCAATCTCGTATAGCTCAGGGTAGCCTTGAACTCACAGAGATCTGTCTGTTTCTGCCTCCCAAGTACCAGGATTAAAGGTGTGTGCCACCACTGCCTGGCCTCTGTGGCTAGCTGTGCACTCTGATCTTCAAGCAAGCTTTATTTGTTACAGCCCAAACAAAATATCACCACACAGTAGTGTTCTATAGAAGAGTTGCTAGCACAAGTCTTCTTAGTAGGGATATGTGCCAAGGGTCAAGCTAAAGATGAATCAGGCCTCTAGTTTAGAGATGGCTTTTAAATAAGGTCAGCCCCCCAGGCCCAGGAACATTCTCCAGATGAGGGCAGGTAGTCAGCAGGAAGCCTTTCTGGAGAGGGAAGGAGTTTCCATGTTGCCGAGCTCAGAGAAAGCTGCCAGGCTGTGGCAGACTGCAATGTATTCCAGTCAGCAATGTATTCCAACAGGGGTTTACATTGAACCCCCATTTCAGTAGTTTCTAATGAAGCCAGGAATTTTTCTGTGAGCTAAGAAGTTGCATATGAATCTCAAACAGGAGGTTGGATGGAAGAAAGGGGGCTAACTCCAACCATAATAAGAGCAAAGAAAAAATGTGAAGTTAAAACTGAGCAAGAAAACTGCAGATCTCCAAGAAATAAAGCTGTGGGCCAGAAGGAGAGCAGCATAGAGATGGCTTCTTCCAAAGTTAGGTTAGGAGTTCAGTGTAATTCAGCGCGGGAACTCAAACCAGGCATTAACATCCCCCAAAGACTCCCAACATCAAAATTATCTGATGGAAGGCAGTCAAAAACAGTGTAGAAATGTTTAGAAAAATGAAGGGAGGGCTGGAGTGGATCTCCTGGTGAGACACTGTGTGTGAGGGCTGGAGCGGATCTCCTGGTGAGACACTGTGTATATGCTTTAAAGTCACAGTAACTAAACTCATGAGAAGTAGAACCTAAAATATATTCAATATAACTCATTTTCTTTCATGATTCCCACTCATTCCCCACCCCTAACTGGGAAAAAGAGGCTTTGAACCTTTTTAACATGCAGTGTGTGTGTGTGTGTGTGTGTGTGTGTGTGTGTGTGTGTGTGCTATGACACACATGTGCAGATAGACTTGCAGGGGTCAAGGAACAAACACAGGTCATCAGGTTTAACAGCAAACCTCTCTACCTACTGAGTCATCTCGCTGACCTAAGAGCCATAGCGTTTTGTTGTTGTTGTGTTTTTTGGTGTTTTTGTTTTTAGGTAATTGGTAATGGGAACTACTGTTCACTCATTTACGAAGGGTGTAGGGGACATAGGAGGAGAACGCACTCAAACTCTGGTAAAAGAATGAACAGGTACCCCACTTTGCAGACCCCAGCAGCAAGCACAGGCAGGAACAAGATGGAGATAGCCAACTCTTCCTGTGAGGAGTCGGGGCCCAAAGTTGGGGCTTCGGTCCCCACTTAAGTGGTCAGCAAATAATCACTAGGGTGATCTAGAAGCTGTAGTGCAGTGTGACTGAACGAGGCTGCTTCCTAGTGGATGAACTCACCCTCTGTTGGGGGACACTTGGATACCCAAGAAGCCATGGGTATGTTTCCATGAGAAAGCTATAGAATCGAGAGGAGGAAGGGCAGACAGGAAGTCCAGAGGATGGTGCTGGACAGCTGGAACCTCTGGCCAGGTGGGTTGAACTGGGCCTGGAAGGAGGCAGAACAAGGGTCAGGCAAAGATACCCAGGAAGGGCCAGGCTCGGAAGTAACAAGGTCATTCAGTGCCCTGGCCACTTCCTTATGCACTGAATATAGAGGGTGACTTTTCAGCCTCCCTGGGCTTCTGCACATACCTTGGTGGTAGTATGGCTACTGTGAGCCATGCAGAAACCTTAACAATCAGTTTCAGTCACAGGTGACAGAGAGCAGCCATCCTACATGTCAGACAGATCAATGGCCACAGTCAACTCCTGGGCCAGGGAAGAAGTTCCTGCCAGCTCGAGATGACTGGATCAAGGATAACAGCCCAGCAATGGTTGCCCCCATCACTCTGACCATGTCCTGATGTGCCTTCAAGGGGCATCATAAATCAAGCAACACTGGACCCACCCAGAGGACATAGGGATCCAAATTCAATCCCTAAGACCTACATAAAAAGCCAAGCATGGAGACACATGCTTGCCACCCCACCCCTGGGGAGGTGGAGACAAGCAGATCTCTGAGGTCACCGGCCAGCCAGCAGAGCCTACCTCTCAGTTTCAGGAAAGTAGGGACTCTGTAAAAAGAGCAAACCGGGAGCTGGAGGGGGGCTCAGCGGTCCAGAGTGCTTGTGTGCTGCTCCTGCAAAGACCTGAGTTTGTTCCCAGCACACACCTTTGGTGGCTCACAGCTGCCTGTGATTCAAGCTCCAAGGGATCTGATGCCGTCCTGTGGACTCCACGGCACCTGCTCTCACGTGCACACACCCACACATAGACACACACACATGCACTTGTGCACTTGTACACACACGCATACCTGCACACACCCCTCAGTCCTTCCTAGAGGCCGGCTCTCCTCTGATATCTGGTATGTGTGGTTGTATCTGCTTATTACATATGCTAATTTATTAAGATCAGGTCCCAACTTCCTCGCACGGTTCTGTACCTCCGTCTTTTATGAGTCTCTTCAGTCGTGAGTCTGTGGGGGATGTATTTTGATGGGTTTTTGGAGGTACTGCCAAGGGCCTTATGTTCATGAGAACCGAAACACGCGTTCTCTCAGCTCTTTGTGGGGGACATACGGGGTGTTTTTCTTACCTTTGAAAAGGAGGCAAAGCCATGAAATTCAGGCATTTGGGGACTTGTTTCCTTGCTTGTTGCTCCGTTAATTAAAAACATTTCACGAAACCAAGACAGCATCTGTAATTCGGGACAGAAAGTGGCAGGCAGACTGTGGGTCTGGGTTCTGCTGTGGTATGCATTCTCCCTCACTGTGGTGAGTGTGTGCCGTGCAGCCCTGGCGGACTCAGGCCAGGAGTGCATCCCTGGATAGCTTTCAGCCGTGTTGTGTGACTCGGTCTCACCCTGGCCTTGGCAACACGCTTATGCTGAGTGACACCTGTTGGTGGAGGCAGAAGAATGACAGGGAGTTCCTCCCCTTAGACCCTTTTACTCACTGACCTGATTGCCCCTCGGGATTTTTTGAGTTAGTTTTTTTGTGTGTGAGTGATTACATATGTAAGCATACCATATATGTGCTGGGTGACCATGGAGGCCAGAAGAGGGTGTTGGATCCCGCAGGTGTTACAGGCACTTAGGAAGCACCAGTCAGAGGCTGGTGCTCAGTAGTGAGTGTTCCTGACTGATGAGAGATGAGCGGTCTCTCCAACCCTGCCCCCGAGACCGTATTTCAGCATCACTTTCTGCAAACACTGGGTCCAGGGACCTCTACCCATGGATGCTGGAGTTGTGGGATGGTGGGAAGGACACGGGCCTTGGGGACCAAGGTTTCTAGGCTCACATTCCTCCTGCACCTTCATCTTTAAGGGTGCGATGAAAATACCAGCCATGTAAGGTGACGGCTGTAGGCTGGACGCATCGCGTCTTCTACTAGAGTGGTCTGAATTCTGTCTCAGGTGCTCCCTACGTGTCTACTAGAGTGTTCTGAATTCTGCCTCAGGTGCTCCCTACTTGTCTACTAGAGTGTTCTGAATTCTGCCTCAGGTGTTCCCTACGTGTCTACTAGAGTGTTCTGAATTCTGTCTCAGGTGCTCCCTCTTTGGAAACAAGCTGTTCTTTCCTTTTTCTCTATGAAATGATGTTAGCAAGGTCTTTATCTGCAAAGATTGCTAATACATAGAAATATCTGGTCCCAAGAACAAAGCTGTTTCTCTTCAGGTTGCTGTGTGCTCAGTTTCTTTCTCTCTCTCTCTCTCTGCATACCTTTGTCTCTGTCTTCCTCCTCAGACTCAGCGATGTGTCACCCCCTAGCTGCAATGGAAGCTAGGGAATGTTGCTTCCTGTCTACTCTGAAAGGGAGAACACCGGAGACTGGCTTGAGGTCGATGTGTGAGCTGACACACAGCACCTACCAAGCCTCAGAAGAGTTCTTTGTCAGTACTCTCATTGTATGGATGACTACAGAAAGTTCTAGACCTAAGGAATGGCCTGGCTAAGGACCCATACTAGACTAAACTAGAGTCTCGCCAGGTCTCCTAACTCTTCATACAGAAAGCCACCCTCAGGCCCACACCGTAGATGCTATTTCACATGGTTGAATACAGTGATATTGAGAAAATAAGATCATCTAGGAAATAAAGTCATTGATAATAAAGACAAGACACAGATAGCGTCCCCTTGAGCTCTGCTTCCTCCGCCATCCCTGTCACCCCAGAGTCATTCACGGAGAGTGACCAAATCAAAGCCACGTCACACCAGCTCTCCTCTAGGCTCCCTGGTGCTGTGTAGGGTTTTTTAATTTTTTAGATTCATTCTATTTAATGTATATGAATGTTTCACCTGTGCCCAGAGAAGTCAGAAGCGGGCATTGGATCCCCTGAAATTTTACAGATGGTTGTGAGCCACCATGTAGGTGCTGGACATTGAGTTCTGTTCCCCTGTGAGAGCCACCAGAACTCTTAACCACTAAGCTATGTCTTCACAGTTCCTTAGCATCTTACCCTTTCAGCAGGTGTGTGTGTGGCCTGTGTCTGTGTGCACATTCATGTGCGTGCACGTATGCACACGTGTGAGCATGTATGTATATTATCGCTGACTTGACCTCATGATGGGTGCCAGGATAAAGTAGGATTTCTGTGTCCTTGTTAATGTGCTGTTCTTGTCTTCTGTCCCCTTCTGTTATTGAACCAAACAGAAGTGTTCTGCTGTTTCTCTCTGCAACATCTCCACAGAAGTCCTGAAGGTCATCAACGCTACTGAGGAGCTGATCGCGGAGTCTGCAGGGCCCTTTGAGATCCCCCCAGTCCCAACTGACAAAGACATGGGGATGTTTCCTCTTGGGACAGACCAAGTGAGACTGGACAAGCAGCTGACTTCCTTGGAAGAAAACGTAAGAGGGTGTGAATGTGTCTAGTGGGGGTGTGTACATGTGAAGGAGAGAGAATGGTAGCTCCTCCCAGATGTGCAAGGGCGGGAACCATCACCTCGTGCCTAGTGTGTCCTTGGGGAAAGGCTGAGGCAGGGCTTCCCGGAAGTGAGGATGAAATCAGGAATCAAGTAGCAACTATGAGGAAGAGCGATGGGGAGCAGAGCTGAAGAAGAAACCGTGTGTGCCTTGAGTTGTTAGCAATGGCTTTAGTAGGGAGACAGCCTCTGCAGCATGACCCCAAGGGTGGCTTCTGTGTGAGGAGTTAGGAGACCTGGTGAGATGCTAGTTCAGTGTGGCCATAGACCTTGGCCAGGTCACCTCCTCTCCTCAGGGAAGATGGTGCAGGGGTAGTGTAGGGAAGGGGAGAGTCCAGAAGCCAAGCGTGACTTTGACCTCAGAGCAGCTTTAGCCCGATGCTGCAGAAAGCTCCCAGGAGGAAGCCGCACCCAGGACCAGACTTCTCTACAGCCAGCCAATGCTTCCGTCCTTCTGTGTGCAGGTTGAATGTCTTCAAAGGTCGTCCTCTGGGGGAAGTGAGATGTAGGGAGTCAGTGCCTAGTGAGGCCTTGGAGATAGGGAGGTGCTAAAGAAAAGAATTAGAGGCTAGGCAGCTGGCTCAGTGGCTAAAGTGTTTGTCACACAAGTGTGAGGAATTTAGATCCCCAGAAATCCACAAAAATGCTACGTAGACACAGCGGCATACACATAATCCCAGCCTGTAACTCAGAAGGCAGAGGTGGGGGTCCCCAGAGTAAGGTGGCCAGCACCGCTAGCTACCTTGACAAGTTCTGGGTTTGGTTAAGAGACCCTGCCTCAATGAACAAGGCTGAAGAATGATGGAGGGACAATTGCTGACATCAGCCTTGGACTTCCACATACATGTGCATTCACACACACGTGCAAAACATGTACACACACAGACACAGAAGTGGAAAAAGAAAAGAACACTCAGTGGTATGTGCTTGAGTGGAGCGAGGCTTTCTTCAGGACATTGGGATAGGTAGGAACCGTGGCAACAGGGTCATGTCCTGGGGCAGGGAGCCACCAACCAACTCCCAAATAAAGACACAGAGACTTATTATTGATTATGAATGCTCAGCCTTAGCTTAGACTTTCCCCACTAGCTCTTTAACTTCATTTGACCTGTTTCTCTTCATATACATTCCGCCTTAGGGCTTTTAATGTTTCTTTCATTCTGTATGTTCTACTTTCCTGCTTCTTCTGTGTCTGGCTGACCCCTGATGTCTGTTTTCATTTCTCCCCGAAATTCCTCTTCCTACTTACTCTCCCTGCCTGGAAGTTCCACCTATACCTCCTCTCTCACTATTGGCCATTCTGCTTTTTATTAGACCAATCAAGTGCCTTAGGCAGGCAAGGTAAAAGCAGCAACACATCTTTCCTTAGTTAAACGGATGCAACGCATCTTTCCATAGTCACACAAATAATCTGTAACAGAGGTGAAGAGATCGAAAACTTCCAGAGAATCCTTAAGAAGTGATCAAACAAACCTAACCAGATTCCTGTCAAAGACAGGCCAGGGTGGTGCAGGCATCATTTGGGAACAAGAGGAAAGTAAGAACCCCAATGAAATATGGGTGATCTTCTAGCAGGAGTGGGTTCTGGCCAAAGTGATGGGCAAGATTCTTTAGATAACACTTGGTCTAGAAGCTTCACAGGTGAGTCTGGGAGATGGTGCTGAGCCTGTCTAAAATTTGGGCAACCAGGAATCTTCGTTGAGGTGAGTGTTTGGAAAACTGACCACATACAAATCAGTGGCCCGGTGGGCCCAGATAGAGTGCTTCCACTGCTGGGATGGGGAGCTGCTGAGAGAGCCTCAGTTCTGGGCTGGGGTATCTCTGTGCGTAGCATGTCTACTACACAAGCATGAAGACCTGAGTTCGATACCCAGAATTCACTTAGGAGAACCAGATGTGGTGCATGGTGTAACCTGTGCTGGTGAGGCAGAGACAGGCGGGCACCTGGGGCTTGCTCGTCAGTAAGCCCCACTGGGTAGGTTCCAGGCCAGAGACCCTGTCTCAGAATACAAGGCAGATGGTACCTGAGGAGTAACACCCTAGGCTGCTCTCTTGAGTACACATGTACATACACACACACACTCTCATGTACACACATACATATACACACAGATGTACATACATATACACATAGATGCACATACATATACACGCATGCACATACACGCGCACATACACACACTGACAGTAGTCAGTTTTCTCTCATTGTATTTAGAACAAAGACAACACACCTTTCTTCTAAAACTGTATTGAAAACTCCATGGCCTGTGTGCATTTCCTTGGCATAGAATGGATTAAGTTGTTATTTTGTTGGGATGGGGAGGGCTCATTAGTATTTTTAATTCAAGACACATCCATGTATGCACTGATGCAGGATATCAGATGCTCCAGTGTAGATATATGTGTGGTTTCCAGGCTGGGTCTGCAGCCAGCTGCTCCCTCCTTCAGCCCAGCTCTGTCCGTTCCCCAGACTTAACTGCCTGCCTCCCCTCCCCCCACTCCACCCTTCTTCCAGCTTTTCACTGCTCTCTTCAGGAGAGAGGGTTCCCATGCTCCTCTGAGTTCTATAAGACGTGAGATAAGAGTGGGAAGGAATCTTCCCCATCTCTCTAATCCAGCAGCTCACAGACGGGTGGGAAGGGGGCTCTGCCCTGCAGTCCCCAGGATGGCGGTCAGCCGCACAGCAGGAGATGGCAGCGCTGGCTCTGGCCCCTGACTGCAGCTGGTTTATTAAATCGTGGCTTTTGTTGGTCTGCACTACAAAAAAGTGCGTTTTGTTCCTCACCCCTCCCTTTGCCATTGTGCCCAGGACTCTCAGATAAAAGAGAACGTTCCATTTTGAATATTCACTCTTGGAGAAGCACCTAAGGCTGCAGAGGACCCACAAGATAGAGCACAGAAACACCACTCAGTGTCCAGTTGCCTGCTTTCATCGATGGTGTGTTCACTCGTCCTGTTGGAGGAGAGTCCATGACCCCTGCTGCATTAGCTCTGCAGGCTCTGCCTGTGTCTCCCCTAAAGTCTAGACCACTCTGGGGCTCCCCTCATTCTCCTCAGCTGCGTACCTGGGGTAAAAAATCTGGGTCTCTAGGCTTTGAAGCTCCCTCTGAGAAGCATCCACCTCTGTCTGCTGGGTTCCAGCTGGGAGGGGAGAGATTTGAAAAAGACTGTTATCTGAGATGTGGGCAAAGTTGAAGGGTACCCCAGGGCTGAATAGGAATGGAGGAAACCGGACCACCGCTAGGTGGTGCAACCAGAACTGGGGAGAGCTGGAGCCCTCCCCAGTGGACGCTGGAACTGGAAGAGTGGCCTTCCGACACACTTTAGTGTGCTTTACCTTTCACCTCCTGTTGGTATCTCCTGTTGACAGGGAGGCAAGGTCATGAGACTCAAAGAGATTAGTGTCTTCATTTCATTGCCTGATGGTGTGAAAAGATACCCAACTAAGCGAGTTAAGGGGAAAAGGGCTTATTCCACTCATGATTCCAGGTTACAGCCCATCATTGTGGGGAAGTCACGGTGCGGGAATTCAGAGTAGCCATCACATTGCACCCACAGTCAAGAGCAGAGAAGGACAAATGAAGGCATCCATCACGCTCTCAACTCTTGTGCAATCCAGGATCCCTGCCTAGGGGGTGGTGCCACCACAGTGGGCAAGTCGTCCCACCAGTCTGGAAAATTCTTCACTGAGATTCCCTGCTCAAGTGAGCCTAGATTGTATCAAGTTAGCAATTAAAACTGGCCACCAGGCCCCACAACAGAGGGCTCAGTAGTTAAGAGCACTGGCGGCTCTTCCAGAGGACTCAGGTTCTGTTCACAGCCGCTTGTAACCCCAGTTCCAAGGAACCTGACACCCTCTTCTGTCCTCCCAGAGCACTGCGCACACACGTGGAGCGCTTGACGTGTATGCAGGTCAAACACGTATACAGATGAAATAAAACCTAGCCATCACGTAAAGCCACCAGACAGGAAAGATCAGAGAAATGAAGGCTAGACATGGACCTGAAAGTGACAGCAGGGAGTGGCCAGCACAGCCATTCTCGGTCCCGTCCTGGGAGCAATAGGGTGAGCCGCCTCATGATTTTACCCAGGGAGTGTGTGGAATAGCTGGGTCAGCTCTGTCCCCTCCCACTCCCGTCTGAGGACCTGGCTCATCTGCTTTTCTGTGAGACAGTGGCATCTTGTGCTAACCTATGATTCCAGCACACAGACACACAGATACACACATGCACACCCCCACACACACACATACAGAGACACACATGCACACAGAAACACACAGAGAGAGAGACACACACACACAGATACACACACACACACATACACACACACACGCGTATCTATCCCAACTTTCTTTTAGTCTCAGTTCTTCTTGTCCATGTACTTTACAGCCAGTGGCAGCAGGAACACTAGGGATGCCCAACTCTGACACTGAATGCAGGACAGAGCAGAGGACATCGGTCCCACCCATTCTCTTGTTACTCCAAAGCTCTAGAGAGGAGGTAGCCCCCAAACTCATGGCAGTGGCTGTGGTTACTTAGGGAACTATCTGCCCTTCATGAGCAAAAAAAAAAAAAAAAAACGTACTGCCATCTACTGGTCCTCTGAGGTATATTTTATGGAAGCCTAGCCCAAAAAGGTGCTATGGGATACCAATGCATTTGGGCATTCTGTTCTGTGAAAATTGAGATTCATACATAAGGGACCCCTAGAAGTGAGGCCGGGGCAATGGTGGGGATAGGGCGACGGTGGGGCCGGGGAGATGGTGGGGCCGGGGCGACGGTGGGGCTGGGGTGATATTGGGGTGATGGTGATGGTGGGGTGTCTAGGTGATAGCTCAATGGGGTAAGTGTTCATCCCATGGACTGAGAGTAAAGACCACCACCCAAATTAAATTTATATCAAGCCTTATTATATATGTACAATAAAGCCAGTCTGGTAACTGCCTCCCCCTAATTTTAGCATTTAATCTGTCAGCCCCAAACATAGGAGAAGTGGGGTTTTTATAGCCCCCAAACTGCAAGCCTAGGGGTTCCCAAGGTTGGGGGATTTCCAGAGGAATTTTGGATATGTAGGAACTTGGCTGAACACCTCAATATTACTTGACAAAGCATCTTATCATATCAGAGTGAAGGTCAGGATATAGTCAAGGAGTGAGTCGGATTCCACAGGGTGTTGAGCATGTTACATTCCAGAAGATGGGTCGAGAGAGAAAACAGAAATGAACTAATTTTGACCTTGTAACAAGATGGCTTCTAATCTTAAAATGGAGTAAGCTGGCCCATCGTAAGTGCTTGCCTTACAAACGTCAGGAACTGAGTTCAATCCCCAGTACTGGGCAGACAGAAGCAAATATGTCTGGGATTTACTGACCAGCCAGTCCAGCCAATGGATGCCACTGTCCCAAAAACCAAGAAGGAAACTGAGGAATGACAGCAAGATTGTTCTCTGACCTCCCCATGAACCACAGAAACACACATGTATACACACTCTCTCTCACACACACACACTACTATTCCCAGAATCTTGCAATAAAGTAATCTACATAGTGTTCTTTCTCCTGGGAATTTGATCAGAGCCCATCCTTGATGAGCACCTGTTCCCACCTCCTGAAGCTTTCTGAGGAAGACTCACTAAATAGCAGCCTGCAGGGGAAGGAATGTCACAGGTATCAGTGACCAGTTTGAAGAGGACGCAGATAAAGTAGCCACTGTTCTCGCCCAGTGTGGGCCCTCACTAAGCAGGTGGTTCAGGTGACTTTCAAGAGGGCTGCTTTTAACAAGGTAGAAAACCCTTTATGGAGGGGCATGCTGACTTCACTTATAGCGAACCTGGAACAGAGCCACTGCCCAACCCATGTATGACAGCCAGAGGTCCGGATCCGAGTGCTGAAGCGTGGGACTTGATAAGATCCCAACAGTGATTAAGATTCACAATGCCACAGAGCAGAGACAGGAAAGGCGTAGGAGCTGCACCAGCCCTCCCCAGTTCACATCCAGGCTCCTCCTCATCCCAGCTGTGAGACCAGGGAAGACATGAAACATTCCCATCTTTAGCATGGTACTTATAACGATATCCATCTTTAGAGTCACCTGGACATTCAAAGAGTTAAGTCATGGTCCAGCAAGATGACTCAGTGGGTGAAGAGGCCACCAAGTCTGATGACCTGAGTTCAATCCCTAGGACTCACGTGGTGGAAGGAGAGGACTGATTCCTGCAGGCTGTCCTCTGGCACACGCACACACACACACACATACGCCACACACACACCACACACCACACACACACACTATACACACCACACACACACACACACCACACACACACACACCACACACACATACACACACCACACACACACACACCACACAATATACCACACACCACACACACACACCACACACACACACACCACACACACACCACACACACATACACACACCACACACACACACCACACACATATACACACACCACCCACACACACCACCCACACACACACACACCACACACACACACCACACACCACACACACACCATACACACCACACACACACACCACACACACACACCACACACACACCATACACACCACACACACACACCACACACACACCATCTGTCTAACACATATCCAAACCCACAAACAAATAAATGGAATTTTAAAAAAATAAGACATGAATCTCTTGCCTTAGTTCCTGGCCCGGTAAACACATCACCACTACCATGAGCCTCCTCCGGTCCCTCAAGCCCCATCACTTCGGTGGTAAGTTCTGATTCAACTGTGCTCAGTGGCAAACCTCTGCGCTCCCTCCCCCCAGTGCCCGGAAAGCAGATTTTCAGAAAACACAAAGTAAAAACATGGCCACTCCAACCAGACTGAGGGTTCAGATCTATTTCCTATTGCTTTGTCTTGGCTGTGATAAGATAAAAAAAAAAAGATAAAAAAAAACAGCTTTTTAAAACATAACATTAGCAGATAATAGAGTCAAAAAGATAAATTGCAGTTTGGGGATAGATAAGCCCTTGGGTGAATGTTGACGAATTAGGTCGGTACGATAAATAACCAGACTAGATCAAGAACAACAGTTATATTTTAATAGTTGAAAAGGGGAAACCCACGCTACAGGAGTGGGGGGTCCGAAATCCAATAGGTCCGGCAGGCGCCACAGAGAGAGAGAGAGAGCGGTGCACCTGGATTTCTACTTGGGTCCCAGGTAGCCACACCCTAATTAGATGTGATTGGTTGATAGTTTCTCCATCATGCCTTCCTCTTGTTCCTGGTAAAATGAGTGATCCTGGGCACGTCATCATTGTCACCAACACTGCCAATTTCCAGTCATGTTTGTCTGTTGCTGTGCTTAAACAGGTCGTTTCACGTAAATAATTCCAAAATGTTCCCATACTGAGTTTATTTCCACTTTGATATTCCCTGTTGTAAGTCCCTGGACAGATTCACAGTTCACACTGCTAGCACTGAGATTGCTGTTCCATTTTCTAAACCAACTTTCCCTGTGCTCGGAGGAGAGGGGAGATGTCAAAGGCTTCCTGCCCTCACCTAAGGGTGAAGAGCATCGATATGCGATACAAGGGAGATCCCATCTCTCCCTCCCCCAGTACTGAGCCCAGTTTTCTCTGGTCCCTCGCTGACTGATGTCCCCTTGAAGAGCCTGGCCACCCCCAGTTCTCTGGGCTCAGAACTGTGCTGTCTCTGCAGGTGTACCTGGCAGCGGGCACCGTGTATGGGCTGGAGGGACAGCTGAGCGAGCTGGAGGATGCTGCCCGCTGCATCCACAGCAGCACAGGTGAGATGGAGCTGGCGAATCTGGAGGACCAGGTGGCTGCAGCTGCTGCACAGGTACACCATGCTGAGCTCCAGGTGAGCCCCTCCTCACTCCCACCTCGTAGACACATTTCAGAGTCATGATGCCGGCCATCAGCTCCTGCGGGCGAGCATAGAGGCGTCTGCTTATAGCGAAGGACTCTAGCAAACCTTTTCTGTCTTTAACTTCATGTGTATTTTTCCTGCATGTATGTGTGTGTGCCATGTGCATGCTTGGTCAGGAGAAGTCATTGGATCCCTGGGAGCTGCAATTATGGGTGACTGTGAACCACCATGTGGGTGCTGGGGAGCAAAGCCCAGGTCCTCTGCAGGAGCAGCAAGTGCTCTTAGTCAGTGCTCCACCTCTGCAGCCCCCCACCCTTTTCCTAAAATAGAAAAGGTTTCTCCTTCCTCCTGTAGCAGAGCATCAATCTATATTATCAATCTTAGATTTACTTTAAGACTTACGCTGATGGCCGAGGAGATGGTTCACCCAGAAAGTGCTTGCCACAAAAACCTGAGGGCTCGTGATCCCAACCCCCACACAGAAAGCCAGGCAAGGTGACAGGTACCTGTAATCCCAGTGCTGGGGAGACAGAGGTGTGAGCATCCTTGAGGTTTGCTGGCCGGCCAATCTAGTCAGATCCACAAGCTCTATGCTCAGTGAGATACTCTCTGAAAATATAAGGTGGAGAGCAATGCCCACCCCTGGCATCCACAATGTGTGCATGTGTGTGAGTGAACAAACTTGCACACACACACATACACACACACACACTCATGCACACTTTCTGCTGCTCCCCTCCCATTTCATTCCAAGGCCACCCCTCTCCTACTGTGGACTGCTCCCTGATGGTTCCCCAGCAGGGACTCACAGTCACATGAGAGCCAGGTCACAGCTGTCTGGCCTACAGGAAGTGACTCCTGACCTAACAGAAATGGAAGCGGAGCTAGAGAGAGGGTTTGGCAGCTAAGAACACTGCTGCTCTTGCAGAGGACCTGAGTTCTGGTCCCAGTACCCACGTCAGATGCTCACAACTGCCTGGAACGCCAGCTCCAGGGGATTCGGTTCCCTCTTCTAAACTTTGGGGCACCTGTGCACGTGTACACAGACCCACACAAAGTACGTACATATGTATATGTGAACGAGGAAATCTTTTTGAAGGGTTAAATAAAGGAATGAACAGGTGGTGCACACTTCCCAGGCCATGGGTGAGGACCGGATCTTAGGCACAGCTGTCTCCACTGCGTGCTCGTCCCCTGCATTCTGAAAATGCTTCTTAGCAGCTTTTGTGAATGTGGCCTTGTCCCTCATGGGTCAGAGCTAGTCATAGGCTAACCCACTGACTCTAACTGGGATCTGTGATCACTCTCTCAGAAACCCATACCATTTTATTTCCTTTATAAAGGGCCCACGATCGGTCCACTGCCCATAAACTGTACTGTAGGAGCCACTACTAGGCAAGGTGGTAATGCCAGCATTGAGGAGGATTAAGATTGGGAGTTCAAAGTCATCCTTGTTTGCAGAGCAAATTCAGGACTAGCCTGGGCTACATAAGATGCTGGCTCAAGATACATAAGTAAAGAAAAAGGTTGGAGGTCCATATGTTTCTCAAGATTAAGAAACAGCAGCATGGCTCAGCAGAGAAGAGCATTAAACACACAAGCCTGGAAACCCGAGTCTCTCCACAGAAACTCCATGTAAAGATAGAAGGAAAGAACCAGAGAACCAATTCCACCAGGCTGTCCTCTGATTTAGACATGTGCCACGGCATGTGTGTCCCATGTACACTTTATAAATACATAAATAAATAATTTTTAAGAGGAAACAGCAGGAGCTCAATACAAATCCCTGGCATTGCTACTGTATTTTTTGTTTGTTTTGTTTATCAAGACAGGGTTTCTCTATGCAGCCCTGGCTGTCCTAAAACTTTGTAGACCAGGCTGGCCTTGAACTCAGAGATCCACTTGCCTCTGCCTCCCAAGTGCTAGGATTAAGGCGTCACCAGCACTGCCTGGTTTTGTCCTTACACCTTAACACTACATCCCCGCCAGGTCTGAGGAGATGGCACAGCACAATTGGTAAAGTACTTGCCCAGCAAACATGAGAGCCCAGTTCCCATCCCCAGATCCCACATTTTAAAAAATATGAAAGAAATGCCCTGGTACGGTGGTGTGTTCTTGTAATCCCACTACCTCAAAGGAGGTAGGGACAGGCGGATCCCTGGGGCTTGCTGGCTAAATTGTCTTGTTCCAAGTCAGTGAGAGATGCTGTCTCATAAAACAAGCAAGCTGGAGATCTCTCTAAAATTCTTTCCACCCCCTCTTCCCCAATGTCCCTGAGCGAGGGTGTGGGCGGTGTGGGGGAGGTCCTTGAGCGAGGGTGTGGGCGGGGGGGGGGGGGTTCCTTAGCGAGGGTGTGGTCTGCCTATTAGCCACTGACCGTGCAAAAAGAAGCTTCTTCAATGGGATATGGAAGCTGCGTTAAACTATGGCTGTAAAGATGAGTATTTAAAAGTCAGTTTGGAGCCACATCCATTTAGCAAAATAATATTGAGTTCTGCCCTGGGGGCCATGACCTCCCATAGCCACGTGTATTTGGCCGGGCTTACAGAACTAGGCCTGAGTTCCATCCCGTGGAGCAGGCCTTAAGTCCAATCAGAAAGCCCCTAGTTACTCCCAAAACACTCACGCCACTGCTACACCATGTAGGTCTCACTTTTTCAAGTTTTTAATTACCTCAGCAGCTCTCCCTGAGGACCAAGGTTCCAGTACCTCTGCAGAACAAGTTCAACCCTTATCCTAGCCCTAGAGGATGTCCTGGTCACTGAGACCTAGGTTGTTCCGGGCCAGCATTCCCACAGTGCTCCAGGCCTTCGATTTCTCCCTGTGCATACTCCAATAGGTCTGTTGACATGCTCCAGAGCTGTAGAACTGGAAACTTGAATTTATACATTTCTTGTGTTTCGTCTTTTCCTTACAGCTCTAGATAGATCAAATGATTGGTAGATTGTGTGACTGAAAAGGCCAGGTGTTGTGGCCCACGCCTGTCCTTCCAGCATTTAGGAAGGAGGTGGAGGCAGGGGGTCATCCTCAACTACATAGAAAGTTCCAGGCTAGCCTGGGATGCGGGAGACTTTTTCTCAAAAAGAAAAACAAAATTGAATGTATGAGTGAGCTTCCATCAAAGAAGGCTTATTCTTTGTGAGTTCGTAACGCCTTAACCAGGAGTCTTTCTTCCTTTGTGTATCTTCCTGCTGCATGAAGATTTCTGACATCGAGAGCCGGATTTCAGCCCTGACCATCGCTGGCTTGAACATAGCACCCTGTGTGCGTCTCACTAGACGACGGGATCAGAAGCAAAGGAGCCAGGTGCGTCTGTCCTTCCTCCTCCGGTAGGTTGCATGGTCTGAAGCATTCTGGATGCCGTCTCTGTGGTGCTTTACTGAAGGCTATGCTTGTTTTAGGTGCAAACTATAGACACATCGAGGCAGCAGAGGAGGAAACTTCCCGCTCCGCCTGTGAAACGTATGTTGCACTTAAAAAACACGCTTGAGTCCCTGGAAGAGCTCAGAGCCTTCCGTGTGTGAGGAAGTGTGAGAACCAGACCCAGTGTGCCCTCTCCCCAAGGAGTGTTCTAATCTGCCTTGCTTGTGAGTGTGTGATAGGTGTGCATGAGGATGGGTGTGTATAAGTGAGCATAAGTGGGTGTGAGAGTGATGGTGTGTGTCAGTGTGCCCATGTGAGCAACCACGTGTGTCCGAGAGTATGAGGAGGTGAGCGTGTGTCTGTGAGTATGTGTATGAGGGTGATATGTGTGTGTGTGTGCGGGCGCGCACGTGTATGAATGTGAAGGTCTGTGGCTGGATGTGGACACGTGAGGGTGTGGGGCTCAGTGTGCAGCTGAGTGTGGGTATGTACACGAGTGTGAGGTTATAGATGAGTGTAGATGTGTGTGTGTTGTTGTGTCCATGGGAGAGTATATGAAGTGTGTGATCACATGTGTGTCTTTGTATGGGAGTACGAGTGTGTGGAAATGTTCATATGGAGAGAGAACGTGTGTGATTGTGTGTCTGTGTGTGTGATTATCTTAGTATATGTGTGAAAGTGTGAACATGTGAGTGTGACTGTGATTTTTGTATGTGTGTGTATGGGGTGTGAGTGTGTGATTGTCTTAGTGTATGTGTGAAAGTGTGTATGGGGGTGTGAGTGGGTATGAAGTGTGTGTGCAGCCTGCTGGGGATACAGGTGCACATGTACAGACGAGAGTGTTGGCATGTGTGGGTGTGTGCATGCATGCATTCTGAATGTGTGTGAGTATGTGTGAGGGTGAAGGAGTGTGTTAGTATGTGAGAGTCTTAGTGTGTGCTTATTTTTCTGAGTATGTGTTTGTGAGCGTGAGTTGTATGAGTAACTGTATAAGAGTAGAGTGTGTTAGCGTTGGCCACTTGAGTGTGGAGGTATCTGGGTGTGAGTCGGGTGTATGCATATGTGGTATGTGTGTAGGGATGGACTTGGTGTGCAACAGTGTATGCATAAGTGTGAATGTGTTGGTGTGTGTGCAGGAGTACCATGTGAGTGTGTTAATGTGGGAGTCCCTGCCAGTTTGAGTAGGAGGGCTGAGAAAGTATGTCAGTATGAATGCATTTCTGGGTGTTTTGAGTGTGTGTGCATGTGTTTAAGAGTGTGTTTATGAGCGTGTGTAAATTTGAGTTTGGGGATGTGGCTGTGTTTGTGAGTGGGCATCTGAATGTATGTTCACTGTTCACGTTCGCGTGTTTGAATTTGTGTATGCATAAGTATTTGAGCGTGAGGGTATATGTGTGTTTTGTGTGTGCACATATGTGAATTTGAGGTCTGTTTTGTGTGAGCATGTGTGAGCTTGCATGTAAATGAGCGTGTGGAGCTAGGCTGGTAACCAGTAACCCCCAGCAGTGCCCCTGCATCTGCCTCCTGCAGCACCTGGGTCACAAGCTATTTTACATGAGTGCTGGGATCCAAACTCAGACACAGTAAACTGTGACGACTGGGCCATCTCTTCAGCGTTCTTACCTGTATTGACTTGGGCCCCCCAGAAGCAAACCCTGGTACATAGATGCATGGGAGGATGTTTGTGAGGAGATACCAGGAAGTGTGAGGGTGAGGGCAGAGTGTCAGGGTGCTTTAACTAGTGATGAGCTACTCCTTGGGAAAATGAAGCCAGCTCTCCCACACTGAGCCATCTCCCTGCCCCTAATTCTCATTATTTGTTTCCTTTTTAGCTGAAAAAATTGAAGCATCTTCTGTGACCCCCATTAAAACATTTAACCGCAACTTCCTTCTACAAGGCTCCTCCACAAGCAGGCCCTCGGAAAGGGAAGGCGACCCCAAGGACTTGGTGGTAAATATCATCTCCGTCATGCCACGTGATGGTTCCTCCTTTCCTGTGTCTGTCAGGTCACACAACGGTTGCCCCCAGCAGAGCCCCGAGAGGCAGCCTTTCTGTCTGGTCTCCTGGCCTGTTTTAGATTTGGGGGAAGTGAGTGCCACTCTGTCTGGCACTGCTGGCCTCTTTAGCCTGAGTCTGTCATCTCGGTTGTCTGTCTAGCTCCTCTCAGGAACCAGCTACATGGGAGAGACGTGAAAGTGTGCCGGGTCTGCTGGCTGTGTAAGGGGTTTTACTCTGAGATGGCCCGTATGCACCTGAAATTTCTGTTAGCCACAAATGCCTTTTCCTAAGTAGAATCAGCAGCTGCCCCCAAGTATGACAAAGGACAGGACAGAGGATAATGTCACAGACTCTGGGGATCACACAGGAAGGGCTAAGGGAGTATTTTCTAGAAAAACATTTGCAGCTAGGCAGGGTGGCTCATGTCTGTAATCTCATCATTAGAGAGGCTACGGCAGGAGGATTGCTGCAAGTTTGGAGCCAGTCAGGGCTTCATGATGAGGTTCAGGTGAGTCACAGTTACACAGCAAGGCACTGGGACTGAGAAACATGGCGCATGGAGTGTCTGAGGTCTATTATTGCTGTGATGAAACACCATGACCTAAAGCAACCTGGGAGAAAGGGGTCTGTGTGGTTCACATATTTTGAGTCACAGTCCATGAGGGAAACAAAGGCAGGAACTGATGCAGAGCCCATGAATGGAGTGCTACTTATTGGCGCTCAGCCTGCTTTCTTATGAAACCCAGGACCACCAGCCCAGGGCATAGTACTACCCACAATGGGCTGCCCCCCCCCATCAATTCTAACTAAGAAAACACTTTACAAGTTTGCCTACAGTCCAGTCTTACGTAAGCATTTGAGTGTGTGTGTGTATGTGTGTTAAACAAGACTTGCGGCTGGGTTATGGTGGCTTGCAGATACAATCTCAACATAAGGGAGCCCGGATAGAGAGGATTGCTGCAAACTCAGCACCTGCCTGGGCTACACAGTGAGCACCAGGCCTGCAAGACACTGTCTCAAGACAGTTCACAGTACCGTGTGTGCTGGGAGTTCAGAAAACAGAGCAGTTCATTGGACCCAGGCATGTCTATAATCCATGCCTTGCTGCTGGCAGACCCTGTGTGGAATGGCTGGGGGGCTACGAGCACACACCCACCTGCTGCTATGTGGGCACCCTCTGCCTCTCTCTTCCTCATCGTCACCCTCCTGGTCCACTCTGAGTGCAGAAGCAGCAGAGGATGGCATATATGAGATCTAGCCTTTGAACCACATTTTACTGTCTCGATGGCCACAAGGACCCTCAGCCCTCATTGGACCTTTCCTTCAGAGGTCAGCTGTAACCCATGACCTTCCAAAGTTCAGTCATCTTGCTGGCCATAACTTCAAAAAGCTTTTTAAAAAAATTAAGCCAGCACCCATGTGGTTCCCAATCCTCTGTAACTCCAGTTCCTGGAGGTCTGATGCCCTCTATTGGCCTCCACCAGTACAGGAACGCATGTGATACACAGACAGGCATGCAGACAAAATACAGATACACATAATTTTCTTTTATTTAAAAAAAAAGGGGGGGGAAGAGCATACGTATTAAACAAAAAAACTAAAGTAGGGCAGAAATACTTTCAGACAAAGTAGATTTCAAAACAAGAATTACTTAGACAGCTGGGAGGTGGTGGTGCACGTCTTTAATCCCAGCACTTGGGAGGCAGAGGCAGGTGAATCTTTGTAAGTTTGAGGCCAGCCTGGTCTACAAAGTGATTTCCAGGACAGCCAGGGCTACACACAGAAACCGTGTCCTAAAAAACAAAAGAGAGAGAGGGTGGAAATGGGGGAGAGAGGAGAGAGAGAGAGAGAGAGAGAGAGAGAGAGAGAGAGAGAGAGAGAGAGAGAGAGAGAGAGAGAGAGAGAGAACAAGCTCAGAGACAGCGGGAGGAGGGTGTTTTAATATTTTCATTTGGCTGAAGTAGGCGAGTTTGGAGCCTGTCTTGGTGGTGGGTTACGGTTGGTGAGTTAAGAGTTCCCTTGTCGCCTCTCCAATTGGAGAACTGAATAATGTGAGCATTAGGTGTTGGTTAAGATGCTTAACTATCCAACTGTGCATCACAGGAAATATCTGAGTCCATAACAGAAAGTCAGCTTCCTAAGAGTCAGTTTGCAAACAGACCCTCAGCAAACCCTGGAAGGAAGTGTCCAGCCATCCCTCGTGAGCATGGTGCCAGACAGCTGGTGACGGTGTGTCCATCTTGCTTCATTCAGGAGCCCATTCTGGAGTCGGCTGTGATGTACTAACCATGGAACCCCACAGCCAGTGACCCACTGCCTCCGGCCGTACACGACAGTGCCTTGACCCAACAGCCATCGAGTACTGTGTGGATTTCCACTGAGTCGAGGGCCTGGGGGGGCCGCAGTGCGCTACTGCACAGGGTGCACAGGGTGCACAGTGCGCTACTGCACAGGGCTGTCTTGATACCTCACCCAGAAGACCGTCTCAGTCTGCAACACTGAGGTCTCGCCCACTCTCTGCCTTAGGCTCCCAGGGGAATCTGAGACCCGAATATCCAGACGCTGGCTTCCAATAGCAGAGCTCAGTGCTCAAGAGATGCATTGTGTTTGCCTACTTTGCTCCTGTGTGTTGTCTTCACCATCCCTGGGTGTGTTTTAATCTCTTCATCCCATCAACAGTTCATCCAGTGAAAAACTTTTGGAGAGGAGGAGATTCGGGGAAGGAAGGGAGGAAGGGGCTATTACCCTGATTACTCTTGCTTATCATCTCCTAACAGATGCTAAGAGCAGGGGGCACTAGAAACAATATCATTGGGGAATGCTCAGCCACCTCCAGCTAAGCTCCCAGCCCCCACCCCCACCTCCATCCCTGTCCTTCCCATTGCTTGGCAACCAGCATCCACAAAATGAAAAGCTCAGATCCACCCAGGCCATACCTTTGTGTCTTTGAAACCATGTCTCCTTTTGAATTTGGGGTTCTTGCATGGATTTACTCAGGGGGAGGGGCCTAAGGAATGTCATTATTAGTCTAACTTTCAGGACACTGTTCGGAGTCAGTGCAGCATGGTTTGGTCACGGCTGACCTGGAAATGAGATTTGGGTAAACGAACTATTGCAAAATAGAACCACATAAGAAAAGTGTTCCATTCTCCAATGTACATTCCATCACTGAATTCGGCGAGATTCAGATTCAGCAGCAACGAGGAAGGTGGTTAGGAAATCGCCTTAGAGAAAGGTTAGTGCCAACTGCGAGGGTTGCAAGAGGTGATGCAGGCTGCACGTTCACGGCCTGTTTGAGGGGAGAGGCTGGCCTAGATGCACGGGTACCTAACATGTATTTGTGCACACAGACGGAACTTACGCTCCGCTGGGCTCACTCGCTGCTTGCACCCTGTTTTTAATGTTGGCTTCCGGGATATTCTGAATCATGGAGTAGGGGGAGGGGCAAAGGAGGGATGCTAAGCAGTGAGCAAGGCGATAGGTGACCATTAGGTGCTGGCTCTGGAGGACACAATGTTCTCAATTTAGTCTAATGTCCCTTTCTAGTAGGCATATGGGTTTTCCAGAATCTACAACCAAAGGTCAGACCATTGAACTTGCTGAAGCTATATGTGTGAGCTGGTTCTAACTGGAATGCCCCCGCCCCCAAAAGCTCAGCTTTGTTTTCACCTCCATGTTGTCCTGTGCGTCCCCAGCTTGACTTAAGTGCCCTTGCGCTGTGTGTGCCATTGCTGCTGAAGGGGGTCTCATGTTTGCAGAATGCTCCTGGGGCTGTGTGTGTCATGCCAGAGAGAGGACTCCATGGGCATGTAACCTGTGGCATTCTATCCTGCGGGTGTGGTTCACACTGAAACAAAATTGAGAAACACAACAACAAAAAGATCTGATTTCCAAACAGGACGTTCCCTTAGGAGGCACAAGGCTGCCTTTGTGCTAACAGTGTTAAAATACTCAGTTTTCTTTTGGGAAAAAAAAGTGTGTACTCTGTAAGCCTTGCAAAAAATAATAATAATAATAATGAAGAAAAAGCCTGTTCTATGGCATCTGAACTTTTATAAAGGTTTCCTTGTGCCAAATAAGTACAAAGATTTATTTAATTTACTATTTAAACCATAAACATGCTATAGTTCCAGAAAATTATTTTGTCATCCAGTGATTTTGATCTTTAGTGTCAATATTTATATTTAGATTAATTTTTATAAATGAAATATTTTGATGGTTTAAGAAATTGAGGACAGAAAGGATACTATCTCTGACGGCTTCTCGGGGTTATGCCTTCGTGTCTCACACACTCGGCCAAGAATCACTGTCAAAAGAAACGACCACGACCGAGCAGTAAAAATCACCTAATGAAACTTGTCTGCGTGTGTGATTTCTTTCATTTATTTGTTTATTTGGTTAGAAGAGTCTAGGAGGCAGTGCCTTCTAGTTTACTATACACGGCTGTCTGACCAAGTTGGTTCTCTCCCCCGAGTTGAAACACGTCAGTTTCTCAGTGCTTGGATTACAGATGTGCACCTGCACATTACAGATGTGTGCCTGCACGTTACAGGTGTGCACCTGAACACTGGCTTTTTGCTTTTCTTACTTGGGTGTGGGGAATCTAAACTCAAACCCTCAAACCTGCACAAGTACCTTGCTGATACACCCACCTCCCCAGCCCACGTGAACACTAAGGAAACCAGATGGCTCTGCTACTTGTATGTGGCAGGGACACTACCAAGCGTCGTGTAGGGCACACAGTGATACCTGCAGCAAGGAGCAGTCCAGGCCAGGATAAGAACCCCGAGTTGGTTAGATCCTGGAGGTGAACCCATATGTTAGTAGGGGGTCCCTTGCCTGCCTCAGTAGACACTATGGATAGTTACTCCCCCACTGTCTTAGGGTTCCTATGGCCGTGAAGAGACACCAGGACCACAGCGACTCTGACAAAGGAAAACATTTAATTCGGTTGGTTTGCAGTTTCAGAGGTGCAGACCATTATCAACATGGTGGCATGCAGGCAGACATGGTGCTGGAGAAGTAGCCCAGGGTCCTACATCTTGACTTGCAGGCAACAGGAAGTGAACTGGGACACTGGGCTGTAGCATGATTAATAAAAACACAGAAACAGATATTGGGGTTCAACCTGAAGATCAGAAAAGCAAAACAGTCACTGGCTCTTACCTCTACCTCAAACTGAAATGGCGGTCCTGCCTCCAGGAACCTCAGAATGAGACTGTGTCTGAGAGCTGTCTCCTCCCGTCTTATGTTCTTCTGGAGGACTGGGATTGAAGGCGTGCACCACCACTGCCCAGCCTCTATAGCTAACCAGTGTGGCTGCTGAGATTAAAGCTGTGTGCAAGCACTGTAGCACAGATAATGAAAACCCAGAAAGTGAGATTCAACCTGAAAACCAGAAAAGCAAAGCAGCCAAGCCACTGTAGAAATCTTTCCTCTACCAAGGCTGGGCCACCACAGGCTAAGCAGACTCAGCCTCTCTCTCCTCCATTTTATATTCCCTCTAGTACTGGGGTTAAAGGTGCGAGTCACCACCACCTGGATCTGTTTCTGCATTGATCTTGTGTAGCCCAGGGTGGCCTTGAACTCGCAGAGACCCATCTGCCTCTGTCTCCCAAATCCTGGGATTAAAGGTGTGTACACCTACTGCCTGACCTCTAGTGGTTTAGCTTTGCCCTTCTGATCTTTAGGCAAACTTTATTTATTAAAACATAAATAAAATATCACTATTTTCCCCTCTTGTCTAAAAAAAAGAAGGCTATAACTAATATAAGAAAACTATATACAGTAAGCACAATAACTATATACAATATATACAGGCAATAAGTACATCAACAATGTCTAGTCCATTTGCATTTGACAAATTCAAAGAAAATACTCCATATCTGTCCTGTCTTGGCAAGTCCAAAGTCTTGTACCTAATTTACTTTCTATCATAACTTGCTTTCTGTGTCTGGTAATCAAGGAAAACTATAATTCTCTAGTCTTCATCTCCCTCAGAGACCCAAGAAGGAAATACCATTAACTGAGACGTGCAAGCAAGCAACTTCCAAAAAATGTGAATGACAGAAACAACTGACTGCCTGGACAGTCACCCAAAGTTTCTCTGCATTGTTGGGGCTTCCATCTTCTGCCTACAGGCCTATAATATTAAAATATAGTGGTATATTATTTGTGTTTTAATCAATAAAGCTTGCCTGAAGATCAGTGCAAAGCAGCCGCACTAGCCAGCCAAACAGGCCAGGCAGTGGTTGCACACACCTGTAATCCCAGCAGCCACACCAGTTGCCATAGAGACCAGGCAGTGGTGGTGCATGCCTTTAATCCCAGCACTAGAGAGGAAGATAAAATGGGAGGAAACAGGCCTCAGTCTCAATCTGGGGATTCATGGAGCCGGGATTTCCACTTTGTCTGAACCTTGGTAGAGGCAAGACCTCTCTAGTGGCTTGACTGCCTTACTTTTCTGATCTCCATCTTGAACCCCAATATCTGTCTCTGGGTTTTTATTAATCGTGCCACACTGGGCGTGGCTTAAGCATATATGAGACCTCGAAGCTCACCCACGGTAACACACTTTCTCCACCAAGGCCACACTTATTGCAATAAAGCCACGCCTCCCAATAGTGCCACTCCTATAAGCTTATAAGAGCCAATTGCGTTCAAACTATCACACCCATCCTTTTGCTGGCTTAGGAGATTGCTACTTCCTGGTATGTCCAGACAGACAGGGGCTCCAGCCATTCATAAATGGGAATAGAAATCCTCCCTTTATCCGCAATAAATAAGTGTTTATAAATACAAAAGTCAGCAGCCTTGTCAGTCTAAGGTCCATGGAGTCCTGGTGTAACATAGCTGCCTCCTCAAGGTTGAACCTTTCTGGAAGGAGATTTTGCTTCATGAGTCAGGAGACTTACAAGCTCTAAGCTGTTGCTGGGAGAGGGGAGGCTCCTCTGTGGAGCTGCCAGAAGTAGTACAGAGCCCCCAAAATGCAGCTTTCTCGGCTGTCACCTATGAAGGGGTGGGTCTTTTTGATGATACACCTGCCTCAAGCCAGTCATGCTTCTATAAGTAACCCCTCAACCCCGGTCCCAACAAATGTCCCCAATAAACTCATTGAGTCACCAAGCTGGATTTTGGTGACATTATGTCTTGGGTCTGTCGTCACCCAATCTGAGAAGTCATGCTGTAGACACCCACAGATGTGTTTAGCATCACCTGGTTACTTATCCAAATCGCTCACCCTGATGCTTCTATTTATATCTCTAATAGTGCCGGGCGGTGGTGGCGCACGCCTTTAATCCCAGCACTCGGGAGGCAGAGGCAGGAGGATCTCTGGGAGTTCGAGGCCAGCCTGGTCTACAAGAGCTAGTTCCGGGACAGGCACCAAAGCTACAGAGAGCCGGGCGGTGGTGGCGCACGCCTTTAATCCCAGCACTTGGGAGGCAGAGGCAGGCGGATCTCTGTGAGTTCGAGACCAGCCTGGTCTACAAGAGCTAGTTCCAGGACAGGCTCCAAAGCCACAGAGAAACCCTGTCTCGAAAAACAAAACAAAACAAAACAAAACAAAACAAAAAAAAAAAAAAAAGCTACAGAGAAACCCTGTCTCAAAAAACCAAAAAAAAAAAAAAAAAATTATATCTCTAATAGTAAACCTGGTACGATGTTTGAAGTGTTTATCTCATTGTTCTTTTTTTAAAAAACTGCTTTTAAAACTGATGGAGGAAGGAAAGGAAGGGGCCCAGCTGACTTCCAAAGCCTTACCTGCACTCTGAGACATAGCAGCTCCAATGGAAACAGTGAGAGAATATGAGCCGCTCCCTGGGGTTGAGGACCACGCCCATCCTCCTTTCACAGAGGGAAACTGATAGCCAAAAAACACCCAGAAAATCGAGGAGCTGGGATTTCAATGACATTTGGACACACAGCCCTTGCCTCCCTGCACCTAAATGCACTGCTAGGCAAAGAGATTGAAAAGAGATGGACTCTAAGCTGTAAGGTGGAATAAACCCTTTCCGTTCCTCCCAAGATTGATTTTGGTTGTGGTTTTTATCACAGCAATAAAAGCTAACTAGGACACCCTGTTTTAGAACATCAGTTTGGGATGCCCTAACCCATTGTATCAAGTTGGAACACACACAGAGATATATACACACACATACACTCCCACACATATAAACAAACACACGCACACACGCACGTACATCAACCTACGTACCTGAGATACCCCTCTCAGGAGACAGAATGGCAAGCATCTCTATCCCCAGAAACACATGGCTCTTGTTTTCTGGGTTATTCTGACACTCATTTATTTTTCTCCTAAAAAAAAAAAAAAGTGCTTTATTTGCCATGGTAACTGTGACCCAGAGTTCAGAGCATCTAGAAGGTTCCAGAAGTATCTGGTCCCTCCTCGGATGTTTACTGTACTGTGGCTGGTCAGCTCACCTGTAATGTAGCATGCTAAGCATCTTCCTTGTGCTGCTAGGACCTTACAGGAAATGATTCACAAGAAACACCTCAGCAGGAGCTTGGTAACCATAGCCACTAGATGCTTATGTCAACCCTCAGCTCACTATGGAGGCGATTTCTGCTCCACAAACGTTTCCCCTCCAGGCCCTAACTCTAGTAGGTATGACCACTCTTCCCTGTTGAGGTTGGGCTTGGTTAGATGGCTTGGCTTGTGATGGGGGCGGGGAAAATGACAAACTTCTCCATCCCTTGATTTTAGACTTGGATGTGAGACTTGCTTGGGCTAATTGAATGCTCTAGTTAATTTTCGGTTACTGTGATAATCACTAAGACCAGAAGTAACATGGGGAGAAAGGGATTATTTGTCTCACAGGTCACAGTGACTGCTCTCTGAAAACACAGTGTGGTGATTTGCATAGGAATGGCCCCCATACACTCCTGCGTTTGAATGCATGGCCATAGGGAGTGGCACTATTAGGAGGTGTGGCCTTGTTGGAGTAGGTGGGTCTTTGTGGGAGGAAGATCATCACTGAGGGGTAGGATTTGAGGTTTCAACTGCTCGAGCCAGGTATAGTGTAACATTCCTTTCTACGGCCATGTCTGTCTGCATGCTGCGGTGCTTCCCGCCATGATGATGATGGACTAAGCCTCTGAAACTGTGAGCCACCACCTCACTTAAATGATTTCCTTTATAAGAGTTGCTGTGATCCTGGTGTCTCCTCGCAGCAACAGAATGCTGACTAAGACACATTGCGTTTGGAGGGTGGCATGTTCAGCAGTTTAATTGTGGTATTAGCCACATCATCTTAAAACATCCCTGCGTTAAGGGTAGAGTAAGATTAGTGAATACAAAAAGCAAAGTCATGGTGATGTTAATACTGACTCAGTGGGATTCAGAATCACCCAAGAGACAGCCCTCTGGGCATGCCTGAGTTGAGTCTCTAGAACCGGTAATAGTAAGAACACACGCCTAAGAGGGGCGCCACCATCCTGTGGGCTGGGGTCCTGAGAGAAATAAAAAGGAGAAAATGAGGTGGGCACGGACACGCATCTCTCTCTCTGCTTCCTGTGGGCACCGGATGATCAGCCAGCCCCGCTCCTGCCTCATCGCCTTCCCCGCCATGACGGACTGGACCCTCAGACTAGGGCAGAATAAACTCCCCTCCCCGAGTTGCTTTAGTCACTAACGGGGTCGCGCATCAGCATAAAGAGGAAGACGCCAAGCTCTCTGGTTCTGACATTGCACGGCCTGGCCCTCCCTCGCCTCTTTGACTCTCTGTGCGTGCTGAGTCTTTCACAGAGCCTTTTGTCATTGAGATTTTTTATATCTGTCACTGCCGGTGCTGGAGCATTTGGCCCCTTAAAAATAGCTCTCCCTGACAGCAGCTCTGTTTTCTCCCAGGGGAAGTGTTTCCCGTACAAAATTTGCATTTTGCAGAACAGTTGGCCACGGGAGCCTTCTGTCTCAGGGACTGAGCTGGGAGTCTAATAAAGCCCAGGTAAACAGGACTGACTTTCCTGAGGACTGGAAAATTTGAATATTCACTTCATGCTTTGGAGGTGATCCAAAGGGTCCAGTCTGGTAGGGCGTACGTAAGTCTTTAAATACAAGGAAAGAAATCTGTTTTCTGTCAGAGTTGTCGTGTCTGGTAAAGATGAAAGACTGAAGGCGAGCTTGTGCTTTGGCATTCTGGTTTCACAGGTCTGGGGTGGGACCCAAGACACTGCTCCTAGCCGGCCCCTGGGCTGTCAGAGCTGCTGGCCACACTGTGAGCATCAAGGTTCCACAGAGTTCTTCAGGGGTCCCCAGGAAATGATTGGTCCTGTGTGGCTCATTTGTGATTTCCATCTCTTTCCTCTCTCACATCCCTTCTCCCTGGGAGAAATCCTGAGATCGTTTCCGGGGTGCGTGCATGTGTGTGTTCACACAGCTTCTTCTTGCACTGGCCAGATTCCATTTGTCCTGCATGGACACTAGAGAGAAAGTGGGACCCGGGGTGGCCTGTGGTGGCCTTGGCTCTAGCCTGGGGTTACTTCTGGCCATGTGACAAGACTGACAGCCATGCAAACAGGATCACCCCTTTCCACGTGCCTTCTGGAACTAGGGATGAGTAACTATACTGGTCTCTTTTTCTTTTCATTATTGTAACAAAATGCCTAAGACAACAAAGATAGATAGCTCTTTGGGTGAAGTACTTTGAACACAAGGATGAGGATCTGAGTTCAGACAGATCCTAGGCACCCACATCAAAAGCCAGGTGTAATAGAGAACGCTTGTAAATCCAGTGCTGGGGAGGCAGGGACAGGTGGGTCCCTGGGAATGCTGGCCAGTTTGTATAATTGGCAAGATAAAGTTCAGCAAGAGACTCTATACCAGAAAAGCAGGTGGAGGGCTGGAGAGATAGCTTGGGGGTCAAGAGCACTTGCTGCTCTTACATAAGTTCAGTTCCTAACACCGTGTCAGAGGCTCACAACCACCCGAAACTCCATTTTCACGTGATCTGTTGTCCTCTTCTGACCTTCACAGGCTCCTGCATGTACACGATGCACACACATGCACTACACCCACAAAATTAAATTTTTAGAAAGACACCAGATGTCAGCCTCTGGCCTCCGTGCGCACACACTCACAGAAGTAGGGATGGCTTGGCTCTGGTGAGGGCCTATGGATGATGGTGTCACCGCAATGCAGGACAGAGGCCCTTCTTTCTCTTTAAATGGTGCTGTCCCTGCATGTCCCACGTCCATAGCACTTCTTCCTCTTCTCCCGAGGTTGTTGAAATGCTGACAGTGGGCACGGTCCCTGCTGCTGATGTCACTCGGGCATTCATCAGCTTGTTGCCCGTGCGTTATTGAACTGTCTGAAGACGAAGGAGTCAGTCCCCCTTTTAGATTTGAAACGTCGGGATTCTGTTCTCCTGGCCTCCACTCTGACCCTGACAGCAAGGTAAATGGCAGGGTAAATGGACTCTGGCTAATGCCGAAAGCATGCATCTGACTGTGGTTGGAGCAGGCACTCCAAACCCCGGGAGAGCAGGGCTGTAGCTCCATAGCATCTTCAGGTAACATCCTCTGGCAGGACCCCCTTCACCCACCGAGGGTCACAAACCAAGGAAAGGGCTTTCTCAACTCTGCATTCTCTCAAGGTGCTTTCAGTCCTGAAATAACTTGGTGTAACCTTGAAGATCCTGAATCATCTTTTTGTTTGTTTTGTCGGAGGCTGCTTGTTTGTTCCCTGGGCACTCTGACCCAAAATAAACACACAAAAACTATATTAATTACAATACTGTTTGGCCAATAGCTTAAGCGTATTTCTAGCTAGCTCTTACATCTTAAATTAACCCATCTCCATTAACCTGTGCATCATCATGAGGTTGTAGCCTACCAGCAAAGTTTCTTCAGGCTCCAACAGGGCGTCTGTCTCTTATGGTGGCTACATGGCTGCTCCATGACTCTGCCTACTTCCTCTTTACATTTCTGTTTGGATTTTCTTCCTGGCTTTACCCTGTTAAGCCATTAGCCAAAAGCAGCTTTAGTCATTAACCAGTAAAAGCAACACATATACTAAAGGACCTCCTATACCAGGAGACAGGGTCTCTCTGTGTAGCTATGGCTGTCCTGGAACTTTTTATGTAGACCAGGCTGGCCTTGAACTCATAGAGACCTGCCTAACTCTGCTTCTCAAGTGCTGGGATTAAAGGTGTACACCACCACATGCAGCTCCTCCTCACCTTTTCAGATGTCGCCTCCCCTACAATGGTCCCCAAATCCTTCCTAGCTGGGGAGACTCCATGAGTAGTGCCAATGATTAGGTGTAAGGACTCCACGCCACCCAAAATCCAGATCCAAATCTGCTATGGTGGAAACGCAAGTTCTACTTCCTCTGGAGCCCTGAGCCTCTCCAGCAGCTGCAAATGTATGCCAATGGCAGTCGTTTCCAGTCACAGGAAATGCCAACATTTCGTAAAACACAAAGACATCAAAGAAAACAGGTACTATCGATGGTGGCGACCCATGGAGGAGGATCACAGAACCGTGAGCAGCAGAGAAGGGAGATATGCAGTGTGCTTCACGGTCTGTGCCCGCTACTGTAACAAGCCCCATAGTCTCCAGTGGCTGCTACTGTAAACGAAGCCCCATAGTCTGCAGTAGCTGCTACTGTAACAAGCCCTGTAGTCTCCAGTAGCTGGAGCTAGTTTGGAAGGTTGTAGAAGCTTCAGGAGGTGGAGTCTAGCTGGAGGAAAAAGGATCTCCTAAGGCAGATCCTTGCAAGGATGTCTTGAGCCTCGCCTCTCTCTCTCTCTCTCTCTCTCTCTCTCTCTCTCTCTCTCTCTCTCTCTCTCTCTCTCTCTCTCTCTCTCCTTCATCATCTTCACCACACACCCACCTCCATGCCCGAGCATGTGGTGCCAAACAAGCAAGCACGGACAAACTCTTGAGAGCCGTGAGCCAAAATAGGCTTTGTCATTCGTGATGACACAAAAGTCACTAACCCAAGAGGCAAACGTGAGAGTTTTGTTAGATATGGTGGTTAAAAAAAAAAAATGAAGTGTGGAATATGCTCGGACGTCTCGCTAGTACCCCAGAGAATACAGTCGTTCATTCTATCTGCCAAACCAGAGATAATGATTTCCTATTCTGACATATGTGGTTTGAGATTCTGGGAGGCAACGTGATCTAGGACGAAGCTGGGAGAAAGAGGTGGCATGAGAGATCTCCACGTTAAAGGTTCAAGGTGGAACTCACATGAATACACATCTGGGGTCAGTGAGAGAGTGGGCGTATAAGAAGGAAAAGGACTGAGGGCCTGGACCCCTGTGTGATGGTTTGAAGGAGGAATTCCCTCACAGGCTCACCACTCGGTCCCTGTTTGGGGAGTGGCGGAGCCTTGCTAAAGGAAGTTCATCACAGAAGGAAGCCTTGGGAGTCTTAGTCTCACTCGACTTCCGGCATGCTCCCTGCTTCACATTCCCTCTGAAGATGGGATCTCTCGGCTTCCTGCTCCATCTCCCTGCCACCATGCTTCCCCACCATTCTGGACTCTCTCTCTCCGGAACTATAATTCAAAATAAGCCCTTCCCTCTGTATGCTGTCTCTGTCATGGTGTTTTAGCACAGGACAAGGGAGCAGCTATTGCAGCATGCAGCACAGAGGAGCAGCTATTGCAGCATGCAGCACAGAGGAGCAGCTATTGCAGCATGCAGCACAGAGGAGCAGCTATTGCAGCATGCAACTGTATAAGCAGAGAGAACTGGCAGGAGGGTGGGAGGAAGATAAAGAGAAGTGACTTGAGAAATAAAGAGAAAGGTGGTATAAATAATGGAAAGGGCCGGGCGGTGGTGGCGCACGCCTTTAATCCCAGCACTAATCCCTTTAATCCGCCGCAGAGGCAGGTGGATCTATGTGAGTTCAAGGTCAGCCTGGTCTACAAGAGCTAGTTCCAGGATAGGCTCCAAAGCTATAGAGAAACCCTGTCTCAGAAAAATAAAGGAAAGAAGGAAGGAAGGAAGGAAGGAAGGAAGGAAGGAAGGAAGGAAGGAAGGAAGGAAGGAAAACACCAGGAACTGGTGGTATGACCATCCTGCCAGTCAATATAGAAATATAAGCAAAGGCTGGGCAGTGGTGGCACACAATTTAATCCCAGCACTTGGGAGGCAAAGGCAGGAGGATCTCTGTGAGTTCAAGGTCAGCCTACTCTACAGAGCGAGTTCCAGGACAGCCACAGCTAAACAGTGAACCTCTGTCTTGAAACCCCCACAAAAAACATAAAGAAATGGAAACAAAATTGAAAGACTCCATGGGAAGACCAACATAGGGTCATAGTAAGCAACTCTGGGACGTCCTTACAGACTCACCCCTGCACACATCATAGCCAAGTGTTTATCCTGGGACATCCTTACAGACTCACCCCTGCACACATCATAGCCAGGTGTTTATCCTGCGACATCCTGATAGACTCACCCCTGCACACATCATAGCCAAGTGTTTATCCTGCAACATCCTGATAGACTCACCCCTGCACACATAGCCAGGTGTTTATCCTGGGACATCCTAATAGACTCACCCCTGCACGCGGTAGCCAGTTGTTCATCCTGGGGCATCCTTACAGACTCACCCCTGCACACATTATAGCTGAGTGTTCATTTCTTGAATTCAACATGATTAGTACCCACACTAGACATGCATCAAGTTTCCAGAAAAGAAACAAGACACTCAGAAAAGCAATGTTGGCATGCCCTGAGGAGAGAGACTCACAGTCAGCACTGGGTGGCCCTACTGTCCAGAGACAGGTTCAAGGGTCACAGATCTGTGTCCCGAAGCTCAAAGCTACATCTCTGGGTTGTTCTGTTGTCTTATGTGTTCTCCTCTGCCTACTTCACGGTGGCCTTCATTACCTTCCCAGTTGAGGTTTGGGGATTCTCTTCCCAGAGTGACAGGTTGTCTTTGATCTTGGACATGGGCACTCTGGAAAAGCAGCAAGTGCTCTTAACTACTGATCTATGTCCCCAGTTCCCCTGTGCTTCTTAGTTCCTGCTGTGAGAACTTCTAAAATGGTCCTTATATGTGACTAAAGGCCATGGACTTACTACAGCCTTTGCTCGCTTCTGAGCACCCAGCTACACAATGCTCACTGAGCTTAAGCTAAATAACTTCTGTGTTCACAGCATCCTGGCTCGCACATGAAGACAGGCACTTTCCTTCTGTTTCTTCTGCGATGGGGCAGTGATGTTCCCACAAGAATTACAGCAGTTACCTAGAGAATAACGTGCTGCCTTTGAGAAGCCAGATTCGGCTTTTGGGGCCGGTAGTTCTGACAGGTACACATGATTTCTACGAAGGCAAAGGTTTTCACTCTTCGTTATCTATAAGAAAAGCCAGATGAAATCCCTTTCTACGGTTCCCAAGAAAATTGTTTCGAAAGAGAATGTCTGGTGTACTGCCTGGAGGCCTTCATTTACTTGGAACGGTAGACCAGGAAGCCTTGGTGTTGCTCCCGAGCCCACTGCTGCTCCTGGCAGCTCCGTGAAGTCTCCTGATTCTTCTCGGGACAGTACTATTTACCAAGCCTATCGTCCTATGGGATTACTGTGAGTGAACTGGAGTGGGTCCTCTTTCATTTAACCTGTTTCTTCACTCTGTGTAACCTACCCGTTTTCCACAGGATAAGCAGCTTTAGTTACATGTTTGGGTGCCTTTGCTCCCTTCCTTAAGGATGTTTGAGTGTAAGGTGTGTGTGTGTGTATATACACATATATGTGGAGGGCAGTTGTAAACTTCATTGTATTTCCTCAAGTGTCCTCCACCTTTTTTGTTTATTCGTTTTTTGAGACAGGTTTCTCTGTGTAGCCCTGGCTGTCCTGGAACTCACTCTCTAGAACAGGCTGACCTCAAACTCACAGAGATCTGCCTGCCTCTGCCTCCTGGGTGCTGGGATTAAGGGCATGCACCACCACTGCCCAGCCTTTCCACCTGATCTTTTAAAGCAGAGTCTATCAGTTGGTGCTTGTCAGTTGGGTCAGACTGGCTGGGCCATGACTCGCAGAGATCAACCTGTTTCTGCTTCTCAACACTGGGACTTTAAATGCGTACAACCACATCTGAGTTTTACATGTTTGAATGGGAAATGTCCCCCACAAGCTCATGTCCTTGAACATTCAGTCTCTGGTTGGGGGTGCTGTTTGGGGGCATGGAACCTTCACAACATGGACCTTGCTGGAGGAAATACATCATGGGGGATGGACTCTGAGAGTCTATAGCCTTGCCTCACATCCAGTTTGCTCTGAGAGTCTGAGATTGTGTGAGCTGCCTGCTTCCTGCTCCAGCTGCCTGCTACCGTGGCTTTCCTCATCATTAAGAACTCCCTCTCTGGAACTGTATTGTACCAGAGGCTTTATGAAAACTGCCAAGGGAGAAGAGCAATCGACAGTCCTACCTAGCTGTGGTGTCTACAGAACATGACCACACCGACCATAGCAGTAAGATGTCTTCAAAGGTGCAACAGTGGCGCTCAGACCATAGCAGTAGCCAACAGTGGCACTCAGACCATGGCAGTGGCCAACAGTGGCGTTCAGACCGTGGCGGTAGCCAACAGTGGTGCTCAGACATGGCAGTGGCCAACAGTGGCGTTCAGACCATGGCGGTAGCCAACAGTGGCGCTTAGACATGGCAGTGGCCAACAGTGGCATTCAGACCGTGGCAGTAGCCAAGAGTGGCACTCAGACTGTGGCAGTAGCAAATAGCTGTCTAATTTGACTTACTGCCCAATCAACGGAATGGAATTTATGCATGCTACCATAGCCAGTCAACTGTCCATGGTTAGTAGGCCATGGAACCTAGAGAACCTACTATTGCTGTGTCCTTAAACCAATATTATTCCTAACTTCATTCTAAATATTTATCCTTATACCCACAGGAAAGCATAGGTCTCCCCTCATCGAAGACACATCTTTCTGTAGTTGATGAAGAACATTAGAGAAAGCTACAGCTTGTCAAAATGCAGAGAACAGCTGGCTGTCAGGTGCCTGCCCAGCCCCAACTGATACAGCTACAATACGGTCCCTACACCTAGGTTTCAGGGAACATCACAGAAGCAAAGACAGAATATCATCAAAATATATTGTATGAAATCCCCAATGAATTAATAAAAATATTATACTAAAAAGGAATGTAATATTTTTTAAAAGAAAAGCATGAATCTTGGGTAAGGTTGTTCCACCAGCATTATGAATCCATTCAACAGAAAAAGATATTTCCAGTAAGCAGGTTTATATGAAAATTGGTGGGAATGTGGACCCAGCAACCTAAGAAAGCGACAAAGCAAAAAGCACATGGAGTCGGTTAAACAGAGGTTCGTGAGGGCACAGCCCCACGGAGGGTGGCAAGCTTGCCTCTCACTGTGGCCACGGACAAAGCCCTGTGCTCTTGAGATATAAGGGCCCAGCTGGTCTGGGAATGCACACTGTGATGGACAGGATAATGTGAGCATATTGTATATTATCAAAAAGTAAATGATGGCTCAGTTTTTTAAAAGTCTCAGAGTCAATAACAAAGCTTCTGTTAAAATGGGCTAAGAAAAGAACCAAGGGAAGCTATTATGGTGTTGAGAGCGTCAGCATGAATGTCAGCCGCAGGGAGGTCACTGCTTGTCCTAGATTCCTTAGGTTGCTGTGCCGAGCACCCTGGCCAAAAGCAGCTTGGAGAGTCACAGTCAATTGCTGTAGGGAAGTCAGGGGCTTACTGGTCACGTGACATCTACGGTCCAGAGCAGAGAGAGACAATGGCTCCTGTGTGCTCTTTCTTCCACAGCTCAGGGTCCAGCCCACGAAGTGGTGCCACCACATCTAGGAAAGTGTCTTCTACCTCAATGAACGATGCAGACTGTCCCAGACAGACGTGTCCATGGGACACACTGATCTAGGTAATTCCTCTCTTTCCTCATGATTGCAATCATCATATGCTGCGGCGAGCTGTAAGTTAAAACTAGCCAGCAGCACATTGCTTCATCCTGAAGGGAGAGGTCAGCCCGTACGCAGAAATGCACAAGACTATATGTTAGGCGGTGTTCATATGGTGTGGGGGCCCTGGGTCTTTCCTCGTTGAAGAAGAAGTGGAAGGAACGCTAGACCTGAGTGACTAGTGAGAATCAAATGGCTTTGCGTCCAGTGAGTGCCATCTGTCAGTACACGGGGAAGGCAAGGTGCGTCTCCTCAGATGCGACCATGGTCACAACTGTCATTAGAAAAGCTTTAGTCTTAACAAAACGACACCCTCTGACTCGTGAAGTGGGAGAGCGGTGCAAACGGAGCTTTAGGACAGCCGCCCGACTGGCGACCCACCCTGCCTGACAAAGGGTCCTGTGCAGGATCCCAATGTCCCCTTGGATGTCACCAGGTCTCTAAAAGACCCTAGTCCCTCCAACTTCCGTGACTGAAAGGGGAGTCCTGGGGATGGATTTGTGTTCGGAAGAGTGTCATTTTCACATGCTGGAGTCTTCAGGTCTGGAGTTACTCAAGCTGAATTCAGGAGAATCTCTCTCACCTTCATGTCTGCAGAATAACTCAGGGCCTTACTTATTGAACTCTTACTTCCCCTACAGTTAGACTAATAAATATACTTGAGCACATATTGATTGTCCCAGCATTTCAGAGTTGACAATATTTGTGTGTACATTTCAGGCTATAGTGGTATGGGCCTTGCTGAACAAGTGTGAGGACTTGCGTTTAGTCCCCAGAATACATCTGAAAATCTGAGTGTGCAAACAAACAAAAAGATAAGCCAGGCAGTGGTGGCACACGCCTTAAATCCTAGAACTCGGGAGGTAGAGGCAGAGACAGGCAGATCTCTGTGAGTTTGAGGTTAGCCTGGTCTACAGAGCAAGTTCCAGGACAGACTCCATAGCTGCTGGAAAACCCTATCTCGAAAAACAAAAGCAAGCAAACAAACAAACCTGAGTGTGATAAATGTGCTTGTAATACTAACAAGGGAAGTGACAGAAGGTGTCCCTGGGGCTCAGTGGCCATCCAGCTGACAGTCCCTGGGGTTCAGTGGCCGTCCAGCTGACAGTTCATGAAAGACCCTGATCCAAAAATAAGATGCAGAGGGACTGAGGATACCCACAAAAAAACAAATAAATTAAAAACAAGCCAGGTGGTGGTGGCACACTCCTGCAATCCCAGCATTCGGTGGATTTCTGTGAGTTCGAGGTCAGCCTGGACTACAAAGCAAGTTCCAGGACAGTCAGACCTGTTACACAGAGAACCACGGTCTCTAAAAATCAAAAAAAAATAAAATAAACAGATTAAAAGCTTTTACATTTAAACAAGTATAACTCCAAAGCCATCTGTTTTTAGCTGTGGGGTTTGTCAGCTTCTAGGAGTGGATCTGGTGAAGAGCAGACGTGATTTAACCTCTGGGGAAATGTGTCCTGTTGAGCACACGGCTGAGTGAGCAGAAGCCAGAGTGGCAATGGGTCAGGCGCAGCCTTGGGCAACTTACCCTGGCTTCCTGTGCGCTCCAGAATTCTGACAGCAAAGGAGTTTTATTTGCTTTATTTACTCTGTGTCTACTTTTCCTGAATTCCTCTAATTAATTATGTTGTACACACTGGCTGTCATGATTCTAGGAAAAATTTTGTTAGAATGTACCAAAGTGATCGGCTGCAATGAGATTTCCCAAGAGCCTCCGGGTCACAGAAGGAGAGATGGTGTATGTTCTGCAGGAGACACAGTGTCCATGAACTGCCTCGGCCTTGAATCAGAATCGCCTCCCAGGAGTCTCGGCACACAGTTCATGGAAAAGACTTCCAACAAATAACACTTTTGTTCTAGATACAACGCGGAGAGCGAGTGCGGTCATCATAGCACTCTGAGGTGTGACGTCCCGTGTTCTCTTCATGGGAAACAGACCTGTCATGAGGCTAAGTCCTTACAGTGCTAATGGCTGGACGTAGACATGATCCCTGTTCTAACTCTTCAGCTTGGACCCTTAAGTTCCACATCGTAAGCCAGGGTGGTGAGGACTGCCTGTAGTCTCGGGGCCCAGGAGTACCACAGGTTCCAGGACAGCCTGAGCTGAACGGGGAGACTTTGTCACGACTGGTCCAACCCACAAACAGGGCATTCGGGTCACGTCTGTTCATTCCATAAGGCGGTGGGCTACCTCTCCCTGCGATGTCCATAAAAGTGATGACTCCGCCGGGTGGTGGTGGCGCACGCCTTTAATCCCAGCACTCGGGAGGCAGAGGCAGGTGGATCTCTGTGAGTTCGAGACCAGCCTGGTCTACAGAGCTAGTTCCAGGACAGACTCCAAAGCCATAGAGAAACCCTGTCTCGAAAAACCAAAAAAAAAAAAAAAAAGTGATGACTCCTCGTGGGTCAGTGGAGTGATTTAACCTCTGGGGAAATGTGTCCTGCTGAGCATATGGCTGAGTGAGAAGAAAGACATCGGTCCTGGAGGCTAGCTGAGCTGCATCAGGACACAAAGACAGGAGGCCTCTGGAGCCGCACCCCACCCTGACTCATAAGCCCACATGGCTCCATGGGAGGCAAGAATTGGAAGAGATGAGGGAGATAGAGGACACAGAAGGCCAGGGGGCAAATGAAGCTGCAAGTCTACCCTGAAGGAAAACATTTAATTGGGGCTGGCTTACAGTTTCAGAGGTTCAGTCCATTATCAGCATGGTGGGAAGCGTGCCAATCAATGCACAGACAGACACTTTGCTGGAGAAGCTGAGAGTTCTACATCTGGATCTGCAGGCAGCAGGAGGTGTCTGTGTCACTAGGCCTAGCTTGAGCGTATATGACCTCAAAGCCCACCTCCACAGTGACACACTTCCTCCAATAAGGCCACACCTCCAAATAGTGCTACTCTCTGTGGACCAAGCATTCAGATGCATGAGTCGGTGGGGGCCATTCCTACTCAAACCACCACAGAGGATAAAAGGTGAGACATATTTATGAATACGACCTGTGACCATACAGTCTTGTCTACTGATCAACATGACTCCATGGTTAACAGTAGGGCACTGCTCTTCTTGAAGACCAGGGTTTGATTCCCAGCATCCACAATAGGTGTAACTCCAGTTAGAGAAGAGTCTTGGGGTCAGCATGGAACACACCCAGACATCAGTTTTTCAGGACTCCAGACACACATGCCATGCAGGGGTGTGGGGCGCAACCTCTGAATCAGGCAAACGCAGCAGGGGGTGTTTTTGCAGGACTAGGTTAGGAGAAAAGAGTGAGTCTGTGCTGGGGTGAGTTGGTTAAGTCCTGGTGGGACAGGTGAGCAAGTGTAGCCAAGTAATGCATTTTCACTGCTGGCCTTGGTGTTTTAGTCAGGCGTAAGGAAGTAGCCAAATAAGGGCAAAGACCTTGATGGCTAACTTTAGGAATGCAATCTAACGGTTTAACAAGGGAGAGGGCAAGACCTGGCGGTACCATGTTTGCATGCTTGGGCCTGCTAGCCCTTCAGTGACGGTACCTCTGGTCTGTACAGATACCTGTACTCATCTGCACATACCTACACAAACAAACACACATATACATGATTAAAATAGTAATGAGAAGCCAGGCATATTGGCACACACTTAATCCCAGCACTCGGGAGGCAGAGACAGGCAGATCTCTGTAAGTTCAAGGGCAGCCTGGTCTACAAAGTGAGTTCCAGGACAGTCAGGCCTGTTACACAGAGAAACCTTGTCTCAAAAAAAAACAAAAAAAGAAAGAAAACAATTAATGAATACTAAAAATAATTTTATTTAAAAAATAATCAGATACTTCTTCCAAGTCAGGCCTGTTACACAGAGAAACCTTGTCTCAAAAAAACAAAAAAAGAAAGAAAACAATTAATGAATACTAAAAATAATTTTATTTAAAAAATAATCAGATACTTCTTCCAAGGTGGAGTTTTCTGCATTCTCACCAACCAATCTGGAGCCAGGTGCATCAGTTAGCCATCTTGAGAAGGCGATATCAAGACAGAGGAAGATACGCAACAGGTTTGGGGGTCTGGGAAGGCACTGTGAGGCAGAGAAGCTGGAAGTGGTGGCCCTGTGAAGGAGAGAGCGAAGGGACGGAGTAGGAATTGTAGACTTCTGCGCAAGTGTGAGAGATTCAGCTAGGCTGAATGGGAGTGTCGAGCCCCTGAGAGGAACTGTTGTAATATGGAGCGGCGGCTGCGTTCCTGGCACCCGGCTGTCTGCATGGCTTTACCCAAAATAATTACATGGAAACTGTATTCTTTTAAACACTGCCTGGCCCATTAGCTCCAGCCTCTTATTGGCTAGCTCTTACATATTGATCTAACCCATTTTTAATATTCTGTGTAGTACCACGAGCTGGCTTACCAGGAAAGATCTTAACCTGCATCTGTCTGGAGTGGGAGAATCATGGCGACTCCTGACTCGGCTTCTTTTTCCCAGCATTCTCTTTTGTTTACTCCACCCACCTAAGGGTTGGCCTATCAAATGGGCCTAGGCAGTTTCTTTATTAATTAACCAATGAAAGCAACATATTAATACAAGACCCACCTCCATCAAGGAACCCCCATCTCTCTCTGTAACCAGTCTGCATTTTTATCTTTTATGTGAGTCTCAGTGCCTGGCCGGGAACAGCCCGTGCAGAGCTTGGCCTTGGCAGGATGCGGCGCTGAATTCAGAGTGCAGCAGTCAGGGATGTGTGTGGACTAAACTCACTAAAGAGAGATGACTGAGTCACTAGTGTTGTGGTCACAAATCCTGTACGGGACGCAAGTCTGGATGGTCAAGGATCCAGGGCTCTCATCACACACCATGAGTACCAGACATAAGGTAAACTGAGTGAACCCCAACACTGTGTCTGTTGCAGGCTAACTGCCAGGGTGGCTGCTGGCTACATCACAGTGTTCCCTTTATGAGGAACCAAGAGAAACAGCTCCTGTGGCCAAAAGTCAGGCAAGGCTATTTCTCCTGGACAGTCGGTGAGTGCTCTCCCCGTGGACACGTGGGTTTTCCGGCTGACTTCCTGTAGTTGTTAATACATGGATGCTAAGACCTTGGTTTGGAGTCTACCTCTAACCTCAGGAACTTTTCTTTTCCAACTATCACCCTTTATCTTCCCGATATCCTTAGTGCACACTGCTGTTCTCTGTGACCCATCTAGGCTCCTTGCTGAAATACAGCCAGAAATGACCACCTTACCCAAGCTGTTACCACTTAAACCCACATTTTTAAATACTTCAGTTTATTCTATAAAAGCTTGAGATTCTCTGAATCGCAAACAATGTTGTCTCATAGAGATCGGATTTAAGCTTCATACAAGCCACACGACGACTACCTGTAAGCTAGTGCAGGTTATATGTGAGCCACACAAAAGCTGTGAATTACATGGAAGTCAGGGTTAGAAGAGCCTTTAACCTGTCTTTATTAATTGCTTGGCTAAAAAATTTGTAGCTCCTGGATACCTCTGATGCAAGCCTTACTTCTAAATGGAAGGCTATGTTCTACTAACTGCTGTAATGATAGGCCTGGAAGAGTTCAGTGTGTGTGTGTGTGAGAGAGAGAGAGAGGGAGGGAGGGAGGGAGGGAGGGAGGGAGGGAGGGAGGGAGGGAGGGAGGGAGGGAAGAGAGCGAGCATGCTGTGCCCATGGAGTCCATAAGAGGGCGTCAGACCCCCTGGAGCGGGATACTGGCAGTTGAGAGCTGTCCCTCACGGGTTCTGGGAAAGAAACCGTAGTCCTGTGAAAGGAGAGAGAGCCTGCGCCATCTCTCCAGCCCCAGATTTCAAGGAATTTTAAAAGCTTCTCTGTGTTACTTTTTCTTCTCTGGCCTACCTACCCTTGGGTCCATCTGAGAAACCACGCAATATAGAGTGGTAATGTACATTTAGTAAGAAAAAAGAGCCGGGCGGTGGTGGCGCACGCCTTTAATCCCAGCACTCGGGAGGCAGCGGCAGGCGGATCTCTGTGAGTTCGAGACCAGCCTGGTCTACAGAACTAGTTCCAGGATAGGCTCCAAAAAACTACAGAGAAACCCTGTCTCGAAAAACCAAAAAAAAAAAAAAAAAAAAAAAAGAGGAAACATTCATTTTGTGTATCCTGTACTTCTTATAGAGACTGCTTTGTCGACTACTTAAGAGTGTTACTGTTTTGGGGCATATATGTCTTGCATCAGGTCCCCAAAAATTATCCCAGAACGAAGTCGATAGGCTTGGGCCACAGAGAGATTAATAATACCTAAATTTTGTTTTTAATCTACTACTTTGGTCTAGAAAGCCTGCCTAGGTGATGCATATTAGAGCCAGCTCCCCACTGTCCGCCAACGTTTGTGCATGGTTCCTCTTTCGTTCACCTAGTACCAGGCACCTATCCCGCTCAGAACCTGCCGTGGACCAGGAGGCCCCGCCAAGGAGAGGTCGGGCAGGTTTTGTAGCGTGTTCGTTCCACGCACACCTGACTCAGCTAGAGGCCAGATCGTGACACCCGGGACAAACGAGATTAAGTCTGCAGCATCCGAATCACCTGAGGCTTGTTAGAACTGCGGATTCCCAGGGGGCACCCACACACGTTCTGCGGAAACCCTGGTGGGTAGGGGTGACGGAGGTCAACCGGAGGAAGAGAGGCGCGGCCCCCGCGAGCCGCGAGTCGAGACCGCGGGGGGCGCGTTTCTCGCCGCTGCACCCGGAAGTTGCCCCGGCCGGCGCCTCGGCCAGGACGGACCGCGGCTGCCCGCAGTGGGCTCCCGCCCGCCTGGTGCCCCCGGCGCAGCGATCCGGGGCGGGCGGGCGGCGCGCGGTCACGTGGCGGCGGCGCGCGTAGCTAAATACGCGGCGCCGGCCATTTTGTGCGAGAAGCCGCAGCGCCGCCTCCCTGCTCGCGCTCCGCTGCCGCCGCCGCCGCCGCCGCCGCCGCCGCCTCCTCTGCGTCCTCCTGCGCACCGGGCTTCCGCCGCTTCATTGATTTCCGTTTCTCGCCGCTGCAGCCTCCTGACACGGTGATCCGGGCGGGCCCCGCAGGAATTTTATCCCCTCACCGGCCTCACACTAGTGTCGCATGTCCACTATCCAGAACCTCCAATCTTTCGGTAAGGTCCAGTCACCGGCCGCCGCCCGCGTCCCGCTGGGCTTTGTCTTGACGCCCAGAAGATGGCGACGGGGCTCCCAGAGACCCTGGCTACGGGGACGGCTCCCTCCCGGCCTCAGACCCGGTCTTTTCTGGCTCTGCCAGCCACAGGAGGCCAAGGGTCCGGCCGGGGGCTTGGGGAACTTGACACTGGCCCGAGGACGTGGGCCTCGGGGACTCACAGGAGGGTTGGGGGACATGCTGGGGCCGCAGAGAGACCAGCCAGAAGCGGGGAGACTTGACACTGGACGGGAGGCCGGGGGCTTCGGAGACTTAGAGGGGGATGGAGTACTGCAGGCTTGCAGGGACGAGGGTTTGCGGGAACCTGACACTGGCGGGGGAGGCAGGGACTCACTTGGGGCCTCGGGGCTGGCCAGGGCTCTAAGGAGACTGGAGGGTGGGGCTCAGAAGCTGGGGAGCTTGACAGCTTTCAGGCTGCTGGGGGACCCGTGACTCTCAGAGGACTCACAAGTGGGAGGGGGGCTCAGCCCTTGCTGGGAGACTAGGGACCCTCAAGGGTTAGGGGATCTGAGACTCCAGTCTGCAAGGAAGATAAGGACCAGGGTGGGGGGTGGGGTGCCTGAGGGACCAGCAGCTGGCAGGAACTGGGGGCAGAGCTGGCCCCAGCTGGTTTTGAGCAGCCCTCAAAGGTGGCTGATGAATGTGCGTAGATACAGGCCTCTGATTTGGGTGGAAGTTGTCTTGTTATCTCTGCTTGCCATAAGTTGTTGCTCACACCTCTTGAGAGAGCATGTCTGTATATGTTTATTTTATTTTGCTAGGCTCAGTTCCTATGTTAACTGATTGGGGTGGGTGGTTTTGAATGTGTCTGATGTCGGAATATAATGGAGATGCCAGATGACGCACGTTCTTGTGGTGGCTATATGAAATTGGGTTTTCATAAACGTCTTTTGTCTCATTGGAGGGTGCCTTCAACAGTGGCGTTGTCTTTTTAAGCTCGAATATTGGCACAGACAGCAGGCTTAGGCCTTTCTCGTTTGGAAGACTTAGTATTCCAATGAGCCCATCCTTACCTGTAGAAATGAAGCCGCAGCCCTGGACCCACGGCCTCAGCCCGTCTAGATCTGTAGGGACCACCTTCCTACATAGTGCTTCCTAATTTTTTTTTCCTGCTGTGGATTTTTTTCCTGTCCCTCTGCAGACCCCTTTGCTGATGCAACTAAGGGTGACGACTTACTCCCGGCAGGGACTGAGGATTACATTCATATAAGAATCCAGCAGCGGAACGGCAGGAAGACGCTGACCACTGTGCAGGGCATTGCGGACGATTATGACAAAAAGAAACTTGTGAAAGCCTTCAAAAAGGTGATGACGTCAGGAGCAGGTGGCTACTAGTGCGTAGGCCCAGGGAAGCTGCTTTGTTCTCAATTTCAGACTGGGCTTACCTGACTCGCACACTGAAGTGTGAGCTGTTTAGTTGCCGCTGTCTGCCCTAATAGAATCCTTCGCCTGGCTCCAGATTCATTTGCATAGACACTTAGTTCTGGAGGGTGGGAGTCCTAGATGGCACTGCTCTGGAGCGGTCACCCCGACTGGAGCAGTGACATTTGTCCTGGGATGTAAAACGTTTGTGCATTTGACTTTGTGTGTCGTAGAAATTTGCCTGTAATGGTACTGTGATTGAACATCCCGAGTACGGAGAGGTTATTCAGCTGCAAGGTGACCAAAGGAAGAACATTTGCCAGTTTCTTTTGGAGGTGAGTGGCTGGGTGCTGTGTGTGACCTTGAGGTTGCTTCTAAGAACTAACATTTTAAAGAGACAGCTCTCCTTTCCTGCTCAGTGAAAAGCACACGACAGAAGTAAGTGGAGTGACGGAGACAGGTAGGGACAGTACTGGCTGGGAATGATGCGGCCTGTGCAGCTCACTTTGTGGCTCAGTGGCCTAGAGGTGGCTCGTGTGCAGGTGTGTGGGCTGTCAGCTGTTGGTGGCATGCGGTGTGGGGCTGTCGCTGCAACCTGCTGGCTGCTGTCGTGCTCCTGCTGAGCGTAGTTTCACTTGCAGGTTGGCATCGTCAAGGAGGAGCAGCTGAAGGTTCACGGATTCTAAGATGAACCGAAACGTGTGGCGAGTTTCTTAACTGGTTTTGTTCCCTCAATCCGGTTTGGCTGCCTCGGGAGATGACTCTCCACAGTGAACGACGGACTTTGCATTTATTTAATCATTCAGACTTGCACTCACACCTGCGTGCCTGCAGGAAACACGGGGTATGTAGGCTCCTGAGTCATAAGAAAATCGCGGTCAGATGGGAACAAAGCCCGGGTTCATCCTAACATGTTTCCAATGGAAAAGATTTTGTTTTGAGTGTTTATTGTTCAGTTTATTTTCACTTAATTATTACATGTTTTTGTTGTTGTTGTTGTTGTATTAAACCATGTACGTTGCAGCTTAACAATAAAAAGAAGAGTCTGAGTCCTTTTGTGAGCACCCATGTTCCCATGTCTCAGCCAGTTCCTCACGGTTGTGTTCTCACTTGCTGGCTCAGGATAAGGAGGGTCGTGAACTGTCACCTGTCCCTGAAACCTCAGCTGCAGATTGTCAACAGGTAGAGGGCCCTGTTACAGCTGCCACGATGATTGCCCACCCTGAAGAGACTCCTGTCTCAGCACTGCCTTGTAGGTGTGGGTGGTGCTGCCACTGTCTTCAGGGTGGGTGGTTGGGCTTCGGGTTAGCACTCCTAGAGTGCTGGACAGTGGCAGAGTTGAGGGCCAGCCAGGGCTTCCCACCTGGCAGCCATACTTCTGCTCTGCACCCAAGGACGTGATTGGACCAGGGGTGGTAGTGGGCGGCTCTTCATCCTGTGTCCTGGTGTCTTGTCAAACAGTGATTTTTGTTTGGCAGGAAAATTATGCCATTGAGCCAAAGCAGAGAAGAGTATTTGTAGTGTGCCCTGTGTAGTGCAGTGGGGTGGCTGTGTCTGGGTGTCAGTCCCTGCACCTGACCAGCTCTGCGCCCCGCCTCCTGTGAGCGACTGGACCAGAGTATGTGAGGCTGTCCTGAAATTCAGTATGTAACCAGCTGCCTTTGCCTTATCTTGTAACTGAATTTTTCTAAGCCAGCCCCCTGAGTTCTGGGATTAAAGGCATGAGTCACCATGCCCAGCGTTTCCCAGCCTTTTAAGAACTGTCCTGCAAGTGGTAATGGCGCATGCCTTTAACCCAGCACTTAGGAAGTAGAAGCAGGTGAATCTGAGTTTGAAGCCAGCTTGGTGTACAGAGTGAGTTCTAGGACAGTCAGGACCACACAGAGAGATCCCGTCTTGGGTTGGGGGGGGGGGCCCTGTCCCACAGCCTCTGCCTTGCTGTTGTCTCCCTACGGCCAAGGGCTGTAAAGCAACAGCCTCAGCTTGCAGCAGAGCCCTGTGAGTGCATTTGCTGAGCGAGCACCTAGAAGATTGGCTTGTATTAAGCCGAGGCAGGCCTCCAAGCTGGGAAGAAAACGACACCTGACTGGTCTCAACTGAGAGCAGCTGGACTGTTACAGGGCCGCCTGTGCCCTCCTGAAGTATGACCTATCTTTGGATTTCCTTGGTGTCTGTTTTCATGCCCCCCACCCCCCACTTTTGTTTCTCACTTGTCTTTTGCACGGTGTTTGCAGGTTTACAGAACCAGTCACAGGATAAGTGATGACTCGGTCAAAACAGCCAGAGAGCCAGGCCTCATTGCCTCAGCTCAACAGAGACCAAAGGAAGTGAGGGTGCCCCAGGCTCAGTCTTCCTGTGGAAAGATACCAGCTGCGTTCTGTCTGGTGCTTTATGCTTCAGGGTACAAAACAGAGTAGTAACGGGTAAATAAATTTGTCCCTGGGCTTTCAGGCTTGACAGAGATCCTAGCAAAACCATTACGAAAGGAGAACTTTGCGGCCCAGTCTAGCGTAGACAGGTCCCTCGGCCTGTCAACCTGGCACTCCGGAGGCCAAGGCAGCAGCCTGCCCTGCCTACTAAGGGACTTCATACTGACAGGCTGTTCTCATAAGAGGGGGCGGTGTCCGACAGAGAAGGAACAGTTCCAGTTCCATCCCAGCCATGATGGCAGTTCCCCAAAGAACTGGAGACACTGGGGGTACATCTTGTGTGTCACCAGCTGGCCTCCAGCTGAAGGAACGAGTGGGTGCCTACAGCCCAGGAGACGTCTGCTCACCAAGCACGCTCCACAGGCATCCTAGTAAGTGAAGGGCAGTGTTCACTGACAGTCTGGTGGGTAGACCCTGCTTGTCAGGACACATGGAGTGGGGCAAAGGTGATGCCTGAAGGGTTGGCACCCGTGCCGGCAGCTGCCACATTGCCCTTGGATGCTCTAAATCCCAGGCACTAAATGACATGCCTGTGGGGATCAAAATGGTGAATTCAGCATGAGTCGCCTGTTTGACTAACAGGCAGATTGCTGTGGCCCATAGCTCTGCTCTTGGCCGCCAACAGCACCAGCTTGAGTCTCCTGCCTCATCCTAAACTAGCGAACAGACTTCACACAAGAAGCAATCACAGATCTCGGTGTGGTGACATGCCTGGAGCTCCAGCACTTGGAAGGTAGAAACAGGATCAAGAGTCTAAGGCCAGCCCGGGCATCTGGAGACCCTATCTCAAACAGCAAGCAATTACAGAGAGCTGTGTCATTGTGTTACGGTACAAAGAGTCTAAAGTTCAAAGTTCTTGGAGTGTCTAGGTGCTGACAGACTTCATGCAGGGCTGTCTGTTGTGACCTAGAAAGAACACGGAAGGGTCTCCGGGTCTCATTGTCATAGAAGGAAGCTGGTTTTAGTGCCAGTTTGCTCTCACACATTCTCCCTGAAAGCGGCCCTTGAAGCCTACTGGTCAAGACATGCAGTCTGGGGAGCAGAGATACGATTCTCAGTCTGCTAGCCATGACTGTGAGAACTTATCTGGAAGGAGACAGTATCCCATGAAGTCAGAAAAGGCCCTCAGTCCCTGGTCACCAGCATCCAGTCCGAATGAATTCATGTCATTGACTGGTTAGAAGCTGAGGGAGTTGACTCACATCAGGAAAGAACAGTGTGAGCACTGTTGGCATCGCTACCCACTTGGGAGGCCAGGGGTGTTAAACTGGGAAGGGTAGGTACCAGGGACAGATGCAGTAAACTGCAGGAGATGCTTATAGTGAGTAGTGAGCCATCAGCACCCTCTCGTGGGCACCTAGAGAATCGTGGCTCCTGCACGTGCACAAAGCCAGGACTTCTGTTGTCGGCCAATTCTCATGGTTGTTACACACCGACCTCAGCCAGTCCTTTCCACAGCCGTATCTGGGGGCCTACAGTCACGGCGCATGCTCATAGGAAGTGAATGCTGTGTCAACAGAGACTTGTTTATCTCCTCTAGTGACTGAGGCTTCTGATTTGTCAGTAGTGAATAGATAGACCCTAATACAGTGCACTCTAACTTAAGTCTGAGCAGTTTGACACCCTGAACAGCGCCCCCCATTCAGACCTGTCAGGCCAACACAGGCTAACGAACGTGTGCTGTCTGAGCACACCCACATAGGGCATTACCTGAAGGATTTGTGTGGGAATCTGACAGGATACCCTTAAACCAAAGACCATAATACTCATAGCCTTCCATTTAACACAAATCAGGAACCAGAAAGATGGCTCTGTGGATAAGGCACTTGGCTGCTGAGCCCGACAGCCCGAGTTCAGTCCCTAGAACCCACATGGTAGAACAGCATCAATTCCTCCAGTTCTGCACATGCCCCCAGTAAGTAAATAAATGTGTGTGCATACATAATGTACTCATACAAACACATACACACATACATATATACACACACACATATATATACGAACACGGAGACCTCTCTGGAATCCCAGCGAAAACCGGGCTCCTCCTGGAAATGACACTCGAGGTGTTGGTTTCACTGGACGCAGCAGTGGCATCGCTAGGTGACCCTGTTTCAGGAATCCCCCTGGGGAATCTTGAAAAACGTTACTAAAGTAGTAACCCTAACCACAGACCCTTGGGGCATCCACACAGTTTGAGCATGCACTGGTCCTCGCTGATGAGATCTCAGCATTCACCCCCTCTCTTGCCCAGCCCCACTAGCATCCCTTCCCATCATCGTCTACACGCATCGTGGCCGCAGAGATCCACAGTTACACCCTTGCAGGCACTCCTCCCGCCCTTTGCATTCACGCCTAGGTCCTGGGTTTGTGTCTCAACACGGCCTGCACCTGCAATCCCAGCAATCCCAGCGTTCAGGAGGAGAAGGCAGGAGGATCAGGAGTTCAAGGTTATGCTCCACTACATAGTTCAAAGCCAGCCTGACATACACAAGAAAGACCCCGTGCAAAGAAAACCCTGACTCAGTTCCACTTTGCTGCTTAATACTGGTCTGGATGAGCTAAGGGCAGCTGGAGACAAGCCTCAGTCACCTTCTCCCTTCAGCCCGTGCCCTGTTGTGCCTTAGAGACATAGAGTCATCCTGCTGAGGTACATAAACCTCATTCTTCTATTCAGATCCACTCCAGAATAACATCTTGTCCCCACCAGTACGAGACCCCATTTGTGTCCTGGGTGCCCTCTCCCACGCTCCGGCCATGCCCTCTACCTGAGTCATCAGTTTCCCCACCGCACAGGACAGGGACATCCTTGCAAACGTAAGAAAAAGCAAACCTCGCTTGACCTCGCGTTCCCTGTTGAGGCCACCCACTGGACCTCCATTTGGATATATATGAGGAACTTCAAAATTAACGTGATTGGGCTGCAGAGATGCCTAATAGGTAAAACACTCACTGCACAGGCATTAGGACCAGAATCAGATCCCTACCAATGCCCGTGTAGATACGGGGTAGGAGTGTTGCCCACCTTTAATCCCAGCATTCGGGAGGCAGAGATGGGAGATCCCTGGAGCAAACTGGCTGCCTAGACCAATGGGTGCTGTGTTTAGGGAGAGACCCCACCTCAGTGTAGATAAGATAAAGAGCAATCAAGGCAGATGCCTCCTGTCGCCCTCTGGCCTCCACATGCATACACACACACACACCCCTACACACACACAAATCAAAAGCAGACCACTAATATGACTGACTCTGCCTTCCAGCCTGCCTCTCTCTGTGCCACCTGTGGACTCGAGCCTAAAATGCCATCAACTCCTCATACCCCTACCTGAGGAATTGAGGCTTAGTATTTCTGCTTGCGGGGTTTGCCTCCCCTGCTGCTCTTCCTCACCCCTATGCTCTGGCCACCATGTCTTAGCATCTTGCATTTGTCTGTGCTATGACAGTGGCTTTCCCCCAGCCATGTATGTGTGGTATGTGGTGTGTGTGTGTGGTGTCTGTGTGTGTGGAGTCTCTGTTTGTGTGTGTGTGGTGTCTGTGTGCGTGAGGGGGTGTGCGCGCGTGCAGTTTCTCACAATGCATAGCTTTTCCTCTAATGGGAAGAGGAAGAGACAAAACTAGACAAGTTATTTGAAAATATTTTTGCCTGATTTTCTTGAAAAAAAAATTAAGATTCAAGATTGAAGTTATTTTGTAGCATTGGATAGCTGCCTTCCCCACAATGATTAACGGTAAATGTTTGAGGTTCACGGCTGGGTGCTCAGTGAAAGACAGCAGAGTAGGGCTGTTTCCATAAAGATTGGTGCGTGGTACAGAGATCAATTTCACACCACTGTCGCATGCCCCCAACTATGACCCTTCTTTTCATTTTTGATGCCATTATTTTGCAGTAAGGAAAACATTCTCTCTTAGCCGGCCATGCAGCAAGTCAAGGCAGGATCCAGGCCATTTAACAAAGAGTACTCCTAACACCAACACTGCCTGTGACAGAAAGGCAATGTCAAAGATGCCTTTTTTCTTCTGCACAACTGGCCCTTCAACCAGGACAGGCTTCAAGCCCCACTCAGTCCTGGTAAATTCCTGACACCATGGATTCCAGCTATGTTGGATAGCAGGTTGCCTCTCATACCTCGGTTCTCCAGCCAGTTTCAAGCCCCCCTCAGTTCTGGTAAATTCCTGACACCATGGATTCCAGCTGTGTTGGGTAGCAGGTCACCTCCCACGCCTGGGTCTCCTCATCTATAACCCATGATGATGGCACCCTCAGGGACTCAGTGTGAAACCAGCAGAGGAGAGTTAGATGAGGTAACCAAGGACTGCAGCTGCATCTTGGCAGTTGTGGCTCATGATCAAAATGCCCCCTGAGTAGAGGATTTGATGCCCTCTTCTAGCCCTGGATGCATCAGGCATGCACGTGGTACACACGCATAGATGCTGACGAAATGCACACAGATAAAATAAATCTTAAAAAAAAATCAAGAGACCGCCACTCTGATGCAAGCAAGTGGCTGCTAACATAACTCATAACTAACATAACTCATTCTTTCATTGAAGAAAGAGCTCAGATGAAGTGACTTCTAGCTGGATTGAGTGTTGATTTCCTCCATGGAGATGGGAACTCCGGGAAACCTTTCACCTGCTGACAAGCAGTCATGGAGGAGGCGACGTTTCAATACTGTGACATGCCTCTGTGCTCTGTACGGATTTTGCCGATTGGTGATTGGTCATTTGGCTCAGACTAGCTTTTATGGTTATCAGTGGAGACAGTGTGGGCTGTAGAACTGTACAGAAATCAGACAGAGGCTTGGAAGCAGTGGCCCAGGGAATTCTGTTGTGTCTCTTCATCAGGCCTTGGATCTCTGGGATGCATTCAGCACAGGTGTTGAGTGCCAGTGGCCAGCGAGCAGCTTCAGTGGCTCCCTGTTCTTTGTTCGTTCTTGTGTATGTTTTCCCTGTTAACAGTGTTTAGAGTCCAGGCTGGCCTCGAATACTGACCCTTGGGCATCTGCGTGGAGCCTACAGGCACGAGCCACCATGCCCAGGCGTTTTCATTTTTCTTTCTTTTTATTGATTAGTGTTCCCAAAGATCTATCTGTTTTCAATCTTTTCAAAAGGCCAATTTCATTGTCTCCTTAAAACATTATTTTGAGACAAGGTCTCGTTATGCAGCTCTGGTTATCCTGGACCTCACCATGTAGACCATGCTGGTCTTGAACTCACAGAGCTCTCCCTGCCTCTGCCTCTCTGGAGTACTGGAATCAAAGGCCTGCTCCACTGCTCCCAGCTTGGCTTTTTTTTTTTTTTCAACTCTCCCTATTATAGTCTTACTGTCTCTTTGCCCTTCTAGTTAGTTTTTACCCCTCTCTTTGCCAGATTATTTTTGTAACTTCTCAAGCTCCCATGCTTCCCTTCCCCCACACCATAAGCATTTAAAGATAGAGTTCCCAGGTGCAGCCCCTACAGCTTTGCTCTGTTAGCTTGTTACTTGTGGAGTTTGTTTTTGTTTTTTTTTAATATTTATTTATTTATTATATATACAATATTCTGTCTGTGTGTCTGCCTGCAGGCCAGAAGAGGGCATCAGATCTCATTTCAGATGGTTGTGAGCCACCATGTGGTTGCTGGGAATTGAATTCAGGACCTTTGGAAGAACAGGCAGTGCTCTTAACCTCTGAGCCATCTCTCCAGCCCTTGTTTTTGTTTTTTAGACAGGGTTTTTCTGTGTAGCCTTGGTTGTTCTGGGACTCGCTCTGTAAACCAGGCTGGCCTTGAACTCACAGAGATCCTCCTGCCTCAGCTTTACAGGTGTGCCTCACCCTACCCAGCTGTCATGGATTTTGACACGCGGCGTTGCTCTCCACTGGCTGTGGGTGCTGTGGTCCACTCTTCCCGGCTCACCGCACAGATGCGCCCTTCCCAGCACAATTCCCCCAGCTGCCGCTTCTTCATCGCTTGTGAAAAACTCGATTTAAAAGTTGCACTTGTGACAGCATTGTTTAGATTAGATTGCCCTGAAGCGAGCATTTCTTTCCCACTCTTCTGTCCCTATTGGTGCCAAGTGTATCAGGAACACCTTTGCCTGACCGAACCACAAATCCACAGGTTTGTCTGGTTTATACTGTGGTTTAAAAAAAAAAGGGGGTGGGGGGGTGGGGGTGAAAAAGATGTAATAACTGCATGGTGCCGACAGGTGACGCTAGTGGCCCAGTTATGGTCAGTCCTTAAATTTCATATATTAATAGGCTTTTGTCTTAGAGAAGACCCCAGAGACAGGGTTCGGATTATAATAATGCGGGGTACATTCTCAGATGCCACATGTGCTCAAGAGTAACATTAAAACCTTTGCTCTGAAGAAACACTCCGATATGCCCAGAGTCCATCTACCTCCTGGACAGCTACTGCAAAAGTGCCCTGGGGTGGGGGTGGGGAGAAGCCTCTGCTTCCCTGGGCTCCCGTGTCTGAAAAGAGACCCTTTGGGTGCAGATGACCATCCTGCTGGAGCTCTCTCGGAGGAATCTTTTGTTGGGATGATTCTCTAGAAGAAAAGGGGGGAGGGGCAGGTGTGGCGCACCTGTGAGGGCTGGCGCTCATTACTAGGGTAACCTGAACTAGAATAAAGCCATGATGGCAATCTCAAGGAGGGCTTGTCTAGATCGAGTTGGCCTGTGGCCATGTCTGCTTGTGATCATCTAATCTTCCTAGCTTGTGAAAAGTCCGGTTAAAAAAGTGTACTTGAGACACCGTACGCCTACCGATCACCCTAGAGATAGCGTTTCTTTTCTACTTTCTGCTCGTATTTGTGTCGAGCGTATCAGGGACAGCTTTGCCTGGTGGAGGGAGCCACAGATCCACAGGTGTGGCTGTTTTATACTTTGGTTTTTTTAAATAAAGTAGATGTAATGCTTGGAAGTGGCCGATAGGTGGTGCTATTGGCCCGTTTATGACCAGCGTTTACACCTCTCAGGTTGATCTGCTTTTGTTAATTCTTAGGGGAAAGAATTAACTTGATTGCCTGCAATGGGAAGACCTGCCTAACGTGAGTGGCTCCACCGCTTGAGCAGGCCATGTGAGCACGAGCGTTCGTCCGTGGCTCTCTGCTCTCAGCTGTGGCTGTGCTGTGATTCGCTCCTCAGCTCCACAACTGACGGTCTCTAACTTAGACCTGGGAGCCAGATAAACAGATTTTCCTTTACGTTGCTTTTGTCTGAATATTTGTTTTTATGTATGTTTTGGTTTTTGAGGCAGGGTGTCTCTGTGTAATACTCCTAGCTGCCCTGGATCTCTCTCTCTCTCTCTCTCTCTCTCTCTCTCTCTCTCTCTAGATCAGGCTGGCCTCGAATTCACAGATATCTGCCTGCCTTTGCCTCACAAGTGCTGGGATTAAAGGCGTGTGCCACCACCACTGCCCAACTTGTCTGGCTATTTAACACAGCTACAGGAAAAACATTAAGACATGCCTGGGAGGGGGCATGGGGCACGGCGTTCCTAGCTGCCGACTCCCGCATGTGCACCTCATTAGAACGACTGAGCCTGGTCTCACAATGATGGTTATTGGCACAGTCAGTAAGGTGTGGCTATCAGGAATTGTACGTGGTCACGTTGAGAGTAGAACGTAGATACTGCTATAAAAGATGGATAGTTGTCTGAGCCACTATCTCTACCAGGGAATCGAGAGGAGCTCACATTTCTAACAAGCGCTCAGTAGGAGTCTTGAGATGAGGTGGGCTTGAAACACAGGGTATTGAATATAAAAATGCCCGGCTGGTATTGTAGGAATTGAGGAGAGACCCTCTGTCTGCAAGCAATACGAACTTTTCTATTATATATCATGACAGACAAGGGTGTTGAGACCAAAGGGAAGTGGAGAGAGGAAGATCCCAAGGTCAAGGACAGCTTGAATGCACAGCAAAAGCCTGTGTAGAAAAGCAAAGAAGCCAGGCGTGGTGGGGCACACTTTTAATCCCAGCATTTGAAGGCAGAGGCAGGTGGATCTCTGAGTTCCTGCCCAGCCTAGTCTACAAAGCAACACTGTCGAGAGAGAGGGAGAGAGAGAAGGAAGGTGACTAAAAGGAAGTTCAGGGGCTGGAGAGATGACTCAGTAGTTAAGAGCACTGGCTACTCTTCCAGAGGACCCGTGTTCGATTCCCAGCACCCACATGGCAGCTCAGAACTGTCTGTAACTCCAGTACCAGGGATCTGACACCCTCACGCCAACGCATAACATAAAATTAAATTCCTCAACAGGGTTGAAAGATGGAACAGCAAGAAAGTAGGGGAGGCAAGACCACAGACAGAGCCCCTAACTCAAGACTGGCCTGTGCATCGCTCTGAGTCACTCCCAAGTGTGTGAAACTGTGGCTGCGGATTGTGCGTTGCCCTGGGTGGCTTCATCTTACAAGCAGCCTTGGCTGTTTTGAGTATAAACAGAATCAGGATGGCTCTGCATCTCATGTGCTCATACCCGGAAAACACAGACAGAAAAGCAACTTTTCTCACTTTACACTTACCAAAGTTGATTCGAATCATATGTTGGGTTACCAAACACAGAGGCGCAGTGTGTGCTCCATGAAGCCAAGTTCATCTACGTGTTCTCGAAAGCCGATTAGCATAGCCAAATATATACAAATATGTGTGCATGTATGGAGATACATACATGGAACAAGGAACACGTGGCGTACCAAACTGCCCTCCCTCATTCTCCATCTTGGTCCTGCCCCAGCCCCTTTCAGAACTCAGAGAGGCAGGTGCTTAGCCCTAGATCACAGAGAAGCCTCCTTCTCAGGGTCTAGCTTCTGGGTAGAGGTGATTGGGTTCCTAAAGTGTCCTCCTCTACCATGGGAAGGCTGGATATGCCTTTATAGGAGAGGAAGAGGGCCACTCCAATGCATCACCATCTCTCTACCCCACCATTCAAACAAGAACTTACTAGTATCTAGGCCTGGTAGCTCAGGCCAGTAATCTTCAGTACTTGGGAGGCAGAAGCAAGAAGATCATAAATTCGAAGGTTGCCCAGGCTACAGAGTAAATTCTATACTCAAATAATTTTCAAGGTGCTGGGGCTGCAGCTAAGGAGCAGAGCTCCTGCCTTGAAGCATGAGGCTCCAATTCAGTTTCCAAGACCACAAACAGAAGCAGCAAAACTTGCCCTTAGAGTCCAGAAAGGGTGCCTCACCCTCACACAAATACAGTTAAAGCATTAGGGACTGGCTTATCCAAATCCCTGTAATTCTGGAACCTAGTTTTGCACCTTTTCTTTCATTTATACCCTGCTATTATTATTGTTATCATCATCATTATAATTATTGTGTTTTGGCTGGGCGGTGGTGGCGCACGCCTTTAATCCCAGCACTTGGGAGGCAGAGGCAGGTGAATCTCTGTGAGTTCGAGACCAGCCTGGTCTACAAGAGCTAGTTCCAGGACAGGCTCCAAAACCACAGAGAAACCCTGTCTCGAAAAAAAAAAAAAAAGAAGAAAAAAAATTATTGTGTTTTATTGCTGTTTGAGACAGGGTTTCTCTCTATGTAGCCCTAGCTGTCTTGGAACTCACTCTGTAGACCAGGGTGGCCTCAAATTCAGAGATGTGGTGCCTCTGCCTCTGCCTCCTAAGTGCTATGACTGAAGGCATGGTACACCACCACCTGGTTCATTTATACCCCTTTTTGAAGGATCTTTAGATCTAGATTATAAGTATCAGAGGCAATTCCCCAGCAACGGACAATGTTCTTGCTCTCCGAGATTTTGGCCAGGAAAGGGGGAATAACGGAGCAATTAGCAGACACTGCAGCCATCTGCTCTAGGCCCCAAGGAGTTCAGAAACAGTGGACAAGCCGCGGAGCTGTCTAAATGCAGCTATGAGAAGTCATTAGAAGCAGGAATAGTGGCTTACACCTGTAAACACCACACTCAGGAGATTGGAACAGGAGGATTGCTGTGAGTTCTTGGCCAGTCTGAACTACACACTGAGTTCTACTTTGGTTACTCTGCATAGAGAATAAGATTGTGTAAAAGAAACAACATAAAAAAAGGAAAGGAATACAATCTTTATCAATATTACTGAAAAAATATGAGCTCCTAAACTGAATCACCAGCCAATCCCCTTGTGTAGAGAGATAGGGAAAAAGACAACTGGTCAACCTCACAGTTTGTCTTAAATGAGCCAATGTGGCTTTGCCGGTCTTTAAGCAATTCCTCTATGTGCATAAAATAAGTCAGCTTGGCAGCGTGTAAAAAAATCCAGTGTATCAGCCTCAGTCAATAATACTGGGATGTAACTCAGTGGTAGAATGCTAATCTAGTTTATCCGAGGCTCTGAGTTCCATCTCCACAAAGACAGGAAAACAAAAGTACTGCGTAATCCTCTGTGCCTCAATTATTTTTTTTCTAGTAAATAGGGGTGAGATGTTTGGGGGTGGGGCACAAATTCATTGATTATGGGATCAAGGTGACTGGAAAGAGACTGTCCTTGCTTTTTAAAGTGTCCTCCACAGGTTCACTTGAATATTTCTTCCTCAGCTGTATTGGGCGACTGGGGAGTCACTACTGTGAGGTGAGACCTCGGTAGAAGTGGGTTGCTGCAGGGTGGACCTTGAGATTTATAGCCTACTTCCTAACACATCTCTGTTTTCTGGTCCTCTGTAATGTGGAAAAACAATCACCACATGTCCCCTGTCCCCGCGCCAACAAAGCTGCTCCCTCTCCATGCTCGCTATCATGAAAAACCATATCCTTATAAACCCACGCTCTCTTGAGTTACTACTTGTCATGTATTCGGTCTCAGAGATTAAAAAAGAAAGAAAGAAAAGTAACTAACAGTCTTCCTTAACAAATAGCCTTCCAAACAATTTATTTTATTTTGAGACAGGGCTTCACGATGTAGCTCTGGCTGCCCTGGAACTCACTATGTAGACTAGGTTGGCCTTGAATTCTTAGGGATCCACTTCGCTGCCTCCAGAGTGCTGGAATTAAAGGCAGGCACCAACTGACATGGAATTCTCCTTGAGGTCTCACAGGGAACGCAGGTGGGGAGAACGTTAGCTCCAGATCATCTCCACACCCAGACCTGTGGTGTCACCAGCCTGGTTCTGCTCTAGATGAACCTGCTCACAGAGGTCCAAATCTTGGCAACTGTGTCCCGTTTGGCATCCGATACTAAAGGAATTGAGCTCTCTCTTCCTTGTCCACATCTGTAGTGGGGAAGCCATCTGAAAATCAAGGCTGTCATTTTTCTCACTGTGTCTGTCAAAAAATTGCTACTTGAGAGGCCCAGCATATCATAGTGTCCGCTTCAATAGGAAACCAGAAAAGCCATTCTCTCCTGGCCACTGTAAGCCATCTGTGGCGGCTATCCTACGCCTGTTACCATATTCCTCAACATGGGGTCTTCCTTTTGCAAGAGAGAATGAAAGGTGTTCCATAAAACTGTCCAGGAAGGCCAAGGGTGTAGATCGGCTGGGAGAGACTTCTCTAGCACACATGAGGTTCAAGCCCCCACCACAGAAACTGGGCCTGGTCCTAGTACCCAGGTGGTGTGGCGAGCAGACAAGAGGATCAGAAGCTCAGGGCCGTCTTCTGCTGCATAGTGAGTTGGAGGCCAGCCTGGGCCTCATGGACCATTCCTTAAAATGGAAAATAATCCCAGCACTCGGTGAGGCAGAGGCAGGTGGATTTCTGTGAGTTCAAGGCCAGCCTGGTCTACAAAGCAAGTTCCAGGACAGCCAGGGCTATACAATGAGACCCTGTCTCAAAAACAAACAAATAAACAAGGGCACCCACCCAAGAACCCAAGAGAAGGACCAGCCCATCACACAAACACCCAGGAAGAAGGTCTGGTCTCTGCACCAGTCCTTGGGTTGCCCTCCCGGACACTACTCAGAGACACCTCCTGGAGCTTCATCTTAAATAGGCTTTACTTCACCAATCCTCTGTCCCTGTAGCCTCTCTCTCTCTCTCTCTCTCTCTCTCTCTCTCTCTCTCTCTCTCTCTCTCTCTCTGTCTCTGTCTCTGTCTCTCTCTCTCTCTCTCTCTCTCTCACACACACACACACACCTGCCCCAACAAAGTCTTTTAGGAAACACCCAGGGGCCTCTCTAGGATGAGGAAGATTGTCCTGACTAGTCCAGCAGCTGCTTTGCGCAGACAGCAGCAAAGCTCCCCCTGGAGAAGCCACGGGCCGCCTGCAGCACAGGATGCTCGCTGTCAGTGATTCACAGAGAGATTGGAACGCAGTAGGATTATGTAATGACTATTAACTCGTCTCATTTCCCATGGAAAGTCATCAGGAGAGTTATGAGAAACCACACTGCTTCCAACCCTTCCCATGGACAAAGTGCCAGCGTGGTGCTGGTGCCGGTGCAGCGGGGGAGACTAGACGGGAACGGTTTTCTGCAGACACAGCCAGGGCCATCCTGTGAGCACCTGGCTGCTCCACGGCACTCTGGGCTTTCTGCTTCGTCCTCGGCCTGTAGGAACATGGTGGGAGTGACAGGAAATGCCAGGGAGCTGATGTGCCAGGCAGCTGGTGGGCAAACAGCCTCGCTCCCTCAACGCCTGGTTTTTCTTTGTCTCTTACGCGGTGCCCAGATCAGTGTTCGCCACTTCTTAGTGATTCTCTCTTTGTGCACAGCTCACCTTCTCTGACTCACCTCGACCTTCCTATAAAGGGATTTAGGAACGGCTGTTCCCATGACTGCTTGCACCCGAATTCTAGGCTCATTATGTACTTTAGAAGGAACCCACATGAAGACACGTTTAATCTAAACCTCAGTGATATTGACACCCACACGGACACCTTACTAGACACAAGGTTATCAAACTCAAATAGCTGGAGGCCACAGCCAGCAAGTGGAGGAATAACTAACCTCCAGTAAAGATTCAGAGTGCTTACAGGTCAGAACCAAGTGGGCCCTAGGGGTCCTGGCGAGGCTGTGTCCCTTAGGGCATAGCTGCCACTCTGCCGGGAAGGTTACTTAAATGCAAGAATAGGCCAGTGTTTCTAGATCTTCCGATTCAGAGAGCTTCAAGTTAGGTGACTCTAAGACCAGCTTCCCTATTTTTCGAAATCAATTTAAAACATTATGAAGGCCGGGCGGTGGTGGCGCACGCCTTTAATCCCAGCACTCAGGAGGCAGAGGCTCCAAAACCACAGAGAAATCCTGTCTCAAAAAACCAAAAAATAAATAAATAAATAAATAAAATAAAAAATAAAACATTATGAAGACAGATGAAATTCATCTTGCCTCTGCCTCCTTCAGCAAATCCTACCGGCGTGCGCCACCACAACCGGCGACAGATGAAATTCATGTATTGATCGGAGTCCATTCACAGACCCTGCCCTCCAAAGCTCCTTATGTGAGGGAGGAGGTAGACTGGTCACAGTCCCCGCCCCCCAAAACTCCTTATGTGAGGGAGGAGGTAGACTGGTCACTGTGAGTGTGACCTTTGGCAGAGGCAGGAGGCACTTGACACCCTCCGGTAAATGTGCTCTTTTTGGTGGAAAGATAATATTTCCTCCAGGTAGGGCGTGGTGCTGCACGCTCGTAACCCAGCTCTTAGGGGCTTGAGACGGAAGAGGTGAGTTCAAGCTTATCTTGGGCTACAGAGCCAAACCCTGTCTGTGTAAACAAACAAAAGGGTAGGAAGTGAGGAAGATAACCTTTACTCTGTATTTTTATTTTTTATTTTTATTATCTAATTACAAAATTGACGCCATTGTTATGGCAAAGGAGGAACTGCCCAGGGGCAGACGGGAACAAAGCAGGAGTTTCTGTTTATGCCAAAGGCGGGAGGAGAAAGACCACGGACCCAAAACATGGCGGCCAGGTTCATTAGGAGCACGCAGTCGACTAGAGCAAGTTTTTTTATTCGTGCTCATGGGCTGCCTCCACCTAAGGCGGAGCTCAAGATGTCAGCCCTGGATGTGAGGAAGACACGGCTTTCATAGCTCAGGAGTACGGGTTTCCAGACGGGGGAAAACAGGCGGGCTTACCAGAGCAGAACACATCAGGTGGTCAGAACAAGGTCATCACAACAGGCGTTCACAACAGGATAGTCATGGGGTCACACGAACCTTAGAAACAAAGGGGGGCTGCAGGATGGTTATAAACAGCTTTGTGAACCAAAGACACGGTCGCCGTTCCTGACACAGAACCATCTGTAGTTAAGGTTACTGCTTAATCTTACAGGAATGAACCTAGTTAGCCTTTACCGTAAGATGACTTGTAAGCCCAAGATGGATGCAAGCTGGGTCTTCACTCCCTAGAGAGAAGCGTTAATCCTTCAACCTGGGCTTATACTGTGCACACTGGTTTTGGTGTTTTTGCTTTGTTTTTATATTTTCTTGTGGGTTTAGTTTATTTGTGAGGAAGGTCTCATCACGAAGCCCTTGCTGTTCTGGAACTTGCTATTGGGCCAGGCTGGCTCAGTCTCACAGACCTCCTGTCCAGCCTCTGCTGCACTGGGATTAAAGGCATGGCGACCATGTCTGGCTCGTCAGTACTGTTTAATAATTTTATTTATTTTTTATTTCATAACCTACTGTGGTCATTAATCAGGGCCACTTGATAACCTCTTTTTTTTTTTTAAAGATTTTATTTATTATGTATACAGTATTCTGTTTGCATGTGTGTCTGCAGGCCAGAAGAGGGCGACAGATCCCATTATAGATGGTTGTGAGCCACCATGTGGTTGCTGGGAATTGAACTCATGATCTCTGGAAGAGCAGACAGTGCTCTTAACCTCTGAGCCATCTCTCCAGCCCCCTTGATAACCTCTTAAGACATATTAATTATAATTACGTCATGTTTTCCAAAGATGTCTGCACCCATGTAGATATCAGCAGAGTTCTCCGTTGTATGACAAAGGTACTGGTCCGTCATAAAGAGGGATCTTGCCTCGGGATGTCGCTCACTTGGCAAGAATGCCTGCGTATACACAGCCTAGGTTTGCTCTGTAACACCGCATAAGCCTGGCCTGGTAGGACAGACCCGTAATTCCAGCACTGGGGTAGCAGCAGGAGTGTCGGAATCCTAGGTCATTCTGGGCTACGTGGTTCAAGTCCAGCCCAGGACACACGCGACCTTTGTTGCCCCCTCCCTACAGACTCTTTGCAGCTGTCACTGTCAACAGATGGTGACACGGGTGTTGCTGGGAGACTTGTGTGCCTTCAGAAGCATGGCTCTCCATGTCGTCCTTGGGGCCAAATGATCGCTTGAGAAAGTTCCCATTGTGCTGAAAAGCCACGTGTAGATTCTAAACAACAGGCCTACTTCAACCCTTGCCTAGGAACAGTGTCTGCCAGCGTGTGATTGAACAAGCCTCCAGACAACAACTCTGCTGTTGTCCAGCTGAACCCCAGGTGCGCTAGCAAAGGAACAAGCCATCTCTGCGGCTGTTGACCACAGATTCCAGGGGAGACAGTGATTGCAGGGGATTTGGTGACTATTTCAAAATCCCACTTCCTAGGCTTCAGTGTATGTGTGCACGTGTGCACACACGCGTGTGTGCTATGCATGTATGAGTATTGAGTACAGGGACACACGCTCGTTCCTGTGCATTTGAAGGCCAGAGAAGGATGTTGGGTGTCCAGTTCAATCACTCTCCACCTTATTCCTGAACCTGGAACTAGGCTGCCAGACAGAAGGTACCAGGGATCCTCCTGCCTCCACCTCCCACAGTGCTGGGGTTACAGAAGAATATGACCTTGCCAGGATTTTTAAATGGGTCCTAGGGATTTGAACTCGGGTCCTCATGGTTGTATAGCAAGTTCTCTTTCCCACTGAGCACTCCTGTTAAGTCTTCCTAGGGCCTTGTTGACTTTTTTCAGGCCAAATAATAGCAATAAATTAGAGCCATGCTATCAGCTGAGACTTTCTCAACAGGGCCCAGAGTTCAGGAATATGCAGGGGATGCGCCTGGGTACTATAGTGGTGCCTGGCTGCTGGAGAGAGCCACATCTACCAGGAAATCACTGCTTCCTAAAAATGGAAGCACGGTCTGATGAAATTAGGACAATTAGAGCCGTTAATCACGGGGACCTGAAAGCATGTAACTGAATCAAGGAGGGTTGGGAGGCCCGGATCCACTGCGTGCGTAATGACCTCTGACTGACATCTAGCGCTTGTCCGGCGGCTGAGCGGCACAGGAATGGTGCTGGTCGTAATCCCAGGGCTCTCTGTCTGCTGTGGGGACTGTAGCTCCCTCAGCGCCCTTGACTGAGACTCTGTGGATCCAGCCTCTACCCAGCTCCCCCTTTCCTGCTCTAAGTCCCAGGGCACCGAGCTCTTGGAATTCTGCCCAAAGCCTGCAGCTGGGTTTGGCCAAAGTAACACAGCAGCAGGGGGAGAGAGTAGGGTCAGGCGCAGCGAGGCTTCCTTCCTGTGGGCGTCTGGCATCTGCTGGCATCTCCCAGTCAGACTGGACACTTCGTGAAGAGACGTCCATGCTGACTCTGCTTCCAGATTCTGCTCTTCTTCACTCAACCTTGCCTGTTAGGGGTGATGCTCCCGATAAAGCCCATTCTGGGAATGTCCCAACAGCTCCCGGGTTAAAGGCGTGGGCCCCAGTTTGAAACTATTGGGAGGTGGCAGGACCTTTAAGAAGTGCCGCTCAGTAGGTATTATGTCACTTGAAGAGGGTAATACAGGTTGTGTGTATGTCTGTCTGTCTGTCTCTTGCTGTATGTCTCTGTGTGTCTGTCTGTCTCTCTTTCTCTGTCTGTGTGTGTGTGTGTTTCTGGCCGCATGAGGTGAGCAGCTTGCTTCTACCATGAGTTTCCCGCCCTCTCAGGACTAACTTAACCATGGACTGAAACCTCCAAAACGCAGGACAAAATAAACCTTTCCTATTTAAAGATAAATCACTAAGGTATTTTGTTATAGTAACAGAAAAGAGACTAGTACAACCTCCTTTTGTAGAATTTTAAGACAATTCTGAAGCCATTTCTGACAACTCTCACTCTCAGCAGTAATGCTTCCCTCTTCTCCCTGGGAACCAAAGACCTAACAATTGCTCACACACGTACTGAAATGTTGGGAATGTTCCATCATCTTCCTGAGTCCTTGTGAATGTTCTCCAAATAGAACTCAGTTATTGAATAGGGGGGCAAGATAACTCTTAGGTATTGACTCAGTGACTGATGTTTTGACTTAGGCCCTGGGAAAGGGGCAAAGTGACCCTCAGATGTTTTCCCTTACCTCATCTGATCTGGCAACCCCTCTCCAGCCAATTATTGGTAATAGCCCTTTTGAATAAGCCAATCATAATAGTTAAAGAACAACCCCCAGAAACCTCTTCCTTCTGTGGTTTTTCCCTTTAAAAATAGCCTGTACCAGACATTCAGGGTCTTCTGGCCTCCTGACTGCTGGAAGACCCTGTCATGACAGAATTAATAAAATCCTCATGCTTTTACATCAGCTGTGATGAGAGAGATGGTCTCTTGGGGCAACTCCTCCTCCTTGGTGATTGGACGCTAGGGTCCAACACTTTCATTAGCCCTTTAGATTTGCCTGCACCTTTGCCCACATCTTTGTAAAAAGGGTCTTATTATCAGTTATCCAGTTTGAGAGTTACTATAGCAAATCACCAAAAATTAAAAAATAAAACTTAAAAAAGTTGTTTGTCAGGAGAAACACACATACACAATGAAGTGATGGCTCAGCTGTTAAGAGCTGCCTGTTTTAGCCGGGTGGTGGTGGCGCACGCCTTTAATCCCAGCACTCGGGAGGCAGAGGCAGGCGGATCTCTGTGAGTTCGAGGCCGGCCTGGTCTGCAAGAGCTAGTTCCAGGACAGGAACCAAAAGGCTACGGAGAAACCCTGTCTTGAAAAATAAAAAAAAATAAATAATAATAATAATAAAAAAAGAGCTGCTGCCTGTTTTTCCAGAAGACATGGGATCAATATTCAATTCCCGGCACCCACATGGCAGCTCACCACTGTCTGTAACCCCAGTTCCAGGGCATCTGACACCCTCTTCTGGCCTCACATGAAATAACGTAAAACCTATATATTAGATGTATAGGGGAAACAATTACAGATACAGGACCATTTTTAGAAGAAAGATCAGTCACGTGTAACAATAAATCTGAAAATCTGAAGGAATTGCATCACTTCCGAGGACAGCATAGAGAAAAGAATCCATGGACAGTCTCAGCTTTCCTGGAGACACTTGGGGCTAAATGATTAGAGAGGACCAGAGACTCCATATGCTCCGTGTGTTGTCCTGGGGTCTAGAGACAACGGGCTCCCCTCCTGCTCCTTTATTAGCCTGCATAAACCTGATACCCAAAGTGATCAATGAGAAGAAAGCGATTGGTGGATTCTCCTTAGGAAGTTGGATGGAAAATGTCCTCATAACCCCCCATTAAATTGAATCTAGTGGTGGATTAAAAGAATAATACATTTTGGGTTTATCTCAGAAATGGAAAGATGATACAATATGAGGATATCTATTACTCTAATTCAGTGCATTAAGATATTAAAGAGAAAAGAAATATGTCGTTATCTCCCTAGACGCTGGAGAGGCACAGGCTGAAAATCAACACCTTCCCTTCGTGAAGTTGAAAGCATCTATCAAAAGAGGAACTAGGGAATCTCCCTTGTCTTCGTGATAAATGATTTCTAGAGCCAACAAAGTGAAGAGGAATCACACAAGGTGGGGCATGCCTTTAATTCCAGCACTCAAGAGGTGGAAGCAGGTGGTCTCTGCGTACCGAGACTCCGTCTTAAGGGAAAGGAGGAGGTGATGAGGATCTCAGAGAAGCATAGCCTCATCATTTTGAAATTTTAATCAATGTTTTAGTGGATAGTGTTTCATGATTAAAATTTCAGGACGATGTGAAGGAGGCGCTGGAGAGATGGCTCAGTGGCCAAGAGACTGTACTGCTCTTGCGGAGGACCTGAGTTCTATTCCTAGCACCCATGTTGGGCAGCTCACAGCCACCTGTAACTCCAGCTCCAGATCTGACATCCTTTCCTGCACACATGTGGTAGATGCACAGACACACCTACATAGAATTGAATAAAAAGAAAAACAAATCTTTAAAAACAAAATGTAGCCAGCAGTGGTGGCAAACACCTTTATTCCTAGCACTGAGGAGACAGAGGCTGGCACATCTCTGTGAGTTCAGGGTTAATCTGGTCTACATACCTAGATCCAGACCATTCAGGGCTACACCATGAGGCTCTGTTTCAAAACAAACAAGTCAAAAGTCAAAATAATAAATAAATAGCATTTTTTAAAATTGAATAGAATATCAGCAAAAGTCATTTCTCATGATCCCTCATCCGTCCATAGCCTGCTCTCCCAGGAGACAAACAGCAGTATAGAGCTACTGGGTGTTTTTCAGCCAGTTCATGGGAGTGGCGTTTCCTAGCTGGTTCATGCATTCCTGAGTGGGCGTTTATGAACCCGTGGGATGTTGTATCCTGCAGTGGTAGTCAGTGATGGTTCCTTAGCAGAGCACTGCTCTAGGGAAAATCCTACAGGATGCTATGTGTGGCTGCAACCCCAGCACCTCGGAGGAGGTGGGATCATGAGTTCAAGGCCAGCATGGGCTACAGGGAGTGGTGGGGGAGGAGGGCTTTATCATTCTTGCTTTCCTGGCCTGAAGCCATCTTTAGACGAGAGCAAAAACACATCCAGCTACTACTATGCTAAGATGCAAATTCTTTCAGAGCGTTCTTTCTCTGTGACACAGCTGAAGTCAGTAGCCTTTAAATGTGCTGCGCACGTGTGTTGATGTGGTCTCCTTAGTCAAAAGCTCAGCCTTGTGGCCAGGTGGTGGTGGCGCACGCCTTTAATCCAGCACTCTGGCAGAGGCAGGCGGATCTCGATGAGTTTGAACCTGGTCTACAAGAGCGAGTTCCAGGACAGGCTCCAAAGCTACAGAGAAATCCTGTCTCGAAAAACCAAAACAAACAAAAAAATTTTTGACTTTTTGTGAAGGACCATTACTCTGGAGGCTGAAGCAGGAGGGCCACAAATTCAAGGCCTCCATGGCCTGTGGAGTAAGTTCTAGGCTGACTTGAAAAATGGGGTGGGGCCTTTTCTCCAGTTAAAAAGCAAGAAGGTTGAAGTGTGGCCTCGTGCTGTGTACACAAGACTGTGGGTTCAATCCTAAGAGAAAACAAATACAAACAAACAAACAAAAAAACCCAATGGCTTTGCTCAAATGCCCTTAGCGTCAGGAAGGCAATCTATTCCACATTCCGTGGAGGGGTCTTTGTTTGAGATAGAAGCATTCTTGATCTTCCGATGGGGCTACCCACATCCAACAGACCGAGGTCGGGATAGTCACACCAGCAAAAGGGACTAAGTGAGCAGAGGGGACAAAGAGGGTGTGGGCTGTAGGACATCCTCATCTTGCTGCCACATGAGCCAGTCTCACTGACCTGTGAGTTTCCAGAGAGTCTGTCTCCACTTCCCATCACATGAAGCTCTGAGATTGCCGAGTGCATCACCACAGCTGGCTTATGTGGATTCTGGAGAATCAGAACTCAAATCCTGAGCAGGAAAGATTCATCATAAATGAGTGTCCAGCTCCAAGGTTTATGACTCAGTCAAGTTCTCGAGTTAGCTGACATCACACACACTCAAAAAATATTATCTTGCCAAGCGGGGCATGGCAGTGCTTGCCTGTGATCCCAAGCAGTGGGGAGGTTGAGGCAGGAGGAGTCAGTTCATAGCCAAGCCTGGGCTACATCTCAAGTTCGAAGCCAGCAGGGGATACAAAGCAAGGCCCTGAATGAAGACGCAGTGTCTTTTTAGACACCCTGCCTACCTTTGCTCTTCCCAACTGTCACGTAGTCCAGCACTGGCATGGTATTTGATGTTCCAGTGAGTGTATGACAGGTTTTCACAGAACCTGGAACTGCTTCACTGTGGATGCGTCAAATGACATGACCTTCGTCGAGTTCAAAGGTCAAGCCTCCTCTTGATCCACCTGCAGTGAAACTGTTGTCTTGAATGGCTGGCTTCTTCCCTCCTGGGTCTTCTCTGCTCATACCCACTGGAGTGAATCCATCCCCAGTTCTGGGGGAGCGCTGGCAGTACTGGATCAAACCCACTGTGATGGATAACAGATCAGGACGCCCCCACACTGTGCCTTCTCATCACCATTACCTGTAATTAGCCTTTGGGTAAATAGCAGCCAGAGTTACCGTGAGCTGCACAACGGCGGTCCTCAGTCAAGTTTAACATCAACGTTTGACCTTGACCTTCTAAAATACAAGCAAATTGCAGTCTGGGGCCCATGAATCCTAAGCAGAAATGGAAGTCGGAGTAGCATACATCCCTTGATTTTTGACTGAATGGCATGATTCCTTTATTCCAGAAGCAGCCGTGGGAAGACCACCTACGGTCTCCAGGATTGACGCGAGTCTAACACACTTCCTACGAGAGTAGCTTTAGACCGGGTAGACCAGTACTCCTGCAGATGTTCTTTCTGCTTCAGCTCCTTTGAAACTAATATTTATCTTGCTAAAAAATAATACAAGCGAATTACCTTTGGGACAGTGAGCCAAAGGGCAGTGCCCAGCTCCTCTTCAGAGAGACGAGCCGAGGGGGAGATGGGGGCAAACAGAACAGGACTCTGTGGTTAAAAACTGGAATAATAAGGCGGAACAGGAAGCTGATTTTAAAAGCCTATCATGTTTACAGGTCTCTGACCTGACCACCCTTCCCCATCATCTCAGAGGCTTCCGCTTTCAATCTTCTTGGCTGCTTCTTTGGTTTGGCTTTTCATTTCTCGGCAGAGCGTTCCTACTGCTCTCTGATGAGACTGTTAGAGACTGTCAATTACCAATGAGGCCATCAGGAAGTTGACCTCTTTCACACCAGGGACCTCCATCATCCCTCCTTGTCTTCATCTTGGCACCTTGGCCATATTATACTTTCTTGATTTCATGGCCATGACGAGAGCTGCTCATGGCCCAGCCTTTCTGTGGCTTTCTTATTTCCTGTGTGCTTTTCCTCTGTTTTATTTAACTTCCCAAGGTCCTTTTCAAATGACTCAATACAGCAGCTTCGTTTCTGCTTGTTCCAGACACACAAGCACATCAAGTGTGCTCCAGCTTTGTCCCATTCTGGCTTTCCTAGGGTAATTGCTTATATGGCCCCAACATGATTCAGCCCTGCCCCAGAGCTGCCTTTGTTGGCGCTCGCTTTTTTCAATTATAATACATGATACGTGTTTGTTAAATGTGCCTGCTTTTGTCTTGTTAGAATGTAAACTCTGAGACAGGTTTTGCTTTATTTTCTGCGGCTCCTTCTTTTTGTCTTCCTCCCCCTTTTTTGTTTTTGTTTTGAGAAGAGTCTCAGGTAGCCCATGCTTGCCCCAAACTCACTGTGTAGCCAAGGCTGCCCCTGAATCCCTGATCTCTTGGCTCCACCTCCTAAGGGCTAGGATTTCAGGTGTGTAGCGCCATGGTTGATCTCTGCCATTTCTTATTGCAAGAGCAGCCCAGATGAATTGAATGGACAGATGAAAATTGCGGCAAGAGGTGTATCCTAACATCCTCTTCAGAGATTACAGGGAGACACACACACACAGGCTCTGAAAGCATAGAATAATAGTGCGGTCCTGCACGAGAAAGCATTTTAAGGCATTGAGCCAAAAAGAAAACTGGGATTTCCGGAGATTTGAGCAATATAAATTATTATTAAAAATTCACCTTATATTATTAGAGTATTGAGTTACAACAGAGAACATTTATGAACTGCGTTTAATCAACCTTTGTCCTATTTTTTGAGACAGGGTCTCTCACTGAACCCCAGACTTACTGATTTCTAGACCAGCTGGCCAATGGCCTTTGTGAATCTCCCTGTCTCCACCTCCCCAGCCTGGGATTTCAGGTGTGTGCTGCCTGCCCAGCTTGTATGTGGGTCTGGGGATCCCAGCCCAGGTCCTCGTGCTTGCACGCCAAGTGCTCACCCCCTGAGGCGACACCAGCTCATCACTTTCTTCTCTCTCTCTCTCTCTGTCTCTCTGTCTCTCTCTCTGTCTCTCTCTCTCTCTGTCTCTCTCTGGAGACAGGGTTTCTCTGTGCTGCTCTAACTATCCTAGAACTCACTCTGTGAACCAGGCTGGCCTTGAACTCACGGATAACCACCTGCCTTGACCTCCTGAGTTTAAAGGCGTGAGCCACCACCGCCCGACTCAATTTATGACTTTCAGTCTTGGAAATTCCTTTTCTATGATTCTGATAATTTTCTGTTTTGACTTCTTTGAAAAATCTCTTCCATCTGTGTTCTGAATGTTTGAATGGACGCTCTTCTTCTTCTTTTTTTTTTTTTTTTTTTTGGTTTTTCGAGACAGGGTTTCTCTGTAGCTACGGAGCCTGGCCTGGAACTAGCTCTTGTAGACCAGGCTGGCCTCGAACTCACAAAGATCCGCCTGTCTCTGCCTCCCGAGTGCTGGGATTAAAGGCGTGCGCCACCACCGCCCAGCAACGCTCTTCTTCTTGAGCTGATTCCTCAGTTCTCTTGTCATTTCTCCCGTGTCCACATTTCTTCCTCTTTATAACACATCCCAATAGACTCCATCTTTATCCTCCAGGCAGTTTGCTATCTGCCACAGTGCAAATGTTTCATTGTCATTGTTCCTGTCTCACAGCACCTCCTTCCCGTGCACACACTGGCTCACAGCATCTCGTGTACACACTGGCTCACAGCACCTCCTTCCCGTGCACACACTGGCTCACAGCATCTCGTGTACATACTGGCTCACAGCACCTCCTTCCTGTGCACACACTGGCTCACAGCATCTCGTGTACACACTGGCTCACAGCACCTCCTTCCTGTGCACACACTGGCTCACAGCATCTCGTGCACACACTGGCTCACAGCACCTCCTTCCTATGCACACACTGGCTCACAGCACCTCCTTCCTATGCACACACTGGCTCACAGCACCTCCTTCCTGTGCACACACTGGCTCACAGCATCTCGTGTACACACTGGCTCACAGCACCTCCTTCCTATGCACACACTGGCTCACAGCACCTTCTTCCCGTGCACACACTGGCTTCAAGTCTGTCTGAGGAGCCCGACGATGGGGTTGGAATTTCGAGCGTTGCTTCTTCTGTGCACACATCTTCATCCTCCGAGGTTTTCTGTTTACTTTTTGGTGTTGCTGATGTTTTTATTGTCTCTCCTTCTCTATTTCTAGCTTTCTTGATTTTCTCCATGGATGTTGATGTTTCTCTCAGCCTCGGCTCTTGGTTCATATGTAAGATGAATCATTCAGCTGGAATAAAGGCCTTTAGTCGCTACCAGGCAACAGATGAGGTTCAAGCCAGATGCTTAGAATCCAGGTTGTTTCTAGGAAACCTTCACAGCATACGTCTGTAATGAATGCACTCAAGCCTTCAGGCAGAGCTTTCTTCACAAAAGAACACACCTTCTCCATTGTGACCCAAATCAAGGCCTTGCTGCACCTTAGGGGACAGATGTGATGGACCAGCTCTCTGTGAATTCTCCAACTTTTGTTTTGGTTTCTTTTTTTGTTTGTTTGTTTGTTTGTTTTGGTTTTTCGAGACAGAGTTTCTCTGTAGTTTTGGAGCCTGTTCTGGAACTAGCTCTTGTAGACCAGGCTGGTCTCGAACTCACAGAGATCCGCCTGCCTCTGCCTCCCGAGTGCTGGGATTAAAGGCGTGCGCCACCACCACCCGGCTTGTTTGTTTTTGTTTTCTGTTTGTTTGGTTTTTGGTTTTTCAAGACAGGATTTCTCTGTGTAACAACCCTAACATCCTGAAACTCACTTTGTAGACCAGGCTAGCCTTGAACTCACAGAGATCTGCCTGACTCTGCCTTCTGAGTGCAGGGATTAAAGGCGTACACCACCATTGCCTGGCTTTGGTTCTTTTTTTTAAACAAGAAACAAAGCACAATGGGAGTCTGACTTCTCATTTTATCCCATGACACAGAGCTGTGCAGAAGTAGACACGTCTCTCTTCCCATCTATTCCCTGTTGTGCACAGGCACACGCACATGTTCCTGCCTGCCTGAGTCCCTGCCCTGGAGCAGGCACTGAGGGTCTGGGAGCTCAGGCTCCAGGCCTTCTGGAATACACTGAGCTCCAAACATGGACTGAGAAAGCAAGGGTGGACAAGAGGCTGGCCTCACAGGACCCAGTTCTGGTACATGTGTCATGAGACAGACTGTCTTCCTTAAGGTGGCCCAGGCCAGATGAGCCACATCTGAAAGCAGCAGTCAATCCTTCACAGTAGTGACTTACTCTGTAGTAGTGACAGGTGTGAAGGCGTCTACACTGAGGGGATGGCAGTGTGCCTTGACTGTGTGTGCACTGGTCATAGCCTACTGTGCTCTGGTCATACCCTACTGTGCTCTGGTCATATCCTACTGTGCGCTGGTCATACCCTATATCCTACTGTGCGCTGGTCATACCCTACTGTGTTCATTGGTCATAGCCTACTGTGCACTGGTCATAGCCTATTGTGCGCTGGTCATACCCTACTGTGTGCTGGTCATAGCCTACTGTGCACTGGTCATACCCTACTGTGTGCTGGTCATAGCCTACTGTGCGCTGGTCATACCCTACTGTGTGCTGGTCATACCCTACTGTGCACTTCCAGTCCTTGGAGCAGCTGCTCCTGCTGGAGAAGTAGGGCATAAGCAGATCCACAGTTCAACCTTGTCAGGGTCCATCTGCTGGATCAAGTCCCTCCTCGTCCCGCTGAGGGAGCACTTACCAAGGTAGGTATCCTGGGTAAAGGAACACTTGATGGAGAGTGAGATCTGAGAAGTGGCCCTAGTAAAGAGAGCTTTTCTTCCAGGTGTGAACCACTCATTCTGGGAGCCAGTGCAGCGCTTGAGCCCAGGCAGACATTCAGAGACCATGCTGGCCTGCACCAATGAGAAACAAAACAAAACAGCAGCAGCAACAATAACAAAAAACAACCTTTTGCTCCAAATGGAAAAAGTGATCCCTGATTTTGAGCCAAACGCAATGACCATGGCCTGGGACATGGATCCGGGATGTCCTGTATGGCATATTCCACTGGGGATTTTTATAATACCAAATAAAAGCAAGTTCTAAATCAAGGCATTTATCAAATGCATGGGTCGGAGCTTCAGGCAGGTGTGTTGCAGCAAAGCAGAGATACCTCTGTTACAAGTTCCAGTGCTAACCAGTGGCATCATAGTCCTTGTGTGGCAGAAGCTAGTGGTCTGCTAAGTTCATGCCTCCCAGTGTCTTTATTGGATGTGAAGTCAGGCACGGGGGTGAGACTAAAGACAGTGGAGATCATCTTGACCCTTGATCAACTCTCCAGTGGCACAAGTTCTAATCAGGGGGTCTGTAGAGCCATCAAGCCCAGTGTGCCTCCCCTAGGGAGTGTCCATCCACACCTGCAAAGACCCAACGACATCACCAAGACAAGATAGCTATGTGGTCTGGGCCGGACATCTGGAACACTTGCCAAGGCTTTGAAATACCTTTGTGGGCAGACAGCCTCTGGACATGCAACTTCTTTTCAATCTTTTCAAAAATGTATTTATAGGGGCTGGAGAGATGGCTCAGTGGTTAAGAGCATTGCCTGCTCTTCCAAAGGTCCTGAGTTCAATTCCCAGCAACCACATGGTGGCTCCCAACCATCTGTAGGGAGGTCTGGTGCCCTTTTCTGGCCTGCAGACATGCACACAGACAGAATATTGTATACATAATAAATGGATAAATATTTTAAAAAATGTATTTATGAGACAAAGAAACTAATAGAAACATAGGTAAATGGTGAGAATTCCATGTTAGTTAAGACTAACAATAATCCCGTGAGATACAGAAAGGAGGTCAGTGAATGGCTCAACAGGTTGATGAAACGCACTGATGGCCTGAGCTCCCTCCCTAGGGCCCACAGACCGACTTCTGCATGCTGCCCTCCGATCCCCATGCACACGCTATGACACAAAACACATACACAAAAGAAATGAATTTAATAAAAAACAGTCTGATTTCTAAAAAACAAAAAAAAATTCTACCATCCTTATTTGGACGTGGTCATATCATTCTGTTTGTCATAAGAAAAAAATGGGAAGGGGCTGGAAGATATCTCAGTGGTTAAGAGCACTGGATGCTCCTGCAGAGGACCCAGGTTCAGTTCCCAGCACCCTTAAGGTAGCTCCCAACTATCCAACTCCAGTTCCAGGAGATCCGATGCTCTCTTCTAACCTCTGAAGGTACTGCATGCATGTGGTACACAGAAACTTTCTCTGTCTCTCTCTGTCTCGCACACATGCACGCATGCACATACACATGCACATACACACACACACAAACAAATAATCTTTTCTTTTCTTTTTTTTTTTGGTTTTTCGAGACAGGGTTTCTCTGTAGCTTTGGAGCCTGTCCTGGATTATTTGTAGACCAGGCTGGCCTCGAACTCCCAGAGATCTACCTGCCTCTGTCTTCCAAGTGCTGGGTGCTAGGATTAAAGGCCCACAGCTTGCTCTCTTTTCTTCTTCTTTAACAAAAGATAAACTGTGGGAAAGTTGAAATTGCCTGTGCTGCCAAGACTGTGGAGCTAGAGAACTCTCCCAAACTGCTGATGAGAATGTAAATTGGTTTAACCACTGCAGAGAACAATGCGCACGCGATTCCTACTGATGAAAACTCGTGACCACACAATCCAGCTATCTACTTCTGGGTATATGCCTAAAGGAAATGATATCAATAGCATATCCAAGGCAGTGCACAGTGTGCTTGTTAATAACAGTGATAGTATATCCGAGGCAGCACAAAGTGTGCTTGCTACTGCACCACTCACAGTAGCTAAGATGTGGAACCAACCTGGAGGCTATCCATGGGTAAATGGATGTATACTGTGGTGTAGCTATATGAAGGAATACTAGTTTCTCTCTAAGAAAGGTGTCCTGCCATTTTCAGCAAAATGGAAGGAGCTGGAAGAGATTCTGCGAGACGCAGATGCAGAAAGACAAACCCTTCATGTTCTGTGTCACATGGGAAAGCTAAAATGGATGATCATAGTGTGTCCTTGTGAACATCAGACGCTGGGAAGGATGGGGTGGCATAGTGGAAGCTGCATACAGGGTGCCCCAAAGCAGTTAGACATAAGTAATGAACTTTACAGTAATAAGTGTGTTCCGCAGCTCATGAGGTCACTACTGTCCCCGAGAAGCTCTTACACAGGCCGTGATTAACTAGGAAGGAGTAAGGGCTCCCTGTGTTAGTGATGAGGAGGGATGGATGGATGGATACATCGTCTTGACTTGATTGTTCACACTGCACATGCTCAGCGCTGTGACAGCACACCCCCACACAACTGTATAATTAAAATAATAATTAAGACTGTATCAAGATTCCAAGTTTCCATTGCTTTTTCTAGAGTCCGTGGACGCCTCTTTCCATCATCTTAACTTAGCCAAGCAAGGTAAGTTTCGCATTTCAAAGTAAAAAACTGGCTTGGAGAGAGAAAAGTCAGATTACATTAACTTCGTTGTCTCTGCTTGCTTTCTCAAATTCCCGTTCTCCGCGGTCTGATTTATTTTTGGTATTGGGTTCATGCTAATATCTGCAGCTGTCAGTATAATTACCAGTGTCATCTTCCCCTGATGATTTTAGAGCTTGATGTTTCTATATTTAAAAACAGCCATAATCCCCCACCCAAAAAACTAGAGTTTAAGTTAAAAGTGTAAGTTAGAAGCCGGGCGATGGTGGCGCACGCCTTTAATCCCAGCACTCGGGAGGCAGAGGCAGGCGGATCTCTGTGAGTTCGAGACCAGCCTGGTCTACAGAGCTAGTTCCAGGACAGGCTCCAAAGCCACAGAGAAACCCTGTCTCGAAAAACCAAAAAAAAAAAAAAAAAAAAAAAAAGTGTAAGTTAGTAGGCTACCGATCACATCTTTTCAACTCTAAAGAAATTTTTAAGTTACATTATCCAATGTGATGCACTTTGCCCTTTCTTTTCTCTATAACGATTAGTAGGAGACAAAGGAACTTTTCCTTACAGAGATCCGGCTGCCTTTGCTTCCCAAGTGCTGGGATTAAAGGTGTGCACCACCACCACCACAAGACTTCGTTGGTTGTTTGAGACAAAGTCTCACTCTGTAGCCCTGGCTGGCCTTGCTTGAACTCACAGAGATCCACTGAATCCACCTATTTTTGCCTCCCCAGTACTGCAATTAAAGGAGTGCCCCCATATCCCACACAAACATTAAAAAAAAAAACATTGTGTGTCCGTGTGAGGCAGGGACAGGTACCACAGCGTGCCTGTGGAGGTCAGAGGACAACCTTTGGGATTTGGTTTTCTCTTTCCAGCATGTAGGTCCTTAGGGCAATCTAATGAAAGCAATTCCACAGGTGAGGTTTCATCTTCCTAGGGGACTAATTTGTGTCAAATTAACAAAAAGTAACCTGTGTAAGTGAGCACACATACAGACACAGATACAGACACACAGACACAGACTTATGCACGCACACACACACACACACACCACATACATGCCCCACACACAGAACAATAGCAACATCTTGTTCATACTGCCGCTCCACTGCAGTAGACACAGGGAAGGAGCCGGGGAAGTCAGCATGTCTCTCTTTTGCCCAGACCAGCACTTTTGGAAACTATAATGAAAGGGGAGAGAAAAGAAAAATGGAAAGCTAGGCGTCTCCCGCCCGAGTCAAAACCAGTTCTCATTCCCTTTCTGGTGTTTTCACCCAGAGCAGTGCCAAGAGGCAGGTGAGGCAGGAGGCAGCCTCCACCCTTCCTCAGTGTGAGCCGGCAATGCTACCCACTGCCGCCCAGGCCTTCTAGAGAGCCTGCCAGCTGTCACCCAGCCAGGGCTGTTTAAACAAGCATCTTTAGCAACTAAAGAACAGAAGTTATTAAAATCACTCAGACATTGTTGTTTTTATGCCTGAAACAGAGATAAAGCCAGTTGGCTCAAAATGTTGCCTGACCCCAAACCTGGAGTCCAGAGCTCTTCAGGGCGTCCATGACTCAGCACATCCATTCAGGGCTCCTAGTGCTTACTTGACGCTTTGTATGCAGTATGTCATGCAGAAGGGCAAAACAAGACTCACGGTAGCCAAGCATAAGCCAACCTGTGCACGCCCATTCCCTGGAGTGCACAGCCACACTCAAGCACACACACTGTGCCATTACTGTCTTGGGAAGTTTAGACTGAGCACACCTTGCTGGTGGGCACAGACATCAAAAATACAAATCGCCCATTGAGGAACTATGAACTTCCCTGTTGAAGGGTTATGAGCTCACCTGTTGAGGAGTCATGAGTTCATTTGTTGAGGAATTATAAGCTTACCTGTTGAGGGGCTATGAGCTCACCTGTTAAGGGGCTATGAGCTCACCCATTGAGGGGCTATGAGCTCACCCCTTGAGGGGCTATGAGCTCACCTATTGAGGGGCTATGAGCTCACCTATTGAGGGGCTATGAGCTCACCTATTGAGGAGCTGTGAGGTCACCTGATGAGAAGCTACCAGAGGATATGCTGGTGTGATGTTAATGTATCTCATGAACCAGGTAATGTTTCACATCACAAATTGATCCAACAGACTTCCTCTACTCCACTCCCTGTCTAGAAGTCACTAAGCAGATAATGGGATTAGACTACCAAGGTTTAGTTGTATAGACCCAGTTGAAGAAAAAAAAAATCATTGACTTGGAAGATTGAGAAGAGAAAGTTAGTAATGACTACCCTCGACCAAAGTATGGTCAGCCTCCTCCAGGAACCTCCTACCTTGGGTGCCACTTCCATAAAACTAGGGTCCTAACAGAGTTCCACTGTATCTCGGCCTCCCCAGCTAAATCCTAGAAAGTAGTCTGCTAAATCATCACCAACTTTACTACTATTAATGAATGGAACATTATTGGTTCAGGACCCCAAGACCAAGTTCTCAGCACAAACGAGATTTACTTTCCCCAGAGGGACAGAGGGCAAGAAATAAGAGACAAAGACAGGGGATTGAGGACTAGGGAGAAGGAAAGGGGGCAGGGATACTTGACCCAGAAGGGAATATCAGACTGCCTCTGGATAGAGAGGAGGCAGACATGGCCCATAGGAAAATGGTGATTTACAAAAGTAAAGGGCAAGTCCTGTTATGATGAGGTGTTTCATTTTAATTGGGCAAGTTAATTAGGTGAGCCAAAGGGGGCTTATGATTGCTGGGCTTCAATACTTTGATAGCTGGACCTTTGTAGTCAACCTCAGAAGGAAGAAGTGGCCAAAGAAGGGAATAGACCTTGGTGGCTAGCTTTAGGAATGTAATCTAATGGTTTCTAGCAAGGCAGAGGGAATGGGGGAAAAGGGCAAGGCCTTGCAGAGCCATGCTTGCCATGGATGGACCAACCAGAGGTGCTTTAATTATTTATTTTATGTACGTGGGTATTTTGTTTGTGCCTGGTGCCCAAGGAGCTCAAAGGAGGACATCAGATCCCCTGGGACTGGAGATACAGACAGTTTTGTGGTGTGGGAGGTCCTTCTGTATATGTGTTGCTCTTATTGGTTAATGAATAAAGCTGCTTTGGCCTATGGCAGGATAGAATATGGCCAGGCTGGAAGAGATAAAGAGAAAGAGAGTAGGCAGAGTTAGGGAGATACCATGTAGCTGCCCAAGAAGCAAGAGGTAACAAACCACGAGCCCCCAGATAAAATACAAAATAATAGAAATGGGTTAATTTAATATGTAAGAGCTAGCTAGAAATACGTCTAAGCTATTGGCCAAACACAGTTGTAGTTAATATAGTTTCTGTGTGATTATTTGGGTCTGGGCAGTAGGGAAACAAACAAGCAGTCTCTGTTTATAGTTGTGAGCTGCCATTGGAGTGCCAGGAATTGAATCTGGGTCCTCTGAAAGAACAGCCAGTGCTCTTCACCACTGAGCCATCTCTCCAGGCCTCCAGCCCCAACTCTTGACATGTGATGTAGTTCGTCATATCCCACTGTGATGGGTGAGTCCTTGCCTCCCTTTAGCATAGCAAGTTTCAAGTGAAAGATGAATAAATGTCACCGTTTACTAGTGACAGGAGAAAATTTGCATTGTAAGATGGACTTGCTTGTTTACGGAACATGATGAAATCTGCAGCTAAACTAATGTGATAACGGGATAAAGCTAAGTGCTGACGATAGGAAAATGTTGAAAGTTGGTGTTTTCCATAATGAAGCCATCGTGTTTCTCTAAGAGCCAGTAGCTTTATGTGTGCAATAGAAACACCATGACTCATAACACATGATAATCACACGTACAAACCAGGAAACCCGGATTCAATCTTCAGCACCCACATGGTAGCTCACAATTATCTGTGACTCTAGTCCTAGGAAATCTGATGCCCTCTTCTGGCCTCCGTGGGCACCAGGCACAAACAAAAGACTCATCCATAAAAAACAATTAATTAATTTAAAAATAGTTGGTGATGATTTAGCATATCGATTCCTAGGATTTAGCTGAGCAGGCCAAGGCAGAGGAGAACCGCACACAACAACGCGCACATGTAACCTGAACTGAGGTGCGTCCCCTAACACTGCATGGCGTGACAGGACACACATGGAATGTATGTGTCACGGGTGCAGTGACGCCGCGTGGTACGACACAAGCTGGGGCTGTCCGTAGCACTGCAGACTCCTTATTTACTCGGTATTGAATTCATATTTGATTGAACCTTCAGAAAGCTTTTACTGTTGCTGAATTTTTCATGACCTCTACACTCAGTAACGTGACCCCATAAGGGTCATGATCCACAGTTTGAGAGGCTCTGTGCTGGATTGTGCAACTCAGCGTGAGCAAGAGGGAGCAAGAAGTATTTAAGCTCCCTCTTCCCCACCCTTCTTTCCCCATTAGCCGTCTAACCACAAAGCGGTCAGCAAGGGAGCTTGGGGGAGACTGTTGTGGTCAGAGCAGGGAAGACAGGGGTGGAGAATTAGCGGGAGCAGCGTCAAGAGCAGAGTTTATGCACAATCTGGAGAACTAGCTAGCTTTAGATGTCGCCTTGACGCTTGGGAGATTAACTAGACCGGATTAACCTGTGGGCACTTCTGTCTGTGGAGCATTTTCTTGATGCTGATTGATGCAGAAGGGCCCGCCCACTGTAGGCGGAGCCACGCCTGGACAGGTAGCCTCTGGGTGGCACAGGAGAGCTAACTGAAGGCTAGCCTAAGGGAGCAAGCCAGCCAGCAGCATCCTACCTGGTGTCTGTTTCAGGTCCTGCCTGAGCTCCTGCCCTCTATGATGGACCGTGATCTGAAAACTGAAATAAATCCTTTCATCCCTCAAGTTGCTTTCGACAGGGTTCATATCAGACACAGACAAGCTAGGACAGGATTTTAAAATGACAGGGGACACTAGAAAGACTGGGAGGACACAGGTGCTATGAAGGGGAAAATGGGAAAGATGACTGGGGAGGGGGAGGGAGAGCAACCTGGAGGAAGGGAAGGATAAATGACACCAAGGACATTAGAAAAATCCAGAGGGAACCATTTTATGTTTACTTAAAATTAACATATAATATTGTTATACACACGCATGCACACAGACATATATGAAATTAATGCCACTTGATAATAATGGACCCCCACCACCAAGCCCCTCTAACAAGAACCCTAGCGTCAGGCATGAAGTCCGTCTCTGAGTTGTTGGCCAAGGAGAGTCCAAGAGACTCCAAACAAAAGAGTATATTGCCTTCGCCCTTGGTGCCATCCATGAAATGAGGTTACACCTTATTGCTGAAGAGACCGTACGTACACTTAGACGGAACACATAACACAAAACAAAACCAAACCCCACAGAAGAGCCTAGACAGTTTGGATGCTCACCTTACTAGACTGGGATGGAGGTGGGTGGTCCTTGGACTTCCCACAGGGCAGGGAACCCTGATTGCTCTTCGGGCTGACGAGGGAGGGGGACTTGATTGGGGGAGGAGGAGGGAAATGGGAGGTGGTGGTGGGGAGGAGGCAGAAATCTTTAATAAATAAATAAATAAATAAATAAACCCACAAAAATAAAATGTAAAACATTCTTTGCAATAAGCAAGAGCATTGCTAGTGATAATAAACCACGAGCTGGAAACGTGTGTGTGTGTGTGTGTGTGTGTGTGTGTGTGTGTGTGTGTAAATCACCACTGAGGTTACAGGGAGATGAAGGCAAACACAGTCATCACGGCTGCCTACAACATGTTAAACACTCACTAAATATGAAAATCCGTGTGTCCAAAGGGGCTTCTGGAGAAATTTTGCTGCCTTAGATGTATATCTAGAAGATGGAATTCTCTCTGAAAAACTAAGACACTGATCATGGCACTCATGTTAGAAACCAAATATTTCTTTACTTTTTAACAAGGGGTCAGACAACAAAACTTTTAAGTGGAAAGAAAGAACCAATATGAATAAGAACAAAGTTGACCGTGATCATAAAGGCCTACGCGGAGAGAACCATCAGCAAAGTGACGTCAGGGTGGGGGTTACAGCCAGACAAGAAAACTGTGGAAAGAATGCAGAACTCAGCCTGCTGGGAGAGGAAGTCCAGGACGTCAAGTCTAGCAGTAAGTCAACCAGGGCTTGGGGGGGGGGGGTTCAGGTCCCAAATCAGGTGATTCAGATTAGAGAGACGCCAATTAGCACAGGTGTTCAGAAGCCCCGGGAACCACTTGTTTATAAAGTTGGGGCACTGCAAGGCTTTGCCAGGCTGCATGTGCCTCCCTGGATCACGTTTTATAAGAGGGCTTCACGTGGAAAACAAAAACTAGTTGTTTGAGAATAATAACTCGGGGCTGGAGAGATGGCCCAGAGGCTAAGAACGCTTGCTGGTTTGGTTTTCAGTCTCCCACGACAGCTCACAATTATCTGTAACTCCTGGTCCGGATTCTACCACCCCACATGGTGGAGAGGGGCAAGGGTTGGAGCTGGAGCAGTGAGTCAGAGGCCAGCAGGTGCCACAACTGTGAGGGGCTGACCTTGGGAAAGGGAGGAAGATCACCTGGCATTCAGGTTTGGCCTCCTAGCTGTGTATGGGTCTGTGCTCTCACTGGAGGGAAATCGGTGGAGCTGATGGCTCTGTTGGGCAGAGGAAGCTCTCAGTTTGAGACTTCAAGAATGTGAGATGCCTGTGGTGAGGCACCCCAAAGAAGTCAGATGTACAAGGACAAGAGGAAGCCTTGTAATGATCCCAGGATAGGAACGCAGGCAGCTCAAAGCCTCTGGAGAGTGCAGACAATTCCCCCACTGTAGGTGGAAGTTTCTGTCCCACCAGCAGCTCCAAAATAAACACACCGAAGCTTATATTAATTACGAATTCTAGGCTGATAGCTCAGGCTTGTTACTGGCTAACTCTTACACTTTAAATTTATCCATATTTCTTATCTACCCTCTGCCACGTGGCTCTTGGCCTGTTTTCCTCTGCATCTGTGGTATCTCCTCAGACTCCACCCTTCTTCCTCTTGGCATTCTTAGTTTGGCTGCCCCACCTATACTTCCTGACTGGCTACTAGCCTGTCAGTTCTTTATGAACGAATGAGACTAATGCCAATTCACAGTGCACAGAAGAATTATTCCACATCACCCCAAAGAGGATGCTGCTGCTGCTGGGATACAAATGAGCAGTCTCCATGTACAGGATGCCCTCCCTACACCCGTTCCAAAGCAGTGCACTCAGCTTCTCGCCATTAATTCCTTTAGATCAGCATGCAGTCATGGTTTTATGGTCATGTTGTATCATCATAGTTTATATTCAGTCGTTCCTTCTCACGGTCCTCCCTCCACCCTCCAGCTGATTTCCTTTCTCCCTCCACCTAGTTCCCCACTTCTGCTCATGTTTTCTTTCTTTCTCTTTTTGAGACAGGGTCTTTCTCTTTAGCCCTGGCTGTCCTGGAGCTCATTCTGTAAACCAGGCTAGCCTCAAACTCACAGAGATCCTCCTGCCTCTGCCTCCAGAGTGTTGGGATTAAAGGTGTGTGTCACCATACCTGGTACTTCCTGCTTCCTTGTAACAAGTATTCTACTAACCTACTTCCCACTTCCCCTGGGGTCTCTTCTTCCCATCTCCTGGTTCCCCTTCTAGCTTTGAGCTTGATGCACACATGCATACATGCACACATATAATTTTAAATCTAGGATATGGAAGAATAATGCAATATTTGTCTTTCTGAGACTGGTTTATTTCTGTTAACGTGGTGTCTTCAGAGCCATCATTTTCTTGCAGATGACGTAAGTCGGGTCTATAGTACATGTACCATATCCCCTTTAACTGTTCAGCTTTGGATGGATGCCTGGGCTGGTTCCGTTTCCTGGCTAGTGGGTGTGTAGCTAGGAGCATTGATGTGGAAGCATCTCTGTGGTGTTGACTTAGAATCCTTCACTTATGCACCCAAGAGTTCTCTGGTTCGTGGCGCTTCAGTCACTTTTTGAGGAACTACTGCACTAATTCCCACGGTCACTGAACAGACTTACATTCCCACCAATGGTGTGTTAGGATTCCTGTTTTCTCACTAGCGTGTGTTACCATTTTTATTTTCTAATTTTTTAAAAGTTTTATTTATGTGTGTGGGCGTCTGGGTGTGTAAATGGTATCACAGAGACCAGAAAAGGGGTGGGGTTCCCTGGAGCTGGAGTTAGACACAGTTGTGATGTGGTGCTGGGAACCGGATTTGGGTCCTCCTCAGAGCAGTCGAGTGCTCTTAACTCAGGGTTCTGTTTCTTAATGATAATTGTCATGACTGGGGTGAGATGAAATCAAGGCAGCCTTACTTTTCATTTTCTTGGTGGCTAAGGATGTGGAACACTATTTAGAGTATTTGTTGGTCGTTTGCATTTCTTCTTCCGAGTTTATGGCTATCCTGACCTACACAGTGAGTCCAGGGGAGCCAGCTTTACAAAGAGCTCTTATCTTAAACAAACAAACAAAAAGTCAAGGTGCACAGTGGTTGTGCACTCCTTTAATCCCAGCAGAAGCAAGAGGATCTCTGTGAGTTAGAGGCCAGCCTGGTCTACAGAGTGAGCTCCAGGACAGCCAGGGCTACACAGAGAAATTCTGTCTCCAAAAACAAAAAACAAGCAAACAATCAAAGCAAAAGTCACAACAAAGCAAACAAAAAAAATCTTGTCTAAAGATGTTAAGATTTTAAACTGGGTCTAGTGGCTCACACACAAATGCACCCTCACACTCAAATACTCACACACACACATTTGTGTATTTACTTAGTGTGGTGGTTTGAATAGGTATGGCCCATAGGGAATGGCACTATTAGGAGGTGTGGCCTTGTTGGAGTGAGTGTGGCCTTGCTGAAGGAAGTGTGTCACCATGGGGGCAGGCTTTCATGTCTCATGTATGATCAAGCTGTGGGTAGTGCTTAGTCTCTTCTGCTGCTTCCTGTGGGTCAAGATGTAGGACTCTCGGCTCCGTCTTCAGCACCGTGTCTGCCTACACACCACCATGTCCCTGCATGATTGGTAAGTCCCCTGATTAAATGTTTTCCTTCATAAGAGTTTCCGTGGTCACGGCATCTTCACAATGACAGAAGCCCTAAGAAACTTGACCCACTCGTATGTGAACATGTCTGCATTGGAGACCGGTGGAAATGAGTCTCTTTCTAAACTTGCTGCCCATTTATATTTTTTTTAAATTGGCTATTGCATGTCATTTATTTTTCTATTTCAGTTATTCCCACTTTTTCTACAGCTTAACCGAACTTCACTCACTATTATCGTGGGAGCTCTCTGCTATGGCACTATTTTCTTAGAATTGTGTATTCATTTTGTCTTGAGGGTGGCAAGGCTCATGACATAGCATACGTGTGGAGGGCAGGGAGGACAATTTGCAAGATCTTTTTCTCTCCATCCACCATGTGGGTCCTGGGGACAGAATTCAGTTCAGGAGACTTAGACTCCTCTCTCTGTAGTAGGAGCTGTGGGCTGTGTTCCTGCTGCCCCAGCTCCTGGTCGCCTGGCTAGCTTATGCCCTGAAATAACAACACACAAACTGTATTCATATAAACACTGCTTGGCCCATTAGCTCTAGCCCTTACTGGCTAATTCTCACATCCCGATCAACCCATCTCTAATAATCTGTGTAGCACCGCTAGCTGTGCTTACTGGGAAAGATTCAGCATGTCTGACCTGGCGGCTTGCTTCATCGCATCTGGCTCTGAGAGGAGCTGCCCTGCATCTGAGCTCACTTCCTCTTCCTCCCAGCATTCTGTTCTGTTTACTCCACCCACCTATGTTCTAACCTATGAGGGCCAAACAGTTTCTTTATTTTTTAACCAATGACCTTCCTCCATCACCTCTCCACCAGCCGTCTTTTCCTGGCTCTGTAATCACATTCTTACACCTCCCTGAGTTGTCTTTCTCCAGCTGCCTCTCAGTGCATCAGTTCCTGCTCAGGGGCCAATTTGATTGGCTTTATCTTCTTGCTTTGATCTTATGCTTTGATCTTATTCCTCCCCAATGATAGAAATGTTCTGAATTTTTTTAGTACATTGCATTCTTTCTTTTTGTTTCAACTTTTAATCCATTTAAGATCTATTTTGGGACACAGTGAGTGCTAGGATCCTTTCCCAGTGAGCCAGCACTTTCAGTTTGAGTCCTTGGATAACACATCACTTTAGCCTCTCCTTCAGCATAGTCTAAACTGTGTGCCCATTGGTCCGCCATGGCTCAGCTTTTCTTGCTCTTCAGATAGTTTTCTAGATTCCTGTACCCATTCCTATCTAATCATTGTCTCTTTCTAACGTGCCTCAATAGCAAGTAAAATATCTGTATTGTTTTTTGATCAGAGCTTTGAAGGCTTGTGTGTGTGTGTGTGTGTGTGAGTGTATTCACGAGTGGAGGGTGAATGAAGGCAGCGTGCGAGTGTGTGTTCCAGTATGCGTGCTTTCAGGAAGATGGTGAAGCCCATTTGAATGACTGGGCTAGCCTGGGGCTAGCCTGGGAGCTACAGAGATGTTTGTTCAGTCTGAACCTGGAACAGAGCTTCCAGGGAAGTCTGGGAAAATAAGAAGAGGTGAAGACACTCAGGCTCACGTGGCTCGCAGATTGAGGCTAGTGAAAAGCAAAGTTGGCCCAGTTATTTATTTATTTATTTAGATGCATTGCGAGGCCCCTGGGCCCCAGAACCTTTCGCAGATCCCAGCAACTCACCAGAATCGCTACTGTTAGATGCATACCTTGGAGCAGAGCTCTCTGGGCTCAGGTCTGGGGGCAGTGCCAGCTGGGAGCAGTGGACCACTGTCCCCCTGGATTCTTAGGGACTTGGGGTTCTACCACAGGTGTCGTGTTCCAGTGACCCTTAGTGTTCAAGGAAAATAAGTCTCATAATGTAGCCAGCACCCCACCCCACTGCAGAGCATGTACCCATCTCACAGCAGGGACCCATCTCCGTCCAGCACTGCCTCCTGTGAACACAGTCACACTCTCCGCGGGGCTGTGGCCTGGGCTCTCCTCTCTGGGCTGGGAGGTCTGAAAGCAAGGAATTCTTGTCTTAAGGCCCTCTTCTCTCACAGGGACTTCAGCCCACTTTCACAGGAGCAAACTGGTAGATCTTTAGCAGAGGGCAGGGAGGCTGAGGACCTTGTCCTCAGCTCTTCCTCCCAGAAATACTGAGCTGTAAGGAGAGGTGTTCCCAGACCTCTGTCCCAGCTAGTTGTTGTTGTCACTTTGACATAACCTAGAGTCATTTGAGAAGAAAGCCTCAATTGAGGTCGAATTGATGTATGGATGTGTTTATTGGGGATTGTCTCAATGTAGGAGGGCACAGCCCGCTGTGGGTAGTACCATTCCCTGGGCAGGCTGTCCTGGATTATATAAGAATATATGTATGTAAATAATCATGAGCCTGCGAGACAGCCAGCCAGCAGCGTTCCTTCAAGATTCTACTTGAGTTCCCGCCCTGACCTCCCTCACTGATGGCCTGTGACCTGGAAGTATAACCATAGAAACCCTTCCTCCCTTAAGCTGGCTTTGTGTTTTATCACACCGACAGAAAGAACAATGGGATAGCCTCCCTCTCAGACTTTCTGCTGGAGGCCCTTCTGGCCGCTGCAGTCCTTGGCTGCCCACTTTACCATCTCTTCTATGTGGCTTCTTCCAGGCTGTTATTGTCCCGACTGTTGGCTCAGTGACACTCAGGATGGAGAAGAGTGTCTCCTTCGTCTCTAAGGAAGTCCTTGGGTATCAGCACCACATATTAGCTACCATGTAAGGGGGTGTCTGCATTGTTCTGGGCTCCCCAATGTGCACCCAAGCTACCCAGGAACCCACCTGCCCACTCACCCTTCTGGGTGCTCTGATATACTCCACCCCTCATATGCAGCGAGACTGGAGGGGGCTGCAAAAAATCATGTATGCTTTCTGAGTGGCTTGTCCTGTCCTCCTTGGCACTTGATCCTGTTTTTCCCCTCCAGAAAGGTGTGATAGGGAAACTAGGAAAGCAGAGTTACCGTGTAACAAGCATGGCAGCCCAAGGGTGACCCCAGCACCACAAGGCTGAGGCAGGAACAAGCAGAAGGCCAGCGTCCAGCATCCGCAACATAGGTAAATCTTGTCTCAAAACAACATACAAAACAGGGGACTGCGGAGATAGCTCATCCATTAAGAGCACTGGTTACTCTTCCAGAAGACCCGCATTCAATTCCCAGCACCCACATGGTAACGCACAACTGCCTGTGACTCCAGTTCCAGAGGGTACCCGCACACTCATGGTACACATAAACTCAAGCAGGTACACGCACAACTAAGTGTAATAAATGCATCTCTTCTAAAAGACTATTTGTATTGACAGTTGAGGACTGGCAGGCAAAGGGTACTTGACTCCCACTCGGGATCTGTTGTGGGGGGCAAGGTCACGTCATTTCCTCCTCTGCCTTGGCTCAGGGACTGTTCAGGGAGTTAGACGATAAAGAAAGATGTGGAGAGCCATCTGGCTGGGTCCTGGTGGGACCATGTGATAATTAATACTGTCAGTTTAACAGCATTTAACATAACTTGGGAGACAAAACTGAGCATGTCTGAGACTGTTACCTAGACTGGGCTAACTGATGTGGGAAGACCCACCCTGAATGAGGGCGACACCAAGGTCTTAGGCTGGGGTCCTGATCTCTCTCTGGTATCTGACTGCAGGGACAGGGTGACCAGCTGCTCAAGCTCCTGGCAGCGCGCCTTCCCCGCCCCGCCCCGTAAAGGATGGTACCCTACAGCTGTGAGTCACCTTTTCTTCAAGTTCCTTTCGTCAGGTACTTTGTCATAGCAACGAGGGAAGTAACTAATACGGGGCCCGGCAAGGATCGACTGTCCCCCACGTGGCGCTGACCCCCTCCCTCCTCTTCCAGGATAAGCTGGGGTGAAGTGAGAGGGAGGAGCCGGGGGAAGGTGAAGAGGTCCTGGCCTCAGCGCAGAGGCGGTCCCCGCAGACTGCGCCACCCACGCCGCCTCGCCCCGCCTCCCGGACTCCCGCGCCTCCCGCACCCTGGAGGCGCCGCCGTTCAGCGACCCGCAGCGAGCGCAGCGCGCAGGTAAGGTCTGGAGCCGCGCGCAGGGGTGGGATGGAGCGGGCTGCGGGAGGCTAGGAGCTGGAAGGGAAGGACTAGGCGTCGCCTCCCGCAGAGGGTCACAGGCAGGAGCCTAAACCCTGGAGAGCTGGGCACTGTGGTTTGGCAGGGAGGGGGACATCGCGTCACGAAGCACCCCAAGACCTGCGAATGTAAGGGATCGGCCGGCTTCCGGGTCCCTATTCTGATTCCCAGGGCTGACAGCTGTCTGCAGGTGTTCCGGTCAGGGAGCTGGAGACACACCGCAGGTCTTTAAGGGGTGACTGCATGCTGGCAGTCACCAACCAGCACACACTACTGCGAACCGGCTTTGCTGGTGCGCTTTGAAGTACAGCCCAGCACGAGCCTTGTGAATGTTCCTAAGAGGATCGTTTGTTGTGACCCTGAGATGCTCACAGGTGGAGCGACCTACAAGAGAGAAAAAGGAAAAAGCACACGCATTCCTTTGTGGTTTTATTTTCAAAATTGCTCCGTAAAGTTTTAACCTATCCGTTCTTCCAGCTTTACATTTGGGGAGAGGACGCTGGGCTTGATGGTCCAACTCCCATTGGTCTCTGAAGCTCTGGGTTTGAGTTCCCAAAAAGGCTTCGATTTAGAGCCGATATTAATACGTGCAAGTTTGTTTTTGAACTTACGAAGTCAGGGGCTGGCCACACTCTCATTCTATATTCTTTCCCCCTCAGCCGGGAGAGAAGATGTTTACCGTAGTGACCCGTCAGCCTTGTGAGCAAGCAGGTAAGTGTCGCTCACTGGATGATGAGCCTGGTTTTGTCAGATCCCGGGAGAATCGCAGCTTGGGTTCGCCCCTCTCCATCCATGCCTCCTGTAAATGGCTGTTTGTCATTGTTCCTAGACGCCGTGGCTCAGCTGGGTTTCACCCTTGACATTCTCCAGATAAAAGTAATTCTCTCCACAAAGCCACACGAAACAAGGCTAACACAAATGATTGGCTTAAATGGTTTTCCTGTTTGTATAATCCATTATTTTGGCTCTTGTGGTTTCCTTACCTAGCTATGTGTAAGGTTTGTGCTATGTGTTGTTGACTTGGGGCTGAATTCCGATAGAGTTGGATCTGTTCTCGCACAGTGCCTGCTACACCCTCCATTCTTTGGGGGGTCAGTGTTATGATAGGCTGAGCAGGAATCTCTCTCTCTCTCTCTCTCTCCCTCCCTCCCTCCCTCCCTCCCTCCCTCTCTCCCTCCCTCTTCCTCCCACACACTCCCAAGCCTGCCCAGCGTTGCCCCCCAGTTATCCACGTGAAGCTGGGAGGTGTGTGTTGGGCAGGCTCTCACCTCCTCTCCGGGCTCAGGTAGGCACCTGCAATTAAACAATGTTTGCCCAGCCCTAACTGCTGCACAGCTCTAGGCTGTGTTTCTTCATGAATGAGACCTAGCCTAGTCTGTTCCCTTTGTAATAAGCTTTTTTTTTTCTTTCTTTTTGCTGGGTAAGTGTTTGCTGAGGGTAATCATAGCTTTTCAATTGGAAAGTGCTGAAGTCCAAAGGATTCCGAGGCCAGCCCATGGTTGTGGTCAGGAGACTTGCATTTCTCACAACCTCTTCTTGACGAGGTTCCTTAGCTGTGCCCTAAACTGCTGATTCTTGGCGTGAGGACGTAAAGACCAATTTATACGAACTATTTTGGAAAGATAAACTAAAGATATACTAAAGTTGCACTAAAGAAGCCGGTTTATATTGCATTGGATACATTGGAATTTTAACACACACACTGTAACATTCCACACATGGGCTAATTGGTTACATTCTTTCCTAAGGAAGATTAAACTTGGCAGATTAACTCTACTAGGTCTTGTTGGGAGAAAAATCCCTCAAACCTCTGTTACTGACACTGATGAGGTTTGAAAGTAGGAGTGAGTTCATCTCTGTGGATTACTGGCTCCTGGCTGGCTGGTGAGGACCCTTTGGATGCTAGGAGGTTTGGCGCCACAGGGCTAGGCTTTCCTCCAGATCTCTGATGGGTGTCTCCACAAAGAGTAACCCATCCATAAGTCCCCTCACATTCGTGGGTTAAGTGGGGTCAGGTGGGTTTCCAGAAGTGCAGCATGGTGGTGGTGGTACCTTGAGCCTCTTTACGCTTTGGTAAACACTGACAAATTGTCTTCCATGAATGCCATACCAGTTACACTCCCGACAAAGGAGGGGAGGGAGGTGCTAGGTGGCCACCTTTGACATCAGGAAGTGTCTGCTGCTTGTCCATATTGACAGGCAAGAGTTGGCTCTTCTGAGCCACACATCCGCACCCCCCCCACTCTCCAAGCAGCAAATAAGGCAGTGCAATTGGATATGGGGCTGCGACTAATTTGGTTAAGGTGGTGCATACAGCCTTTGTTTTCTTCCAGGAAAAATCTAGAAATAAAGAGGAAGTAAAGCGCAGTCTACAGTGACCCAAGAGAGAAAGTTCTGGAATAGGGCAGATTACACCCATGGCTATTGGGGGATGGGGTGATGGAGATGAACTGCAGCATCCTCATCCTGTACAGCCACCACAGGACCACCTGAGGGACCGAACGCTGAAACATGACTGAGGAATTATTTATTTATTTTAATTAATTTGCACTTAAGCAGCCAATTTCAAGAGAAATACTGATACTTTCTCATCGTCTATAATTATATTTTAGCCATTGGGTACTATTAGTATTTATGCCTCAGTAGTTTACCAAGACTTTTTGTTGTTGTTCCTGGAACTCGCTTTGTAGACCAGGCTGTCCTCACCTCGAACTCAGAAATTTGCCTGCCTCTGCCTCCTGAGTGCTGGGATTAAAGGTGTACACCACTGCTGCCCAGCAACAAAGACTATTATTTAGTCAAGGTTTGGTTTGTTTATTTGTTTTTCTAAAATGAAGGTTCTCATGCAGCCCATAGCTAAGACTGGACTTGAACTTCTGGTCCTCCTACCTCTGGGCCCTCTATGATTATAGGCATGTAGTATCAAGCCCAGACAACTTCAACATTTTAATTAACTAGCTGTTATTTTTTTAAACTACATATAATTGATATAGAAATTGTTAGTTCTTACGTTACACTCCCGAATTGGGTAGTCTCACCTTCTGAACGCATATGTTTTAGGACTGTGTATGCAATTCTTTCATGTTTGTTTGAGACAGTATCTCACTGTGGAGCCCCGGCTTTCCTGGAACTTTCTATGTAGACCAAGCTGGCCTTGAACTCAGAGATCCTTCTACCTCTGCCTACCGAGTACTGGGTGCCTTCAGACCTGGTGTGTATGCAATTACTAAGAAATTATAGAATTCGAAAGGCCAGTTGTAGAGAAGACGCTAGTTCGATTGATTTTCAAGTTTGCCCCCAAGGGTTATGAAGGGCTTGGTGAGTTTTCACAAATACAGGCTCCCACACATCCCATAATCCTGCTACTATGGAGAGCAAGTCCATCACTGCAGGAAGTGCCCACATTTCCCCTTCTCCAAACCTTCAGGCAATCATTCTTCCCGTGTGTGCTCCCTGTTCACTTCCCAGCTTTGGAGAAATAAAATCATTTCCATTTGCTAAGATCTACAATTCTAATTTCTTACACTGAGATTAAGCAAAAGATCATAGAAAAACCCAGATTTTTTTCTTTCTTTTTTTGTTTTTTCTTCGTTTTGTTTGTTTGTTTTTGTTTTTCAAGATAGGGTTTCTCTGTGTAGCCCTGGCTGTAGACCAGGCTTACGTTGAACTCACAGAGTTCTGCATATGTCTGCTTCCTGAGTGCTGGGATTAAAGGTGTGCACTGCCACCACCCAATTGAAAACCCAGATTTTCAATCTGCATTTAAAATTTTCACTTTGCATTTACATATTTATTTACGTGTGCGTGTGCGTGTGTGTGTGTGTAGTGAGTGTGTAGGTCAGAGAACAGTTTTGGGAACTCAGTTCGCGATACTTGGTTTCCCCCTGCAGGCTTCAGGGCCCTCTCCCGGACTCCAGCCATCGTCACCTTGGTGGTCTTGCTTGTGAGCATCGTGGTGCTTGTGACACTCACGCTCATCCAGATCCGCCACCCTCAGGTCCTCCCTCCTGGGCTGAAGGTAAGCCAGAATGGGCCAGAGCTGTCAGCTATCCTAAAACCACTCTTAAAGGGAAAGCTTTCTTTCCAGCCTCCAGCTGGAGAAGGCAGTGTGAGACCCAGGGAGGAGGTGGGGTGGGGGAGTACTGGGCTTGTGCTGCAGACTGAGGAGTGGGACCTTTTCCAGGGACTGGGTGGCCTTGCTTTGACTTCTACCATAGATACAACGATAGAATGTGTACCCAAGAATTGCAGGTGTACAGTGCTGGCTTCTATCTGTCGATGGGTTCCTGGACAGCATGCAGTCTGATCATGAGTGAACAGCAGGAGACAGGTGTGATAATTTAGAAAAAGCAGCACGCGAGAGGAAGACGCCATGCGACAGAGCTCAGGTGGAAGGGGTTTTATTGGAGGAAAGTGAATGGGAAAGGGGGGGAAGGGAGGGGAGCCCGGCCTCTGGGGACAGGAGTGACAGAAGAGAAGAGACAGACAGAGACAGAGACAGGCAGAGGATCGTCGAGAGAGAAAGGAAGAGACAGGAGGTGGGCAAGGCCGTCTGGCAAATATACAGAGGCGGTGCTCTTAGTGACTGCAGCTGAGGAAGTATTCTGGCCGGACCTCAAGGGCAGCCAGTATGGACGCTTGAATGTTAACAATATGGACTCCTGGTTTTAAGAGGGCTGAGAAATATCTTTGAGCCATATTCGTACCACTTCTCTTAGGTCTAAGACATGTGTGACCACTCCAGTCCCATCGGGACTTTGTATGTAAGTCCAGGGACCTCTCCGAGTTCATCCCCGGATGGCTTTGTGCTTGATTGCTGGCCTCTCTTGAGGAGAGATGGTAAGGTAGGCGGGTGGGCCTTGAAATGATGACTCAGGGAGCCCTTCAGTCGTTTTGGGAATCAGTCAACAAACATTTTACGTAATACCCCAAACAGGAATATTTTAGGCTCTGAAGGCCACTTAGAGGCCCTGCTGCATGCTGCTGTTAGGTTTGGGGCTCATTAGAAATGTATGAAGTCTCTTCAGCCGGAGGAGCTCCATCAGGGAGCCAAGCCGCTCCGCTGCGTTATTTGACTCTTGTGTAGCGGTTACGCTGGACTTCGTGGCTTTTCTCCATCTCCCTGGCACCAGCAACTGCTCGCTCAAAGGCTGTGTTTGGAGTAAATGGCTTCAGAAAATGAGGAAGTAATATTATCATCAGAGACTCCATGAGCGGCTTTGCCTGGTCTTTGGGATGGTTGCAATAAGATCTTTTCATTGTGGTGGCTTTTTGTTGTGTTTGTTTGTTTCTTTGTTGAGACAGGGTCTCTGCCTAGCCCTGGCTGTCCTGGAACTCACTCTGTAGACCATGTTGACCTTGAACTCACAGAGATCCACTTGCCTCTACCTCCCTAGTACTGGAATTAAGGGTTGTGGAATATTTTACTTGAGAATCTCCACGTTCGCCAGGTGATAATAGCACACGCTTTTAATCCCAGCACTCAGGAGGCAGAGGCAGGAGGATCTCTGTGAGTTCGAGACCAGCCTGGTCTACAGAGTGAGTTCCAGGACAACTAGAGCTGTTACACAGAGAAACCCTGTCTAAAAAACAAACAAACAAACAAACAAACAAAAACAAAGCAACAACAAAATCTCAGTGGTAAGAGGACCTGCTGCTCTTGCAGAAGACCCGAGCTCAGTCCCAGAGCCCACGTGGAGCCACCTCTACCTCCGTAACTTCCGGAGATCTGATGCCCTCTTCCGCTCTGCAAGGCACCTGTGCTTACATACACATTCCCACACACAGATACACATACAACTAAAAATAAAACAAAATGTTTAAAAGAAAGCTCGGTCCTTATGGAGAATGTGAAGGAAAAGAAACTGTCTAACCTACGCAGTTGTCCAGTGATGAGAGAAAAACAAGTGACCCTGGCCAAGCCATCAGCTGAGGCCAGAGAAGCTGTTCTTCCATGGTTTGGGCTCTGCCTTTTTCTACAAACTATGAAAACTCAGGACTGCAGCTAAGCTCATAGCTTGCCTTTGCACTAATTGTGCTGCTGCTTGGTCTAGTGAGCACACACACACACACACACATGGCAATTTGTCTTTCTTAACCCTTGTGCCAACTGTGGGGATGGCGGTGCCACCACTGGTGACCCCTGTTTTGCACACCAAGAGACAGATGATTGTCTAGTGAGTGGCAAGACCAGAAACCATCAGCCCTTGCTTCCCAAGGCCTCCCTCCTCCTGCTCCCCTGAGTTCTGAGTGAGACTCCAGGAGCAGAGTCTCGGTGAGAGCCATGGGAGCTGCCCTAGTTTGCTTTTTATCGCTACGATACAGAAACTTAACCAAGAGCTGCTCGGGGAGGGGTGATCTTCCAGCTTACAGCCCGTCCTGAAGGACAATTGGGGCAGGAGCCCAGTGCGGGAACCTGGAGGCAGGAGTCGAAGCAGAAGCCAGCCCTGGGGAAGTAGTGCTACCTACTGACTTGCTCAGTTTGCTTTCTTGTACCCCAGGACAGTCTGCTAAGGATAGCACCTCCCGCAGTGGGCTGAACCCTCGAACATTCAAGGAAACAACCACAAATAAAAGAAAATGCTCAGTAGACATGCCCATAGACTAGTCTGTTGGAGGCAGTTCCTCAGCTGAGGTTTGCTCTTCCCAGAAGGCTTCAGCTTGAGTCAAGTTGACAAGACAGCAGTGAATCCAACCCAAACAGGAGCACGGGAAGCAAGGAGGGTTGAGACTCATGGATGCAGGAAGCCTTGTAGAGCTGGGGGATGGGAGGGAAGACTGGGACCACCTTGGAACGCTGTGATTAGAGCCACACTCCTGGCTCCCACCCTGCAGATGGACCTGCTCTAACTGTGCTTTGTGTTTGAGTCTCCGCACAGGACATGCTTGTCCCGAGCCTATGCTCTGGTGACCGGATCCTTAAGTCAGGGTCTCAGAGGCTAGATCTTACCACTGGTCTGAGAGTAGCTGCTTGTAGGAATTAGGGCCCAAACTTCCTGTCAGCTAGTGACAGGGCACCATTGTGATAGTGTGGCGGTTTGAGAAAAAATGGTCCCCAAAAGGAGTGACACTATTAGGAGGTGTGGCCTTGTTAGAGTAGGTGTGGTCTGGTTGGAGGAAGTGTGTCTCTGTGAAGGTGGGCTTTGAGGTCTCATATATATACTCAAACCACTCCCATTGAGACAGATCACTTCCTGTTGCCTGCAAGCTGAGGTGAAGGACCCTTGGCTGCTTCTCCAGCACCATGTCTGTGTGCATGCCACCATGATAATGAAACCTGAAAATGTAAGCTACCCCATTTGAATGTCTTTCCTCTATAAGAGTTGCTGTGGTCCTGGTATCTCTTCGCAGCAATAGAAACCCTGACTAAAATAGACATCATGGTACAGTATTCATTACACATGCATTTGGGTGATGCTGGTGCCAACAAACCCACTGTGCTGCCAGCTGAGTAAGGACGGCGTGGTGCATGATGGCATTAACAAATGACTGTCGCTGGCTTGTTATTATCACACTATACTTTATATTGTTATGGTAGTGTGTCATCACCATTGCCAAACAGCTGGCAAAATTGCATGTCCCTCTAATCCCAGCACTCACAAGATGAAGCCAGCCTGGGCTGCATGCTGCTGGTGGGGCGGGGTGGGGGGGTGAGGAGAGAATTTTCAATCAGTTTGAAATAGCTGCCGGCCCTGGCCACAGCTACAGGGCACAGGAAGTTGCCTGGTTTGGATGGTCCGGTTTCTTGAGTGGGTGGGTGAAATGTGAGAGGAGGCAGATGCTCTGGGCGGAAGCTGGGCAGATGACTGACAGCTGGCGGAGGGAGTCCCATGTGCAGCTTTGCTCAGGTCTGCGAGACCTCTGCACTTCGGTGTTCCCTGGTGTGCCAGGGAAGGGCAGAGTGGCGCCGTTGGATGATGGTGGGGGCCTTTAGCTTTGGTAGTGTTGGTGTTTTCGTGCCACAAGCCCCGTCTTGCTTCTGTGCAGCCGGCTGTGGGTTATGAAGCACCGGCTTCCCCTGTGCCGGCAGCGTTTGTTGCCCCCGTGAAAGGGTCTGATACCTGCTCTTAAATCCAGCCTTGACTTGCCTGACCTTGGCTGCTGCGAGTTTAAGAGCAGAACCAGTAAAGAAAAACTCAATCTAGGGTCAGAAAGGTTCTGGGTTCCTTGCATTACTGGTTCAACCTGCTTCACAAGCTTGGAGGAACTGTGATGTCACCACTTTCATTTTTCATCTCAAGCCCCCACCTGCTTTATTACCACGAACTCCAGAATCTTCCCTTTGAGGGTTTCCTCACCCTCCCCAACCTGACCATCCACGTTTGAGGGTTCCCAGTATCCCAGTGCCGTACCCCCTTTGTAGCCAGTAGCTGTCACCATTGAAGGGGGTACTGAATAGTCCTAAGGATTCAGGGATAGGCTTTCCCTCTGAGCCGCTCAGGCCACGTTAGTTCCACGTGCTGGGTAGAAGATCACGGGCCTCTTGTTCCCACGCCCATGCTCTACTGATGTTCGCTGAAGTACAGTCACTGAGTCAGGCTGGGTGAAAGCCATTCCCCACCTGCTGTCATAGTGGATTCTTTATACATGTTGGTCTACCTTGCCTCGAGCAAGTTTTGCCCCTGGGGTGTGGTCTAAGGGGTCTTTTGTCCAAACAAAGGCGGTATATTGATCACAGCACTTCATGCCTGTTATTCCACAGTCAGCTCATCAAGCCTGACTTCCTGGGACTCCACGCAAACCTGGAGACTCTGAGTACAGACAGGTCCGAGAGTGCAGCTTAATCCCAGGTCTGTTCTCGTGTCGAATAAGGTGATGGTTATACTAGCCTTATGAAGGCCATAGAGCTTACTAAAGCACCAGGTAAAGTTAGTTCCCAGGGCGCGTCTGCTCAGGCATCTGTTGCTGCCCCCTCCTCTGAGAGCGCTAATAACAACTCTAAAATGAACCCTGTGACCCGGGACCCATCAGCTGCACTTTTTCTTTTGGCAGAAGATCACACAGTGCTGTGACCGCGGGCTTCAGTGTGAAAGAATGAGAGACTGCTCCAGCCAGGCAGTGGTGGTGCACGCCTTTAATCCTGGTATCTAGGAGGCAAAGGCAGATGGATCTCTGAGTTTGAGACCAGCCTAGTCTGGTCTACAGAGCAGTCCCAGGATGGTAAGGGCGCCACAGAGAAACTCAGTCTTGAAACAAACAAACAAACAAACAAACAAACAAAACTCAAAAACAAAACCAAAGAAGAAAAGGTAGAACAAGAAGAAGACTGTCCCTTTGTTTGTTTGTTTGTTTATTTGAGATGGGGTCTCTCTGTGTAGTCCTGACTGGAGCTCACTATGTAGACCGGGCTGCCCTCGAGCTCACAATGATCAGCCTGCCTCTACCTCCTGAGTGATGGCATTCAGGGTGTACACTGCCATGCCTTGAGGAACACACTGGACATGTGAGTGCCGGGGCTGGGGGTGTGCACTACCACACCCTGAGGAACACACTAAATGTGTCGTCAGAGCCATGTTCAAGCCACACTTCTTTTTTGACAGCACGATGACCTTGAATAACCTATCACCTCCTAGTTGAGTTGAGAAAGCCTTGCCCTCCCATCCCCTTATCACCAGTGAAGCCACAGTGGGTCCACTGGTTTAAGCAAAAGTCTCTCAACACAGGTTAAAATATTGTTTTCACTTTGCAAATGCAGGACATCTGGGGAGATGGCTCAGTGGGTAAGGTGCTTGCTACACAGGAGTGAAGACTGGGTGTAGTGGCCCATGCCCTAATTCTGGCACCGAGGGGGAGAGAGCCAGTGATCCACGCCCCAGTTATAGCATTGAGGGGAGAGGGCCAGTGGCATACACCCCAATTCTTGCACTAAGGTGGAGAGGGCCAGTGGCCCATGCCCCAATTCTAGCACTTGGCTGTTGGTGAGTGCCAGGTACAGTGAGAAACCTTATCCCAAAAAACACAGTGGAGCCACTGGAGAGAGGGCTCAGTGGTTCAGAGCACTGACTGTTCTTCCAAGGGGTTCGGTTCAATTCCCAGCACCCACATGGCAGTTCACAGCCATCTGTGACTCCAGTCTCAGAGAATCTGATGCCTTCTTTTGAACTCCTGGTGGGTACCAGGCATGCACATGGTACACAGACATGTGGACAAAACACACATACATATAAAATAAAAGTAAATAGATCTTTAAAAAGATAGGGTGAAGAATCATAGAATACGACACCTGGTGTCAACCTCTGGCCTCCACATATGCTCAACATGGGCACACACCTATATACACATTTGCACAGACACCACCTATGCTCAACATGGGCACACACCTATATATACATTTGCACAGACACCACATATGCTCAACATGGGCACACACGTATATACGCATTTGCACAGACACCACATACGCTCAACATGGGCACACACCTATATATACATTTGCACAGACACCACCTACGCTCAACATGGGCACACACCTATAAACGCATTTGCATAGACACCACCTACGCTCAACATGGGCACACACCTATAAACGCATTTGCACAGACACCACCTATGCTCAACATGGGCACACACCTATATATACATTTGCACAGATACCACATATGCTCAACATGGGCACACACCTATATACGCATTTGCACAGACACACCACATATGCCAGTAGAGGTGGGCCAGTGTTGGAAGTGGAGTTAGTTGGATCCTGTCCACCCACCAGCAGGTGCTGGAGAGTCCAGGCACTGTCAGAAGCCCGGTACCAGCTGGAGTTATAAAGATTGAACGCTCTTTCCAGTTTCATCCTAGGTTCATCCTGAGCCATTACACTCTGAGAATGTGTACTTCCTTTGCAAAGGTTTGAACGAGAACTTGGGGAAAGGCAGATTTTCTCACTCTCTCCCCACTCCTCTCTCTCTCTCTCTCTCTCTCTCTCTCTCTCTCTCTCTGTGTGTGTGTGTGTGTGTGTGTGTTGGCACCAGGTATGGAGGGCCAGTGACTGGTGGTGATCTGTAATGGGGGAGGGGAGAAAGCAGGCTGATCCTCCAGAGGCCCTGGTCTCTTCCGTGCCTGGCTTCAGTTTCTACCTGCACTTTAATCTCACTTGGAGTCTCTGCCTGGGACAGATCTGAACAATGCCAGCCTTGTTTGCCATGGGAATGTCCTGTCAGAATCCCTATCAGTTTCATCAAACTGAAGGGCTGAGATTAAGGAGCTGTCTGAGAGCCAACGCAACTGGTTTTCTAGTTCTGTAGAATAGAGAAGCTGTGACCCAGGAGCTGAGCAGTCGCTTAGGAGAGAGAACGGGAATGCTCCTGTAGGCCTCGACCCAGAGAAGTGCTCAAGCTGATTATTCTATAATTCACAAAAGACGTGGTGGAGCTATTCAAAGTGGTTTGCTGGAGAGAGGATTCCATGAAGAATTGTTAAGGAAAGACCATTAAACACATAAATCCTGGGTACATACATGCAATATAATCCCATGCTGATTTAGAGATATAACTGGGGCTGGAGAGATGGCTCAGTGGTTAGAGTTCAGTTCCCAGCATCCACATGGTGGTTCACACTATCTGTAACTCTACTTTTAGGGAACCTGACACCCTTTTCTGGTCTCCATGGGCACTAGGCATGCATGTGGTACACATATATCCATGTAGGCAAATATGCACATAAAAAAATAAAAATATACAATCATAGCCTGGTGTGGTGGCACCCCCATGCAATCGTAACAGATAGGACGATGAGGCAAAGAGGGTCAAGAGTTTAAGGCCAGGCTGGGCTACAAAGTAGGATCTTGGATCTAAATAAATAGATACATACATCTGCAGGCCATCAGACGTGATGAATGACATGAGGTTAAGACAATAATTAAATCAGAGGAGCCCTTGGCCTCTCTGTGTGTGTGTGTGTGTGTGTGTGTGTGTGTGAGAGAGAGAGAGAGAGAGAGAGAGAGAGAGAGAGAGAGAGAGAGAGAGATGGGTGGATGCACATGCACATGTACGTCCTGGCACACAATCGTGGAGTGAGTGTGTGTGTGTGTGTGTGTGTGTGTGTGTGTGTGTAGAGAGAGAGATGGGTGGGTGCACATGTATGTCCTGGCACACAATCGTGGAGTGTGTGTGTGTGTGTATGTGTGTGTGTGTGTGTAGAGAGAGAGAGATGGGTGGGTGCACATGTATGCCCTGGCACACATGTGGAGTATGTAAGTGTGTGCACATAGAGAAAGAGATGGATAGGTGCACATGTATGTCCTGGTGCACATGTGGAGTATGTAAGTGTGTGCACATAGAGAGATGGGTGGGTGCACATGTATGTACTGGCGCACATGTGGAGTATGTAAGTGTGTGCACATAGAGAAAGAGATGGATAGGTGCACATGTATGTCCTGGTGTACATGTGGAGTATGTAAGTGTGTGTGTGTGCGCACGTGCACGCGCGCGTGCGCATAGAGAGATGGGTGGGTGCACATGTATGTCCTGGCACACATGTGGAATCAGAACACAGCTTTGTGGATTAGTTCTCGCCTTCTGACTTAACTTGTCTCCCAGGGAACAGACTCAGGTTATTGGGTTTGTCCAGAAAGAACTTTTCCCACCTTCCTTCTGTCTCATGACCCCCTTTTGTAGACGTCTCACTCTGTGACCAGGCTAGCCTAGGGTGTGAAGCGTCCAGATACTGAGATTACCACACATGACCAAGAGTAATCATTTTATTTTTTATGTGTTTATTCTTCAGAGATGGGTCTCGTGTAGCCCAGGTTGGCCTTATGCCTGTTGGGTAGCCCAGGATGACATTGAACTCCTGACCCTCCTGCCTCAACTTCCCCAGTTCATTAGATTATGGACAACACTACCATACTCAGCAATCATGGCCTATTAAAAACAAGCAGCCACTTAGCACTGGACATATGGCCTCCTGTTTACCTCTGCAGTAAGTCACCTAAGATGACCCAGGGAGGTGAACTGTCTCCCGGCATTGTGAGACTGGGGAACCCGTTTAGAACATCCTGTCTGGGACCGGGCTTCGTCTTCTCCCATAGATCAAGCAAAGATAGATTGAAAGCAGAGGAATTCGGAAGGTTGCCACCTGAAGCCTCCTGAAGCCCCGGGGTGTCCCCAGGTGTCTCTGGCCTTGGGTTAGCATCCCTAATTCCACGCCTAACATGCATGCTTTGATACTCCAGTTTGGCTCAGGGTTGAGCTGGGCTGGCCTTGCAGGTATGGCTCCCTGGTGCCTACCCCGAGCTGAGCCGACCAGCCCAGGAATGCTGGACAACCCTAGCTCTGCCCGGCGACCCCTGCCTGCGCACTTGTCACATCCGTGTTACCACAGGGGGAGCAGCTGACAATATTGCATTGCTCTTTCGCCCTTAATCATGGACACTTCTTCGTCGGAGGGCTGATGGGAATCCTAGCGTCGCTCTTCCTTGTGGGACCCTATGGTGTCTTTCCATGATTTCTTTCGGTTCTTTATCTCCTCAGTAAACCTGGGCATTTGCTGAGATCCCAGCGTTATCCCTGGGGTCTGGACGAAGTGGGGATCCGGGTTCTCACTGCTCACCAGCTCCTTCACATTCGGTTCTTAAAGTCATCTATGCATTAGAATTACCTGGGGAGTTTGCTGTGTCTCTTCTTAGAGACCCGGACTCACCCCATCTCATCCTTCACCAGAGTCCAGGGAGCTACAGCTGGTTTTGGGACAAAGAGTTCTCTCTTCTTGATCTTTCCCTACTGAAAGGAAACGTGTGCATTAAGAGAGCCGGGTGACCCCTTCTGCTGTTTGGCTAACCGGACACAATATCAAGCTGCCTTCTAAATACATCTATGGTCATAGGTCAGCACAGCTCTCGATCCTTGTCTGGGAAACTTCTTTTTGTGGTAGACAGCTATTAATACAGAGGTCCAGAGCAGATCAGAGTGCAGAGGATGAGTAACCACAGAGTTCTCGGTCCTAAATGAGAGACATCTGTATCAAATCCTCTCCCGACATAGCTCGGGAAGCATTGCAGAAAGCGGGGTGGAAAGACTGTAAGAGCCAGAGGCCGAGAAGGCATACTGCGAGATGGTGTCTGCTGGGCACCTCAGAGCCACTGCACCTGTGAGCTCACGGTGGCTGCAGCTGCCAGCTCATAGCGTGTACAAGGTCAGGCTTTGGCATGTTCAAGGTTAGGCTAGTCAACATTTTAGCATAGCTGAAGGGGAGGCTCAAGGGACTCTACTGCTAGCTGAGGAGCTTTGGGAAGGTGACAGCTGCTGGGAAGAGAGGGGCTGCTTTCTTAGGCAGGATGCTTGTGTTGCAGTGATGGCCCTATACTTCCACACAAGGATGACCCTAGACTCGGGGCTATGAAAAGACAACATTGGGGTGAGGGGATGATGGGGAAAGAGTTGGAGAGGGAATTGGGAGTTGATAACGACCGAAATAATTTTATGCACGTGTGCAATTCTCCAAGAATAAATTAGAATGCCCATTCAAGGTTCTCAGTGATCCACAATGACATGAAGGGCCCAGCTCTTTTCCTTTACCCTTCAGTACGGGATTGTGCTGGATGCTGGCTCTTCCAGAACCACCATCTACGTCTATCAGTGGCCAGCAGAGAAGGAGAATAACACAGGAGTGGTCAGCCAGACCTTCAAATGCAGTGTGAAAGGTAAAGGGGACGGGAGGCCTGGGCTGGGGTCAGGAGAGCGGGAATTGCCCTGTTGCTGCCCATCTGTGGAGCCAGCTTGGTCTGGAACCTTTCACCTCAGCCCTCCGCCTGGCGGGGATGTTGGGGCAGTGAATGGTCTGAGATTTCCCCTTCAGTGCTCTCCTGGGTGATGGTGGGAACCGTGAAAACTTGTGTATGAGAAAGGAAGGGCCTGCCTCCGCACAGCGTGCGAGAGCAGTGAGCCAAGGTTCAACCTTTTCTTGTGCAGATTTTTCAGCTCCCAGTTTGCGTGGGAGGATGTGAGAAAGCTAGGTGGTACATGCTTGAAGGGTGGGCAGTGCTGGAGGAGAGGAACACACACAGTAGTGCAAACACACAGACACACACACAGACAACACACACACACAAGTATGCTGGCAACCAGGTCATGCAGGGTGGCTTCCCCATAGCAGACTTGGACCCTTAAATGGAGACCACCAACTGAGGCAGGGATTGATACCCACCAAGAACATTCCAAGGGTCTAGACTGCTGGAATGTGCTTGGGTTCACCAACCCCCGAGGCTGGCCACCATTCTGAGAAAACAGAAACCCAAATTAGTGCTGGAGAAGCCACGTGTCCTCCAGGGTGTGACACTTGCCAAGCTTCCACTATGTAATTTCAGCTGGAGTTTGTGGTTTCTGATCCCTCAGAGTGTGTATGGATTCCTGAGGGAACACTGATCAAAGGAGACACGGTTCATCCCCTGGTGCTCTGAGGTTTCCATGACTCCATCTTGGCCCCGAGTCACAGATGGCATCCAGACTGTCAAGAACTCCTTCCACCCATGGACAGCTAGTGTGTGAGGGTGTATAGGTGTGCATGTGTGTATACATGCCTATGGCAGCCAGGGGACTTCCTCGACTGTTGGTCTCTAGTACCACCCACCCCACCTTGGGGTTTCTCTCTCTCTTTCTCTCTCTGTCTCTGTCTCTGTAAGCTAGGAAGCTGGCCAGGGAGCCCCAGGGACCCTACTATCTCTGCCCCACCCCCCCCCAAAGCTGGGATCACAAGCACACACCACTCCCAGCTCTTTACTTGGGTTCTGGAGGACAGAACCTTGCAAGTGCTTTAAGGCCAAACTGTGTTCCCCTCCCTCCCGTCCCCCCGACATTTTATTTAGAAGTCTTTTACTGTTGTTTGTTCTAAGGAAGGCTAGTGGGTTCTGACCGCTTGCTCCTCAGGCTCTGGAATCTCCAGCTATGAGAATAATCCCCAGGAGGCCCCCAAGGCCTTTGATGACTGTATGCTAAAGGTCAAGGAGCAGGTGCCAGAGTCCCTCCACGGGTCCACCCGCATTTACCTGGGAGCCACGGCTGGGATGCGCTTGCTGAGGTAAGGACCAACGCCACACAAAGAGTTCATGTTACTCTGCTTCTGGGAGCAAGCCCCGGAGAAAAAAAGCCCAATTCTGCTGTAAATTTAGGCATTGGTCGCTGGGAAACCTTTAGCCACTGTTTTCACAGTGAGTAAGAAATGCGTCTAAAATGGGTTCCTTCTCTGTGGTGATTTCACCAAGACATCTAGAAAAGGTCAGACTGACGTGACATCTGGTCACTGGGGATCCTGTACTTCCTTGGAGAATAGTTTGGGGCATGGGTAAACAGTCAGTTAAATTCTGTGGTAAGTTCAGCCACGTCGGCTCTGCCTCTGTGCAGAATGTTCCAGAACTTTGCAAGACAATGCAATGTCTACCCCTCACCCAGGTCAAAGTCTTTGGAATTTTTATGGAACGAACATCTCGTTCCCTCCACTCTGTTCCTGCTGAATCTGTAGAACAGGACATTGATCCCAGGGAGGTATCTTTTGTGTCTTTGTTTTGTTGAGATGGGGTTTCACTCTGTTGACCAGGTTAGCTTGCAACTTGCTATGTAGCCCAGGCTGTCCATGAACTTACAGTCATTGTTCTGCCTCTACAGATTATAGGTGTGATCCACCATGCCAAGTCTAATGACTTCTCTTTTTTATTCTTTTTTTTTGTTTTGTCTTCCTGTGTGGTTCATTGAACCCAAGGACCTTGCTAGGCAAGTGAGGTCTGTCTCCAGTCTTGCTGGGCAAGCGCTCTGCCAGGGAGGGGCCTCTCCTGCCCTCTCCATTTCTTTACTCGAGTGTTGCTTTGGCCTCAAAACAGAATTTTTAAAATAATTCCAGAACAACAATGGAAATATAGTTTGTCCAGGGCCTGGGCTTCTCAGGCTTGGAAGTATGGTGCCCTGTTTGTGAACCCAGCAGGAGAAAGGACCAGGCAAGCCCGGGCACCGGGTACTTGAACACTGTCATGTAAAGAAACCCAGAGCATCTGCTGCTGGATCAGACCTTTCTGGACGTTTCTTTATCCTTACCATTGCCTCCGCAACCAGGGCCTTTTCCTCCTTCCCTCACTGAGCAAGCAAGCACCCCAGCTTCCTTTCCCCACAAACAAAGGGAGAATTGTCTCCACGTGAGCTTTCTCTAGAGCAGTGACTCGCAACCTTTCTCATGCTGCGGCCTTTAATATAGTTCCTCATGTTGCGGTGACCTCCGACTGTAAAATTATTTTCGTTGCTGCTTCATAACTCTGATTTTGCTGCCGCTATGAACCATGACGTAAACATCTGCTATGCAGGATGTCTGATGTGTGGCTCCTGTGAAGGGGTCGTTTGGCCCCCAGTGGGGTCGCGACCCACAGGTTGAGAACCACTGCTCTACAGAGTAACATGGCAGAAAGGAGCTCTGGTGACGTGGTGCCTGGGTAACCTGCTCTGAGGGTCACATCTAGTGTTTTTCTGTTCAGGGACCTCGTGTGAAACTCAAGGAATCCAAATAATTGGGCCCTCTCCCTTCCCCTTATGTCCTAAACTTTCTGTTTTTAGCCAAATGAGGCTCCTTTCTATGCTACCCCCCCAAAAAGGTCACTGCTATGTTCTTTCTGCTAGCTAGAGCAAAACCAATAAGAAGTCTTTCTGATTACTCCCCTCCTGGTGGAAGGACCAGAGGGGCAGGGGAGGGGATGACAAACGGGGCTTCCACCTGGCAGTCTGACAGGTAAAGACATGCATCCCCCCTTCCCAGCCACCCTGGGAGATCTGCCGGCAGCTGGGAGGAGGGTGTAAGCCCACCTTGCCTCGACGGCGCTCAGTCTCTTGTGTTCTGTGCCTTGCGTAGGTTGCAGAACGAGACAGCAGCTCACGAAGTCCTTGAGAGCATCCAAAGCTACTTCGAGTCCCAGCCTTTTGATTTTAGGGGTGCTCAAATCATTTCTGGGCAAGAGGAAGGGGTGTATGGATGGATTACAGCCAACTATATAATGGGAAACTTCCTAGAGGTGTGTGGAAGAAGTGCATGGTTTCTAACCTCACAGTGTATCCCATCCCTGGGGGTGACAGCTGAGGTGGGGGTCCTTGCTCAGGGGGCATTCCTTCCATGCAGTGCACTGGGGAGCCCTGGGGACAGCAGCTAAGGAAGGACATGTACGTACTGGACCAAATGCTTGGACCAGGCGAGAATCGCATCGCTTTGTTCTTTCATAAGAAATTTGGGAGGGATTTAAATTTAACCCTGGGATGGTTTAGGAGGGCAGCGTGAGGATGACCCTTCCAAGAGGCTCGTGACTGCCTGGAAATTAGCATCCTCAATCTTTGTCCAGCGTCCCCAGGGAGACCGACCCTGGTCTCCTCACAGTTCCCTCCCTGCAGAGGACATGCAGACCACATCCTAGACTAGACCTCTGACTCCCCACAAACATATTTTGAATTTTCAAATTAATTGGCACGATTAATATTTGGGAACTCTTACATGAAACTCCACCCATGTAGCCCCTCCTGGCGTCAGAGGCCTTAGACTCAGTAACAGGGGAGCAGGGAGCTCCTAGCAGGGCAGCAAACAAGTAGACCCTTTCTGCTTTGTTGCCTCCCTGCCTGTGTGTGTCACACACAGCTCGTGAGCTGCACGCATTTGTGTTACCAATTCATCTTATAATCCCTAACCTAAGAGGGAACCAGCCCTGAGCTCTGTCCCTGCCTATCAGTAGGACTTGGAACTTGGGTGGAGAGCCCCGGCGAGTGGAGATGGTGTCTTTGGCCTTTCTTCTCATTTCTTTTTCCCCACTATGCAGAAGAACCTGTGGCACATGTGGGTTCACCCACACGGAGTAGACACCACGGGAGCCCTGGATTTGGGCGGCGCCTCCACCCAGATATCCTTTGTGTCAGGAGAGGAGATGGAGCCGAACGGCAGCGACACGGTGCAGGTGTCCTTGTACGGCTACACGTACACGCTCTACACACACAGTTTCCAGTGTTACGGCCGCAATGAAGCAGAGAAGAAGTTCCTGGCGATGCTTCTGCAGGTGCTGAGGGTCTGAGCCAGGGGAGGGGGCCTGCCCTGAGTGTCCACGCTCACTCCAGTCTGCAAAGTGGATAGAAATAGCATCGTAGTCTCACGTGATCCGGGATCTCTTTCTCCCTCCGCTCTTCCTGTTTCCCCCCTCCCCCCTCAGTTGTGTTCACTGCCTACAGCAAATAGGAGTGAGAAAAACTAGGGAGGCTCCTGACTGCAGCTGTAGCTCAGTTGGGAAAATGCCTGCTGGGCAAACTTAAGGACAGGAGTTTGATTCCCTGGCATGGCTGGGTGCACACCTTTAATCCCAGGCTGATGAAGTAGAGGCAGGAGGATCTCTGTGAGTTTGAGGCTGGCCCAGTCTACACTGTGAGCTCCAGGTCAGCCAAGGCTACATCATGAGAAAAGGCCAGACATGGTGCTGTGTGCTCTACTGTGGATGCTCCAGAGGCAGAGGCGGGCAGATCCCTGGGGTTCGCTGCCCCGCCAGTCCATCCTACTGGGTCAGCTCCAGGCCAGTGAGGGAACCTGTTCCAAAAACAAGGTGTGGAGTGAGAGATGGCTCCACAGTTAAGAGCATGTGCTGCTCTTTCAGAAGGCAGGAGTTTAGTTCCTAGCACCCACGTGGCGGCTCACGGCGACCTACAACTCCAGTTCCAGGGACCTGACACTCTCTTCTGGCTTCTGTGAGCACCCAAATGCTCACTTGTGCTTTGTGAGCACACAAACACATGCACAAATAAAATAAATGCTTACAAAGGTTAGGTGGAGTGGCACATGCTTTTGATCTGAACATTCATGAGGCAGAGGCAAGTGAATCTCTATGAATTTGAGGCCAGCCTGGTCTACATAGTGATTCCAAGCAAACCAGGGCTACACAGTGAGACCCTTTCTCAATAATAATAATAATAATAATAAATAATTTAACTAAAACAAATAAAAAACAAGTGGACACTGGAGGAACAACACCTAACATTGACCTCTGGCCTCCACAGGTGGTGCACAAGTGTACCTGTAAGTGCATACACACACGCACACACACACACACACACACACACACACACACACACATCCCAGGTCCTCTTCCTTGAGCAGCAAGCACTTTACTGACTGAGCCATCTATCTCCCTACCCTCCCAAATTGTTTTCATTAAATCAATCTTTATGGTTTTTATTATCAGTCAATGCTTGATTCGTGTGCCTGTTATATACATGTATATACCAAATAATCTGAAAATGCCCTTGGACAGGGTTCTTAGGACTCCTGCTCTCCCGGACAGCAGTGCACACTGTGAAGTGGTGGCTCTCAGCCTCTCTTTGGGCATTGCAGGGTAGTGGCACGGAGAATCTTCCAGAAAGAAACTGTCTCATCTCACACCTTCCTGTCTTGCCTCCAGAGCTCTCCCACTGAAACCAACATCAGCAACCCCTGCTACCCGCGGGGTTACAGCGCCTCGTTTGACTTGGGCCACGTGTTCGGCAGCCTGTGCACTGAGAAGCAGAGGCCGGACAACTACAGCCCCTATGATATTGTCACCTTCACGGGAACTGGAGACCCATGGCTGTGCAGGGAGAAGGTGGCATCTGTGTTTGACTTCAAAGCTTGCCAGGAGCAAGATGCTTGTTCCTTTGATGGCATTTATCAGCCCAAGGTTCAAGGGCCATTTGTGGTGAGACCAAGGGCCAGATGGCGGGGGAGGGGGGGCTCTGCACCCCCAGGGGAGTGCCCCTCCCCCATCCCTTTCCTTTCTCTGTCCTGCTGTCTTTATTCTCCACCCCCCAGATACTTGGCAAACTCACTGCCTCTGTCCTGCTCACAGGCGTTTGCAGGGTTCTATTACACAGCCAGCGCACTAAACCTCTCCGGAAGCTTCTCCCTTATGTCCTTCAACAGCAGCAGCTGGGACTTCTGCAGACACGCCTGGATCGAGGTCAGTATTCAAAAAGAGAGGGTGAGTGAGCGTTGGATAGACAATAGAGCCGAACATGTATGTGTGTGTGTGTAAACATGTATGAGTGCATATATTTACGTATGTGTATCTTTGTGTACATGCATGTGATTACCCCCTAGAGGTGGTTGGACCTGAGAGAATGGAGCTGATAAATCAGGTGGACGAAAGTCCCACGCAGTAGCCAACTTTATTCAGAGCATCAGACAGTTTATGCTCCGAGGGTTAAGAAGAGTCACCTGAGTGAAGTGTGCAATCACAAGGACAAGCCACACATGGCAAAGCATGTTTTCCCAAAGAGGCAGATAAACAGCAACAGACGTTTGTAACGAGTAACCTGAAGTGATCTCACTCCTACACCTGGGAGGGGCACAGAAACACTTTCCAAGAACAGTTCTGCGTTCTGGAGAAACTGAGGTCACAAGACTCTTGTCTTGTTTTCTTGGAGTCTTCTTTTTTTTTTTTTTTTTTTTTGGTTTTTTTCGAGACAGGGTTTCTCTGTGGTTTTGGAGCCTCTCCTGGAACCAGTTCTTGTAGACCAGGCTGGTCTCGAACTCACAGAGATCCGCCTGCCTCTGCCTCCCGAGTGCTGGGATTAAAGGCGTGCGCCACCACCGCCTGGCTCTTGGAGTCTTCTTACAAGCTCCCAGAATTCCCTTCACGCGGCTCCATTCTTGGACCATGTTCTGAAATGCACGTATGAATGTATGTGTGATATAGGAAAGCATGTGTGTCCATATGTGTGTATACATGTGTGTGCGTCCATTGTGTGTTCAGGGTTAGCACATGCTATATGAGACCCTACCTGAAAATAAATAAATGAAAGAGGAAAAAGCAGGGCAGGTCGAAGCAGCCTTGGTGTGGGCAATCTCCATGACCTGGATTATAAGCAACGCTGGGCAGATACTTCGGGTCTTATGCAATTGTGTGTGTGTGTGTGTGTGTGTATGTGTGTATGTGTGTGTATGTATGTGTGTGTGTGTATGTGTGTGTATGTATGTGTGTGTATGTGTGTGTATGTGTGTGTATGTGTGTGTATGTGTGTATGTGTGTGCGTGTATGTGTGTGTATGTGTGTGTGTATGTATGTTACCTGTCATTTTCATCTTGACATTCTGAGGGATGGGTTCTGAGACACTGCTGTCACCCTCAGGTGCTCCCAAGTGCACGTTTGGAGGTTCCCCTGCCTGCCCCCCTCTCAGATGCCTTTACCTCCTTTTCAGCTCCCGTCCCTGCTTCCCAGATTTGATGAGGTGTATGCCCGGTCCTACTGTTTCTCAGCCCACTATATCTACCACCTGCTCGTGAACGGATACAAATTCACGGAGGAGACTTGGCCTCAGATACGTTTTGAGAAGGAAGTAAGTCAAAGCACATACTGGTTTCTTGTTTTCCTTGCCATAGAAAGGTTTATATGCGTGGATGTAGAAGAGAGGTCAAAGGTTAAAGGATGACCAAGTCTTGCTGATCGCCTGTGAACACCCCAGGAAAAGAGGTGACAGAATTTAAAGCCGTTGTTCTCAGAAGATTGCTGCTGCTGAGATTAGAATTGAGGGCCAATGGATGGGTGCCCAAGGAGGGGGGTGTCTGGGCATGAGAGATGCCAGCCTTCAGCTCAGAGTGGAGTGGAGTGAGTACTGAGGGACATTCTGGTGAGAGACTGGGACATATAAGAAAAAGAACTGCAAGTTGAATTCATGTTTTTCTTTTTTTTTTTTCTTCTTTTCTTCTTGGAGACATGGTCTCACTATGTAGCACAGGCTGGCCAGGAGCTCACTATGTAGCCCAGGCTGGCCTGGAGCTCACTATGTAACCCAGGCTGGCCCGGAGCTCACTATGTAGCCCAGGCTGGCCCGGAGCTCACTATGTAGCCCAGGCTGGCCTGGAGCTCACTATGTAGCCCAGGCTGGCCCGGAGCTCACTATGTAAGTACTAGGATTAAGGATGTACACCACCACTCCTGGCTTATAATTTGTTTTATAACATAATAATTAAGTACTCTCCATGTTATACAAATGACAATGTAAGATACGGTGTTGAGAGTGTGAGGGGTTCACATTAGCTCCTTCTCATTAAATGAAAATTTTCTCTTTAAGGGAACCTGAGGTCACTGTGATTACAGACTAAACTGAGGGATGGGCAGGGCCTTCTTGTCTCAGTAATAGATAGATGGTAATAGCAGATGATAGGTGATTATATAGATGATAGGTAGATTAGATAGATGATATATTGATGGTAGATTGATGTGCTGGATGGGTGGGTGGTAGGCAATAGATTAAATAATGATAGATAGATGGAAGATAGATACCGGAAAGAGATGGACAGATAATTAGACACACGGACAGACAGATGATAGCTAGAGAGATAGATAGATATTGCCTAGAGCTAAGATGTTTAGGAAGTGGAGGGACAGCTGCTTCGGGCAGGACTTGCCTGTGAATCTGTTTGGCCACTGCTGTGTTCCCGGTTCTGATAGGATGTTCTCAGTTCAGAAATGGCTGGAGCAAAGCCTACAGGATGTCTGGAGCCATGCTGTTCAGTTCCAGCTTTGGTAAAATTGGATTAATCCAATCAATATCCCGAATTAAGCTTGGGGCTGTCTATTTTCATGTAAGTAAAATTGAGTCATCTAAAAAAAAAAAACCAAAACAAAACAATGAGGCTGTCTGGAGGTGTGGGGATGTGCCAAGCCCTCTCCTAGGAAGTGCGGGCATCTGCCAAGCACATTGCAGGAATGGAGAATATCTCTGCACCGAGGAGATGCTCTGGGTTTAAATTTCCTTCATGGGACTGGCCAGATGGCTCAGCTGGGGAGGGCCCTTCCCAGTGACCTGATTCAGTTCCCAAAACACACACTGGAGAAGAAGACAGCTCCTGCTTGTTGTCCTCTGACCTCCACATAGGTGCTGCCGCATGTATTATGTTCACACACACACACACACACATGCACACGCACACACACAGAGATACACAGACACACATACATACACATACAGACACACACATACATACACACAGAGACTCACATAGACACACATATACATACAGACACATACATACATACACATAGACACACACACAAACACACATACATACATACACACAGACAGACACACAGACACACACTGTAAAATTTTTAAATTTTACTTTTCTTTAATGGTAAAGAATTTGCTCCTGGCCAGGTGGTTATCTATTTACAGTTTAGTTTTTGAGCTAGGAACTCCCTATGTCATCTTGGCTTGCTTGGAACTCATGTAGGCTAGGCAGACTTTGAACTCCCAGAAATCAGTCTGTCTCTTCCTCCTGAGTGCTGGTGTGTGTGTGTGTGTGTGTGTGTGTGTGTGTGAGAGAGAGAGAGAGAGAGAGAGAGAGATAGATAATAAGAATGTAAGCAATCAGGTGGTGGTGGCACACGCCTTTAATTCCAGTACTTGGGAGGCAGAGGCAGGCTCCCTGTGAGTTTGAGGCCAGACTAGCCTACAAAGTGAGTTCCAGAACGGCCAGGGCTACACAGAGAAACCCTGTCTCAAAAAACAAAAACAAAACAAGACAAAAAGGGTGTACACAGACAAGAAGATTTTCTACACAAGCACTGAATACAATTTAAAGACAGTAGACAAATAGGAAGGAGATACTACAAAGATATAGAAAAAAGCAAGAATGAGCAATTTTTAGGAAGAAAAGTAACACTCTGATCCCAGTAACACTGTGATCCCATGAACTTGTGACCTTGTGAGCCTGTGACCTTGTGAGCTGTGATCCTGGCACTTGAAAAGCAGAGGTGAAGCAGGAAGGAGTTCAAGGCCAGCCTGAACTACTTGAGACTTTGTCAGAAGAAGAAGAAGAGGAAGAGGAAGATCCTGTCCCATGCTAATATACAAATGAAAAGTTAAAACGAGTAATATACAAATTGAAAGTTTAATAAAAAGTTTTCTAAATATCAAGCCAAGGGCCAGTGAAATGGCTCAGTGGGTAAAAGCGCCTGCCTCTGGGCCTGACGGAGTCCCATTCTCAGACCCACACTGTGGAAGGGGAGAACCTACCCCTGAAAGTTGTCATGTGATTTCTACATGCATGCTGTGACGTGCATGCACCCCCACGAAGACACACACGCACGCATGCACTCACACACACGCATGCACGCACGCACAGGACACTAAGCAAAAGTGTGATATGAATAAATAACAAGCAAACACTGCCATGGAAGAAGCCAGCACTGTCATTTAGTAGCTGGGTCAACAATTTTGAAGAAGAGTATCATTTAGGATGAAGAGTACAGATGATAAATTTGATTCACTATAGATTGCAAATTCAAAATATGGAGATGTCTAAAAAGACAGCCTTGAAATATGATAGTTAAAAAGCAGGTGCAAGGTGGTGGCACATGCCTTAAATCCCAGTACTCTAGAGGCAAAGACAGATTGCTCTCTGTGAGTGTGAGGCCAGTCTGGTCTACAGAGTGAGTGCCAGGACAGGTGGAATTACATAATGAGACCGTTTTAGAATAAGGACAGGAAAAGGGAAGGGGAGAGGAAGGAAGGGAAGGGGAGAGGAGGGAGGAGAAGGGGAGAGGAGGGAAGGGGAGAGGAGGGAAGGGAAGGGGAGAGGAGGGAAGGGGTGCCTATCAGAAGACATGAACACAGTGGGATTCCCATTTGGGCTGCACACTGTTTCTAGGACCCAATCTTGGGTTGGGTCAAGACCTTCTAACCCGGCCGGGTGGTGGTGGCGCACACCTTCTAACCCTTTCCTTAAGCACAAATAGGCCAGTCACCCTTCACAACAGGAATGCTTTCGCTGCTGGGACAGTGCCTCTGCTTAGCTGGGCTTGTAGGGAACTCAGTTTTCTGATCATCATACTGAAGGGGGAACCAGATTCTTTGTGGTTATGGTGCAGTATCAGAACATAGCAAACCCTTTGACTTTCTCTTCAGGGTGTCCTGAAGTGGCATTCCCCTCTGTATGCTGTGAATATGTTTTATTACCATTGGTTAATAAAGAAGCTACTTTGGCCTATGGAAGGGCAGAATAGAGCTGGGCGGGGGGGGGGGGGGAACTAACTGAATGCAGGGAGAAAGAAGGCCGAGTCGGAGAGACACCATGTAGCTGCTGAAAGAAAAAGACGCCAGAACCTTACTTGTAGGCCACAGCCTCATGGTGATACACAGATTAATAGAAATGGGTTAAATTAAGATGTAAGAGCTAGCTAGGAATATGCCTGAGGTATTGGCCAAACAGTGTTGTAATTAAGATAGTTTTTGTGTGATTATTTGGGTCTGGGTGGCTGGGTAGGAATGAAGGAACAGTCTCTGTTTACAATGACCTTGTGTGGGCTGGGACCAGCCTGCAACTCTGCCTGGGAACTGAGCCCTCCGCTCTCCTCCGCAGGTGGGGAACAGCAGCATCTCCTGGTCCCTAGGCTACATGCTCAGTCTGACCAACCAGATCCCAGCTGGAAGTACCCTGATCCGTCTGCCGATTCAGCCCCCCGTCTTTATGGGCATTTTGGCCTTCTTCACTGCCATCGCCTTGCTGTGCCTGGCGTTTCTTCTGTATCTGTGTTTAGCGTTCAGGACAAAGGGACACTCTGAGAACGCCTTCGAACAAGCAGTGGATTCAGACTGAGCCTTCCAAGGCTGAGACTGCCTGTGACCCGCCAGAATGACATCAGACAGTGTGAGCAAAGTGGCTGCCACCAGGACCTGCTCCATGGTTACATGCCAAGGTCACATGCCTCTCAGCTGCTGGCTACCGTCAGAGCACCTCCTGGGGGTCCCTCAGTTAGCCCGTGAGAGTTGCCCCTGCAACTCCTTCCCACCTGATTGCTGATCCACTGGGAATCAAGGAGACACTGGCAGTCACGGTCAGGGACTTCGCTCCATCACTCCAGAGAAAGTCAGGAACATAATAATTTAACATGGAAGAACTGACCACAGGGCCCGGCTTCCATTTTCTCTCCCTCACTATTCTTCCTAGCAAGGCGCCCATGAAGGCTCTGACTGGGACGTCTCACCCATGCCATCCTATAGGTCCTTTGTAAGTCTTTTAGTTGAGAATCCAACCGTGTCTCAAGTCACTGACACTTCTTTCAGCAATCCCATAAGCATTAAGCTCCCTGGCTGGTAGGATGTAGCACTGAGTGGGGAAGATGATAGTACAGAATTTCACGTAGCTCATGCTAGCCTCCAGCTCACTAAGTAGCCAAGGATGACCTTGAACTTCTGATCTACTCCTGAGCACTGCAATTATGGCTATGAATCACTACACCCAGTTTATGAGGCGCTGGGGTTAGAACCCCTGGGCTTCATGCATGCTAGGCAAGTATTCTACCAACTGAGCCATAGCCTTAGCCTAAGAAGACTGCAGCCCCAAGGACGCCTGCCTTGTCATGTATGCAGAACCTGAAGCACAAAGACACAAAGAAGCCACTAGAACGGTAGCTGTTCTCATCGTGGAGATCCCCCTTGGGGCTCTGGTCATGGGGCTGCTACTCGGTGTGTGCCATCATCCTTGTGTGTGGTCTTAACTTACTGCTGTGCTCTCACCCAGTCCACTGCCCGGGACTGCCTTTCTGCTGTTCTCATGGCATGCGGTTTTCCCGCCGCTCTCACGGGTATAAGACATCCCAGTCTGGAATTTCTGACCAACTACTTACCCCAATTACAGTTCTCCCCAAGTAGCTGCCACACTTGATAGGGGGAAAGAAAAGGCAGTCTTGGGAGTATTTCCCTCCAAAGTGGGAAGAGAAAGGGCTTCAGCAAGCCCGGTAACTACAAGCTACACATCAATGCTATTTCGCATGGCTGGTTGTGGGCACCATATGGAATAAACTTTTTATTTTGCAATGTGTATTGATGTGGGAGTGATTTCTTTCTAATCTGTTGCTTTCATTGGTTAATTAATAAAGAAACTGCCTAGGCCTATTTGATAGGCCAACCCTTAGGTGGGTGGAGTAAACAGAACAGAATGCTGGGAGAAAGAAGCCGAGTCAGGCAGTCGCCATGATTCTTCCACTCCAGACAGATGCAGGTTAAGATCTTTCCTGTTAAGCCAGCTCGTGGTGCCACACAGAATATTAGAAATGGGTTAGATCAATACGTAAGAATTAGCCAATAAGAGGCTAGAACTAATGGGCCAGGCAGTAATTAAAAGAATACAGTTTCCGTGTAATTATTTCGAGGCATAAGCTAGCCATGCGGGCGGCCGGGTGCCGGGGACGCAGCCCTGCCCCTCCTCTCAACAGCGTATCTGTTAATTTAAATACGCAGCCCTTTCTCCTAAGGAGATAGGGTGGTATTTTTAAAAAGAAGACAATTCCTATTACGTAGCTCTGCTCTGCCTCCTCCATGCTGGGATTCCAGAGTTTATTTTTATTGAGTAACAAGTTCTGGGTATTGAACATGGATCTTTTGGTTTGCATGTCTTTTACTGACTGACTGGGCCATCTCCCCAGCCCTTGTTTCAGGTTTGAGACAGGGTCTTGCACAACTCACAAAGATGCATAAAGCAGAAATAAAAACAGGCGCTGGAGAGATGGCTCATTGGTGTGAGTACTGGCCGCTCTCCTAGAGATGGTTCATTGGTGTGAGTACCGGCCGCTCTCCTACAGGTGGCTCATTGGGGAGAGTACTGGCTGCCCTCCTAGTGGACCTGGGTTCAGTTCCCCACACCAATATGGCAGCTCACAACTGTCTGTGTCTCTAGTACCAGGGGCCTGATTCCCTCTTCTAGCTTCCTCCAGCACTGAATGCATGTGGTACACAGCCAGACATGCAAATGAAATGCCACATACATAAAGTTAGCAAATAAAAATCTTTTTAAATAAAAGAAAAACAAATCTTAAAAATGAATGTCAAATATTTTGATTTTACTTGCTAATCTCTGACTCCTAGAAGCCTCCCAGTTTATGACTTTAAAAACAAAGATGTGGGGGCCTGGAGAGATGGCTCAGTGGTTAAGAGCATTGCCTGCTCTTCCAAAGGTCCTGAGTTCAATTCCCAGCAACCACATGGTGGCTCACAACCATCTGTAATGAGGTCTGATGCCCTCTTCTGGCCTGCAGACATACACACAGACAGAATATTGTATACATAATAAATAAATATTAAAAAAATGTGTCTAATAAAACCAGAACATTCTCTGTGCTTACTGTAAAAGCTCTTGAGGGCTCAGGATCATGGTCAGATAACAAGTTCTTAGTTGTACAGGTAAGAAAGCCAGCTCTAAGTGTCTCTCCTGCCCAAGTCATGTGTCCTATAATGTGTCTTTGTTTCTCACACCTGTAAGTGTGTAAGCCCTCACTCAGCTGTGTTCCACTCAACCCTGCTTGTGTTTACACACTCATAAAGCCACACCCATCCCACACTCATACACTGTCCCAGCTATTCTAACTCTCATGGCCCCTACATCTGTGCTCCTCCTACAGATATCCAGACCCTATGCTATACCCCCAAATGTCTACCACCCAGACACACACATGCACACGCATGCATACACACACACACACACCACTGGCTCTCTGTCACTACTGCTGCTCACACTGAGGTACTGTTTTGCACACATTCACACCTGATCTCCAACTCAGATCTGTGCACATTAGTACAGCCCAGCCTTGCTGCTTCCGCCTTAGTCTCCCAAGTAGATGGGATCACAAGTGTGCACCACCACACCCTGCGTACAGAGAGCTTTGAAGTTTCACAGAGGGAAGGGGACTAGAGGCTAATCTAGCCAACATCAACAGAGAGGGGCAGTGGAGCTTCCCAGGACCTAGTTCTACTAACAGAACACAGGTACCACATGCTGTCTACACTGGAAGACAGGGCCAGAACACCCACTGTGAGCAAATAACAGAACACAAACAAACTTTGAGAAACACTCTGATTGGAGCCAGCCCAATCAAGTCCTGCCAGTCCTCCAGCTTGCCTCTCTGATCCCGCCCTCTCCGCTGCCCTCTGGGTATGATATGACAGGGCCAGGGTGGAGAGGGGCTTGTGCAGGGAGTTGCAGGGTAGCAAGGATTTCCAGTCCGGACCTGCCCCGATGGAAAGCGTTTTCTTGGAGTTTCTCACACGGCACCACTTCGCTCTTTGCTCTCCAGCAAAGGCAGACGTCTTGGGCTGATGGATTTATTGAGAGGGGCTGAGATGGCTCAGTGGTTTCTAGTACTTGCTGCTCTTGCGGAGGACCTACCTACAAAGCAACTCATAACCGGCTATTAAACTCCAGTTCCAGGGGATGTGATGCCCTCTTCTGGCCTCTGCGGGTACCGAGTGTGTTTGTGCTTGGTACTTGGAAGCTGGCATGCAGAATGCTCACACATGTAGCAATTAAGAAACTGAAGTGGGGTTCATCTGAGGCTACAGAGAAGACTCTGAAGTTAAGAACTTTCTTGTGCTCTTGGAGAGAATTAGAGTTCAGTGCCCAGCTCACAGCTACTTCTTGTACCTCTGTCGCCTTAGGGGACTACTGGATACCTTCTCTGGCCTCCAAGGGGACCCCTTCCCCCCCACATTAGTACAAACTAGATAAGGGGCTCAATGACCATAAAGGCCTGAACTTGGTTCCCCTTCACACACATGAGAAGTTAGGGCTGATGGGCTGAGCGGTCATGCTGGGCCGGCAGGTGGAGACAAGGGCATTTCCGGGGCTCAGTGGCCAGCCCAGCGGAACTGGCAAACTCTGGGTTCAGTGAGAGACCCTGCCTCAAAAAAACAGTGAAGAGTGACTGAGGAAGGCACCCAGTGTGCTGTTTTGTTTTTGTCTACTTGACACAAGCTAGGGTCATCCTAATGCTTTGGCCCTTTAATACAGTTCCTCATGCTGTGGTGACCCCCCAGCCATAAAATTTATTGCTACTTCATAACTGTAATTTTGCTACTGTTATGAATCGTAATGTAAATATCTGTGTTTTTCGATGGTCTTAAGACGACCCCTGTGAAAGAGTCTTTGGATCCCAAAGAGGTCACGACCCGCAGGTTGAGAACTGCTGCCTAGACCAAGGACAAGACTTGCTTGGAGAAGGTTAGTTCAACAATGAAATGGAGCTTGTAAGGAATCTGAAACAGCCTGATGCTTCTTGGTAAAGGTCTTGAGACATCCCCTCAGGGACATGCTCTGTTCTTTCCAGGAGGAAGCAGAAGGTATTAGAACATCGGAGGGTGTCCGGGTGAGATGATGGGGGGACCTTAGTTATGCTGTCCATCCTCAAGGCAAAGGAGAACAGTGAAGGGATGGGAATGGGGTGACATAATTCAAACTTCGTATCCATGGAAAAGTCCTGTAAACTGAGGGACTTCCCCAGTGTTTCCCAAAGCGTGCTCACTATACCACTGGATTTCAAGCCATCTCAGCCCTCCCCCAAACTGCCTTCAATTCTCTGGTTGCGGTAGGGCCAGGGAACTCTCATAAAGAAAAAAAAAGGATTTTTCTTTTCAAAAAAAAATTTTAAAGTTAATACACACTTGGAGAAAAAAAGGGCACGGCCGCACAAAGTAACTCCTGCACCGTACTGGTGGGTGAAGGGATGGCAAGCCTCAAAAGCCTGCCACCTCCAGCAACTGTGGCCTGCACCATGGAAAAACAAGATTGACACTAGTTTGCTGGTTTTTCTTGCTTGTTCCCACGCGTGTGCACGTCCATGCATGTTCAGTTGTGTGTGCGTCGCTGCAAAAGCCAGTGGGTGGCTCCCGGTATCTGCCTTCATTCCCTTCTGTCTTATTGTTTTTTTTTTTTTAATATTTATTTATTATGTATACAATATTCTGTCTGTGTGTATGCTTGCAGACCAGAAGAGGGCACCAGACCCCATTACAGATGGTTGTGAGGCACCATGTGGTTGCTGGGAATTGAACTCAGGACCTTTGGTAGAGCAGGCAATGCTCTTAACCTCTGAGCCATCTCTCTAGCCCCTGTCTTATTGTTTAAGACAAGGTCTGCTGTGGGACATGGAGCTCACCAAGCAGGTCAGGTCCTTTGGCCAGTGAGCCCCTGGGATCTGACTGCTTCAGCCTCCTGTGGGCTGGGCTTAGAGGCTGGTCACCATACCCATAGAATAGTTATGTGGGTGTTAGGAGATTTGAACTCCTGACCTAGCGCTAAGACACCTCTCAGACCTCTCAGAGCCACGATTCATACTTTAGACACTCAGGGCTTTGCCAGCTGTGACTCTTATGTAAAATAAAACAATATAGTAACTATCCTTCTTATCTGTTTACTTCACTTAGGGTTCTATGTTACTTTCAACCATACTGTTCCAAAATCTCAGAGATTTTGCTGCTACAGGCTACCAAAAGTTATCCATTCTCTTGTTTATGGGTCTCTCCAGCTCCCAGTTTGTGCTATTATTAGAAAAAAAAAAAAGGTTGGGCATGGTGGCCCACGCCTTTAATCCCTGCACCTGGAAGACGGAGGCAGCTGGATCTGAGTTGAAGGTCAGCCTGGTCTACCTAGTTCCGGGGCAGCAGGGTTACTTAGAGAAACCCTGTCTTAACAAACAACAAAAATCCGAAAAAGTACTGGTATGGCCACTCTTGTTCATGTCTTTGAAAACTATATAATTCGGGTCAGTGACATGACTCAGTGGGTAAAGGGGCTTGCTGCCAGGTCTAACGACCTGAGTTCAGTCCCAGGGACCTACGCTGTGGAGGGAGAAAACTTACTCCCACGAGTACTGACCTCCACACACGCCCGGGGCACTCGCGCCCTCACACAAGCAAAAATAAATGTAAAAGAAGCAACATGAAAGGGTGGAGGGGGAGATTTCTTCTCAAATGATTCAATCTAAGATCTGTAAAGGAAACGTGACTAATCTATGGGTATGGCGACACCTGGGATTCTGGACCCAACCACGTCCCTCTTTTCTTTCCAATGTCCCTTAAATTTGCTTTTTAAAATAGGGTCACTCTATGTATCCCCGGCTGGCACAGAACTCGGTTTGAAGAGCAAGCAGGCTTGGAATTTAGAATTGTTTCTGCCTGCGCCTCCCGAGTGCGGGGATTAAGGGCGCGCGCCACCAATTCGGCTGATCATCAAATCTGCAGATACAGAAGCAAAGTGAAGTGGGGCGGCAGTTTGAATAGAACGCACAGGCCTTGTGGCCCTCCTGTCCCTAAAGTGCTCAGGGGTGACCGTCCTGCCATGCCAGCATTCGGGGGACTACGGCAGGAGCGTTGCTGCGAGCGAGAGACCTGCCTAGAGTCAATACTGACAAATTTGTCTCAAACCTAACCAAACCAAAACCAAATAAACGAGAAAGGAGAAATTGAAACGCCAACTTCACAGCACGTGTCCGAGAAGCAGTAACCGGAACCAAGACGCCGCCGCCATGCTTTCAGCCACAGAGCATGCGCAGACGCACGTCAGTCCGTCCGTCCCCTCGACCAATCGGTGGTCACGCAGGACGTCGGGGCGGAGCTTCCGCCGACACATGCGCACAGCCGGGCGGGCCCTCTTCCTTCTCGCTGAACGCCGCCGACATGGTGAGTGTGTGTGCTCAGGGCTCCGAGCGCGGTCGTCGTGACTCTCGCCCTCCGCCCCGGGCGGGCGAGCCGCGGCGTGGGGTGGCTCTGCGTGACCCAGGCCGCGCACTGGGAGGCGGCGGGACGTGGAATACAGCCCCCGGGGAGCGCGACTCGCGGTCGCGTGGAAGGCCCTGCCGGGCGCCTGGGCCACGCGTGCGCAGTGGCGGGGAGTTGCCGGGCGCGAGGGTCGGGGAAGGCGGCGCTGCAGCGGGGAGTCGGTCAGGCTTGATCCGTGCGCTCATCTCCCGAACATCAGAGGGAGCGTAGGAGGCCAGAGAGTTTCGAGGATGGGTAAGGGCAAATCCAGGAGACTTTATAGAGGGAAAGTGGTTACAGGACCTTTTAGCCGAAAAAAATGCCGGTTACTAAGTGCAGTTCCGGCCTCTGGGCGGCTCCTGAGCCCCATATTGCCGGTAAGCAGCGGACTCGGAAAAGTTAAAGCCAATCCCTGTCTCTTCTCTCCCATTTTTAGGTGTTCCGGCGCTTCGTGGAGGTTGGCCGGGTGGCCTACGTCTCATTTGGGCCTCATGCTGGAAAGCTGGTCGCGATTGTCGATGTTATTGATCAGAACCGGGTACGTGTGTAAGGAGTGTTTTACGGACTTTTATTTAACGTGGCAGTAGGTTTGGCAACACCGTGGATGGTCCTCGGGTGGGGTTCTTTACCTTTGAGAGACCACTGGGCACGGGGTCCGAAGCACAGAGTTCATCCTGGATTATCTCACGAAGTAAACTAGGCAGATGCTTTAGTCACGACCAAAATGCAGGTCAGTCTAAATGAGGTAAATATAAAAGGAGTTGAGAAGGGGCTAGAGAAACAGCTGTTGGTAGAGCCTTTGCTCTGCTCAAGGCTCTGGAGTTGGTTCCCAGCTCTGAGGTTAGGTCTACCCCGGCTACCTCTGGGAGGTGGAGGTAGAACTAGGAGATTGCCACCACCTGTGGGCCACTGAGCTCACAGAAAGCATGTTGGCCACTATTAGAATAGTGGTATCCCTTTAGTCCTGAAAGGGACAAGAGGAGTTAGCGTGTTCAGCCATCTTGACTTAGGTAGCCGTCTGAGATCCTGGTTCTGTATTCTAGGCTCTGGTGGATGGACCCTGCACTCGGGTGAGGAGACAGGCCATGCCTTTCAAATGCATGCAGCTCACTGACTTCATCCTCAAGTTCCCACACAGGTAAGGCCTGGTTCTAAGTCGCCTTCGAGTTTTGTGGGACGGTCTATTTCCCCTTGAGAATGTACAGACAGTACCAGAGGTTCAGAGCCAACCTAGAAAGTGGAATTGACAGTTAGCAAACAGACCCTTAATTCCTTAAAATTGCCCAGTCATTTTTGTCATGGAAGTTACCCGTATTTTTGTCTCTTCCCCTTTCCTCTTTATTTCATTTTCATACAATAAATTCAATGAGAAAGTCTACTCTTGCTCCCTGAGTCGCTTTGCTGTGTTGCTACTGCTTTTGGCGGAACAGAATTGTACCTGTGGCTTCATGTCAGGGGAGCACCACCCGAGCAGTAGCCAAGTTGGCCTGTGTTTGTTTTTTAGCTTGTGTGCTTCTGGTGTTAACATGGTTTCATGCTATGTAGCCCAAACTCACACTCTTCCTGCCTTGGCCTCCCTTGGTGATGGAGCTCTGTGTGCTACCATGCCCTGCTTTAAAGTGCAGAAATCTTCCTCGTGATTTGATGGACTTGTGTGTGCTGTCTACAAAGTAGTTAACCTACGAACGCATGTTTCCCGCTTATAAGACATGGAGGCGACAGAACTGGTTGGCTTGTTTTTCTTTGAGACAGGGTTTCTTTGTGTAACAGCTCTGGCTGTCCTCAAACTTGCTTTGTAGACCAGGCTGGCCTTGAACTCACTAAGATCCACCTGACTCTGCCTCCTGGGTGCTAGGATTAAAGGGTTCTGCCACCACTGTCCTGCCTTGCTGTGTGGTTGTCAGGTCAGCAGTGGTTGGTGTCCTGAAGCATCCTCTGAAATGTGCCACCGCAGAGTAGATCAGCTGGTGTGGTTTGGGAGACAGGTAGTTACAGTTCCCTTATACTGGAGTGGGTGCAGCAGGAGAGTCCCTGAGGGGTCACAGCAGTAATGAAGTTTGTGGTGGACGAGAAACTTGGCCAAGTTAGTGTACAAAATTAAACCCGTGGTTAGTTACAAAAAAATGTGGTTTGATGCAGATGTAGTATGTAAGTAGCAAGTTTTCAGAGGTGATTTCCCGCCTCCCCAATCTTTGAAATTAATCTTTTTTGGGCATTGTTTGCCATGTCTATGTGTTGTGAAGCTAGGCAAAGCTGGGTATGATGGGAGGGAGGTGCTGTCCTTGGCTGTGTAACTGCAAAGCTAATAACTTGGTCTTGCTCTTCATAGTGCCCGACAGAAGTATGTGCGAAAAGCTTGGGAGAAGGCGGATATCAATACGAAATGGGCAGCTACAAGATGGGCCAAGAAGATTGATGCCAGGGAAAGGGTAATGACATAAATCCTTGTGTTCTGGGCCGCGGTGTGGAGATGGGTGACGGGTTGATGCCAGGGAAAGGGTAATGACATAAAGCCTTGTGTTCTGGGGCCGCGGTGTGTAGATGGATGACAAGAGAGATCATTCTGTTTTCTTTTAACAGAAAGCCAAGATGACAGATTTTGATCGTTTCAAAGTCATGAAGGCAAAGAAAATGGTGAGTTTTCAGGTGTACGTGTTGTGTTATGTACAGGGTATAAGGGTATAGTGGCCAGTCGATGGTGCTTTGTGCGCCTTAAATTGTTAGGTTGGGGCCAGTCAGACAGCTCAGTGTGTGAAAGTACTCAGGGTTAGGTGGTGGCCTAATGACCTGACCTTGAGTCTTAGAACTTACTGATGGAAGGAGAGAACTGATCCCACAGAATTGTCCATCCATCATGTATGCGCAATAAGGATTGTAAAATAGTGTCCTTACTAAAGTTTAGTTGCATGGAAGAAGCAGTTTGATTTTTAGACAACGAGAGTTGTGTGCATGCCTGCCTTGAATGCTGTCTTGTGTTTTCAGAGGAACAGAATCATCAAGACTGAAGTCAAGAAACTACAGAGAGCAGCTATCCTGAAAGCCTCTCCCAAAAAGGCACCTGTTGCTAAGGCTGCCATTGCAGCTGCAGCTGCAGCAGCGGCTGCTGCTAAGGGTAAAGTTCCACCCAAGAAGGCAACAGGACCCGCCAAGAAGGCTGCAGGCCAGAAGGCTTCAGGCCAGAAGGCAGCACCTCCCGCTAAAGGTCAGAAGGGTCAGAAGACCCCAGCCCAGAAAGCGCCTTCTTCAAAAGCAGCTGGCAAGAAAGCGTGAGGCTGTACAAAGGAATAAAGGTTTTTTGACACATTGGCAAATCTCGTGTGTACTCAGCTTGTCTCTGAGTGGGTAATAGAAAAGATAGTTTCTTACTCTACCCTGCCCTTAAGGACACACAGCTGTCGTCACCGAACCTGTATGCACAGGTACCTTGACAGAACAGTGCCTGTCCCTTGTACAGATACGTGTATTTCCCATAAACAGGTCACATCCCATCACCTTGGTGAGTCTAGTGAGGTTCTGTAAAGACAGTGGGCTGAGCCACAGTTGAGTGGTAGCAGTGCCTTCCTGGGGTGTGGTGGGGTTTGGACTGTCAAATGAGCCTGCATAGCTAGGTAGATCATTTGCAGGATTATTTCCAGCAGACGGGGACTTTTGGTTTGCTCACTTAGGCACGGTGGAGTACTGGAATACAGTTGGAAATAAATTACTTGGGCTGAGGGGACAGTTCTGCCTTTGTAAGCATCTTTTAAGGGCTCTGGCTCTTTCCCTGAGGGCAGATTGAGAGTAGAATTCAGGCTGCTCCTAGTAATGGTGTGATTTGGAACAGGTTTTTTTGGGGGGGGGGGGCGTTTCGAGACAGGGTTTCTCTGTGGCTTTGCAGCCTGTCCTGGAACTAGCTCTGTAGACCAGGCTGGTCTCGAACTCACAGAGATCCGCCTGCCTCTGCCTCCCGAGTGCTGGGATTAAAGGCGTGCGCCACCATCGCCCGGCTGGAACAGTCTTAAGTGTCCTTTAAGAAAAGGGCATGCATCTGATGTTGGTGCATGCCTTTAATTCCCAGCATTCGAGAGGCAGAGGTAGGCAGATTTGAGTTTGAGACCAGCCTAGGATACAGAGTGAGTACCAGGACAGCTGGGGCTACAAAGTGGAACCATCTTCACTTTGTTGTTTGGTTTGTTTTTGAGACAGTGTTTCTCTGTGTATCCCTGCCTGTCCTGGGACTCATCCTGTAGACCAGGCTGGCCTCAATAGATCCACCTTCCTCTGTAGCACTGCGAATAAAGGTGTGCATCACCACCAGCAGAAACGCTACTTAAAAAGCCAAAGGGAAGAAAAGGCATAAACTAGGCAGAGGCAGGGAGACCTCTGAGAGGCCAGCTAGGGCTACACAGTGAGACTTAGCACCCAAAAGGAAGTGATGTTGGCACAGGGCCCTGGAAAGGGATGGAACAGAACAAGAGCAACTGAGATAGGCCATGTCATAGAAGCTGCTGCTTCAGTGTAGCCAGCACGATTGTCTAGAAGGGAAAGAGACTGAAGGTACTCATTCGGCCAGGCACTACGGAGTACACATTGAGTTAGCTGCTCAGGGTGGTTGATAGCCTAGAGAAAAGACCAGCTCCGTTCATTGAGTCATACTTGGTTGTATGTGTCTCAGGTTAAAGAGATTATGGTGAGAAAGGAATTAAAACATGGATGGAAGTGAAATTAATTGAAGTTAGTACAATGATCATCCAGTCTCAGCCATCATATTTGACTGAGGTCACCTCACAGAATTGAGTAGAAAACTGACTGATTAAATAGCCCCTCCCCGGAGCATTTCAGGCAGAAAAGAGTACTTCTGTGAAGCTCTGTGCAAACTGGGATCTCCAGCCATCCCTGGGTTCAAAAACGGGGTTATCACAGGTGTGGTGATTAGTTGGCATGAAAATTGGATTGATTACTATTGGGACTGCAGTGAACTTGCTAACTTTCAGAATGGCTTCCAGCTTGAGTTCCAGCAGACTTCCTGCTTGTCCTTCAACATAGGCTCTCGACCACCACACCTACTTCTCCGTGAACATAAGTTTGCTCGAGAAGACTTTGAAGTGCTGGCGTTAAGGTGTGTGCCACCATGCCCAGTGAGAAATAAGCTCTAGTTTTCTGCCTTATAATTCTTACTGCTTTATCATTTTAAAGAAAAGTTTATTTTTATGCATATAAATGTTTTGCCTGTGTGTGTGCATGCCTGGTGCCTGTGGAAGCCAGAAAAGGGCATTTGGGTTCCCTGGAACAGGATTTATGGGTGATTGTTAGGCACCATTGTGTATGCTGGAATTGAACACCAGGCCTTTGCAAGAACAGCAAGTGCTATTGACTGCTGAGCCATTCTCCAACCTCATCATTAAAATACTTTTTAAAAAGTTATGTGTTTGTGTGGGAATGTGTGTGAGAGCGGTGCCAGGCAGTCCACAAGAGGGCCACAGATTGGCTGGAGCTGAATTGAGCCTTCTGGACTTAGATGCCCCTTCCAAACGCATCAGCAGAAGAAATTGCACTGATGGTCCAATCATTATTTGTAGAGGTGTGGCCTTTTTTTTTCTTTCTTCAATTAATGTTGCTATTTAAAATTGGTGCCAGAGAAATAGTTCAAGCGAATTTGTGTAATTTATGTGCCAGGGTTCCGACGCTGTGTGCCACTTGTTCTAGTGCGCATGCGCCCAGATGTCGCGACTCCTACCTGAGACCTTCCTCGTGCACACGCGTCGGACCCCGTTTGCCCAGCCTACTCGCTGGCGCGCATGCGCTCCGAGGCCCAACAACCCCGTCTACACCAGAACGTGGGGTGGGGTTCGGGCCCGGTACCACCGAGACGAGGCCTCCGGGCGGCCTAGAGCGGCCTGCGTGGCCCGCGCTTTCGGGTCGGCAATGTGGCGGGCTCTGGGGTAGAGGGTTCCTGCGAGTTGGTTTACAGCTGTCGGTGCCCACTCACGGCCCGATCTCCTCCGTTCCCAGCCTGCCACGAGCGGATCCTCTGTGAATTCCCCCCGCCACGGGGGCGCTCCCGCCAGCGGCAGCCCTGAGGCGCGGGGCGTCATTGCAGCGCTCCTTCCTTCCCGGGTCGCCCAGCGCTGTCAGACCGCACTGCAAACCCTGCCGAGTGGAGACCCGATAGCACCTGTGTGGGAGGCAGGGAGACAGGAAGGCTCTTGGGTGGGGGCGTCACGGTGGCAAGTGTGGAGCCCGAGCATCACAGGCTTCAGTGAAACGGAAGGGTTCCTAGCACTCACGCTGCCCTCTTGGCTTCTAAGGTCCCGCTTTGCCAAAGCCAGAAGGTAGTGCTTGAGGCCAGGGACACCAAACCGCTTGGCCTCAGGTGAGTTAGCTTCCTTTCTCAGACTAGCTGTCAGTTATCCGGAAGGCCAGGCTGTGGCCCGTGTGACTATGTGATGGAGGAAATGCGTATTGGGAGTGTAAGGCTCGCGTTGCAGATACTAGTGGAAGAAAGGATGCCCACGCCTGTACATCCCTGAGTGTGGAAGCTCAGACCGAGTCACCGGCTGGAGTTGGAAGTTCTTCACTGAGCTACTGTGGCGTGCGTCGCCAGTAGGATGTGCTGAAGAGGCGGAAGCAGGAAGAGCAGGAGTTGGGAGCCAGCCTGGGTTACACCTTGGTATAATGGAGATGTTTAAACATACTTGCCGCTCTTCCAGAGGAACAAAGTTTGGTTCCCGACGCCCCTGCTGGGCATTTCACAGTCACTGTAACTCCAGCTGCTTCCAGGAGAGCCGATGCCCTCTTCTGGTCGGTGGGGGTGCCGCAGGTGTATGGCCGACCCCAATCACCTATTCATCCATAAAAAAACAAAATTTTCATCCACTGTGGATGTGTCCTCAAGAGATCAATGTTTCGTGTGTATGCATTTTCTTTTAACGTTTTCCCCCACACTTACGTGTGTGTGTATATATAAGTGTGTGTGCCACAGAAGGTATGTGGAGGTCAGATGCCAACCTCCACGAGTCGACTCTTCTACCATGTGGGTTCACGGTATCGAATCCAGGTAGTCAGGCTTGGCAGCAAGTACCCTTACCCTCTGAGCTCTCTGGGGGAGGGGAGGGGCTCAGGAGGATGCACCTGGCGGGAGTGAGGTTTGCTGTGACCGGTGGGTGCTCTCCACACTTGGAATGTTGAGGCTACTCTTTGGATCTTTGTCATGAAGAGTGCACACATCGTTCTCACAGCTGAGGCTGCCACGAGTTTCATGCATTGCAACACGGGTGGGAGAAGCTTGGACCTGTTACGTGTGTGATTTAGTGTTAATTTTTTTGGTCACTAAATTTAGGAAACGTTTGCTGTTGCTGTGTATGGGACTCAAATTTAGTTGTGTGACCCCACTGGGGTCAGACCAGTCCCAGAGCTGTTCCAAGGAAGCAGAACACACATACTTTTTTTTTTTTTTAAGAGAGCCAGTTTTCTTGCAAGATAGGAAAGTGCATTTGCAAAACACTAACTTTCTTGAGGTCCTCTACCATGGTGGGTGCTGGGGAGTCTGAGGAACTAGGGGAGGAGCAAATGAGGCTGACTGCCTACACTGTAGATGGGTAGAATCAGGGTAAGCAATAGCCAACTGTAATAAATCCCATAGAAGAACAGGCAGCACCTTTGGTCACAGGACACAAACAGCTCACGGTGCTGCTGACCAGTTCGCTTCCTTCCTGCTGGTTTTTATGGGGCCAGGAGGGATATGCAGGGTGCTTGGCCTGGGGGTGTCATCATCAACAATCTTACCTGGCTGTGGACACTGAGCTACAGCAATGACCAGGTGGGGTGTTGTCTTCAACAGTCTCATCCAGCTGTGGACACTGAGCTACAGCAATGACCAGCATGGCAAGATGGCCCATGGAGGCAATAGAAGCATGGTGCTATTGGGGACGGGTGTAGCCAGCTGCCTTCTGATTGGCTTTAAGGGTTGCCGAACAGGAGGGAACACATGCCTGGTACTACGCACCTGGCCACAGACCTCCTATTTTTAGGACTTAGGGGATGAACCTCAGGCTGGAGAGATGACTCAGCAGTTAAGAGCCCTGTCTGCTCTTCCAAAGGTTCTGAGCACTGGCTGCTCCTCCAGAGGTCTTAAGTTCAGTTCCCAGCAACCGCATGGTGTTTCACAGCCATCTGTAATGAGATCTGGTGCCCTCTTCTGGCCTGTAGGTGTACATGCAGGCACAGAACACTGTATTCATAATATATAAATAAATCTTAAGAAAGAGAAAGAAAAAAAGTGGGAACATTGGTGCATTGGCCCCTGGCTGTGGTGCTGGCTGCTCTTCCATGAGACCTCAGGGCCCCTCTTGCCCTCACTCGAGCTTGACCAGGAGTTCACTGTTCCAGGAGCCCGTGACCTTTGAGGATGTGGCCGTGCACTTAACACAGAGTCAGTGGGGCAGCCGGTGCAAGGACCTTGTACAGGGATGTGATGCTGGAGAACTATGCCCATGTGGCTTCTCTGGTTACGACCTTGTCAGAGCCCAGGTGCCTCCTCGGGGATTCTAGGAACTCTCAGGAGCACCTTAGTAAGGACTTAGATCCCAGCCTGGTGAGGAAGTTAGGGCAATGGGCATCCCTGGTAACCTTGATTTTCTACCTGGACATCCTCTTACTCCAGGAGAGGGTGTGGCTCAGTTACCTGAGAGCTGGCAGCCTTCTTGGCACCCCAAGGAGTTCCCTGTCTAGCCTTTCACCTGGGGTAGAAAATTGCTGTCCCCCATTGTGGAAGGGCTCTCCCGGGGAAGCAGAACCAGCATCCTTCCTGAGCGAGCTTTCTCTCTTGAGGCCCAGGCCCAGGTCCTTGTTCCTTCCTGAGACAAGTCATACTGTATTATAGAGCCCAGGTTAGACCGCTCTGTGCTGCTCTGTCATCTGGACCAAGCCTGAAGGGACATGGGCTGACAGAGTCTCAGGAACCCCTTGGCAGTCTGACCCCACTCGTCTTTCTTCCTTTTCTTCTGTAGTTGAATGTCTACCTCAAACCCATTCTCGTCTCCCAGCAGGAGAGAGGAGAAGCGCCCTGGGCCTCAGAGTATCTGAGCATCTGCAGTCTTGGTAAGTCCTAGATGCTCTATAGAAAAGTGTCTCTTGCTCCAGGGAGGGAAGTGCCTGGCGGCTCCAGGTCTGCCCTGAGCGTGGAGGAGTAGCCCCAGCTGTGTGCCGTTCCCGTAGTCCTTCCCGGGTGCAGAGTCCACAGGCAGCCTGGGAGCCCCAAGTCAGTTTTGTTTTCACCCCCCACTTGCAGGTCCTTGTGCCTTCCTCAAGCATGGCAAAGATGTGGATTCCAGCAGTGTTAAGGAAGGTGCCACTTGGTGAGCCAAACTGATTTTTGTCACAGGTAAGGGTTTCACATTCAAGCTGTCAGTGGAGAGAGTGGCTTTGTCTTAAAACTTTCCCTTGCTGTCCTCTTTAGAACTATGTTGTCTTTGTCAGAGACAGGACATAGAGGAAGGGCTGGGAATGTCCTCCCACAGAAGGGACAGCAGAGGACAAGCTGGGGATTTCTTCTCACTGTATCCAGCCACACAGCCTGCTCATTTGCCATCCCTCCTAGATCGCTCCCAGCCTAGATTTCCCTGCTGGAAGACTGGAGTTTATGCTGAGATTTTTGAGCTCCTTGGCTTCTTTATCAGGGACTCCACAGAGGCTCACTGCTGTCTGGTCAACTTCTGATGGGCTGCCTTGCCAAAAGAAATTGCTTTTCTCCTAAGGCAGTATGTAGGATATTGAAGACAAGATTATTTGGCATCACATAGAATTTGGGACATTTTCTTTCATAGTGGGAGAGTGCTTGTTCCATTGGTGCTGGGAGTTGTAGTTCTGCACCCCAGGCCTCCTGGAACGATGACCTGCCTCTTCCTCTGCTTTTCCCAGGCCCTTATTTTATTCTGCTCTTCTGGGCCTTGGTCTCCATCCAGCTCTCTGTCTGTGCAGGTGGTTTCTGTGCTACCCCTCTTATCCCTGTCACCCTCCCTCCCCTACCATTGTTGCCTGCTTTCCTTCCCATTTTGCCTGCCATAGCTCACTCTCCTTCTGTGGGGTACATCCTGGGCAATCCCGTCCTGGGTCATCCCGTCCTGACCATCCTGTCCTGGTCATCCCATCCTGGTCATCCCGTCCTGGGTCATCCCATCCTGACCATCCTGTCCTGGTCATCTCGTCCTGGTCATCCCATCCTGGTTGCTTCTAGTGTTTTCTCCATTGTGTAGGGTTACCCACCTTGCCTCTCATCCCCCCCTCTTAATTTTTAAAAATTTATTTTCATTTTAGTGTGTGTGTTTTAAGTACATCCATATGTTGGGGTGATGGCGAGTCCAGATCCCCAGAGCTGTAGTTATAGGCAGTTATGAGCTATCTGACGTGGGTGCTGGGAACTGAACTTAGGTCCTTTGGAGGAACTGCAGGTGCGTTTAACCATTGAGCCATCTCTCAGCCCCTCTCGTTCTCTTTTGTCAGATTTTGTAGCCGTTTCAAAGGTGTCTCTCGAAACCACCCTGCGGGAGACATTATTTACTACTATACCTGTTTTCCTCTTGGACACCAGCTAAGAACTGCTGTTCCTTTTTGTTGTTTGTTTTTTTAATATTTATTTATTTATTATGTATACAATATTCTGTCTGTGTGTATACCTGCAGGCCAGAAGAAAGCACCAGACCTCATTACAGATGATTGTGAGCCACCATGTGGTTGCTGGGAATTGAACTCAGGACCTTTGGAAGAGCAGGCAATGCTCTTAACCTCTGAGCCATCTCTCCAGCCCCTGTTTTTTTGTTTTGTTTTTGTTTTTGTTTTGAGACAGGGTTTCTCAGTAGTTGTAGAGCCGGTCCTGGAACGCATTCTGTTTAGGCTGGCCTTGAACTCATAGAAATCGCTTGCCTCTGCCTGAGCGCTGAGATTAAAGGCTTGCGCCACCACCGTCATAAGCAGGACCGCCATTCTGGCAGCCCTTGAACTGCTCCCTGCTCTCTTCCTGGGCACTAGCTAAGGACTGCTGTTTTTATGCTTGAATTGGTTAGATGCCGAATCCTGGACCAAGGGCGAAGAGCCGTCTTTGCAGCAGGAAGCCTCTGGAGAGAGAGCAGCCTGCAGCGTGCCCAGGGGAGAGGGGCACAGAACCAGCACTGTGATGGTGGGCAGATATTCAGCTTCAGTCCAAACCTGATCGTTCGAGGAGGCGTGAAGTTCTGTGAATGTAAAGACTGGGAAAATCTTCAGATTCAACTCCACACTGCTTCGTCACCAGAGGCGTCACACGGGGGCAAAGCCCTTCAAATGTTCAAGTTCAGCTGCGAGTGTATCGTCCACGAGAAGAGTCACCTTGGAGAAGGGCCCATGAGTGCAAGCGGTGTGGGAAGTGTCTTAACCCAGCCCCAGATGGTCCACAGGGGAGAGAAGCTCTGTGTCTGCCGGGAGTGCGGCAGGGCCTTCAGGAGGAGCTCATCCTTCTTCCAGCATCACAGGCTGCGTGGGGAGAGGCCCTTCCAGTGTCAGATGTGCCACATTGCCTTTAACTGCAGGTCACAGCGGATCCACATGGGGGAGAAACCTTATCAGTGTCCACAGTGTGGCGAGGCCTTCTCTCTCAAGTGGCATCCCTCCAGCACTGGAGAGAGAGCAGACGGGGGAGAAACCGTATGAGTGCAAGGCGTGTGGGAAGGCTTTCAAGAGGCGCAGGAGTTTTGTGGAGACCAAGGCGACTCGGTGAGTCCCCAGGACCTACCTCCAGCCTTAGCTCTGGTTCTTGTGCTCCTGCAGCTTTTGCCTCTGCTCGCCTTTGCTCGCACGGTAGTGGTTCCTGCTTCCAGCCCTTAGCTCACGATGCTGCCCACATTTGGAGTACCCTCCCAGTCTGCACAGATGGTGCCTGTCTTCCAGGGCCTGCCGTCCGCAGTGAAGGCTTCCCGGTGTGGTAGTTCCTTCTTGGCCCACTCCGGCTTTGTCTTAGCACTTCAGTTGGCTCTTCCACCAGCAGCTGGTGCCACATAAACTCAGTGAATTCACTTAAAGACTGTGTGTGGGCAGAGAACAGAACACTGGGCCCCTGCAGACTCACAACAAGGGCTGTGTCCACACCATAAGTCTGTTGGGCTTGGAGAACTGGCCGGTCAGATTGGGAAGCCCCTGCACTGGCCTGCTGTAATTAGAAGCCACTTGGGGGCCAGTGAGATGGCTCTTGCAACCAAGCCAAACAACCTGAGTTCTTTTCCTTGAGATCCACACAGTAGAAGGAGAGAACTGACTCCCAAATTGTCCTCTAACCTCCACATGGGTACCCTGGCACAAGGGCACCCCTACAGCCATGCACACACATACACAGAAAATAATTAAACAGGAAGAGGCAGGCTGGGAGAAATATAACACCCGGGAGTAGAGAATTAGAGTGAGCTTCTAATAATGCATTTTAGAATTCAATGCAGATTCTTTTTTTCAAGTTTTCTCAGTTTTGTTTTTAATGTGTGTGCATGCCTGTGTGTGTGCGTACAGGTACCACATGTGTGTAGGTGCTCTCAGAGGTCAGAAGTGGGGTTCAAGTCCCGTTACAGGTAGTTGTAAACAGCCTGATGTGTGTGCTGACCCCTGAGCTTGGGGACCCAGTAAGAACAGCAAGTGCCTTTATTGCTGAGCCATCTCTCCAGCCCCTTAATGTGGACTCTTAGTGCTGCCGTGATTAGGAGGGGAGTCGGAACCACAGACTGTGGGGGTGCTGGTGCCCCTGGTAGTCAGAGGAGCCCCTGCAGTGCAGACAGCAGTGCACTAATACCTGTGACGCCAGTGTGTGCAGTCCTGTCTTTACACGTACAGTTTTCCTTTGGTTTTGCTCCTCATGTCTAGCCGTTTCTCTTCCGCTTTTGTTTTCATAAACAAATATGCAGAAATGTCTTAATTTTTATTGTATCTGTTGTGTGAACTTTTCTTGGAGAAAAATCATTTTATAAAGATTATGTGTGTTTGTGTGTGTTCGTATGTATATGGGCACCTGTGTGGGTGTGTGTGGACATGTTGCACATGCGTGTGGACACCAGAGGACTACCAGCCTCAGCTGCCCTTGCCCACCTTTGAGTCGAGGTCTCCCTGGCCTGGTACTCGCCATTCTGCTTGACTGGACGGCTCTCATGCCCAGGTTCCTGTCTCTGCCTCTTCAGCTCTGGGATTCAAGCACAGGCTGCCGTGTCTGGCTCATAGGCCGCCACACCAGGGCTTGCCTCGCTTTTTTATTTTGCTGGGCTCTGGGAATAAAACTCGCGTTGGTCCTCATGTAAGGCAAGCGCTTTACCAACGGAGCTCCCCCGCGCCCCCCCCCCCGCCCTGGTTTTGTTTTGAAAGTACTAGCCTCCACCAGATGTAGCCTCCAGGGAGCAGGAGTTTGGGGGAGAACTGGAGGAGTGCAGGCGACGATACAGAGCCCCCTGGAAGGAACCCTAATGCTTGCGTGGAATATTAATGAAGTGCATTTAAGTTTTTCTTGGTGTTGGTCTTTAGAGAAACCTGTACTGCCGTGGACAGGGCCCAAGGAAGGGGACTGGAAACAGAATGGCTCCAAGTTTGTCATCTTTCATGGCAGTGACCTTCCTGGACATTGGTGGGCCCGCCCACTCCTTCTTTATGCGGTGCAGAAACCTTTATGTTCATATGTAAACTTTAGGAGTCTGGTGTGCTTGTAAAAAGAAAAAAAAAGTAGTTTCCTGACTCAATTCGGTTAAATCCGGTTTAGGGTGCCTGCTGCTCCAGGGACCCATTTGGGGAGATGTGCCTGTGGGCTCCTAGAAAGCCGTCTTGGTAAGGGACATGGGCCTGATGACTTGTAGTTTCCAAGTCTGTCTTCTGCTTCTGTCGCCCTCCTTTGGAGCCTGCAGCTCTCCCAGGTCCTTCTTGGAGCGCAGCTGACCTTCTCCGGGCATGTGCAGTCTGCACGCAGCCTTACTGGCCGGCAGAAGCAGTCAGCCTTTCTGTTGTTTGTTATTTGTCTTTCTGTAAATCTTCGGCTGACCTCCTCCTTGCCTCTGCTGGTGTTGTGCCCAGGGCAGTGGGGTTGAGCTTTGCCACTGACTGTTTTTGCCAAAGTCCCTGGGGTACGGGCTTCCCTGAGGAACTGGATGGACAATGTCCCCAGAATGGAACTTTTCAGACACGTAGCACAAGTAAGGTAGTGACCGCGGGGCCAGAGAGGTGGCTCAGTGGTAAAGGAGCCTGCTGTCAAGTCTGAGGAACTAAGGTTTACCCTGGGATCCATGTGGGGGAAAGAGGACCCCAGCTTCCACAAGGTGTCTCCATGCGCGTGTGTGAATGCATGTGTGCGTGTGTGTGTGTGTGTGTGTGACTATGGCACACACATGCCATGGTGCATATATGGAAGTCAAAAGGACAGCATTAGGGAGCCATTTCCCTTCTCACTCCTTTGAGGTAGGGTCTGTCACGGTGTTTCCACCCCTGGGCTGTTTGCATGAGATGCATGGTTCTCTCGCCTTGCTTTTTGTGGTAGGAATGTTGGCATTACAGACGCACGCGCTCTTCTGAATTTTCACGTGGGTGCTGGGGACCGGATTCCACTCATCCAGTTTGCGTGGCCAGTGCTTTTCTATGCCAAGCCAGCTTGCTGGTGCCAGTAAGTGATTTTATGGGAGACGGTCTGGTTATAGCCTCTTCTCCCCCTGGAACCCCACCCTGGCGTGTGGATAAAGATGATTCATGTCTATCTGTGCACAAGTTGAAGCATGAGATTGAAGCTGAATCAGTTTTATAGTTCTACTAAGTTATTCTTGACAAGCAGATAGTGGCAGAGAGCCAGCCAACCTCACACTGTTTATCTAGTGGACTGATTGACAAAGCACCAGGCGAACACTGCCTGGTGTTTATAAGCTGAGCTACAGACAACGTCCAAGAAAAGTCTGGAGCCTGGCAAGTTCTCAAGCACCAGGTCCTGCTGAGACTCCAGTGACCTTGGCTGGGGTCATTCTTCAGCCCTCCTCTCTTCCCAAGATCAGAAAACCCTCCCTTTCTCTGGGTGTCGCTTAAAGCTCATTTAAAAATTTAAAATTTTACCAGTGTGTGTGCATGTGCATGTGTGTATGTGCACACACACTCGAGTGCATGTATGCCCAAGTGCATGCATGCCCATTGGAGACCAGAAGAGGGTGTTGGATCCCCTGGAGCTGGAGTGACAGGTGTCATGAGCGGCCGTCTGGGAATAGCGATTGTTCCTAACCTCTGAGCCACCCCGCCAGTCCCTGCATAGGGAGCGTCTGAAGAGTTTTAACAGAAGTTGTGTGAAGATGAGACAGGCATCATTTCCACCAGTGCGGGCAGTTCACACACAGCCCCTTGCAACAAGACCCAGGGAGGGCCATTCGTGGGCTCTGGCGGCCTGCCCTGTGAGGTGGACAGTCTGCTGACTTGTATCTCAAAAGGCTGATTTGTTTGCTCTTAGCCTTGGGACAGGGTCTCCTGTGGTTTAGGCTGCCCTTGAACTTGATATGTGACCTTGAACTCCTGATCCTCCTGCCTCCATCATCCAATACTGAGATTACAGGCATGTACCACCACCCAGTTAGCGCGTAGCTTTTGTTTCTCTGCTTGTTTGAGGAGGGATCTTCCCATGTAGCCTGAGTTGATCTCAAACTTGGGGCGACCTTCCTGTCTCAGTCTCTCGGGTGCCGGCATGACAGGCCTGCGTCTAGCTACTTACAAATATCAATCAGCTTTTTGGTTTTATTTTGTTTTGACACGAGGTCTCACATAGTTCAGGCTACCCTCAAACTCATTGCTTAGCAGAAGGTGACCTTGAACTCCTGACCCTCCTGCCTCCACCTCAGGTGCTGGATTTGTGTTTCTGTGTTGCTAAGGGTTGAACCCAGGGCTTCATGACTTCTATGTGAGCTCTGACCTGACTGAGCCACATCCCCAGTCCTGTTTCTTTAAGTCATCTGTGTAGATAATAACCTTCCATGGAGTCATGTATGTTCTTACTGCTGTGTAGTAATCCTGCATGGAGTCATGTATGTTCTTACTGCTGTGTAGTAATCCTGCATGGAGTCATGTATGTTCTTACTGCTGTGTAGTAATCCTGCATGGAGTCATGTATGTTCTTATTGCTGTGTAGTAATCCTGGATGTTATTTTGATGCAATTCTCAGAAAGCATATAATTTTATTTATTAATATGTCTGTAGGCCAGACATGGTGTTGTGCACACCTTTAATCTCAGCACTTGGGAGGCATAAGTCGGTAGATGTCTGTGAGTTCAAGGCTAGCCTGGTCCACAGAGTGAGTTCCAGGTCAGCCAGGGCTAGCTATACAGTGAGACCCTGTCCTAAATAAATAAGTAGGTAACCATAAGAAAAGGAGTCTCAATAGGGCCTACATTAATGTTGGTGCCAGAGGAGCAGCAGACGGCAATTGGCTGCAGGGAATAAAACTCTGATGGGCACATTTCAGATAGGCAAGCCCCCCCCCCCCCCGAGACCCCAGACCCCAGAATGTCTCTTGCTTCTGCTCTGCCTTCACAAGTTTGCTACCACCGTCTTTCTCTGGTATCTCTGCAGTGGTGTGAACGGGTGTGGGGAGATCCCCATTGCCCTTAATGCAGTATAACTGTATCTTGGAAATATCCCTTTCTACTGGGCATTTTTACCTGTGGATTATTGTGAAGATGATTTCCTCCTAAACTGTGCTGTTTAACTGAAGCAATGATTTTATACAATAACAGTGTTAGTTTAAATAGGACTTTGTGATTGAGGACTTTAAATATAGTAAGGGGTTATGAATGATAGAGGTTAGTGCAGTGGGAAAATTAATATATAGGATAAAATGTTGCCCTGCCTCTGATAAAGCAGAGGCTGCAGAGGATTAAAAATAAAACAAGGAAGAATCACACAGCTAGAACACAGGAGTTTCTATCGAGGAGCAGTGTAGACTGTGGCTTAGGTTAATGGTTGTAGCGTGAATTCTAATTGTTCTTAATAATAAGAACCCAGAGTCAGTTATTAGGAGGTGAAAGCTGAGAGATCAGAGAAGCAGAGCAGCCAGCCACTAGAGAGTTCTTTTTACCTCTACCGAATCCCCAGACTGAAGGGGTGATCCTATCTCTACAAATCCTCAGACTGCATCTCCAGACTGCTTGCTCAGACCTGACCGCTTCAGACTGCTGTCTCAGATTGCACTGAGCTCCTGCCTCTTCTCACCTTATATTCCTTGGTCCGCCCAGCTATATCACTCCTGCTTCCATCTCCCTAGTGCTGGGATTAAAGGCGTGTGATTGCAAGTGCTGGGATCACCTCTGTGTGAGCTCTGTTTCTCCTTTAGACTGCCAATCTCTTGTAGCCCAGGGTGGCCTTGAACTCACAGAGATCCATCAGCCTCAGTCTCCTGAGTCCTGGGATTAAACATGTGTGCCAGCCGGGCGATGGTGGCGCACGCCTTTAATCCCAGCACTCGGGAGGCAGAGGCAGGCGGATCTCTGTTAGTTCGAGACCAGCCTGGTCTACAGAGCAAGTTCCAGTACAGGCTCCAAAGCCACAGAGAAACCCTGTCTCGAAAAACCAAAAATAAATAAATAAATGAATGAATGAATGAATGAATGAATAAATGAATGAATAAATAAACATGTGTGCCACCACTGCTTGGCCTCTCATGGCTTAGCTCTGCACTCTTATCTTCAGGAAAGCTCTATTTGTTAAAAACACAAACAAAATATCACTACAAAGGGTTAAAGAAAACTGGATCACTCCAGGAGCCTTGCTAACTTCAGTTCCTTTAACCTTAGTGCTGGGAGCTGTGTTCACAGGTTTCGGAGTGCATCACAACTGAAACAAAGTTTTGAAAATAACAAAGTTAGACAAAGATGTTTTTATCAAACAGCTTTGAAGTGAAAAACCTGAGAAGACAATCTAAAGTTTTAGGAAGGCACATAGTTGAGTGTGGAACTCTTTAAGGTCAGGGAACAAGAAGAGAGCAGCCCCATTTTCATTAGCTGATGTACTTTTTTTTGCTAGGATTGGTTGATGACCAAAGCTGATGATCAATCCCTCATACCCATTTCTATCCTCAGACTCCTGGTATAAAAACTCTTGATGAGTGGGTATGCACCCTAAAGATTTAAAGTAGAGCTGACTGATTGTTTTCATCTATAAAAGTTTAGGTTTGTGATTCCTTTAAGATTTATTATCAGATTACCTTTTGAGATAAATAATAAAGTGATTGGTTCTTTTGCAACTGCAAAACACGGTCTGCCAGTAAAAGAACACCTTGCTCACTTATACTTTGTTAATCTGTGACAAGTTGCTTGGGATGAATGTACATGGGTTCTTGGGATAATTTATTTTACACCTGTAATACATGCACTGTTTAACCATGTAAGGGAGATGGAAAATATGCTGTTTTTTTTTACTTGTAGTTATTGTAATTACTCACTTGAAAAAGAATGGAATCACACTATAATTTCTTTTTTTAAAAATCTTTTAATTTTTTTAATTTTTTATTTTTAATTAATTAATTTATTTATTAAAGATTTCTGCCTCCTCACCGCCACCGCCTCCCATTTCCCTCCCCCTCCCCCGACCAAGTCCCCCTCCCTCTCCAGTCAAAAGAGCAGTCAGGGTTCCCTGCCCTGTGCGAAGTCCAAGGACCACCCACCTCCATCCAGGTCTAGTAAGGTGAGCATCCGAACTGCCTAGGCTCCCACAAAGCCAGTACGTGCAGTAGGATCAAAAACCCATTGCCATTGTTCTTGAGTTCTCATCAGTCCTCATTGTCCGTTATGTTCTGCGAGTCCGGTTTTATCTCATGCTTTCAGACCTGGGCCAGCTGGCCTTGGTGAGTTCCCGATAGATCATCCCCATTGTCTCAGCGTGTGGGTGCACCCCTCGCGGTCCTGAGTTCCTTGCTCGTGCTCTTTCTCCTTCTGCTCCTGATTTGGACCTTGAGATTTCAGTCCGGTGCTCCAATGTGGGTCTCTGTCTCTGTCTCCTTTCATCTCCTGATGAAGGTTAATATCCAGAAGGATGCTTATATGTTTTTCTTTGGGTTCACCTTCTTATTTATCTTCTCTAGGATCACGAATTATAGGCTCAATGTCCTTTATTTATGGTTAGAAACCAAATATGAGTGAGTACATCCCCTGTTCCTCTTTTTTGGGTCTGGCTTACACACTATAATTTCTATATCACCTGAAAGATTTTGCTGGGGTATATAAGCTGTAGAGGAAAAATAGAGACAGGATTAGAAGAAAAACATCAAGAATGAGAGAATAATAAAGAATAAAGATAGAGTTAGAAGGAAAACATCTAGAGACAGAAGGGATATTTCCGGATAGAGATAAGAAAAGAGAATGTGGAACACAGAATGGAGAATACAGAAAAATAAAGAAGGAAAACAAGAGAGTGTGTGGTTTTTCCCTGAACCCCTTGAGATAAAAAGGTCACAATATGCCGACTCCATGGATTTCCCTTTGAGCCTTGTGCTGCTGGTCCCCCAGGCAGTGAAACCTAAAACACGTTTATAATATCATCATTCTGGAGGTTGAGGCAGGGGGATCATAATTTGGAGCTAAACCTGCGCTCCAGGCTGTTCTAAGCTACATAGTACCAACAAACCAAAATTGAGACAAAACCAGAAATCTACCAACTCCAGATGAAAACAGCACACAAAACCTACTGGCATCTCCAGAGCCTACATCACTACAGCCAGGAGGACTACTGTGGACTGTTCCGAAGTCTGACACCCAGGAGGACCCCTGTAGATTGTTCTCAAGTCTGACACCCAGAAGGATCCCTGTAGATTGTTCTCAAGTCTGACATCCGGGAGGGACCACTGTGGACTGTTCTGAAATCTGAAGCTTAGTGTGGGGGAGGTAGAAGACTGAGGCCAGATGTGAATCATGGCCACTGGCCACCGGGACTCAGGGTGCCGGGAGTTGGGAGGGAGGAGAGCAGCTGAGACGCAGAGGTACTGGAACCATGAAGAACTGAACCGCACAGCGCTCAGCCAGGGATTGATAAATGCATGTGGAGTGGAAGAGGACAGCATCTGAACTGTGGATGGAAAACCAGTGGCTCACATCCCTTCCGGCAATTTGATCTGGGGACTGAGGTCTCTGAACCAGTGTTGGGCAGAGGAAGGGCAGAGACAGGCAGGCCTGACCTCTGAAAACTTACTAGCCAGCTGAATGTCTAACCTCCAGGGTCAATAGAAAAGCCTATCCAAAATGAAGCTGGGGTGGTGGGGGGACTGGAGAGATGGCTCGGTGCTTAAGAGCAGTGCTGCTCTTGAGAAGACCCAGGCTGGGATCTAGCACCCACATTGGGTGGCTTCTTTGAGAAATAAATAAGATTATGTATAACAGTGTTCTGCCTGCATGTATGCCTTCAGGCCAGAAGAGGGCACCAGATCTCATGACAGATGGCTGTGCATCACCAATGTAGTTTGCTGGAATTTGAACTCAGGACCTCTGGAAGATCAGCCCATGCTCTTAGCCACTGAGCCGTCTCTCCAGCCCCCATTAGATAGCTTATAACTGTCTCTAACTCCAACCTGAGAGGATCCAAAGCCTCCGACTCACATGGGCGCCTGCACTCACACGCACGCGTGCACACACACCCCTCTACGCACACACACACACACACACACACAGAGAGAGAGAGAGAGAATTAAAAATAATAAAAACGTGTTTTTGAAAAGTAAGGTGGAGGGGCTGGAGAGATGACTCAGCCGCTAAGAGCACTGTTGTTCTTTCAGAGGACCCGGGTTCAATTCCCAGCATCCTCATGACAGCTCAAAGCTGTCCATAACTCCATGTCCAGGGTACCTGACACCCTCAATCAGGCTAAACACGAATGTACATTAAGAAAAAGAAATTAAGGTGGAGAGTGATAAAGACACCCAAGTTGACCTCTGGCCTTTACACGCCCATGTGTACACATGCACACACACCATATACACATACACACAAACAATTTACCAGTATGTATAGATAGGGAAACAGAAATAGCCCCCCCCCACGTGTGTGTATGCATGTGTGTGTGTGTGTGTGTGCGCGCGTGAGCTAGTGCATGCGTGTGCGTTGTCTGTATTCTCAGCACCAGCCTCCATTTCTGCAGCCTGCACGCTGTTCTCCAGCTCTGGCTCTTTGACTCTGTGACAGCTTTTGTTCTGGTCTCTCCTTTGCATCTGCAACTTTGTAGCTGGGCTGAAGAGCCTGAGCCCTTCGGAGGTTTGCCTCTCTCCAGCCTCCACCGAATGCTTTCCTTTTCTGTGGCAGGAAGAGGAGCTCTGGGTAATTCTGTAGGGCGGTCTGAATGATGTGCCTGCTGGGGGGCGTGCACAAAAGATGATACTAACTTGAGATGCTTCCCACACTGTTTAATAAGGATAATAATCAGGAGAGCCTCCTACTTTCTAATCACATTTACGTGTTTATTTATCCATGCATGTGCACCTGTACATATTCTGCTGCACATGTGGAGGTAGGGGGCAGCTTGTGGGGCCCAGGGGATTGAACTCAGGCTGTCGGGCTTAGAGGCAAGCCCCGTTTTCTGCTGAGCCATCTCTCTGGCCCACACCTCACGGTTTCAAAGCCGTCTTTGGGCAGAGTCCTCCTCCTGGGCCATCACCTTTGAATAGTGTTCAGAAAGTACTGTGAATCTCATTGCACAGCGTCACCCCAAATGTTCTGCTCCCCTGATGTCCCCCCTGCATTATTGTTCTGTCTCAACAGAAGTGAAGACTGCAATCAGAATTCTGTCTGATGCCTGCACTAATATCCCCAAGCAGAGCAAAGGAACCAACCCAAACCCCAAACAATTAAGTCCTCTACGGGGGCTGGAGATATGTCTGAGTGACTGCCCTCGCAGAGCAAAGGAACCAACCCAAACCCCAAACAATCAAGTCCTCTACGGGGGCTGGAGAGATGTCTGAGTGACTGCCCTCGCAGAAGACCAGGGTTTGATTCCCAACACCCGCACAGCTCAGGAACCATGTGTAACTCTAGTTCCAGGGGACTCAACACCCTCTTCTGGCCTCCGTGGGTACGGCATGCATGTGTTGTACAGAGCAAGTTTGCTATCCTGATTGCATCTCCTGTGTCTTTAGCAAACATCACAGACTCTTACAGACGTGGATGAAACAAGCCACCCTCCAGAGAGGCCCACATGGCGTGGAATGGGCGGCCTTCAGTCGACAGCTAGAGAGAAACTGGATCCCAGCAACATCATGTGAGTTTGGAATCTTCAGAGAGTCTCTCACCTCGGCGGAGAAGAGGTTTGATTTCTGTGTACAATTCCAGGTTACAGTCCATCGTTGTGGGGAAGTCAAGGCAGGCACTCCAATCCAGCTAATCACAAATCACCCACACCTGAGAGCAGAGAGAAAGGAATGCGCACACAGTCACGTGCTCGCTGGCTTGTGCTCAGCTCAGGTTTCCGCTCTCACAGTCCAGGATCTCCTGCCTAGGGAATTGTGTCACCCATAGAGAGCTGGTCTTTGCATGTCACTTAACTCAGTCACAGGTCCCCCACAGGCATGCTCACAGACCAACCTCCTGGAGACGGTCCCTACGGATGCTCTCCTCGGGTGATTCTAGGCTGGCCACCACAGCGGTCTTCTGAGGCATTCCAAAGCAGAGGCTCCAGCTGGGCTGCACACAGGCCCTGCCCTAAGGGACCTGTAAAAGGACAGGTGCTTAGCTCAGCTGTGCAGTGTGGTGATGGGGCACAGGATGGGGCACGGTGGTCCCGTGTGGATACAGGGCACAGGATTCCATTCCTCTTGGATGAAGATCTAAGGAGGAATGGTGGGATGGCATGGTGAGGATACCTTTACCACGCGGCTCAGGGACTGGAGACGTTCACACTCCCTCTGGGGGTGCGAGGGTCGCCCTACTCCACCAGCCTGCGTTCTTAATCTTTTTTAAAAATAGAATATCTTTTACTTATTCTTTGATAATTTTATACTTGTAAACAATGTATCTTGATCTATACACTCCAAGTTTCCTCTCCATTTCTCCACTCCCCCCGGGCACCCCAATGTATTCTCCTCCTACCTTCTCTCTCCCATCTTCTCTGTCTTTCTGACTCTCTCTCTCTGTCTCACCCAACCCCAACCTACTGAGACTAATCGGTGCTGCCCAATGGAATGTTGACTAATTTTGTTGGCTCACTCCTCTGCAGGTAAACACAGCTGGAACGAGTTCAAGTTCAGAGGCCAGCCCCCCTTCCCAATCCTCCAGAGGCCAGCCCCCCTTCCCAATCCTCCAGAGGCCAGCCCTCCTTCCCAATCCTCCAGAGGCCAGCCCTCCTTCCCAATCCTCCAGAGGCCAGCCCTCCTTCCCAATCCTCCAGAGGCCAGCCCTTCTTCCCAATCCTCCGGCTCTCACATTTCATTTGATTTTGTCTTATTCAATTTCAATGTTATTTTATTTTGAGACAGGGCCTTACTGTGTGGTCTTGCTGGCCCAGAAACTGCTGTGTAGACCAGACTGATCTGAGACAGGTTTACCTCCGCCTCAACGGTGCACCCCCACATCTGACGGCTCCTTCGTTCTCTCTGCTTCCTCTTCAGGGGGTTGCCTAGAGCACCACTTCGGTAGCTCTCAGGAGCGGCTACCCTCAGCACAGTTGGAGTCTCTGCATTAATTGACAACCACTGCAAGCAGAAACTTCTCCAGCCAAGGTTGAGGGAAACACTGATCGGGGTAGAAAAACACTTAGAAGATAATCTGATACATTGTTTAGTTATTAGAAGATAATCTGATACTCTGTTTAGTAAAAACAACCACAGTTAGTTCCCCTGCGTAGTTTGTGACCACCAGAGCCACTGGTTGCTGACCAGGCTGCAATAGCAGACCTGAATCCCTTCCTGTGGGGCCGCCTCAGATCCGATCAGAAGGCGGCTGGCTACACTGTCCCCAGTGTTTCTGACTTTCCCTTCTGACTGCTGGAACTGTATCCCACCATGGTCTTTAATTTGCATTCACTTGATGACTAATGAGGGATAAACCTGTTTGAACCAGTTGTACAACCTGTTCAGATTCTTGTTTTGTTTCCAAGAGAATTACGTCTTGTTTGTTGGTTTAATTGTGTGTCCTTGTTACCCTTGTTATTTGAGAAATGTAGATGAAAAGACAGGATTTTTGTCTTGAGGGAAAGTTACAGAATGATCAACATGCCAACATAGTGTGAATACAAAAGGGGGTAGAGGATAGGGTGGGTAGGGGGCAATTTGGTGCCTTCACAGCTACACACAGCCACAGGGAGTGCTGGGGTATAAAATAGGTGTGCATAGATTTCATCCTTTTAAATTTTATTTATTAAATTACACGCCTGTGTGTGCTTTTTATTCATGGGTGTGGCAGTGCCTAGGCAGGCCAGCAGAGGGTGTCAGATCTGGCATTGGAGTCACAGGCTGTTGGTCGTCATGGTGGCTTGGGCAATGCTGTTTTAACAACAGTCCATATTTTCATGGCTTAGGATAACAGGTGTTTATTTCTTGTTCATCTGCATGTGTGTTGTGAGTTGGCCAGAACTGTGTGCTGTGTGCTTGCTGAGTTCCGCGTGAATCTCTGGCCTTGGTCATAGGGGGAAGGCAGAGACTAGCTCAGGGCAGCCTGCATCACCCTGGAAGCCTCCCCGTGAGTGTCTTCCTCCCCTCTGCTCACTGTCACTGGTCAGTGACTCCAAGGGGTGAGGCAGGGACTATCTCAGAAGGTTAAGTGACTAGAACAGCCATGGATTCAGCCCAACACGAAATAGTAAACTTATTTAAAATGGAATTTTTCTTCGAACTGGATGGTGTGTTCCTTGCACATAGCGTGAACTTTGTAGATGACAGACTCATGTGGTGATGTTGAAAGGTTGGATACACCTTCATGCATTTGGACTTAAGTCATACCTTTGGGTTGAGGTTGTATGTGTGTGTGCATACATGCATGTGTGTGCATGAGTGCATGTGTGTGCACGTGTGTGCGTGTGCATGTGTGTGAGTGTGCACATGTATGTGTGTGCGGGCGCGCGTGTGCATGTGTGCAGGGACCTGCAGGGCCTCTGAACCCTGGAGCAGGAGTTACTGGTACTGTTTCTGCTGCTGACTTGTTTCCTATAAGCCAGCTATCCCGTGAGCTCTGGCAATTTTCCTGCTCGGCCTCTATCCCACCACAGGAGGAGTGCTGGATTAGAGCTATACACTACCACACCTGGCCTGATTCTTTATTTTTTAATGTGGGTCCTCAGGATGGAACTTAGATGTTCAGACCCACCCATCTACTGTTTTATCTGCTGAGTCATCTCTTGGCCCCAGGTCTTTTGACTCTGGTCCTAAGGCTTTCGGTACCGTCCCATGGTCATCCCAGACACAGCCTTAACACCACATTGCCACGACACTGTCCCCGCTGGGGCTTTTCATGTGCAAGGCTGAAGGCCCCCTTATTCATTTTTTCATAAGCATAACTCAGGCATCTCATCTAAAAAAAATGCATCCCTTCCACACGTCTGTTTACTTATACACAGATGTGTATTTTCAATTTCTTCCTTTCCGGTCCAGAAAGCTGCTGGTAATAAATTCTCATTAAAGTGGTACAAGATCAGAAAATGAAATAGTCTCAGCACATTTTCCTAAGTAATCAACCAAAACCCAAAGTGAGAGCCAGTTATAACCCTCAGGACCCACCCCAATTCATTCAAACGCAGTTCTGCTGGGGGTGAGGATAGGGAGGCAGAGGGGGACCGCCCACTTTCCTCAGCCTTTCCCGCAGCCTTTTCTTCAGCTCCAACAGCCTCCCCAGCCCAAGACTAGAGACTTTGTGTCTTGTATTGATTCTAAAGATGCCAGTCAGAGGGAAATCAGACATGGATGTGTGTAGAGGTGTTCTGTGTGGCTCACAATTTTTATTTGTCTACTTATTGTGTGTGTGTGTGTGTGTTGTATTGCATGTGTGGAGGCCAGCGGACAGCTTTTGGAAGTGAGTTATTTCCTTCCAGTATGTGGTTCCAGGCGTTGAACTCAGGTCATCAGGCTTGGCAGTGCCTTGACCTGCTGAGCCATCTTGTCCGCCCTGTTCACAATTTTGGAAGGTTGTTAGTCAATGATTAAAATTCTTGTGTAGTCATTTGTGTTCGCAGCTTCTCCGGGCAGCTCCGGTCTGGTTCCCATGTGGCAGAGTTGGCTGGTGCAGCTGTCCCTCTAGGAGAGCACAGGGCAGGTTCTGGCAGCTGGACTGCTAAGGCAGTTGTTGCTCCTGAGTTTCCCAGCATCCCCCTCTTCCTTCCGTGCTTTCAACTCCAGCTGCCAAAGCCTGCTCTGTCTCTGAGCTGCCAGGAAGGGAGTGTCAGCTGCCAGTGTGCCTGAGAGTCAGGTGCGGCAGTAGCAGGCCACACAGCGCAACCCAGAGATGCGCAGTCTGTTTCTGCCTCACCGGAGGGGAGGGCGGCAGAGCTGAAGCAGGTCAGGCTGTGGGAGAAAACATAGGAGGGCAATTTCCTCAGTTTGCGTTTCAGTCAATACGGAGTGGGCTTGGCTGCCCACTGCATAGGGGACCCTGGGCTGGACATGAGAGGCTAGAGTGTACAGACAAGCTTCGGGGACGGGGGCAGGGGCTCCCTCTTCAACCTGATGGCAGATTGAGGGAGGCTTCTGCCCCAACGAGGGGCAGTTCAGGAGGTGGGGAGCAAGGCACAGCAGGGTGGTGAACACTCAGCTTATGCCAAGGCAAGGAAGAGCAGCACGTGCCTCTGACCGCATGGCAGCTCTCCGCTCTCCCCTGGCCTCTGATCACGTTGCTGCTTTCTCAGCTCTCCCTGGACCTTGGAGAGCCTCTGAGTGTGTTATTGCTCTCAGCTCTCCGCTGGTCTCTGAGCGTGTTGCAGCTCTCCTGGTTTCTTGATCAGAAGCGTCATGTGTTTGCTTAGCAAATTCACTACACCCCGATGCGGCATCGGGGATGGAGGCTGTCATCCTCCAGACAGGATAGGTAGGGTGCCCCATGACTTGCCCAAGTCCACCTCATTCTCGGGCAAAGCTCGAATTAGAGCTCAAAGCCTGGCATACCTATGCTCACTTTCTTTCCACTTTGTCTTTGGCTCATCATAGAGTCCTCTGGCTTTAAAGGGAGACAGGAGAGACACCCCAGACCAACCTGGCCAGGTTTACGGTTAGCAAGATTGGTGCCTGAAGGCTGTATAGGTGCAGTCAAGGGACATGCTCAGGGAAGGGTCTTTACATCAGATGGCAAAGGGTCGGGGGGCACAGATGAGGCACTTTTTTCCCCCAAAGTGCCCATTTTATCCTAAAAAGGCTGTGGAAGGAACTGTGCCCGTGGATGCCATGACCAACAGCTGCCACTAGATGGTGCTCAGATGCCGGCACAGGCAAGTAACAGGAGCATTTGGCTTCACCCAGGAAAACTAGTGGAGCCCAGCGCCTTGCATGCTTGCAAGGCCAGGTGACACCCCCTTGGATGGGCCACAGGTCATTATGGCAAATTAACCTTGTACTAAAATAGCCTTCTGTCTCTAGGCGCCCTGGGGAAGGTGAGCCTCCTGAAGGAAACTTCTGGGTCAGTCACACGAGTGGGGTCTCAAATACAGCCCCTGACCACTGGGAATTACTTCATCGCCGGAGCCGGCCAAATACTTGCCAAATGCTTCCCAGGAGCACCGAGGACAGGAAGGTGGCCAGCGGTGAATACTAGGAGAGGTGGGTGCTGGGGGAATGAAGGGGTAGGCATGGAGGACGTGAGGAGAGCTATGTGAAGGGACTTACTTGTGACCTGGACAGCCACAGAGGAAGCACACGTGACCCATGAGGAACATGTGCAAAGGCCCTGAGGTGGGAGGGAGCAGGCCACCAGGCCACTCCCAGTTCACGGAACTAGGAGTCCCGATGAGAGGCGGCTGGGGGGGAGCCAAGTGGGCTGCTTACAAGGGATCAGCACAGGAAGAAATTTTTAAGCTCATGACTAGCCTTAGGTCATTGGCAGCTCTCCGGAAGCAGGATTGGGAGCACAGAGCCGGCCTGGCTGCCAGGGATCTGGAGGGTAGGTCCTTCACATGGAGTTCACTGTCCTCTACTTGGAAGGATTTTGCCAGACCCAGCCCTTCTAGAGGTCATTGGGCCACCGTGACGGATAGTGACTTGTGTACCCTGGCGCCAGAAGGCCACAGTGTCTGCAGTCTGTCCTTGGGTGCAGACATGAACAGCTGAGGCAGGGGGAGGGATGTGGGCCCCCAGGCGGCTGGGGGCCAGAGGTAGTCCAGACGGTCTCAGCTCTGCGAATCTTTTTGAACTCTGGCTTGGCGGTTTAAGATGTGTGGATGAGCCGGGTGGTGGTGGCGCATGCCTTTAATCCCAGTACTTGGAAGGCAGAGACAGGTGGAACCGTGAACTCGAGACCAGCCTGGTCTACCAAGTGAGTTCCGGGACAGGCTTCAAAACTACAAAGAAACCCTATTTCGGGGGCGGGGGGAATGTGTGGATGGAAGTACTGTGTGTGGGGAGGGGTTGGTCTCCTTAGTCCAGGTGCGTGCTCAGCCTGGGCGGCAGGCCCGGCTTCTGCTGGGGACTGGCCCTAGTCTGGACACAGGCCCACGGAAGAGACACGGACGTGTGGAAGAGGACGTGACTTCTCTTCTGTGAGAGCGACTGAGGTCCCCGGGGGCGCAGAGTTAGTGATTGTACGAGGCCGAGGCCGAGGCCGTGCGTCTTCAGAGACGCAGACCGGAAGGCTCCAGCCATCTGCAGAGGACCTGCTGCCGGCCCGGGGCTTGCCTTCCTTTCCCCTCGGTTGCCCTGTGGCTCTCGGCCTGCAGGGGAAGCAATGGGCTGCTTAGCCCCAGCCAGGCCTCTCTCCAGCCAGACTGCTGGGTTTTCCTTCCAGTCTGGAACTGCCAAGTTCCCTTTTGTGCCACAGTGCATGAGGCCTGGGTCGATTTGTTCTTTAGCGGGATGTTTGCAGTTCCTTTAGGGAGGGGCATTCAAAGAAAACAATCAGTTTAGACTATCAGGCCAGATAGGGGCTCAGATGAAATTGGGCCTACTTTCCAGTCCAGCAGCGCCTGCTCCCAGCTCCACAGGCTGCTGCCCGCACCCGCGTCCTTCTCTTCTCGTGACCTTTTATCTCTGCGGGAGCCCAGACTAGAAAGAAGGTTCTGGGAATGTGCTGTGTTTCTCATTAAAGTTTCTGCCGCAGAGAAGTCACGTGACTCGAGGCTCCCCTCCCCCCACGCCTTCACCCCACGAGTCTACAGTAACTCCAATGTTTAGATTTGATTTGATTTGAGATGACTGCAAACCCACAATCTCGTTGATCTGAAATTAGAAAAATCCAAAACCGCAAACCAGTTTTCAGTTGCTGGTGTGCCTTAGGTGGTGAAACAGGGGGAGCCCCTGCCCAACACTCTCCTCCCCACTCCCTTCCCATCCCACCCCCAGAAAAAAATCAGCCATCTGCCAAAGCCCAAGTGGCCCCTGGCCCCTCATCTTCCCGCATCTTTAAATATCTTTCTTTGAAAGGTGAAGCTGTGATTTAGAAGATTGTATTGCTGGGTGGGCCTAGGCCTCTGAGGGAACCCTGGGGCTGTGAGGAGGGAGACCCTCAGGAGGGTCACCACCTGTAACAGCTGCACCTGGCCAAAGCTTCTGGGAGAAGTGACATGCTGATCCAGGATGTGTGTGTGTGTGTGTGTGCGCGCGCGCATGGGTCCCAACAAGTCTCCTTTCTCCTCTCCTGAAGTCAGGCTGGAAGCTCTACCCTGCCTGTGGGTGGGAAACCACTGCTTTGAGCAGCTGGTGACCCCAAATAGACTGGAAGTTCCCTGCCTAAGGCACAGGCCTGTGAGGACTCGCAGGGTCCCACCTGTGCAGGTGAGGCAGAGCTGATGGCGGAAGGGGCTGCTCACCTGATACCCTGGAGCTCCCCGGATGCCAGTTGCTTCTCTCTGGGCCTCTCACTTCATCTTGGGCAGCTGAGGTCTCACTGCTTTGCCTGAAAGCACCCAGGTCCTTAGAACTTGTGTGTGGGGGGGTGTCAGTCCTCAGAGTCTGGGCCTTGGGTGACTGTCTCAACACATGACTTCTCCCCTGGCTTTTGTCCTTCCCTTCCCATCCTGGGATAGCATGTCACTCTCTTTTCCATAGCAGCCTTTGGGATCCAGCATCCCCCCCCCCCCCCCAATTTGGGCTTCAGTTCTGAACAGTGGAATAAAAGCTGGGAGCAGAGTGTGGTCTAATTTCAGGTCCCACCAGACACCGGGCAAGTCCCTTCCTTCCTGTGCGTTTGTTTTTGCCTTGGTGATCGCAAGTGATCTGAGCTTTGCTGAACTCCTTTCTAGTGTGGAGGATCTGTAGCCAGGCTCAGGAGACTCCTGGCTGCTGGAGGTTTTTTAAAGGGAAAAAGAAATTACATTCATTTATTTTTATTTAAAGATGGATATACGCACGCCACAGCCTACCTGTAGAGGTCAGAGGTCAATTTACAGTGGTTGGAACCACCCTGTAGGTTCTGAATGTCAAAGTCAGGTCATCTGCCTTGGCAACTGACTCCTTTACCTGCTGAGCCATCTTGCTGCCCCTCTTTGTTTTGAGGCATAGTCTTAAGTAGGTCAGGCTGGCCTTGAACTTACTATAGAGCTGAGAAGGATCATGAACTCCTGATCTTCCTGCCTTTGCCTCCTGAGTGCTGGGATTACAGGTGTGCAGCATGTTGTCATATGTGGCATTGGGATTACAGGTCTGTGCTGGCATGTGATAATATGTGGTCCTGGGATTATAGGTATGCCTGCACTGATGTGTGATCATATGTGGTCCTGGGATTATAGGTGTGCAGCATGCTGTCATATGTACTATTGTGATTACAGGTGTGTACCAGCATGTGGCCTTATGTGGTTCTGGGATTACAGGTGTGCACTGGCATGTGGTAATATGTAGTGCTGGGATTATAAGTGTGCACTGAATTGTGGTCATATGTGGTGCTGGGATTACAGGTTTGCACCATCATGCGGTCATATGTGGTGCTGGGATTACAGGTGTGCACTGGCATGCGGTCATATGTGGTGCTGGGAATCAAACCTAGGGTTTTACTCACAATAGGTGAGCTCTATGTCAACTGAGCACACACACCCCAAATCCACACTTGTTTTCCACACCCCCACTCTGATCACACTTGTTTTTCAAACACAGTTGTGTTGGACCCCAGCCACACTCATCCTGTCGTCACCTGTTGTCACCTTGACAGAATGAGTAGTTGTGACACAGTGTGCACAAGGCCAGCAGAGCTCACAGCATGTCCTCCCTGGCTCTTGGCCACGCTGCCAAGCTCCAGTCTATGGCTTCATTCATGTCTTGTCTGCTGTAGACTGAGAGTTCCCCAGAGCCGCAGATACTCTGTTTTCTGGAACACGATCCTGATGACCGGCTTTGAGAAATGTAGAGGAGGATGTTCCAAGATCCTGGCCTGTGAGCAGGTGTAAGACTGTGTGAGGTCCGGTGCGATCCAGTACGATCCAGTGTGATCCGGTGCTCAAGGGAAGCTAAAACCTGTGAGCACAGACCTGGTCAGGTTGGCCTTATCCTGAAGCCCCGTCTCTCAATTTATAGTTTGGCCACCATTTTCCTGTGTCTTGTGGATGAGGAAAGAGGAATATAAGTTTTCAGTGTCTTTCCCTATAGGGCATTAATACCCTCAGCCAGGGCCCTATCCTTCTGACTTCACTTAGTGTTGACCAAGGTTTCTGTCCCACCAGGTCCCAGAATTCCCAGAATTTTCAGAATTCTCGTCACCCCACCTATAGTTCCTGCCTGGCTACTGGCCAATCAGAGTTTATTTAAGATACAAGTGACAGGGTACAGACCCTTGTCCCACAGCACCTTAGTTTTAATTACCCCCCTGTAGATCCTGTCTCAGTTGAAGACACCAGCATGTGGAATTTGGTGGACATAGTCCAGTCCATAATATCATCCACACCCTCCTCTTTTCAGAGGACTTTCTAGTTGTTCCCTTAGATGAGGAAACAATGATGGAGGGCAGTAGGAGGGCAGGTGCTCTCTCTGGGTCTCAGGCAAATGCTGGAAGGAGAATCCCCCTCCTTTCCTCCTTCCTTCCCTCCCTCCCCCCATGCATATGATCAGAGGAGAAACCCAAGTATCTTTCCTCAAGATGGTTCACCTTGTTTATTTAAGACTGGGTCTCTCACTGGGACTCAGGGTTTACCATTAGGTTAGCCTGCCAAGCCATGGAGCCCAGGACTCAGGGTTTACCATTAGGTTAGCCTGCCAAGCCATGGAGACCAGGACTTGCCTGTTTTGCCTTCCCAGTAACTTTTTTTTTTTTTTAAATATGTTTTCTGGGGATTGCATTCATATGCTTGCTGAACTATCTCCCCAGCCCCCAAGAGACCTTGGTGTAGATGTGGGGCTGAGAGCTGCTCCCTAGAGCGTTGACATGGATGTTGGGCAGGCCATGATGAGAGCCTGGCCACAGATCTGCAGGCGATAGCTTTGCCCTGACCCTTCATAGACGCTGCAGTGTCAGCTGCAGCTGAAAGGCTCATGCACCACATCTGGCTAAGGGTGGTCATGAGGGGACACATCTCCAGCCTCCACAGGTGTGGGGGCTGCTGCAGGAGCCCAAGGGCTGTCCCCCTGAAAGAGAAGCAGATGCAGAGGGCAGAGGCCAGGAGGTGGCATTGTACCTGCACACGGGGTGAGAAGAATCATCTCTTTGTCTAGTTGTTGTGACAGAATACCCGGCAAGAAGCAGCTTGCTGGAGGAGGGGACACAGCTTGCCACGGTGGCAGGAGAGAGGTGACTGTAACATCCATGCCAGGGAGCAGAGAGATGCACACTGGGACCCAGCTCACTTCTTCTCTGTATTCAGCGCAGGACATCATCTGGTCTACAGAATGTGGTGTGGGTATCTGGAGTGGGTCTCACTACCTTGACTAGCCTGACAGCCACAGGCATCCTCTGAGGTGATCCTCCATCCTGTCGAGTTGACACTAGGAACTGTCACAGAGGTGTATGGGCAGAGCCCTGAATGTTAAAGTCTGAGCCAGTAGCAAAGTGTACATCTGACGCTGCCTACGCTCAAGGCTGACAGAATCAGGCCCACGTGCGAGAATATTCTGCTCTCGGAGGTCATCTGAGAAGGGCACTAGACGCTTTGTGTTTTGTGGTGGTTGTTCTCTGATAATTTCATATCTGCATAAATCAATATGATCATGCACACCCCCACTTTCCCCTGCTAGCTCCCTCTCAATTTCATTCCCCCTCCTCTTCTTCCTCACTGTGTACAGTTAGTGCTGCCTGTATGTGTGGGATGCTGGACCATCTACTCCATGGGGAGTCTGCCATTGGTCAGCCTCTCTAAGAATGATTCTCCCTCCCTGGGATGCTGTCAGCCCCCACCAACCCCTCAGCGAGGGGCGGGTCCTCATGAGTTCCTCCTTTGTCCATGCCAGCATTTCAGTTGGCGTGTTCGTGTGCAGGTAACCATTGCTGCCATGAGTTCATGTGTACCATGGCCGTATCATGGCCAGAAGACAAACTCCAGTTCTCCTCCCCATCCCCTGGCTCACTTTCTTTCTGCTTCCTCTTTGACCAGCCGTGAACCTCTGCAATAACGACCGCAAAGGGAGCGTCACTGAGTAGCTGAGAGTGTGCGGTACCTCTGTATTTTCTTCCATCCCTACAGCAGCAGACGTAGATGTAGAGTGTGCGGTACCTCTGTATTTTCTTCCATCCCTACAGCAGCAGACGTAGATGCTCAGGCTGGGGGGTACTTGGAGAGTAGGCCACCAAGATGCCCGGATGGGGCAGCAGGGAGAGTCAGGTGTTGCTGGCCTCTCCTAGGTAGGCATCCTGGCGTCCAACAAGGCTGGGCATTGAGACTATCGGTTCCCTGCAGAGGACTCCTTTGAGTCTGGTTTCTAGAACTGTCTTTGCTGCATTGGAAGAAACCATCTCTTGGGGGTGTGGTGAGCAGTTATTTCCCAGGGGCACAGTGAGAAACCATCTCCCAGAGGCACAGTGAGAAGCCATGTCCTGAGGGGGTGTAGTGAGAAGCTATCTCCTGGGTGCAACAAGACACTATCTCCTGGAGTGCAATGAGAAGCCATGTCCTGGGGTGCAGTGAGCAGCCATGTCCTGGGGTGCAGTGAGCAGTCATCTGGGGTGCAGTGAGCAGCCATGTCCTAGGGGGTGCAGTGAACAGTCATCTGGGGTGCAGTGAGCAGTCCAGCCGGCTGCTGAGATGCTGGTGTGGATGGAAACAGGTTTCACATGCATACAACAACTTCCCATCCTCTCGTAGAACACAGACAATAGTGAGGCTGGTTTTGTGTAGCTCTGTCAAGCTTGTCACATTGCTTAAATCTCCCCCTCCCTTTGGGAAATTCAAACTGAGAAACTATTAGAAATAACGGGAGTTCAGTAAGGCAGCCAGCTACAAAATAAATGTGCAAAAATCAATACCTTTCCTATGTCCAACAGTAACCACTTAGGAAAAAATAATGGAAAAGAAAGATCTCATTCGCAATAAAAATGGGAGATATTTATCACCCCAAGCAAATGTCTAGGAGAAGATGTGTGTACCACCTTCCCCCATCTGTCCAGACATCCTGAGGTGGGGAAGAGAGGAGCTAGAGGACTGGTGTGAGTGCCTGTCCGGCCTCGAGGCTGCAGGCCTCTGCCGTGGCATGTGGGTGGGTGGGGCCTACCGGTATCTTGTGTAGTTTCTGTGTGTGTGCATGCGCGCGCGCGTGTGTACGCACGCACAAGCATGCATGTGTGAAGCCCAGAGGGGTCAATCTTAGGTGTCCCTCAGGTGCTATCAACACATTTGAAAAATACCATTTTTGAAACATAACACCTCACTGGACTGAACTCTCTGGTGAGGCCAGGCTGGTGCCAGAGCAAACAGGGATCTGCCTGTCTCTGCCTTCCCAGCACTGGGATTACAAGCATGCCCCAACACACCTGGATTTTTCATGTGGGTTTTGAGGAAATTTTACCTCCGTGTAGATTTAGTTTGCACTTGATATTGCTTAGGCACAACTTTTCAAGGAGAACTTGCAAAATGGTATATCTCTTAGAAAATCTGGGATTTTAATTTTTTAAATAATTAGTCAGCAACAAATGAATGTTTCTGTAAGGACTGAGTGTTTGGAAGGTTGCACGTTCTCCGGGGAGTGTAGACCTCGCAGGGCCTCTTTGCTGAACTACACTTCCTGCCTTTGCGGGTCAGTGTTTGGATTTGCCATTCCTGTCCCTGTCTTGGAAGGAGGGAGAAGGCTTTCTGTGGCTCAAGGTTTGAGTTTGTCGTGTTGGAGAAGGTATACAGCAGGAACCCGAGGCAACTGGTCACATGACATCCGCAGGCAGGAAACTAGGAGAGGCGGATGTAGGTGCTCGCTCAGCTGACTTTCTTCTTATTGCCTGGGATCCCAGTGCATGGGATGGTGCCGCCCATATTCAAGGTAATAATTATTAAAACATTTAGCATATATTTCTTGCTTAATATTGTTATGCTGGTTGTGTTGTAATTCTAATTTTTATACTTGATATCTCTTCTTATTGTATATAGTTTTGTATTGGGTTTAAAACTCTCTTATTTAGACAAAAGAGGAAGGTGTTGGGGAACCTCCTTCAGCCAATGGCCTTTGAGATGCTGGACCAGGTTGGGCATGGTCTTGGGTACCAAAAAGGTGCACACTCACGTGCTCGCTTGCTCTCTCTCTTTCTCCTCTCTCTCCCCTGGCTGCTAGATTCAGTTCCTATTCCCTGTTCATGCAGAGGACTGTGTCCTGTGAGTCTGCGCCCCTAAATAAAGAACCCTTTATTATACTCGATTCTGAGCTATGTGGGATTGCTTTATTCACGTTCCCCTATAGAGTCTTTCTTTCCCAATTAATTCAATTTGGAAATTTCCTTCTAGGCATGCCGAAAAACTTGTCTCCAAGGTCATTCTGGATCCAGCCATATTGAAAATCTTTACTAACCATCGCTGTCGATGGATCAGTTACCTATCACTCTGAAACATGCTGTGTAACAGTCACAGCACCAAGGATGCATGTGGGGTACTGGCTGTGTGGTTCTGCTGATGATGTCTGGGCATCACTGGTGGGTTTGGCTAGCTATCAACTAATCTAGACTGCTCTTGGCTGCCTGGTTACATAGCCATTTATCCAGCATGAGCTCATGGTCGTGAAACAGAGTCTCCTATGGACTTGGCTTTTGGTTGGGTCCCAGGTCCCTTTCTGATGTCCGTACCCCATCACTGCACCCCCATCTCCTTCATTTCCTGCTTGTCCCTCTTTTCACAGTGCCCAGCCTTTCAATCTTAGGTCCTTCTCAGCAGTATTTCTGCCTCTGCTGGGGTCTTTGCTGGATCCAAAGATAGAAATGTTCTCCACGAGGGATGTGATGGGAAGTGGAGCAAAGCAGTGACTTTGGCTTTTAGAGAAGACTTGACTTCCCCGGAGAACTGGAATCCCGCCGCAGATGACTTTGGACCCAAATTATGACTCTGCCCAGGATCCTGACTGTGGGTCTGCACTGCCTCAATTTGCAAGTCTCTACAACCGTGATCTCTTTCTGTAGGCATGCACACTCACTCACACACACACATACACATACACGCACACACTCACACATACAAACTGCAGGATTCAGTCCGTGATGACACATGGGGTGGCAGACCCTGGAGACTACAGTAGAGCTGTAGGTCCCCAGTGCTTACTGGCATTATAGCTACTTTAATGTCACTGAACAGCCTGTCACACACCTGTGGGGATGCTGACTTAAACAAATCTACTGCCAGGTGGATAAAAATCCCACACATACAATTATAGTGCATGGTACTATATCAATTCCCTGCAGATAGTGTAACAGTTCTACATATGCATTCCATGAACAACACTGTAACTATTCTGTGAGTGATACCGTATCAAGTCCATTCAAGACACTGTAACAGTTCCATACATGTTTCTATATCTATTCCATGCATGACACTGTAACAGTTCCATACATGATACTAAATCCAGTCCAACTATAATAATTCCATACTTGTTGCTGGGTTGATTATGTACATGACACTGTATCAACATCATGTACAACACTGCATTTATTGTATGTGTGACACTACAGTGATTCTGTGCTTGATATTATGATAGTAAGAGACCATAGCACTGGTTTTTGTATTTACTGTCCTGTATTTGTTACCTTTATTTTAAAGTATTCTACTTATGAATAAAAGTTTACTTGGGGCTGGAGAGATGGCCTAGCAATTAAGAGCACTTGCTACTCTTACAAAGGATGCAAGTTTGGTTTCCCGGTACCCACAACAGGCAGCTCACAGTCATCTGTAACTCAGCTCTAGGGAGTCCAATCATGTGGTCTTTGTAGGCACCTGCCCTCCAGTGCACATATCCCCCTCCATTACATAAACTTAAAAAGAAGGCAGTAAGATTAGCTTGGTGATGCAGGCTTCTAATCTCAATACCTGGGAGGCTGAGGCAGGAGGACTAAGAGTTGGAAGTCAGCGTGGACTACACAAGACCCTGTCTCAAAACTTTTTTTTTTCCAGTAAGCCCTGTTATGAAGGCAACAGCCCATCTTGTGGTCACTGTGTCTCTGGAATGAATCACGAGGTCTGAACTCTGACCCCACACTGTCTTGTGCCCTGTGAATACTCTGTCGAATGACGTCACCTTCTTGAGTCAGTTCCCGTCGAGGCATTTATGGCTGGATCCATTATGCGTAGACACGTGGGGTCTGTTTCCCTGGGGAGATGACTAATAGCGGGGTGCTGGGCTCCTGGGCTCTTGCTTGCTTTCTCCAAAATCAGCTTTGTGAGACATAACTTCCTTCCTCATGGGAAGAGAACGGCAACACTGTCCCAGGTCTGTTAAAGCTCTCTTCTTACATTCTCTCCTCGTTCTCTTTGTCCCCAGATGCCCCTGTGTTAGATATCAGCCAAAGGTTTCGGTTCCAGATAAGCGATCTGTGAGGTGTGTGTGTGAAGGGTCAGGGATAAGAAGTCTGCCACAACATCTAGAGGATTTCTGCAGTTAGGGGCCCCCAAAGATTTAGACCATCCTAAGTACTGTTTATCCCTGGGCTCAGGGCCTGACTTGGTTTGGGGCAAACCCAGCAAGGATGGTAATAATGACTTAGGATGTTTTGGGCTGTTTTCTGTCATTTAATCTACCATGATTTACACTTGGGTCTTTGGTGTGAGGAGGAGGAGGCTCTGCATTCCCTGGGAAGTCTGAGTGTTAGGCACAGGATGCTCCTGGTGTTCACTGGTCTCCAGGTGAGAGCCCTGAGAGCAGGCAGCAGCTGAGAGTGATGGGGTGGTGTCCCATTGTGACACCCACACTCCACACTGGTGACTCGGTGGCTGAGTCAGGAGGCTTTCTCGTCACACCGCTCTGCAGATTCTCTGAGGGCTTTCCTTCTGTCTCGTCTGTGATGTGACAGTGTGCTCTGGTGTCAGGAAAGCCTGTGGCTACGAGTGTCAATTGAAAGGTCTCAGGGCTGTGTGGAGTGCACGTGTGTGCACACATATGCAGATGCATGTGACTATGCGCTCTGACAGTGGATGTCAGAGGTTGACTTTGAGTATAATTGGTTACTCTACATTATTGGTTTAAGATTTATTATTATGCCAGGCAGTGATGGCGCACGCCTATAATCCCACACTCAGGAGACAGAGGCAGGAAGATCTCTGTGAATTCGAGGCCAACCTGGTCTACAGAACTAGTTCCAGGATAGGCTCCAAAGCTACAGAGAAACCCTGTCTCAAAAAACCAAAAATTATTATTATTATTATTATTATTATTATTATTATTATTATTATTATTAGATTTGTTGAGACAGGCTTTCTCTGTGTAGCCTTAGCTGTCCTGGAACTCTGGCCTTGAGCTCACAGAGATCCGCCTGCCTCTGCCTCCTGAGAGATGGGATTAAGGGCGTGTGCCATTACCACCTGGCTTATTTTTAATATTTTTTAAAATAATGGGCATATGTATTTGTCTGCATGTGGGTGTGTGCATGGGAGTAAAGGTGCCTGTAAAATCTAAAAGAGGGCCCTGGATCCTAGAGCTGGAGTTCCAGGTGCTTGGGAGCCTCTACTGTGCGTACAGGAAACGGAACTCGGGTCCTGCGCCATGGCAACAAGTGGCTCTAACTGCTGAGCATCCCTATTGTCCTCTACCTTAGCTTTTGAGGCAGTATCTCTCACTTAGCCTGCAGCTCGCCATCTGTGGGTCAGTGAGCTCCTGATATTTGCTTGCCTGTCTCCAAGTTGCCCAGTGCTACTATTCTAGATGCATTCTTCTGTCTTTTGTGCGGGGATCCAAAGGCAGGCCTTCCTGCTGTGCTTCCTGAGCCAGCTCTCCAGCCCTTAGACTATACACAGGCTTTGCCAGAGTCCTGATGGAGAAGTCCGATTCCTTCAGGGGAGGAAGCTATGTGTCCTCATTGTCCACAGCTCAGCTGAGGGCTCAGATGGACTCTGCTTTGCCTGCATCTTCCAAGATGCCCAGAGGCAGGTTTCACACTAGGGTCCTGCGCTCCTGACTCTGGACTGAGCTCAGGTGGAGAGAGGAGGCCGACTTTGATCTCAGAGAACATGAGTGTCCCTCTTCTTCCAGCCACTCACCACCTCTTGTTTTAGACAGGAGTCCCAGGTGGAGAAGCAGAGAGAAGCTGAAGAAAGAGCTGTGCCGGTGTCCCTTTAATTTTGGAAGCAAGGCTCCAAGGGACAGAGACTTTCTATTTAGAGAAGAGGAGCTGGGCGTTTGACTTCAATCCAAACTGCTCAGTTTAAATCCCTTTCTCAATAGGAAATAAAGAAGAAAAGGAGAGAAGATTGCTGGGGAACCAGGGTGGCAATTACGGTTCTCGTGGAGAAAGAACACAGCCTTTCGAGGTTGTATCCTGTGCCCCAGACCCAGCAAGCTGCTGCTCAGCTAATTAAAACCAGGAAGGTGAGGTCAGAGTCAGGGCCCAGAGTGGGCCCGAGGGTCTGAAAAAGGGTGATATCAGAAGTGAATTCTTTTCTTTAGTCAGAGTCTCGGAGTCTCCTAAATAACGTGGCGCGGCATAGGCACTGGGCAGCTAAGGAGAGCGAGGAACGTGGCCCACTGCAAAGTCATAAACCTACTGAAAGCACCGTGAAGAGATATCATCATATGCTTGTGGGGAGGGCTTCAGCTGCACAGTTCTGAGTGGAAACTTTGTAGGTGACTGTCCTATAACATGATCAAAAGACTGGGCAGGTGTGTGTGGCTTAGGCCTTCCCAAAAGTTGTAGCCCAAGCTGACTTCAACTTGCTGTGTAACCAAGGACCACCGTTAGTAGATTCTCTTTTCTCTATGGATACCGGATATGATGGTTGGTTTTAACTGCTTACTTGACACAATCTAGAGTCTCCTGGGCAGAGCCTCGGTAAGGGACTGTCTAGACCAGGTTGGCTTGTGGGCATCTGTGGGGGATTGTCTTCACCTCGCTAACTGGTGAGGGGAGATCCAACCAGAGAGTGGGAGGCCACCGTTCTGATTTGGGAGTCTGGATTTTTTTTTAAGCTTTCATGATTATTGTTTTATTATTATTTATTTATTAAAGATTTCTGTCTCTTCCCTGCCACCGCCTCCCATATCCCTCCCCCTTCCCCAATCAACTCCCCCTCTCTCATCAGCCCGAAGAGCAGACCGGGTTCCCTGCCCTGTGGGGAGTCCAAGGACCTCCCACCTCCTTTCAGGTCTAGTAAGGTGAACATCCAAACAGCCTAGGCTCCCACAAAGCCAGTCCGTGTAGTAGGATCAAAACCCAGTGCCATTGTTCTTGAGTTCTCAGTAGTCCTCATTGTCCGCTATGTTCTGCGAGTCCGGTTGTATGCCATGCTTTTTCAGACCCAGTCCAGCTGGCTTTGGTGAGTTCCCAATAGATCATCCCCATTGTCTCAGTGTGTGGGTGCACCCCTCACGGTCCTGAGTTCCTTGCTCGTGCTCTCTCTCCTTCTGTTCCTGATTTGGACCTTGGGGTTGTAGTCCAGTGCTCCAATGTGGGTCTCTGTCTCTGTCTCCTTTCATCTCCTGATGAAGGTTAATATCCAGGAGGATGCCTATATGTTTTTCTTTGGGTTCACCTTCTTATTTATCTTCTCTAGGATCACGAATTATAGGCTCAATGTCCTTTATTTATGGTTAGAAACCAAATATGAGTGAGTACATCCCCTGTTCCTCTTTTTGGGTCTGGCTTACCTCACTCAGGATAGTGTTTTCTATTTCCGTCCATTTGCATGCAAAATTCAAGAAGTCATTGTTTTTTACTGCTGAGGGGAGTCTGGATTGTATAAGAGTAAAGAAAACTGGCTGAGCTTCATGCATGCCGGCTTCTGTCTGTTCTTGATCATGGCCGTGACCAGTTGCTTCCGACTCCTGCCAAGGTGGCTTTCCTGCAGTGATGACTGTAGCCTGGGATTGTGGGCTGAAATAAACCCTTTCTCCCCCAAATTTCTTTTTGTCAGGGCATTATTTTCACAGTAACAGAAATGAAACACAGCTGTGTGCCACCTACCATTCCCCTTTGCTTTGTTGGTGAGAGATCTTCTGACCTCCGAACCCCCACCTCCAAGGTTAAAATTACGTGGCATTCCCGCCTGCTTGCGTTAGGGTTTCTATTGCTGTGAAGAGACACCATGACCATGGCAACTCTTATAAAGGAAAACATTTAACTGGGGCTGGCTTACAGTTTCAGAGGTTCAGTCCATTATCTTTATGGCAGCGTGGAGACAGACATGGTGCTGGAGAGGTAGCAGAGAGTTCTACATCTTCATCCTCAGGCAGCAGAAGCAGCTGTGTCCCACCTTGGGTAGCTTGAGCATATGAGACTTCAAAGCCCACCTCCACAGTGACACACTTCCTCCAACAAAGGCACACTCCTAAGAGTGCCTCCCCCTGTGGGCCAAACATTCAAATCACGAGTCTATGAGGGCCATTGCTAATCAAACCGCCATATCAGCTCACTGTGGGTGACGCCCTCCTGGGCGTGTGGCCTGGGCAGTATAAGAAATCAAGCTGTGCAAGCCATGGTGAGCGAGCCAGTAAGCAACACTCCTCCGTGTTCTCTGCATCATTTCCTGCCTCCAGGTTCCTCCTCTGCTTGGGTTCCTGCCCCAAATTCCTCAGTAATTGACTGATACCTGGAAGTGTAAGATAAAATAAATAAACCCTTTTCTCCTCAAGTTGTTTGGTTATGGTGTTTTATCACAGCAATAGAAACCCTAAGACAGCAGAACACCTAACATCTTCCTCTGGCTACTAAGTGTACACAGGTACCTTTACCTCTCCCCACACGTGTACATGAAACACACACACACACACACACCATTCAGGGTTAGGTTAGGGCTGGTCATTTCTCATAGATACCATCATCTACTGAAAACAAAACATTCAGCTTTCAAAACTGTTTTTCCAATATAATATTTCTTTGAACATTTTATATTATTGCAAACAATGATGTTTGCAATAATATAAAATTATAACATGAGGGTGTGTTTTGAAACCCACAAGACCATAGATTCTCTCAGGTCATCAACAGTGTTCTGAACTTGGCTTTTAGAATCTCATTTGCATAAATTACATTTCTCCTATTGCTCTGACAGAAGCAATTTAAGAAATGAAGGGTTTCCATGAGCTCATCTTTAATTCCTGCACTCAGGACACAGAAACAGGTAGATTTCTATGGATTTGAGGCCAGCCTGGTCTACCTAGTGAGTTCCAGGCCTGCCAAGGCTACAAAGTGAGGCCTTGTCTCAAAAACAAAAAACAAACATAAAACAAGAAAAGAGAAGAAATTTTTTTCTGTTCACAGTTGAAGGGCACAGCACCACCTATCATCCTGGGAAGCCATGACAGAAACACAAGGCATTGCATTCTCCATCAGGAAGAGAAAGAAGTTCTCAGCTCACTTTCTCCTTTTTGGTCAGTCCAGGATCCCAGCCCATGAAGTGGTGACTCCCATGTCCAGGGCAGGCCTTTCCTTCTCAGATACTCCTCTGTAGCATCTTCACAGCCAGAGATGTGCTTCCATGACCATCCAAATCCAATCAAGTTGACACTCAAGATTAAGCTAAATACCATTTGAAAGAAAAATCCAAATGTATAGGAATTCAAATCCAGACCTTAGGGAGAAAGTCCACAGTCCACCTCAGGGACTGTGTGTACAGTGAAGGATATTATTGCATGGTGTATAATAACCATGAATTATTATTATTATTATTATTATTATTTTATTATTATTATATTAGAGAAAGGGTTTCTCTGTAGCTTTGGAGTCTGTCCTGGAACTTGTTCCGTAAACCAGGATGGCCTCAAACCCACAGAAATCTGCTTGCCTTTGCCTCCTGAGTGCTGAGATTAAAGGTGTGCACCACCACCTGTAAGTAGAGACTGCTCAGACCCGAATAATCACACAGAAACTATATTAATTACCACACTGCTTGGCCAATAGCTTAGGCATGTTCCCAGATAACTCTTATATCTTAAATTAATCCATTTCCATTAATCAGTGTAATAAGACTGTGGCTTACCGGGAAAGGTTCTCTGGCATCTGTCTCCTTTGGCAGCTACATGGCATCTCCCTGACTCCACCTACATTTTCTCTCTCTCTCTCTCTCTCTCTCTCTCTCTCTCTCTCTCTCTCGCTCTCTCTCTCTCTCGCTCTCTCGCTCTCTCTCTCGCTCTGTCCAGATTTCCTGCCTGGCTCTGCTCTGCCAAGCCACTGACTGAAACAGCTTTATTCATCAATCAATAAAAAGCAACACATATACAGAAGGACAACCCACACCATCTCCCCTTTTCTGTCTAATTAAAAAGTAAGGCTTTAATTTTAACATAGTAAAATGACATATAACAAACCAGGTTTAAGCAAGAATTACAGTTACAATATTTAGTCTATTTGTATCTGGAAAAATTAAAGAAAATATACTGTCATCTATTTAATCTTTGTGAGTCTAAAGTTTCATATATAATTTATCTTTTATCATAACTGGGGAAAACTTATAACTATCTGTCTTCAACTCTTCAAAGACTCCAGAAGGATATACTATTACCTAGTAAACAGAAAGTGAATTGTAAGCAACTTCTAAAACTTTAGAATTGACAGAGACATCTCACTGCCTGAACAGTCATCCAAAGTTCTTCTGTGATATTGGGGCATCCATCTTCAGCCTACAGGTCGATAGTATCTGGCAGACTTTTCCATGAAGCAGGATATTTGAAAGGCTGTTTTGCCTCTCTTGGCAGTTTGTGAGTCACTTTCTTCTGTATCCTGCAGAATGTCTGGCAGTTTCTTCTGTGAAGCAGGAACCCTGAAGGACCATCCCATCTTTTGGAATGTTCGGCAGTCATTTTTCTGTGGGTCCTGCATGTCCAGTTTACACAGCATGCCATCAAGCGGTCCAGACAAGAGCAGTTTCTTATCCAAATGACTAACCTTGTCACATTGAAGGCAAATTCCATAATGAGTTTCTTCAATGCCCATCAATCTCTCTGAAGTAATTGCTGCTGCCAGAAGCAGACATGTCTTATTGCTGAGAAAAGTCTAATTTCTTAAAACATTTTAAATGCCGTATTCTGTAGGCCTTTGACTTGTTGAAGATTATTTATTTAACTGAAACATGTCTCTGTATATCTAGAAAACCTAACATGACTACAAGTTTGACTATTATAAATGACTATCTATTAATCTGCAATTTTAATTATACATTACATTTTTAAATGAGCTACATAAACATTAATGCCTTAAACAAGAGTAGAAATATATATATATATATATATATATATATATATATATAAATTGACTTTCAATTTGTATCAGTAGATCAAGATCCATACCAATGCAAAATATTCATCTCTATATCATATCCCCCTTCAAATGAAAACAAACATTTATAAACAATAATTTTGGGAATTTGGGCAATATTTTCTCCAAACTGCTTCCTGATTTTTGTTAGGTGAAGCAATTTAGGCTTCATGGATATCTTTTGGGGGCAGGGAGGTCTTGTTCCATCAAACTACATTAGCCTGAAAGGAATCCACAGGTTCTCATCTCTGTGGAAATAAAAGCAGACCCTCTTTTCCAAAGTAACATATACTCAAATTTTGAAATCAAGACAATTTTATGTTTGTTTAACTTAGCAGCTTCCATTAATACCCTAAATATGTATCTATGGTATGGTGCACATATTTTAATTTTCCAAATTCTGAAAAATGAAACATCCATTTTCCAAATTTCATTTTTTTTGAGTACTCTTTTGGTTACTTCCTGCAGGTAGTGGATTTTGGTTATACAAGGAATAAGTAGGACATTTTCTTATAATTTCCTTGGCCTGTTACCAAGTGATGGAAAAATCCTTTTTTAAACCCTTACTATTGATATGGTATTTTTTATTTTTTTTTATTTTATTTTATTTTTTTTTTTTTTTTGGTTTTTCGAGACAGGGTTTCTCTGTGGTTTTGGAGCCTGTCCTGGAACTAGCTCTTGTAGACCAGGCTGGTCTCGAACTCACAGAGATCCGCCTGCCTCTGCCTCCCAAGTGCTGGGATTAAAGGCGTGCGCCACCACCGCCCGGCGACATGGTATTTTTTAAATGAAACTCTTTTTCATAAAAACTCTTTTTATGACACCTTCAGCACATTTTCTACTAATAACTTATCAATTTCATCACTACCTTGTGCTAGAGGGCCTGTCTGACTTTTATGGGATCTGATATGTGTTATATTTATGGGATGATCCCTATTTCTGACTATTTCCTGTAGTTGTATAAATAACCAAGTTAATTCTGACATCAGGAATAAGTTCAGAAGTTTCAATATGTAAGACAACTTCTTCTGCATATTGAGAGTCAGTAATTATATTAAGAGGTTCTGAAAAATCTAATAATACTGAGAATAGCATATAATTTTGATTTCTGAACTGAATCATAAGGACTTTGAATCACTTTATTTATTTTTCCTGACTTATAAAGGGCCTTTCCTGATTTATTTGCATAAGTGTAGAATGAAGGGGTTCCAGAAATTGGGGTGTCTTTTACTAAATGAGGTAGAATCCAATCAGCCTTTTAAATAAACTGAAATCTCTTGCTTTTTAGATATTTGTTACCTATCTCTCCCATAAAATTATTGAAACTCTTTGCCAATTTTTATTTTGTGCCCATAATGAAGCAATGGTAAATTATAGATAGAGAAAACTATACACAATTATTTCTAATGACTGTCATATAAAATATTGGCACAGGGTGAGGCTGTTCAACATCCCTTGAGAGAGAATCTTCTATTGATAGCTCTTAACAGGCTGAGAATTATTATAAGTAGGCACTGTGAAGGCAGGCGGATCTCTGTGAGTTCGAGACCAGCCTGGTCTACAAGAGCTAGTTCCAGGACAGGCTCTAAAACCACAGAGAAACCCTGTCTTGAAAAAAAAAAAAAAAAGTATAATAAAAAGGCAGTATTTTAAATCAACTACTTTAATAGGCCATCCCTTAGTTAATAAAGAATGCAAAGGAATTCCAGGCTACAAAGAGCCCATTTTATATATTTATGCCTCTTTAAATCTGTTACCATCCTCCAATTTCCAGAATTCCAAAGACTGGTCGATTCTTCAATATGTTGAGCATTTAATTGCTCCTTTACCAGCTATTCTAAGGCCTATAATTTTTCTAATGTCAAAGGCTCAACCCAAACAAGTTTGTCGGTCAACTAATTTAAAGGTAGGGTGGCTGGTATTTTCAAAATACTAACAGCTTTTGTACCTTGCTTCTTACAGCTTGAATGGTCTGCGACTGTCCTTGAAAGTGTCTTTTAATATTTCTCTCAGGAACATTCCTTATTTTATAGCATGTTTCTAAATTTAGGGGAATGTTAATCTGTGGTTTCTATGGCTGCCGTAAATCGTGTCCCCATAAATTCATTGCTATATTAGCCACATATGGTTTCAATTTTCCTGTCTGTCCTTCTGGCCCTGTAAATTCAACCCATCTTGTACTTTGTTTTACTTGAGACAAACTGCCAGTCCCTAAAAGCTGAACATTTACTTCCTGAAGAGGCCAACCTTGATGCCATCATTTTGGTGCAATTATTATGACATCTGCACCCGTGTCTACCAAACCCTCAAGTTCTATGCCATTTATTTGTATTTTTAACTTTGGCCTTTGTTCATTTATAAAAGTTTGCCAAAATATTTGCTTTATGCTTTCTCCTGAAGGTTTTGTTTTATTTTCTACTGCTGGTCTGGCATCCAAAGCCATTAAACAACATGTGCTATATCATTTAATCATTTTGTGGAAGGTTCCCCCCAAAGGGGGAATGCTGACAGGGAATGATTGAGCTACATTTGACATTGGGGCCTGCAAGGGACCCTGCTGGGTGTTTCCTGATGGCAAAAGGTTATCTTGCCTGTCCCCTGTTGATCTACATTTGTTAGTCCAATGCTAGCCTTTGCCACACTTTCTGCACACTCCAAAAAGCTGGGCCTTCTGTTTGAATTATTTCTAAGAGCAGTTTGCTCACACTCATTCAGATCACCTTTCCTACCACAACGAAAACACCTCACATTTTGTTTTTGTTTTTTCCACATTTTTAGAAAGCAATGATCCTATCCAAGCATCATCATTAAAAGTATGGGGGCCAATGTTAATTGTATGTCTGCTCCATTCTTCTATGGCTTTGAGGTTTCAGATGCTCAGACCAGGCTCAGTCTCTCTCTCCCTGCTGCCTGGCAATCCAGATGCAGAACTCTCATCCCCTCGCCAGCACCGTGTCTGCCTCTACTCTGCTGTGCTTCCCACCATGGCTATAATGGACTAAATCTCTGAACTGTAATCCTGCCCCAGTTAAATGTTTTCCTTTATAAGAGTTGTTGTGCTCATGGTGTCTCTTCACAGCACTAGAAACTCTAACTTAAGACGGCCCCCAAGGGGGTTGTGACCCACAGGTTGAGAACCTCTCTCTCTCTCTCTCTCTCTCTCTCTCTCTCTCTCTCTCTCTCTCTCTCTCTTTCATCTCTACAGCTACCATCTATCCATTTCTCTATCTCTAGCCTCTCTTTATCCACCTACCTACCTATCCTTTCTTCTCCGTCTACTATTCCCACCCATCCATCCACCCATCATCCATCAACCCATCATCCATCCATCCATCATCCATCCACCCAACCATCCATCCACCATCCATCCATCCACCCATCTATCTATCTATCTATCTATCTATCTATCTATCTATCTATCTATCTATCATCCATCCATCCTTCCCTTATTGGCATCGTCTTGTGATCCTCCCAGGTTTTTGTTTTTGAGACATCCCCACCCTCTTAGTCCTTGTGAGCACTGACTCCCATTGAGCGGCTGCTGTCTTTCACCCTCACTGTCCAGCTCAGGAGATGGCAACTGGCTCCTCTGTATTTCCACTTATGTTTGACCTGCCCTCCATCTTTGTTTGGGTTTCCTGCTCATTACAAGCCCGGCGGTGGTTCTCTCCCACAGGCTGTGAGCATCCCTCAGCAGTCTCTCCATACCTCTCTGTGGCCTTATTTCTTGTTCCATTTTGGTTGAGATGTAACTTAGATTCAGTAGCACATGTCAATCGTCTGTGTGTAATGTCACAAAAACCACACCGTAGCAACCGTGGAAATACCAGGAACACCCTGCTTGCTCCCCGACCTATCTTCCCAGCGGCCCACACTTCAGCACTTTTGGTTGCTTGTCGTTGGATCCCCATTACCAGATAGACTTTTGCGTTTCCTGTCAGGAGACTTCCCTCCCCATCCTCCCTCCCCAAGAAGTCATCCTCCTGATTGGCACCAGCCCCGTCCCTACAGCTTCTTGGCTCTTCCACTTTTGCCCAGCACCCCATCCAGACTTTAGCTCCCAGCACGCCATTGCAGTCAGACAGCCCAGGAAGGGTTAAACTTGGGCCAGCGGCAGCTCCACACACTTAATCCGGATTCTCGGCACTGATCTCCTGGCCTGTCATTTGCATTTCTCTCCTTTGTGAGGGGCTTTTTCTTCCTGCCTTTCCCTGGGCCCAGGCGCCTGTATTAGCATACCGCGGGGGGCACGCCGGCTGCAGGGCCCCCCGCTGCGCGCCAGCCTGTGCAATCTGCAGGCGCCATCAATTTTTCAGCACTTTTCCTCATTTCTCATTACAGTCAGGCCCACGCGGCTCCCCACTCAACACAATCCTCAGTCGTCAGTCCTACCGGCGAGTCAGAGGCCGTTATGTCCCCTCCTGACTCTGCCGAGCGTGCACTCGCTTGTTGAAGCGCCCACTATAATTAATCACAGAATTAATCCTGGCCAAGCCTGTCTTCCTGAGTAATTATGGCAGTGCGCTCGGTTGCCTGGACCCAACAGCAGTTTTATCAGCCTTGAGAACAGGGTAACATCCCTGCTGCTAGGAATGCCATGGGGGCTCTGGGCTGCCTGTACCTACCACACCCACTGCCTTTCACACCACTCACACCTATGCCATGTATGTATGCTCACAGGCCTGTCTGTAAACTAGAGCTTGACACACACAGAGCCATAGGCATCAAAGGCATGCAGAATATACAAAATGTTGGGGCTCACAGGGAAGGGTGTTTCTTTTAGAACACACACACACACACACACACACACACACAAGGCCTGGCTGAGAAGTTATCTTTAGGTACCAAAGTGGGTGGTTGTCATAGCGATTTGTGCATTATTAAGAGTACTGTTCACCCCCGAAGCTAATCTGCTAATGAGGCTGGCTCATTATCAGGGGGTGGCAAAGCTGGCATCTGCTTGGCTTTTTGCTGTGGGCTTGGGGTCCAACTCCAAATCCACGGCTGAGTCCCAGTGTCCCTCTCTGATGCAGTAACCCTCCTCCTCTGCTCTTGGGAGACAGAAAAAGAGGACTGGGTTGGAGGGAGCTCCTGACGCTTGCTGAGTGGAGGTGCCCACAGTTGGGGCTGTTGTGAACCATTTCAGAGCACACAGTGTGGCCAGGGAATAGCGTGGAGAGAGAGAGAGAGATTAATATGCGAAGGAAGTCAGCTGGCAGCAAGGCCAGAAACCCCTCCTCCAGGGCTAGATGCAGGCACAGAGCATGAATGAGAAAGGCCCGCGATCTCCAAACTGGGAGAGAAGGTGGGCACAATGAGCCTGACCCATGCAGGCTTTGACCTTCTGACCTCCCCAGCTCTCTGGCACACTTCCAGTCTCTAAATAGACTGTGTCTGTCTCTACCGATTCTTTGTTGTTGGAGGCCAGAACCTGGAACTCTCAGCAGGGGCGCCCTGTGCCCTGCTCGAGGCTGGTAGCATCCAGAGCCACAGAAAATCAGGGCAGAACAACCCTTTACTTTTTATGTAGAGACAGTCTCTCTCTGCTACCCAGGGGGATCTTGACTTCTCACTGTCCCAGGCAGGTCTTGAACTTGGAAACAACTTGCCTCAACTGACTGGACAACCAGGCAAGCCTAGAAATGCAGACTTTGGAGCGTCCTGACAGGCTAAAAACAGGCTCGGGTCTCTTCATAGGTGTTTCTGTTTGTTCAATGCTGTTTCCTGTCTTTCCCTTTAACAAAGCAGCAGGGGGGCACAGTGAAGCTGGTTAACCTGTAAATGGGGGGCGGAGGCGGGGGAGGTGGTCCTCAGTCTCCAGTCTCATCTGGAGCTCCATGGTCTTCAGGTCTGTGTGTATCTTTCCAGAAATGTTTCTCACCTGTAAATATGTCGGTGCCCGCCGTCCCTCTCTGCTGACCACACTCTCCCGGCAGGTGCATTGAAATCTTCCTCATCTAATGAAATGGCCAGACAGTATGCTGAGCTCGTGTTGTCTGTGTGTGTTCATCATGCGTATGTACACGTATGTGGAGATGAGAGGATGACCTCTGTGGTTGCTCTTCAAGAACTTTGCATCTTCTGAGGTAGCATCTCTTAGTCATCCACCTTGAACTCAGCAAGCAGGCCAGGCTGGCTGGCCAGTGAGCCACATCTAAGCCTGTCCCTGTCTCCTCCGTGCTGGGATCACAAGCCCATGTCACCATGTCTGACTTTATGTGGGTTCTAGGAGTCTTTGCTGCTGTGATAAAACATGGGTCAAAACAACTTGAGAGAAAGTGGTTTATTTGTCTTACGGATTTCAGTCCAACATCAGAGGAAGCTAAGGCAAGAACTCAAGGCAGGAACTGAAGCAGAGGCTTTGGAGGATGCTGCTAGCTGGCTCGCTCTCCATGGCTTGCTCAGTTTGCTTCCTTTTACAGCCGGGATCTCCTTCCCAGGGGCAACACTGCCCACAATAGGCAGGGCCTTCCCACATTAGTCATAAATCAGGAAAATGTCCTACAGTCTTGTTCTCTGACTAGTCTGATGCAGGAAATCCCTCAACTGTGGATCCTTCTCCCAGATGACAACATTTTGCACCCAGGTGATAAAAAACAAAACAAAACAAAGCAAAACCCTAAGCATACAGGATTGAACACGTCCACACCCACTGACCAGTCTCTTCCCCAGCTCATGTGGAAGGTCTTTGAAGAAGGCCCTATGTACAGGGTAGAACTTCCCTGTGATGGTGCTGATATTTGGCAATGACAGCTTCCTTCAAAGCCTCCCTCTGGAACTACAAACTTCCTGATGGTGTTTTACCTCCTCAAACCGCACATCTCGTGTCTTTCTGTGTCACTTGTCTCTGTCACAGTAAATCGGGATAAGGGCAGTGAGCAGTTGCTTGCCACACCCCGAATGCTATGTTGTCTTGAAATCCCCTCTGTCAAAACAATTAACACATTAATTTCAGCCTTAAGCAAGTTCTCAGGACAGGGGCAGAATGCAGCCAAATTATTTGTCAGGGTGTAATATGAATGGCCTCTAGCCTGGTGCCTGATAAAATGCTTAGTCTCTTTTGAACCCTCATGAGCTGGGCCTTTACTGTGCACATTTTCTGGTCTTCCAAAGCCCTACCTTAATCATTGATGATACTTAAAGGGTTTAAGACTTTTAAAGTCCAGAATTCCAAACTCTTGCGCAATCCTGAACCAAAAGGCCTAAGAACCACATGGTCGGGATTATCACACTGGTAGCTCCGCTCCTCTGTTCCAACCTTCTGTCTTAGTTACTTTCTCATTGGTGCGACTGAACACCCAGCAAAAGTAAGATTAGGAAAAAGGTTTTTATTTTGGCTCGCATTTGGAGAGGCTTTGGTCCTCTGAGGTGAAAAAGTCATGGCAGCAGGCCTGTGAGGTAGCTGGTCACCAGAATCCAGCTAGGCCATAGCACCCCACCCGTGGTCAAAGGCTGGAACCAAAAAAAAAAACAACAAAAAAAAACAAAACAAAAAAAAAACTGCACCATGCCACGGCTGGAATTGAAAAAGCTGGAACTGAAAAAGCCAGGGAGCCGGTTGCTATCCAGAGCCAAAATCGTGAAAACCCGCAGTACGAACACCCAGGACCACATGGAAAAGCGTCCTTTGTCCACGGGTGAGGTGCTATGGCCTAGCTGGATTCTGGCGACCCAGAAACCAGGAAGGCTGGAGGCGCCGCTCCGAGCGATGCTTAACCGTAACCGTCGAGAGAAGAGAAAAAAGGAGAGAAAGGAAATGGAAAGAAAGGATAAAGAAGCTAAGGACCCGGTCCCCAGTTGAATGCACTGCATGGGAAGTGTGCGGTGCTAACGCGCGCGGGCGGACTGGCCCCCGGGACCGATCCAAACACGGCTCTGGCAAAGGAAGCAACTGCAGCAGAACAGGAGACACTCACTGATGGAAGCGCCGATTGAAGCAATTAGGGAAGCTGGCGAAGTGGAAAAGAACCCGGTTCGGGAGTCACGTGGCACCAATCTTATTCCTAAAATATTGGGGTTCCCCCCACCTGGCGGGCTCATGGAGCAGCAAGCTTCGTCGGGTCCCCAGCGGTGGCAGAGGGAAGCCACGTGGCAGAGCAGAACCATGGACACAGAAAGTAGCCATAAAAGCATTTATTGAAGGGGAGAAAGGGAGAGAGAGAGAGAGAGAGAGAGAGAGAGAGAGAGAGAGAGAGAGAGAGGGGAGAGAGGCCAAGCCCACACTGGGAGAGAGCAAAAGAGAGATGGCGGGCGGAGGTCAGAGGTAAAAAAAGGAGTGGGCGTGGCTAGGGCAGGGACCGAAAGAATAACAATGTGTATCACAGACGGCAGAGCTGGAGGGGTGGGATGCCCAGGGCTGCTGGACATGTGCGGACATTGCTCTCCCACAGGCCCTGGATGCCCAGTATGTGCCCCATGGGATTTCAGTCTTACTTTGCTTTGGTCTTAGCTAAGATCCCTTTGTTCCTTTTTCCCCCCTGGAATGGGATGTTTATTATGTGCCATTTTGGACTGGAAATAATGTAAGTTTAATTTTTTTTTTAATAGAGACTCTCAGCTACGAAATTGCCTTGGGTCTCAGGAGAGACTTTGGATTTTTGTTCAGTTTTAGGATTCTCAATGACCTAATAACGACATGCCGTATTGTAGGGTGAAAATGAGACATTATGGACCAGAGTTGGAATGTTGTGACTTAATGTGTTTGGGTGTGAAGTTGGCAAAGTATGAACTGGTGAGGTGTGAACGTGGCAAGATGTGAACTTGTGGATGGTTAATCTGGTCAACTTGACTGGATATGGAATCAACAACAAAATACACTTCTGGGTGTGGCTACGAGGATGTTTCTAGAAAGTTCAAACTGAGCAAGGAAGGTGAATCACTCTGCATGTGACAGAACTGTCCTACAGTCTGGGGTTCAAGACTGGATAGAAAGGAGAGAACAGCAGAAAGTCGTCCTCGTTCTGTGCTGGTTGACGATGGGTGCAAAGTGACCATCGGCCTCGCACTCCAGCCGCCATGCCTTTCCCCACACAATGAACAACTGCTCCCTCAGACTGTGAGCCAGAATGGACCCGTCCTTCCTTAAGGCACTTGGTCACACCAACAAGATGAGTGATGGAAACCCTCCCATCTCTGGTAGCTGCTTCCTCCTTGGTGTGGCCCCTGGAGGACGTAACTTTGGCCCAGACAGGAGCCCAGATTCAGTGTGCACCAGGGCGAGCACAGCCTGGCCAGCCGTCACCCAGCTGACCTGCAGATGCGTGAGGGACAGTGGTGGCTTGGTACTAGGATTTGGTGTGTTTTGTCATAGAGCGTTGTTGCAGCAACAGTTAACTGATACATGTTTTCATAGACCGTACAGTGTGGTGACCTTGCAGACCATCCATGGCTGGGGCGCAGAGAGTGCCCCAGCAGAGACATCGCTGTCTTTTTGACTTTAAGGATGGGATCTGCATGAAGGAGAAAGTATGGGACTCAATTAAGATGCAATTAAGATCCTCTTGGTGGCATCCCTTTCATCTACTGTCCTCATTATGCCTGGTCCTTCTCTCTCGCTGTGGGGATCACGCTGCTCTCATGCTGATGAGTGCATGGCTCTGTGGCCCGGCTCTGACATGGAGATGTCTGAGTAACTAATTTGGATTTCAGCTCCACTAGCCAGCCCCTGATAGACCCAAGATGCTACGCACTGCAAAGCCCCCATTTCTCCTGAGCATCTTCTGGGTGCTTAGAGGTCAAGACTGGTTCGGTACCTGCCTATCTAAAGTGACTCTTGGAAAATTTAGGGAGAGGTCTAACTGGTTCAAGTGACTTGGCTCACTCCCAGGGGTTCCTTGCCTGGCCTGTGAGTCTTAGCTGAGGCCAAGTTCTGCTCTCTAGAGCTTGAGCTGCATCCTCCTCAGCTCTTCTGGCTCTGGAGTTTTCTGTCAGCCTATTGGCTGTTACTCTAAGGGGCCCGCCTTCCTCTGTGACATGCCCTTCTCTCTTGCAGCTTTAGAGTTCTTACTGTTCCAACTATGATATGTCATGGGGAGTTTCTTTCCCTGTACCTGCATGGGTGTTTCTTTATCACGATTTGGTAAATTTCCTTCTCTCTCTTTCTCTTTTTTTTAAAAAAAAAACATTTTCTATGCCTTAGAGCTGGGATTCTTCTCTATCTTCTATGCCCATAATTTGTATATTTAGCTTTTCCTTTTTTTGGAGACAGAATCTCTCTACATATCCCTGGCTGTTCTAGAACTCACTCTGTAGACCAGGCTGGTCTTGAACTCACAGAGATCCACCTGCCTCTGCCTCCCAAATGCTGGGATTAAAGACGTGTGCCATCAACGCCCGACTTTTCTTTTTTTTTAAATTGGTTTTTCTACAGCACCCCCCAAATTCTGCATGTTTCATTCATACATTTAACAGAACTCTCATTTTCTTGGAGTGAACGACACAGTTCCTCTCCCTTGTCTTTAAGCCCTGATGCTCCCTGTCCCACACGATCCTCCACTGACAAGCCTTTCCACTGAGCCCTTTATCAACTGACTTTTTCATTCCTAGCTTCCTTTCAGCTTGGGTTCTCTCCACTGTCCCTGTCTCTTTGTTGAGCTGTTTCCTTATTTCATCCATCAGTTTTTCTGTGTTTTCTTAAGCTCCATTCAGGCTATGCTGTCTTTTTCCAGCTTATTCAAGGGTTTCTCTGTACGTTCTTTGAATTCTTTGAACACCTCCAACTAGTTATAATTGTTCTTTTGAATTCTGCATCCTGAATTTCATCTGTTGTTTTCCTCAGCAGACCATTACTATGAGATTGTTGGCAGGGTGTGGGCATGTTGTCTATTTTTAATTGCTTTTGTTCTTCCAGTGAGACCTGAGCATCTGGAGTTACGTTGACGATTGTGCCTTTTGCTATGTGTTCTCAGGCCATTGGGCAAGAGCCTTGGGGTGGACAGTTGGTTGTGTGGCTTGGGAGAAACTGGAAGGAGTGGAGGTGGGTCAAGGTGGGTGAGCTGCCTTGCCTGGTCTGCACTGGGCCAAGCTACCCATCATCTGGAGATGGCTCCTGGGGCTGAAACATGGTATAAAGTAGCGTGCTGGAATGGCTGCCGTATTGGGTCTACACCAGACTGAGATGCGTGTGGTGAGTTAGATGGAGCTGGCTCCCAGGGCTGGGGAGTGGCTGGAAGTGGTCTGGGATAGAGGGACCATCTTGCTGGATCTGTGGCAGGCCAGGCCACACATATGTGTGGGGAAGCTAAAGATTCCTCCTAAAGCTGTCATGTCTTGGATACTTTGTTACGCAGCAATAGATAACCAACGCAGCCTTTGACTTTTGAAGGTAGGGTCATAGTAAACTCTTTGATCTTCCCTTCTCTTGGATTGTCTGCTCTGAGGATGCCAGCCACAGATAATGAGAATACTTGGCAAAGTCCTAGAAAAGATCTACTTGGGGTTGAACGGGTTTCTAGCAAACACCAGACATGTAAGTGCTCCATCTTGAAAATAGATTACTCAGCCCTAGTGAAGCCTTCAGTTGGCCATAGCCTGATGATACACACCTTCACTACCCCGAGTGACCTGGGTCAGAATTCTAGGGTGAAGTTGCTCTAGAATTTTTACTCAAAGAAACGAGATAACATCTATTGCTATCCTAAGATGAAACATTTGAGGGGTAAACTTATGAAGCTGTAATGTATTGTGATGTAAAGCAAGAGACTGGACTTATTTTAACCAAACGCAGGAGCTGGGGTATCTGTACACCAACACCCATTTGTCAGTGGAGAAAGGTATCTAGGGCCTAGCTCACATGCCTTATGGGAATCCCACAGTGCCTCACAATGTAGTTCAAGCTGGTCTTGAACTCACTGTCCTCTTGCCTCAGCCTTTCAGGCAGATGCAGGGACCACAGGCACACCACCACACCCGGCTTGGAATCTCACATCTCAACTACTGACTCCTGGGCTCTTCTCACTCGGCTTTGAGATGGGAAGAGCGTTCTCTCAGGTTAGGAGAAGTCGGCTCTCACATCCAACACAGTCTTCCCATTGGTGCCTCAGTTTCCATCTTTGTACTGGCAGGAAAAGTCTCACCCAATAAGCACCCTAGAACACAAATAAACTCCTCCCACAGGGCACAGCATAAACACACGCAGTGGGGCGGGGGCTGGGCCAAAGTAGCTGAAAGACACAGAGTTTAATGTGAAACCAAGTCCTAGAGATGGGAAGGAGGGGACGCGTGCCTTCCTGGTTTCTGGGGCAGAGCCTAGCGCATGTACTGTGGGGGTCCCTGAAGGGATGCATGACTGAGCTCACGCAGGACTGTTTTCAGCGGAGGGCAAATGCATCCAGGCATGGGGTCAACAGAGTGCCCTCCTCACACACCTGCGCTCTTGAGGGAGCCTTACTGTCCAGCAGTGGCCAGTCTCCACAAGCCAGGGGCCGTATTTAGTATCTGAAATTCCTTTCTTGGGCACCAATTGGCTGTCCTTCCATTTCTTCATTTTTCTGTGAAATGTGGCTCGACCCAAGACTTTCCTCACATGCCCTCCCTTCCACAGGAAGGCTGCTCAGACTCTGGTCCTCCCTCATTCCCTCCCTTCCTCCCTCCCTCCTTCTTTTCTCCCTTTCTTCCTTGTTGTGCCCATATATTTCTGCATCTACTACAAAGCTCATAAAAACGCATCAATGGGAAGAAGAACCCAATAATTCTAAGACCGGATTCTGGGTATGGAGGTGGGGAGGGAAGCCGCTCAATAAAATGAAAGAGAATTAAAAAAATCTCACGAACAAGGCCCAGCATGGGGTCCCCGATCAAAGGGCCAGGGAGCTTTGGTTGTGTGTGCACACAGGCATGGATGCTCCAGGCTGGAGGGGAGATGGGCTCTCAGGGTTTGGTCCCCCTCCTTGCCTACTTTCCATCACACAATAAATCTCTCTGTGTGTGTCTCTCTGTCTCTCCCTCTCTCCCTCCCTTCCTCCACCATCCTTTTCTCCTCAGATCGCTGTCTGACAGCTGATGTGACCCTGAGTAGGGCTGTCTGGGAAGCTGAGGGGGACGGTGTGGGCAGCACTGATATCGCCTCAGTGGTTCCATTTGCTAAGGTCATGTACAAAGTCCACGTCTGCACAAAAGGAGTGAAATGCCCTTTATGGACCACATAACGTGTTGATAGAAACAGAGAAAATGGGATGTTACAAATCCCACTTGGCCTTTTCTGGACCCATGTTGCAGAAAAAACAACAACAAAAAACCCCAGCAAATAAAAGCTCTTCCATCTGCAAAGAGCCAAGTCAGCAATTACCTTCCCTGGTCCTTCTTGGCACCAACCTCCCCCTGGAGCACCGAGACTCTCATCAGAGCACGTGGGTGTGACCCTGTTCCCCATTCTCTGTCCTGTTATGTTCTACGAGGACCAAGGGGCAAGGCAACTGTGAGCTGGCTGTCCACCTCACATCCGTCTGTCCATTGTTGCTGCCTGTGGCTCTGAACAAGGGACTTAACTTATAGATGGGCAAACACAGGTGTTCCTGGGGCTGTGGCTCAGTGGTAGCTGGCCCAGCATGCCCAAGGCCCTGGTTCCATCCCCAGCACTGCAATGAGAAACACTGCACTCCGCACAGCTTTCTGCCCAGGATATGAGTGTTTGAGGCTTCTCCTCAGCCCTTTCTCCATCCTTCATAGAGCGCAGCTTCTGAAGACCTGGAAGGTGCATGAGGGAGGGGATTAATTTTCTGCTTTTCCCTCCTCTTCCTTTCCCCCCTTTTATCCCCTTCTTTCATATTATCAGGGTTGATTTGCTAGGTGAACACTTCACCTCTGAGCCACACCTCCAGATTTTCACCCCTGAGCCACATCTCCACATTTCACCACTGAGCCACACTCCACATTTTCACCACTGAGCCACACTCCACATTTTTACCTCTGTGCCACACTGCCACATTTTCACTACTGAGTCACGCCTCCACATTTTCATCACTAAACCATACCTCCACGTTTTCACCCCTGAGCCACACCTCCACGTTTTCACCCCTGAGCCACACCTCCAGATTTTCACCCCTGAGCCACACCTCCACGTTTTCACCACTGAGCCACACTCCACGTTTTCACTGCTGAGTCAAGCCTCTGTCTTTTTCTTTCTTTCTTTTTTTTTTTTTTTTTGGTTTTTTGAGACAGGGTTTCTCTGTGGTTTTGGAGCCTGTCCTGGAACTAGCTCTTGTAGATCAGGCTGGTCACACCTCTATCTTATCTTGAAGCAGTGTTTTATTAGTCACCTGTTGGCTTTGACTCAGTCTGTGGTCTGGACTGGTCTTGAACTTGCCATCCTCTTGCCTCAGCCTCTGAGTAGCTGAAGCACAGGCCTGTAGCATCAAGTCTGTCTGTTTCTTAGAAGTTAAGACCAGAAGGTAAGTTTTGGTTCCCTGTTTTATTGGGGGAGGGGTGTGAGGAATGGACAGGCCTGGTCCAGGGGTGTGAAACCTACAAAGAGGTGACAGTCTTTGCCTAGCTGCTCTTGGCTCTGAATGTTAGCATCTCTGTCACTGTCAGTTATCAGTACCAGGTCTCATGGGACAAAATGCTTATTAGAACTTTCCAGAAGCCCACTTATTGAGCATACACACTCCTTTCCATCAGCCTAAAATGCAGACTTAGCATCTTAGGCCATCGGCCAGCTCATCCAGGTCCCCTTATGGAGGTGGAGTGAGCGACACCAGCATTTACTTGTTATTTAAAATACAGACAGACCTGTCATCAAAAGATGTGTTTTGATGGCAGCAAAGTCCATCTGGCAGGGAGCGCCCATGAGAAATGTCTCTGGAGAAGAAGACAGCTGAGGGTCTTTGGGAGAAAGTGGACCACCACTCATTCCTCTGTGTAAGTTCAGGGTCAGCACCTGTTTGAGTTTGCTTGTTTATTTTTTTATTTGTTTGTTTGTTTATTTAATTTTCAATATATGTTCTCTACTGGCATGCCCAGTCCTTCAGTGATAAAGATGCATTTAAGGGGACCCTCCTAAGCCCATGTTCTGCCCTTTGGAATGAGGGAAGGATGACTGAAAAGGTGGCCACATGCCTGTGGATGCTACTTCTCATCAGCTCAGTCTCTATTCTATGGTCAGTGGCTGTCTGCGCACTGGAGAGGCTATGACCTGGTAGCTTGCTTTGCGAATGAGACAAGATACCTCAGAAGCCCCAGCCTGATGCTGAGGGCTTGGAGCATCCTGAAGAGATGCTTGTCTTCAGTCTATGTCAGAAGGGTGAAGAGACTGTAGTCTGGTGTTGGAGAAGTAGGGCTGGAACGACTGAAGTTCCAGGATGGATGCACTCGCCAGCAAGGGGGGAAGAAAGCAGACAAAGCACCATGGCTTTCCCCACACGGCTTTATACCTGGGCCACCACAGGAAGGTGTCACTCAGTCGAGCTGAGGTCCTTCCCCTACAGACCCACCCACAGGCGTGTCTATTCGTCGATTCCAGATCCAATCAAGTTTACAATCAAGATTGGCCATCTAAGAGGGATTAGTTACCATCCTCTCATATCTGAGTTGGGGATATTAGGTATAAGATTCGGACTTTCCAGGATAGGACAGCTATTGGAGTAATCTCTGTAATTTGCCATTTACGTATGGTCTGCACATTTAGGATGTGTTTCTTGCTTGATGTTATTCCTGTTGGTTATAGTTTCATCTTTGTTTATGTTATCCCCTTTTCTTTCTCCCGCACAATACTTGATAGTTGTTCCTAATGTAAATAGTTTTAGGTTAGGTTTAGAACCTTCTTATTTAGAAAAAAGGGGAAGTGTTGTGGGATTTCGTTCCATTTAGCCAATGACTTTCAGGGCAGCCAGGCCTAGGGCGCGGTCTTGTCTGCCTGTGTGACAAATTATAAGCTAAGGGGGAGGATCCCTCGCTCTCTCGCTCTTGCAGGCAGTCAGAGCAGAGCAGGCGGCTTGCAGCTGGTGCTCTTTACCCCCTGGACAGAATGACTGGATGGTGGCAGTGAGTGTTTATCCCTACTTTATACCTGAATAGACTTTTGAGAACCTGTACCAGTCTCTCGTGGATTCACTAACAGAGGGAGGCACCTCCCTGCAGTCCAGGTCACAGTGCCCATGGGGATTGCTCTACCACTTGGCTGAAAGAAGCAGTCACAGGACACAGCTTGGACAGGGGGCCTGAACATGATACCAGACTGATTCCAAGAGACGCAGTTTTGGCCTGGGCGGGTTCTTCCCATTGGAGTTTCTAGCCACCCTGCAGGGCAGACTGTGGGGCTGTCATCTCTGCCCCCACGTAGGAAGGGCTTGCAGAGAATGACACCAACAGAGAAGTGACATCACAAGGGGGAGCCTGCCTAGTTAAATGACCCCACCGTTTTCTTTCTCCTTCTTATTGTGTCTAAGCCAGTTGGTCTGTGCTCCTGCCATCTGCAGTGAAGTAACCCTGGAAGTTACGTTTCTATTTAAGATCTGATTATGAGATAGGGCCAGGAGGCAGTGCCAGGCTAGAAGAACTTCACTTTATGGTGGCCCCTTCACATCTCAGTGTCCACTGGCATCATGGGGCAGATGGGACAATGGGGGTGGACATGTGTTCAATCTCATGGAGAAGGAGAAAGGGTCTGAGAACACCCTTGAGGCGTGGGGCGAGTGTACGGATCCCATGGCCTCCCGGAGGCTCCATGAGAGAGTCCTTTGGTGTAAGATATAGAAAGGCTGTGGTGAACCCCTGGGCTCAGGGCTGGGGACTTCTGGAGAGTGGAGAGCTGGTGGTCAGTCGGAGGGATGAAAGGGGATGGTGTCTGCAGGGATGCAACTGTCGGGACCAGTGCAAATTAGCAAGCCCAGGCCCTGCTCAGCTCGTCAGCACCCCCACTTCTGGTAGAGGGAGCAGACTCCCATATCCCCTGGCCCATCTTCCCACCCTGCTGTTTCCCTGGCTCTGTCACAGGTGGGGAGCCCTGGCAGCAGGGCATAACTGTGAGCAAGCTTTCCCCACTGCCTCTCCACGCCTGACCACAAGAGCTCTGAGTGACATCTGGGCGGAAGTAGGTTAGACTGAAGGAAGAACCAAGCAGGACCCCTGTAAGAGCCCAAATTGGTTGCCAAGGCAACACACCGACTCCTTCCCTGGAGGAATTCTAAAATAGGTCACTTTTTCTTTTTATGGTGGGTTGAGAGTCCTACCAGTGACGACGGAGCCCGCACAGGACTCGGCAAGAGAGGTCAGACAGAGCCAAGTTACAGACTTCAGAGACAGCCATCAGCAAAGGTCCCTCTCTCCCTGGCTGTGCTGCTGGCATAGCTGGGAACGTACAGGGAGCTGGCTGAGCTCTGCCGGAGGAGCCTTTGGGGTGTGGTTTCTTTGTAAAGGATTGTGCTGCGTGTTTATCTATTGTGTGTGCATCCTCAGGCCACACAACATGCAGCAGTTAGGGGACATCTTGTAGAAGTTGCTTCTCCTTTGACCTGGGATGTCAGGATGCCTTTACCCACTGGCCCTGGAGGTGCGGTTTCTCCCCCTGTCTTCTCATCTCCTGGGGACCCACCTTCCTTCCCAGCAGGTGTGTGTGTGTGTGTGTGTGTGTGTGTGTGTGTGTGTTGGGGTGGGGGCAGAGAGTTTTCTGCTGTTGCTAGAGAGGCACCTCCCAAGCATCCGTTCTGTCTGGGTTTTCTTTTTCTGTGCTGGGAATTGATCCTAGGTCCTCACAATCACTGGGTAGGCCCTCTACCACTGAATTACACTCCAGCTACAAGCTCCTCAGGACTCTGGACCCAGGTTTGACACCCCTATTTACTGCCTACTAACCACAAGGTGTGCTCAGACTCCAGGACGTTTTGCAGCCTTGGTTTCTAACCTATAAAACCCGGGGAGCAAGATCTAGGGCATGGCTCTGGTGGTAAAGTTCTCACCATGCTAGCATGAGGTCCCGGGTTCATTAAAAAGCCAGGCATGGTGACATGTGTAAACCCAGCACTGAGAAGGCGCAGCCAGCCAGTTACATGGTACTTGCTGCCCAGTTGGGCTAGCAAATGGGTTAGCTCCAGGCCAGCGAGAGACCCTGTCTCAAATAATAATCACGGTGGGCGGCGTCTGAGTAGTGATCTTTGAGGTTGATTTTGGATTGTCATATGTTCACAATATGTCCATGATCAGTTCCACACCCACACGTGTGTCTTGTCCCATGTATACCCCCATACATATGAACACACATGTACACAAGACAAAAAGAAGAAGGAACCCAGACACATGCCACTCCTCCCTGGAAGTGAACCAGGGGCACAGCTGAGGGTGTATAGGACTGGTCTAGCTTTGTGGCCCACGTCTCTTCTTTTCTCGTGGCCTCCTCCACCGTCTCTCAAACTGGGTGGGCCCTGCTTGTGTCATTCATCCAGCATCCATTTCTGCAGTGAGAACGGGAGAGTCAGGTCTGAGGAGATGGCTCAGCTGGGACACCATTGGTATTGGCTCCCGGGACCAATGTGTGTGCCAACAGGGCATTGCAATGCACGCCTGCAATCTCAGTGCGTGTGAGGCAGGGTCCCCAGAGGCAGCTGTCTAGTCAGAGTATTGGAACCGAAGAAAACAAACCAAAGAGAATTGAAACTGATGAACCCTGGGCTCAGGTGAGCGACCCCGCCTCAGTAGATAGGGTGGAGATCAGTTGGGGAAGACATCAGCATCAATACACACCTGTGTATGTGCATCCACGCACATGTGAACATGTACACACACACACACACACACACACACACACGGAAGCAAAGGGAGAGCAAAGGCTCCGCCTGCCACATTCCCACGGCAGTCGCCGCACAACAAGGGTTTGGCAAATGCTTGCTGGGTGAAAAAGTGAGAATGGACCCTGCTTGGTGGTTGCCTTATCTTTGTTTAATAAGAAAGACACGGGGAAAAAGAAGCTATTGCTGTCCAATGAATTTAATTTTCTTGGGAGGAAAGGGTTCTTTGCAAGCAGGAGCCCATGCGATGCTTATCAATAATTGAGCAGGCCTCACCGCTGGGACGGGAAGTTTCTACAGCCCCTTTGCCGTGATCGCGTTACACCTGCTCCCTGCTCACCCCCAAGTCCCGCAGACCCTATCACATCTGCACTGCTTCAGGTTCTTGGCAGGATCCAGTCCCAGTCCACCCCTGGGCCGGGAAGGTGGATCCAGTCCCAGTCTACCCCTGGGCCAGGAAGGTGGATCCAGTCCCAGTCCCCCCCTTGGGCCAGGAAGGTAGACCAGCTGGCAAAGTGTCTGCCTTGTGGGCGAAGGGCACAGGTTTGATCCCTAGAACCCCTGCAAACCAAACCAAACCAAACCAAACCAGGGCCAATGAGATTGCTGAGTATGAAAGGCGCCTGCTGCCAAGAATGACGACCTGTGTTCCATTCTGGGGACCTACGTGATGAAAGAAGAGAATCAGCTGCCACAAGTGTCCTCTGGCCTCCTCATGTGCATGGTGACACACATGTACACACATACAATAAAGCAAAAAAGCTGTAACAAAATTAAAACAGCAATGCCCCCAAAAACTGGAGTCAAGAAGGTCCCAGCGGCTTGATGGGCAAACAGTCTAGGCAAATTGGTACGTCCTAGGTCCTGGTGAATGACTCAAAAAAAAAAAAATTTAAAAAAAGGGGTGGATGGTATCTGAGGAATAACAGCAGAAGTTGACTTTTGACTTCTGACTCCCTCCCCACATCTATCCCTACCTGTCACCCTCAGGTCCCTATGGTGAATTTCTTCCTCCCCACACAGCTGTGAGCTTGTTTGCCTTTTGCATAATCTGCTTGTTCCTTCTGGGGACCTGGACACAGTGAGAGTCCCATCCCAGGCTCTGTGTATGCACGCTTGTGCATGTATATTAATGTGCATGGATGTAAGCCATGTCTGCACAGAGCAGACAGGCCTAGGAAGACAAAATGGGTCAGTGAGCCCAGAACCACACGCACACCTGGTCACCAAAAGCCCCCTCTTCCCTTTACACAGATTTAACCAAAGCTCTTAGTGGACTGCGATTCCAGATTTTTTTTTAAATAATAAAGGGGAGTCATAAACTATTTGGCAATAGCAAAAGGTTTCTGAAGGTGCAGTATCTAAACATTAAAATCAAGTGTGGAACGAGACTTAGGCGGTCCTGGGATCCCTCACCTCTGTGGCCTCACACGATTTCACTGCCGCCTCTGAGGTGAGTACACAGCACCCACATTCTTCATACGTGTGCCGCCATACCACCCAGCATGTGTCTGGCTCTCCCATGGGTTCTGGGGACCCAAACCCCAGTTCTTACACTTGTGTGACAAAGCACTTGACCCACGGAGTCATCTTCCTAGCCCTGAAGATGTGGTCCTTAATACAATTCACAGCAGGTGTACATCACAGTTGTTGAACTCGTGGGTGTGGAGACCCACATCTGACACACTTCTCAACCAGGTTTCCCCCAACACCCCAACATGAGGCACATGCCAGCCCCCCACTCTCCTCCATCCTGAGCCCTGTAGCTCTCTCCTGCCCACTCCAAATGGGACCTCCTTCTCTATCTGGTTCCTGAAGACCTTAGTCTGCCACCTAGCTCTTTCTTTTTCCCCAGACTCACTTCCCCATACAAACACTGTCAGCCCTTACCCAGGACACAGGTAGAATCCAAACCAGTCAGGAGAAGTCCCATAACCTAGGCCAGGACACCCTTTTCTCTTAGGAGTTGCTGGAAAGTAAGAGAACAGAAAACCGCCCAAGTCAAGGAAAAGGTGGTTTAGCTTAAGCAGTCTGGGAACAGAGCTGGAGAGATGGGTTAGTAGGTGAAGAACACAGACTTCTCTCGCAGGGGACCTGAGCTCGGTTCCCAGCACCTGTTCAGGCACTCACAATCGTCCGTCACTCAATCTCTAGGGACATGCACTCTTCTGGCCTCCCTGGATGCTCGAATGCGCACATAGCTGTAAATGTTTTGTTGTTGTTGTTTTGTTCTTTGTTTATCTGTTTTTGTATTTTTCTCCCCGATAAATACTTAGAGACATACTCATAGTTATGAATGCCTGGCCTTAGCTTGGCTTGTTTCTAGCCAGCTTTTGGTAAATCATCCCATCTACTTTCTGCCTCTGGGCTTTTCCCTTTCCTTATTCTCTATCTCTTCCTTTCCTTCTTACTCCATGGCTGGCTGTGTTGTTGGGTGGCTGGCTCCTGGCGTCCCCCTTTTCTCCTTTTTCTCAACCCTTGTTCTCTCTCTTCTCTTCCTATTTATTCTCCCTACCTTGCAACCCCCTATCCTCTCTCCTGCCTAGCTATTGGTTGTTCAGCTTTTTATGAGACCAATCAGGTGTTTTAGACAGACAAAGTAACACAGCTTCATGGAATTAAACAAATGTAACATAAAAGAATACAACACGTCTTTGTATCATTAGACAAATATTCCACAGCATAAATGAATGTAACACATCTCCAACTAATATTCCACAACACATAGCTGCACAAGGCACACAAGCATGCACATAGACACACCCAGAGACATGCATGCATGCATATAGCTGAACACAGTTACACACGCATGCATATAGACACACATATGTGCACATTTGGATCCTGTGGTTCCTGCCTTCCTGTGTGACAAGACATCTTGGACATCTGCTCACTCTGAGAGGCTCACAGTCAGCCATCATGGCTACCCTTGGTGGGTTCTCTCAGATACCAGACCCTGTGGCTCACCAACTCAGGTCTCTGTGATCACGAGCCCTAAGTGGCTGTGCAGGCTCCAATCACCTGTGACTAAAGGTAAAAGTTATATTGTATGCTGAGAATGTGAGTCGGTCAGTTCCTTAAGGTTGCAACACAGAAGAAAACAATAATATGTATCGAGGACTTCTTCAAAGCCAGGGGCACGTCCATTCTGTGGTTAAAGGGCACTGAGGGGTAGGAATGGGAGGTGTCAGCCTTCATCCTCTATGACGTCCCGATAGGTCTGTCATGTGGTTCCCGCAGGAGACAGCCCAGCCCTTGATATCTGCCTATGCCTTTTATCGGGAAAGCATTTATTTATTATATGTTGGAGGCAACCAACAACTTGATGTGATCTCATGCAGATTTTAATTAGAATATTAATCAGCTACATGCTGCACAATTTTGGCTAAAAATTCAGAATTCAATATACTAAAATCTCGAGGAACAGAGCCAGTTTAATTTGTTTTAGATATTTTGCCCCAGGTTAACATTAGGAACTTATTATTGAATGTCCTATGGAGAAATTATTATTATGAATGTGCATTTTGTGCAAATTAAAATCATAGTTCATTCGCAGAAAAGCTTCCTTGCTTGCTTGAGTTTTAGTGACCAAGTCTGTGGTCCCACAGGATGTGAGCGGTTCTGACATCTCGCAGAATAGATCTGGCAAGGAGCCGTCTCTGGGACATTGAGGCACTCCACACTTTGGGAGGGTTGGAGTTTACTCACCTTTTCAACGACCGGCCGGCTCAGGACACAGGGGACAGCTAGATGGTGGTTTTGTTGTGACCTTGTTCAAAGGCTCCTGGCATTCACAGGGTTTTGTCACAAGTATTAGAATGTGAAGGGTGCTGAGAGAGAGGTGCTTGGTGGGAGTCCCTAGTCTGGGCTGGCCATCTGGAAAGGCTGTCTGGAGGCCAGGTGATGTGAGCCAAGGTTTGGTGATGGAGTAGGAGACCAATGAGGGAAGACAGCATGGTGGAAGGCAATATGGGGGCATGAAAAGGTCACTCTGGCTGCACTGTACAAGGTGGAGTGGGAATTGGCAAGAGTGGGCCTGGAGAGCTGGGGTGGAGCATGTTGGGGGGCTCAGCGCCACAGTAAGGAACCGGTCTGACACTATGGTAAGAAACTTGCACTTAGGCGTCATGAGAAGTGATGGAGATCGGCTGGAGCTCGGAGAGTGAGCTGATGTTTTACACTGGAGTAGGAGTTGGCTGGCTGAGAACGCAGGTGGGAAGGAAGCGGGGTGGTAGCTAGCCTGCCAGAATGTGGGCAAGAGGAGCTGGTGCCAACACAAGACTGAGGATTCACGACACAGGCAAGCTCCTTGAGCTGGGTTCCCTCGGATGGGTTCCCAGGAGGATGCGTAGCATGAGAAGTTCCAGGCCAGAGTCCCGAGCTACACACAGCTGCTCGGGTAGGAGGCAGAAAACGTAAAGACAATTGAGGAATGATCGGAGTGGCTCTGGAGGAAAAGCAGACGGCATTTGTTTAAGTCACCTATGCATAAACAAATGCAGAATGGCGTTGGCAGGCATGGCCACGGGTCTCTAAGGCTGCTGGTGCCTCAGTAAGATGGCTTCTTGTAGCTGCCCTCAATATCCTGTCTCCCTACTAGCAGGTGATGTTTTAGCACTGTGCTTTTCATCTTTTATTTTAACTCAGAACCTTCACGCTTAAAAGAATTATACGTAGTGTCAACTTGTGCTCCAGAGAGGTTATTTTATTTTATTTTTAATCCCATGTATATCCTTGCACCTCTGTCTGTCTGTGTGTATATGCACACAAGAGCAGGGTCTGTCCTCAGAGGCCAGATGAAAATTGTCATGCTCTGGAGCTGGAACTACACACGCTTGTGAGCTGCCCACCAGGGTTGGTGGGAAGTGAACTCAGGTCTTCTACAAGAGCAGTGCATGTTCTTAACTAAGCTGTCCCTCTAGCCCTGCCCTGATTTTTGAAAAAGGCTCAAAGGCAATTCACTGAAGAAAGGATCAGATTATCTTCCCAGCAAATAGTTTTAGAAAAATTAGATAACCACATGCAATCAATGGCAGTATAAAACCAAAGCAGAACAGAGAAGAATCCCAGCCTTTACCTTCCTTATAGATAGAGAACAGAATAGACGGCCCCTGGGCCCTTGAGATGACTCAGGGATAAAGCACTGGCCATCACACCTGATCATCTGAGTTAGATGTCAGCACCTGCATGGTGGAAGGAGAGAAACAAGTCCTGAGGTTTGTCCTGTGTCTTCCACTTGAGTGAATGGCATGCACGTGCACACACATATGCAGAAGCATACACACAATTTCACACACACACACACACACACAAAGCAATAAGTAAAATGTAATAAAAATTTAAAAGATGGTCCCTGCCTGTCACCTAGAGCCTATGATCTTGTCAAACATGCTTAGTGATGAGATACAGCTCGCTCATAAAAGACAAAAGCAAAACAAAACAATAAATTGGGCATCATGAAATGTGAGTTCTGCTCTGTGGAAGATTGTGTTAAAAGGAGGAAAGACAGCGACACACTTGGAGAAAATGTTTCTGGGCTACATCTAAGACAGAAGGCTTTTGTAAAAATCTGTAAGAACACAACGAAAAACAACACAGGCCAAACATCACAGACATAAAACAAAATAAATGCAGACTTGAATGAAAAGAAGTAACCAGAACAGTTTCCAGTGAATGGCTGGCAAAACCGGAGTGTATATAACCACAGAATATTACCCACCAATATCAAGGAATAGAGGAATACCAGGTGAGGTGGCACACACCTGCCATCTCAGCCCTTGGAGGTGGAGGCAGGAGGATCAGCAGTCCCAGGGCATCCCTAGTTAGGAAGCAAGTGTGAGGCCAGTTAAGGGTTCAGACAGGAAATCCCATCTCAAAACAAAGCAACCCTTCCACCCACAAGGGAACCAATCACCCCCACATAACTTGGATGGATTTCAAGGACATTTGATTGAGTGGACAAAAAAGCCAATTTCAAAAGGCCATGAAGTAATTCCGTTTATGTGATGTGGTTGACCAAATTACAGAGAAGGAGAAGAGGTTAGTGGTGGCGAGGGCTCAGGCCTGGGGAGCAGAGAGTGGTGTGGACTCTGAGGGGTTATCACGGGAGGACCTCTGAGGAGAGGGGATGGTTCTGTGCTCTGCTTTCGGTGGTGGCTGCAGAGGTTCACTCCTGTGACTAAACGACACAGAGCTGTGTACACACTGTGTGCTGACTCTTGACTTCAGCGTTCCTGAAATGACACAACAAGGAGCCATTAGCTGAAAACGTGCGGAACTTTTACAGGGACCTCTCTCTATGATGCTTTGATGGGCATTTCAGAACAAAAAAGGATGAAAGGTAAAATACTTTGCTTGTGAGCTGACAGTGATGTTGTCGATTTAGATTTAGGACTGCAGAGCTGGAGAGATAGCTCAGTGGTTAAGATTTAGGACTGCAGATCTCAATTCACTGAGCTTATGTTTGCTTACCCCCCTTCCCCTCCCCTCCCCCTCCCCCCTCTTTCTCCTCCTCTTTCTCCTTCTTCTCCATCTAACAGATCCAGAGCAAATAATACCAATACTGCCACCAGTAACAGGATTCCTGAAAAACAACTTAAGAAGAGTTCACAGTCCTCTGTCTTTAGGGAGTATCTGGCTTGAGAGTAATGTACAATCACTTTGGTCCTGGAGTTAGAGGGTCTTGAGCCACCATGTGGGGGCTGAGATCCAAACACAAATTCTGTCGAAGATCAGCCAGTGCTCTTAACCACACTCTGACCCACTTCTCTGTCTGTTTCTGCTGATGTAATGCCTGCAGTAAATAGCTGTTCATGCACATTATAAAGCCAGTCTACCTCTGGAATAGAGTCCTCGAAGTGGGTCAGACAACAGGATTTGTAGATAGTGGATGATCTGAACTTGCGGAGAAGCTGGTCATGTATTAGACCCTTTGGTTCTTCTGGGCAGTGGAGTCCTCCCTATGGAGACTTGGAAGCCTGTTGACCTTGCTGGATGCAGAATGCTCTCTGGGTAACAAGCTGAAAGAGAAATTCGGGGGAATGTATGTCTCATCCACAAGCAAGACACAGCATCACCTCTGGGGCTCTCTCTGCTCTACAGTGTTTCTGGACACTCCCAGTACGCTCCTTTCCCAAGTTCTCTCTCTCTCTTTCTGTCTGTCTCTCTCAACAGAGTCTCATATATCCCTGACTGGCCTGAGACTCACTGTGTAGCTGAGATTGGCCTTCCTGCCTCCACCCCCGAGTGCCGGAATCACCATGGTCAGTGTTATGCAGCTCTGGGGTAAAACCCGGGACTTTATTCAAGCCAGACAAGAACTCAACCAGCTGAGCCCCTGTGTCAGTCACACAGCCTAGGAGGTGAGCGCTGCTAAGGAAGTTAGTAGCAGACTTAGAGATGTTGAGCATCTATTCCCAAGTGCTGTGATTAAAAGTGACAGGATCTCATGCTGGTCAGTAGAACATTCTGGATAGTGATATAGTAAAGCTATTTTTCCTTTCAAAAAAATGATTCCAAGTCAACAGTGAGACCAAGACAAGGGAAATTCGAAAATATCTGAGCCCTGAAGCACAGATGGAGAGAGTGGGCAGAAGGGGCTCGGGGCTCTGCTGAGACAATAAAGCACGAAACCCAGGGGGTGGTAAGGTGTATGTGTGTTTACGTACATATGTGTGTGTGCATGTGTGCATCTATGGATGTATGTGCATGTTTCTATGTGTTTATTATATGTGTGCGTGCATGTATGTGTATCTATGTATGTGTGTGCATGTGTGTCTATGTATGTGTGCATATGCTTGTGTGTGTGTGCAGGGTTTTCTGGCCTCATCTATATAGCATGCAGAATACAAGAAAGGCTCTACACTGTGAACTTCAGCAGCCACAGGCGGCTGGCAAGGCTTCTACTGAAGAAGACAAGTAAGTGGTGAGGTAGGGTGGTAGGTAAGAGAGCTCTGGTCCAAGTTGGCTGAGGTGGCGTGACTTGTGAGTTCATTCTCAGTTCTTTGTGGTTAGTCTCAAAGTTTCAGGAATGGCGAAATGAAACTTCCGACTTCATCATTAATTATGGAAGAACGGTTTACGCTTGGTTCTTTCTTCTTTCCCTGCTACCGGAATTGAACCTCGGTCCGTGCGCATGCGTGTCGAGTGCTATGCCGCTGAGCTGCTTAGAAGGAATGCCTTGACGACAGGGCCGGAAGACACCGGATTCATCCACTACCAGGTGTGCTCTGTCAGGCCATGAGGGACAAAATGGTGTCCTGGACACAACTTGGAGAATTTAGACATCACTCACTGTTCAGCCTGTGTGGGCCTCCGTCTTTGTGATGTGAGGATTGGCGGCTGAGTTCTGGAGCTGGAACTCCGGATGGAAGTGGAGAGGGATCAGGATGGGGATGGGGTTCACCTAGAATATTCCGTGAGAAAGCAAAGGCTGATGGGCCCTAATTTTCTCCTCCGGTGCGTGGATTTCTCTGCAGCCAATTTGGAAGGCAGCGCACACGCTCCAGGGAAGACTACATCCCAGCAGGAGCGGCGCTTGACTTACTGGAGGCACTTTGCGGGGACCCAGTCCCCGCCACTGGTGACAGTGACTAATGAAGGAGCCTGGCGGACCTCGTGTAGATGTGAACAGGGACGGTACTGATCCACATCCACCCAGAGTAAAATCGAAGGCTCCAATTTGGCCTGCTGAACAAACATATTTATGGAGGCTTATTGAACACAAAATTAATTTGGGAGGCATTAATCTGCAGAGGACTGGACTGGCAGCTGCACTGGGGCGCTTAATGGATGGCAGTAACAAAATGAGCTGGCTGCCACAACCCTTTCTTTAAATGAGAAAATATGAGCTCCCTCAGGGCGCTGGGGACTCGGAGCCTTCCTCCAGAATAAGGCAGCCTCCAAATAGATCCCGGGGACAAAAGAGAGTCCTGAAGAATGTAGAACCTCAGAGACCAGCATCCTCAAGACTGTGTCAGTCTCCAGATGATGGACAGCTGCCATGAGATTCCCCCCCCCACACATACACACTGGCTTCTTTGCTGTGCACTGGGCGTGGGGTTTATTTGTCTCACTCTGTCTCCATGTTTGCAGACTGACACTAGAGCACCCAGTAACTGTTAGAAATATAGACCCCCGGGTTCTGCTCCAGATGGACTGAGGCAGTAAATGTTGATGTCTGTGTGTGAATGCACACAGGTATTTGTCTATGTGTGTGTGCATGTGTCTGTGTGAAAGCCAGAGGCCAAGTTCAAGCCATCCTCACACATTGTGCACACTGGTTTTTGAGACAAGGTCTTTCTCTGGGTCTTGAGGTCAATGATTGGGCTACCATGGCTCACAGTGAGTCCCAGGGATTCCCCTATCTCCTCCACAGGGATGAGATCACAAGCATACACCACCACACTCAGCCTTCTAAAGTAGGGGCTGGAAACGGAACTTGGGTCCATGGCAGGAACATTCGGAGCTCTTAATCACTGAGCCATCTCTCCAGCCCCCTTTAGTCTCATTTATTTATTTATTTAGTTTTTTGGAGACAGGTGTTTCTGTGTAACCCTGATTGTCCCAGAACTTGCTCTGTAGACCAGGCTGGCCTCAAACTCAGAGATCTGCCTGACTCTGCCTCCCGAGGGATTAAAGGCATGCCCCACCCACCACCAGCATTATTTGTTCATTTTGAACATTTATTTGTTAGGACTATGTGTGTGCACATGCCCAGGTGTGTGCTACAGTGCCTCTGTGTGATATTTTGTTTGTGATCTAACAAAGTTTTCCTGAAGATCAGAAAGCCGAGCTAGCTATACTAGTTAGGCATAGAGGCCAGGCAGTGGTGGCACACACCTTTAATCCCAGTACTTGGGAGTCACATGCCTTTAATCCTAGCACTGGGGAGATGGAGAGAGGAAGGGATATGGCTGGGAGGAGAGAGGACTATAAGGCGGAAGGAGACAGGAGCTCAAGGCTTTCAGTCTGAGGATTCCTAGGGACAGGATCGCCCATTTGGTCTGAGGATTTGGTAGAGGTAAGAATTAGTGGCTGGCTGCTCTTCTCTGATCTTCCAGCTTTCACCCCTATATCCGACTTGGGGTTTTTATTATTAAGACCAATTAGAATTCATGCTACAGCCTCTATGGAGGTTAGAGGACAGCTTGTGAGCTGGCTCTCTCCTTCCACTAATAATCAAACTCAGGTTGTCAGGCGTATAGCCTTCGTCTCACCAGTCCCCTCCTTTTGCTTTGTTTTTCTGTCTCATTTCCCTGAGCCCCATCTGCAAGATTCCTCATAGGCGTGAAAACACTTTGATTCTGTATCTCGCGTTATTGACAGTTTGCTTATGCACAGAATCCCAGGTGGGCAGTAATTTTTCCCCAGTTGTTTTTAGCATGCTCCGTTTCTGTGTGACCTTTCCGTGTAACTGTCTACAGAATCCCGGAAAGCTGCGGGATCCTTGCTTACGCCTCCGTTCTTCCGTGATGCGCCTTATATGGGCTCTTTCTTTATCACTGTGTTAAGTTCTTGGAGGCTTCTGTTTTAGGAATTTATTTCTTTGAAAAGTTTTCCTGGTTCCCCCACCCCTTTTTGTTTATTGTTTTTTGAGATAATCTCTCTGTGTGCTCCAAACCATCCTGGAAGTCACTCTGTAGACCAGGCTGGCCTCAAACTCACAGAGATCCACCTGCCTCCGCCTCCCGAGTGCAGGGATTAGAGGTGTGCTCCATTACCAGTATGGCACTTTTGGTTTGATTCTCTTTCTCTTCCACCACCACCTTCTCCTCCTCCTCCTCCCCCCCCCTCCCTCCCTCCCTCTCCTCCTCCTCCTTCTCCTCCTTCTCCTTCTTTTTCTTCTCCTTTTCTTCTTTTTTGAGACAGTGTCTCACATAGCCAAGGAGGGATTCAAATTTGCTATACAGACAAGGTTGACCTTGAACTCCTGATCTTCTTGCCTCCCGTCCTGAGCACTGAGATTGCAGGCATGCCCCACTATACCCTGCTTTTAGTTTACATCTGTGTTTTAATATGCTCTCCTCACTTGCACAGGCTGTTTCCTCTGCACACCTGTTTCTGGTTTTGTTCTTTTTCATGTTGTGATGTTTCTTTATTTTTTTTTTTATTTTTCGAGACAGGGTTTCTCCATAGCTTTTGGTTCCTGTCCTGGAACTAGCTCTTGTAGACCAGGCTGGCCTCGAACTCACAGAGATCCGCCTATCTCTGCCTCCCTAGTGCTGGGATTAAAGGCGCGTGCCACCACCGCCCGGCTTGTGATGTTTCTTTAGTGAGTTTGGTGTCCTTGGGGGTGGGTTCACATTAGGAATCAGGGGGAAGACAAAATTAAGGGAGGATTGAATGTCCTGGTGCAGGAGTGGAGTTATTGATAGTTTGGCTTTACTTAAAATAAAGGAGGACTTTGTGTGTCAGTTTCTAGAATTTTCCCGTTATGCTCCTCTCCCAAGCTGTCAGCTCCAAGTCACTCTCTGGCTTATAACTATGGTTGGAATGCATGACTCATTTATGGCTCTGTACCTTTCCAAGGAGAGTCCAAACTTCTTTGACATTTCCTATCTAGATACTTGCCTTGTTAGCCTATGTCCTTCCATTGCTTATGTGGGGACCTTGAACACCTCCCTGGGCACTCATTGGTCTGCATCATTGGTTATACCTAATGGCCTCATTAATTTTGGGGAGTGTATCCCTGTTAGGGTTCAGGCATTATGGTGCCCCCCCCCCGCACCCCTTCCTGTCACCTGGCAGAATGCACTCCAGGAGTATCCTGGCCAGCCCAGGGTCTAGGGCTGCGGCTGCTACTTGTAACTGCATAGTCTGTGCGTATGCGCCACACCCCACCCCTTGAGAGACAAGCTCCGCCCCGTTCCTGCTGTTTTTCCACCACTCCTCTGTAGAGGCAAGTCTTTTGTCTCTCCTCTCTCCCTTCCTCCCTTTCTTCCTCCCTCCCTCCCTCTCTCTCTCTCCCCCTCCCTGACTCACACTCCCCTCCCTCCCTCCTTACTCCCTCCCTCCCCTCTCCTCCCTTCCTCTCCCCTCCCCTCCCCTCCCCTCTCCTCTCCTCTCCTCTCATCTCCTCTCATCTTCTCTTCTCTCTCTCCCCACCTTGTCTCTTTCTTGCTGTCTGTCTTTCTTCTCCCGCCACACCACTCCTGTCCCCAGAGGCAGGTTTCCCCCGCTTCCCCCATTTTCCATTCCCCGTCTCTTAATAAAAACTTTCATGGAGGAAGTTCTGGCTGCATGGTGTGCCTGTCTCTCATCCGCCATGGGACACCTTGGACCTGCTCAGGTCCCTCTCCTGCTGTATCATAACAATCCCAAGTACAAGATTGGCTCCTAGGTGACTTTTATTCCCATTTTAATGTCTGATACATTGGAGGAGGCCATTATTGATGGTTGAACACAGAACAATGGAACTGGTACAGCTCTTTCCACCCCATTTTAAACCAGAGGATGAAAATGAAACTTTCTGAATGTCTGCCTCACCCAGAAAGTATGGCAGACAGAGTTCAGGATTCACAGCCTTGTAAGTGATGTGTGGCTCCGAGGGCTTACTCATTACTGCAATCCCATAATTCTGAGTACAGATGCAAAGCATATTATTTATTATAGCATTTCAAATTACCCCAAAGGGAGAGACGTGAGCTGGGGAGATGTCACAGTCAAAGTGTTGTGGAAATTCCTTTAACTATGTGAAGATATGCTACATTTGTTTGTGCTGTGTTTGTTTAATGATGTAAAGATGTGTTGCCTGCCTAAGGCACCTGATTGGTCTAATAAAAAGCTGAATGACTAACAGCTAGGCAGGAAAGGGATGGGCAGGTTGGCAGACAGGGAGAATGAGGAGAAATCTAGGCTTGAGAGAAGAGAATGAGGGAGAAAGAGGAGGAAGCTTGGGGCCAGAAGCCAGGCAACCATCAGTCAGACAAAGCAGCAGTGAGAGTAAGATATTCACATGGAAAGAAAGGGAAGAAGCCCCCAGACAATACGTAGGTGAAGAGAAACAGGTTCAGTTATGAGAAAGAGCTAATAAGAAATGAGTATAACGTAAGGCTTTCAAAACTAAAAGTAAGCCTCCCTGTTGTGATGTGGGAGCTGACTGGTGGCTCAAAATAAAGCCTGCTGCAGTGAAGTGCGAGAGGACCCGAGTTAGAGCCCTAGAATCTGCCTGAAAAGCCAGGCGCAATGCCACATGTTTGTAATCCCTGTGGTGGGAGAGCGGAGGCTGCTGGATCCCTGGACAGCCCAGTCCAATTGGCAAGCTCTGCATCAGTGAGAGACCCTCACTCAAAGAAAAAGACAGCCAGCAGCTAAAGAATGACAGTCAACGCTGTCCTTGCTTCCACACACGCGTGCATGGTGCCTGCACACACATGAACACATGCAGGCACATGTGCGCGTGCATACATACATGGATGCATAACTGCAGGGGGAGAGGTGCTGTGCTATCTCCATTCTCTGGTGCGTGTTGCATTTTCTTTTTGATCTGTGAAATCTTTTCTTGAACCACGACCCCCTCTGTTTGAGTCTTTGCTCTTCCCAAGATGAGATCTTTGTTTAGCTGAGCAGGGTCACCTGAAGCGCCAGCTCCTGCTTTCTCTTTCCAAGGTCATTTGTAGGGCACCCCAGGCTTCTGATATGTTAAGCAGCCGTAATTGGAGAAAATTTAATAAACTACCATTAACTTGCTAATAGAAGTGTCAGGATTCATCTAGCTCATAAGTTCTGATAATTAATGAAGATCAGCTGCAAATACAAAGCCATCCAGTGTTCCAGTCTGATCCAGAAATGGCCCTGCAGCCTCTTTCTGTTACCAGGTGGCTGTGAACCAGGCAGGGGGATCCTGAGGGCTCCTGTTCACTGCCCTCAGTCAGGGAGTGAGGAGACTTTCAACAAGGGTCTCAGCTGAGCCTCCTCTCTTCTAATGTCTCACCACTAGGAGGTTAAGAAACCCAAGAAGGCTTCTCCTGGGTTCCAGAGATGGTGGCAAATCTTTTTTTAAATCTTTGTATGGGGGTTGGAGAGATGATTCAGTGGTTAAGAGCCTTGGCTACTCTTCCAAAGGATCCGGTTCAATTCCCAAGTGGTGGCTCACACCCATGAGTAACTCCAGTTCCAGGGACTGCGACTCCCTCTTCTGGCCTCTGCGGGAACCAAGCTCAGAAGAGGTACACAGACATTCATGCAGGCAAAGACCCATGTGCATAAAGCAAAAGTTTTTAAATCTTCACATGTGTGCCTTGAGGTGCATATGTACATTCGTGTGTGTGAGTAGCAGCATACATGAGACACAGCAAGCATGTGGAGATCAGAGGAGAACCCTGGGTGTGGCTCTGTGCCTTCTACCTTATTTGAGACAGGGTCTCCCAATCACTGTAGTGCCCACCAGGCTAACCGGCCCCAAAGCTTCCGGGATCCTGTTGTTTCTGTCTCCCATTGTGCCGTCAATTACGACATGAGCTACCCTGTCCAGCTCCTTCTTGGTTCTGGGGATCCAAATCCAGCTCTTCCCATTGGTGCAGCAAGTACCTTCCTTACCCACTGAGCCGTCTCCCTGGCCTGGCTGATCTCTTGTGAGCTTGGTGTCTTTTCCTCTGGAGAGAGGCGAAAGAAGCCAGGGTAGTGGAAGGAGTTCTTGGCTCTGCTGTTTGGTGTTTGGTGAGAGAGAGGGGGAGTGGATTGGGAGAGCCTGCTTCACTCTGAGGCTCTGGCAGCCTCGGAAACCCTCCCCAAGGAGGACCAGTTAAAACAGCAAAGACGAACCAAGCCTTATGGCAAAGGGGAAAAACCTTGGGTGGGAAAAGAGGCGAGTGAAAATTCAGACCCCTCCCGTGAGCCTCAGTTTGGAACCCTTCATGTCCCCCGCCCCCAGCGCCCTCCACCACTGTTGGGTGCCCTGGAGCTGGCCTCCACTGTGGTGTTCGCCAGATGAACCGCTCCATCTATGTCTTGCCTTGGGAAGGGCCACTTGAGAATAGAGTGGTGTTTGTGTCCGCTTCGTGTTGAATTTGGCAGGTGCGAGAGCTCCTCATTCCAAGGCAAACCACCACCTTTTAGAAGAGAGGGCAGGGCTCGGTATCCATGCTGGGGCGGGCCATGTGCACAGCCGCCCAGGACTGTTCCGAGTGAATAGCCTCCTTCTTCACCCTCCTACCAGGCCTCCCACGGGCCAGGACTGGGCTGGGAAGAAGCTGGCACCGGGTCAGGAGGTAACCAGAGGAGGCTGGGTGCAGGGGGACTGTGGGAGCAGAGAGCTTCACTGTCAGGGGTCCAAGCATCCCTGGCACAGCCAACTGCTGATTTGGACAACCGAGGGGTTCTTGGCCAGGCCAGAGTCACAAGGGGCATGCTCAAGTGTGTGGAGCTTGCCGGAGAACGGAATCTTGTTTGCCAAGAATCAATCCTCCTTCCAGAAAGATCTGGAAAGAGAGCAGGCATTTTCAGGGTGTTTTTCTTCAGTTCCCCATCTCTCCCTCCCAGCTGACTTAGCATCTGTTGTTCCCAGAGAGTTTGCCTCCCAGGGACCAGAGAGGATAGTCCACAGATGAGAGAGAGGAGGGACCTTCAGCCTCAGTTTCTCCATCTCCTGTAGATCCCACCAGTGCATATGATTCAGCCTTAGCAGGGCTGGCATCTGGGTGTCAGCCCCAGGGGATCCTGGCTGTGTGATGGGAGGGGCCGACAGCCCAGCACAGGTGGCAGAGGGAGACTGTTGGCTGTCACGCTGTAAAGGTTGTGGAGGTGGGGGTAGAGGGGATGTGTGGGAAAGTGCTTACTTGGCTGATGGCTTAAGCATCCACTATCAAGTGTCACAGTCTCTTCACCCCTGGCTGGTTTCTCGGTTCAGCTTCATGATGGTCCTAAGGGGGACGTGGGAGCAGGGCTGTGGAAGCAATTACGTTTACTTTGATGTTGGGGAGCTAATGACCATGATGGTATTGGCAGCCCTACATCTGGACAGAGAAGAGCTAAGTTTTTGGGTCTATCTTAGGTATGTTTTCTCAGTGCTTGGTATAAAAAATAAAGAGTCCCAACAAATGCATAAGGTTACATCTTGGCCCCCATGAGTCTGTCCAACTGACTCTCTGAGACCCCTATGCACCCAGGATAACTATTAGTGTGTCCCAACACAACACTGTAGACTTAAACATGAATTAAATTTTTAAACATTTATTTGTTGCATGTGTATGTTGTGGGGTGCAGCGGGAAGATGCCCCAGAGTTTGTGCGGAGGTCAGAGGGAATCTAGAGGAGTCTGCACTGTACCGAGGCTGCTGTCTTCCGCTCACCTCCACCGACATTCTCTGCATGAGCACACACAACGCGGGGACACGTGTGTTCTGTGTCGGCTGTCACGCCCCACAGCCTCATTATGCTTAGAATGAAAGTTCTCTCCTGCCTTCTGGGGTGGTTTATTTCTGTCTACAATTGATGCTCAGGGCTTTGGGTACCCATCATCACCCCCTTCTTAGTTACTGCACCCTGGCCTGGTTCTGGGTGGCCCACTTTCCCCCTCAAGGCTTGCTTTGTTTTCGTTCCACTTACATTTTGGGTGGTCCGTTTCACCTTCAGTTTCCCCGGCCTCTCTCTGCCTTTCTTCTGTTCTGTTGTTACTGCCTAAATCTTGGGAGGTGGAGCTTTGGCCTCCTTTGAAGAGAAGTCTGACTTTGACCTGAGGAGGGAGGAACTGTAGCTTTGTGCCTTTCTTTTCTTCCGTGTTCCTCTTGAGTAAGGCCAGAGAGGGTCCTGAGGGAGCAGAAGAATTCTTGGCACAATGCAGGTGTCTTCTTCCCTCCAGCCTCTAACTGTAGAAGCAGAATATTCCAGCACTTCGAAATGTTCTTCCTCGTGAATGTCCTGCGGAGAACACATTCTTAGCTAAACTCGCTCCGTCTTCTAGAACTTGGGTGGTTGTGGGTGGAGGAACTGATCCCCGCTTATGGCCTGCAGGCTGTCACTGCCTAGCCTGTGTTTCCCGATTCCCTTTCAGCTTCATCCCAAGAAATCCTCAGGCTGCTCCACAGGTTAGGAAGTAATTCCTATTCTACCCAAAGTTAGCCTGGGCTGCACCCACTGGCTCCCAATGGAGGTTCATGTGTGAGTTTCCGTGAAGCACAGTGTCCTCCACAGTCTGAGGGGCCATGTGAACCCACAACTAGGGAACACAGGGCCCATAGAAGGTCCTCTGTGTGCCCACACTCCTAGATTTGGTGCAAGGTGATGACCTAGTCTCCTTGACTGCTTGGTAGCCTTGCTGTGGGGTCCTACTTAGAAACCTGGGTACCTGAGAAAGGACAGGGAACCAGACAAGGAAGGAGGCCAGTCACAAAGATTTCTCAGCTTAAATACACATGCATTCAAGGAGCCTGGGAGGCAGACTCTGCCTGCGCTGCACACGCGCCTGCAGAATGTGGGCAGCAGGAATCCGCGGTTGCCCAGCCGGGAAGGCATTAGAAGTTTTCAGAGCAGACCTGGTCCTTGGTAAGTCACATGGAACTTTACAGGGAATCTGGGACCAATGATGGAGAGTTTGCCCTGAAATTTCTTATCCATAGCCTCTGCAGTATTTTCTAGCGTTCTGAGCCCTGCACCGGAGACCTTTGAATAAGCTGTTTTCTGAGTGACTCCCCGTTGTTTACATCCTGTCGTCCCGCAGCCCTTCACTGAGTAGCTAGTGTTTCATCCAGAGCTCATCTTGTTGCCCTCCTCCAACTTTTTATACCATTTATCTGCTCAGTTTTCTGGCCTCTGTGTTGTGCTGCTAAGTTTGTTCCTCTGTCCTTGCACTTCTTGTAAATGGTGTAGGGTGAGGGGCAGGATATTTGAGGGGCTCACTGTCACCGAGTTGTCATTCCTTCCAGATCATTCCAAAGAACAGTAAGAAATATGTACTTTTCAGAAAAAGAAGCAAATCTGTCCAGTGTGGTGGTGCATGCCTTTAACCCTGGCACTTGGGAGACAGAGGCCTTGTGAGATTGAGGACAACCTGGTCTGCATACCAAGTGTCCACTCTGACATCCACACCGAGCGCCCACACGGAGTGTCCACACCAAGCGCCCACCTCGAGCCCACACCCGAGCGCCTACACTAAGCTTTGGTTTTAAAGAACCATCTTCAGCGAGCTTTCTCTCTCGTGATACCAGTTGCTTCCAAAGCTGAGGCAGAGGAATGCAAAGTTCAAACCCATCTGGGTGAGTTTAGGGTCTGCCCTGTGACTTGACAAGATGCCATCTTAGACTAAAAAGTAAAACAAGGTTTGGGGGGTGTAAGCCACTTGCTTAGCATATGTGAAACCCTAGGTTCAAATCTCACATCACTAATACAACAAAACCCCTTGATCCTTAATTTCCACACAGTTTTCTGGGTTTAATTTGCCCAAGAAAACCTCTCTGTTTGCAGTGTTTGTTCTTCCATACAATTACAAAGAAATGAAAAATGTATTTTTCCATCCTAATGGCTAAAGTCCAGGACCCCAAGATGTAAGAGTCTGAGGGAGAATGGAGAAAGGAAAATCTTCACAGCTTAAGGAAGAGTTCACCAACCCCAGGACTCTCACATTCCTCATCCTGACAGACTATGTTCAGGGAGAAACTGATGGAAAAATCAGTGTTTCCATGAGCATCAGGATGCCCTGTCACGGAGTGGCTGCATGGTGACAGCCAGAATCATTTCCTTTCTGTAGATCTAATGGCAGCAGGACAAGAAGACCAGTCAGACACCAGGCAGGAGAAAGACAGGGCACACTGTGGCTTCAGCGGGTATGTGCCTCATAAAAGGGGTTCAGGATGAATCCCATGCCAGGCCCTAAGCTTGAAGGCAAAGCTCCGATGCTCTAAGTTAGTGATGCTGATTTGTGTAAATTTAACATTAAGGTTTGTCAATATGGCTGCAATTCTTCAGATACACCAAGTGAAATGATGTGGGATTCCCCTCTGTATGTTGTGACTATGTTTTATTACCATTAGTTAATAAAGAAGCTACTTTGGGCTATGGCAGGGCAGTGTAGAGCTAGGCAGGAAAGCCAAACTGAAGACAGAGAGAAAGAAGGTGGAGTCAAGGGAGAAGCCAGTAGCCTCTGGAGAAACAAGACGTGAGACAACACGCCATGAGCCTCATGGTAAAATATAGAATAACAGAAATGGGTTAATTTAAGTTGTAAGAGCTAGTTAATAATTAGCCTGAGCTAATAGGCCAAACAATATATAATTAATATTAAGCCTCTGAATGGTTATTTTAAAAGAGGCTAAGGGTCCAGGCAGGATGAGAAGCCTCCAGTTACAGTAAAATTCACAGATAAAAAATGTAGTTGAATGAGTGTCTTGAGGTTCTATTGCTGTGAAGAGACACCATGACCACTGTCGCTCTTGCAAAGGAAAACATTTAGTTGAGGTGGCAGTTTACAGTGTCAGAGGTTCAGTCCATCATCATCATGGTGAACATGGTGGCATGCAGGCTGACATGGTGCTGGTGAAGGAGCCGAAAGTTTTATATCGTGATATGCAGGCAACAGGAAGTGAACTGAGACACTGGGCATGGCTTGAGCATATATGAACCATCAGAGTCCACCTCCCCCGTGACACTTCCCTCAGCAAGGCCATACCTACTCCAACAAAGCCACTTCCTATGAGCTGATGGGGCCAATTACATTGAAACTACCACATTCCACTCCCTGGCCTCTATAAGCTGTAACAATATCATAATGCAAAATGCATTTAGTCTGACTTCAGAAGTCCCCACAGTCTCAACAATGTTTAAAAGTCCAGAATCCAAAGTCTCTTCTGAGATTCATGTAATCTTTTCATTGTAATCATCTGTATTTTGAATGTATTAAGATCTGCATTTAATGTATTTTAAATGTATAATAGTATGATAAATAAAATATTTTTAAAACTCGAGAGTTAAATATCTTGAAACTTAAGAGTTAAAGTATGTTAAATATTTGTGGAAGAAGTAGAAGAGAAATACAAATTCAAGGAAAAAAAGGAGGGATGCTATATCCCAATGGTTAAAAGAAAGAAGAGTTTTATTCATACATTTTAAATCGGATGGCAATGGGTATAAAATAATCATGAGCTTCAAATTCTTTTTAATATTTCATTAAAAACTGATGGTTTTATGTCTAAATGTCAATATTTGCAGTGAATTGAAAATTATATTCCTTGCAATCGCTTAAATTTATGATGAAAACTTTTAGCCCTGGAATTAAAAGTACGTGACAGAGTGTGTTGCTCCTGAGAACTACGTTTTAAGATATGCACACCAGCAGAAGTGTGTAGGCCTCTGGGCTGTAGGGGTGTCACAGTAAAAGGAGGCACCAACCTGTTTCCTGGCCCTGCCCTCTCTGCCTTCCCCAGCCATGGCAACTCACGTGACCTGCACATGGAATTGCCTTTGTCTTAGCCACTGTGTATCAGCAGCAATAATAAGAAAGTAACATAACTATAGTTGCAGGGTGTACCACAGTGGTAGGGTGTCTAGCCTGGGCTAACCCCTGGGTTTAATTCCTAATTACAAGCAATCAAGCAATCAGAAAGTAGTGGCATGTGACAATATTACTTATTTCAGGCAGTGTCTCTTTGGGTTGGCCAGGCATGTCTCTTCATCTTGACCAGTTTCTGTTGACCTCATCTGTCTGCAGTCTGCACTGCCAATGTCTGGTCTCTGGTCCACATAGTCCTTCAAGCTTATGAAGGCAAGTCTGAAAGGCTCTGTCATGGCCCTGGGCAGGCTTTGAGAAAGGGGAAGGCATGAAAGGCTACGTGTAGGCCTTGGTCAGCACTGGTATTCTGTCACTTCCATCTCCCAGGGGCAAAGCCAATCACAAACTGTGCCCTAGCCTCCATCTTAGTGGGTGAGGCTGAAGGAGTGAGGACGCTGAGGAGCAAGGGCATGTCTCATCAGTAACTGCAGCCAGGGAGGCTGAGTGCCAGCAGCTTAGGCATGGGTTGCTGCATCTGCTTCGATGGTTGGATGGGATGGACCGGGGTCTACCCCAGGATATGGATCAAATTTTAAGGCATACATCTTCTGCTATTCAACAGAAGAAAGAGGGCTGGAGCTTGGGCGATACCCACCGTGACTATTACAGATGACATCTTTGCTATTGTCCTCACACTGTAGAGGCAGCTGACGCCAGAGAGAAGAGGCTTGGAAGGGACGCTCTGCAGTCATCAGGGGGCTGATGCAAGCCTGGAATCTTCCTGAAGCTTCTCACCTTTCATCCTCCTCTGCTTATCTCTGATAGATCCTCCTGGAACTTACGTGTGTGTGTGTGTGTGTGTGTGTGTGTGTGTGTGTGCGTGCGCGCATGTGTGTCTGTGCCTGTATATGCATGTGTGTATATGCATGCATGTGTGTGTACATGTGTTTATATGTGTCTGTGTGTGCATGCATGTGTGTGTGTCTGTGTGTGCCCATGTGCATACATTCAGAGGCCAGAGGTTGATGTAGGGGCCGTGGGAATGGAAGGGCTGGGTGAGGGAGTTCTATAGGAGACTTCTGTAATTCACTCCTCAGAAGCTTTGTAGTAGGGAAGGACTTGGCTGGTGTGCTGGTTAGCTTTCACTTCACACAACCTGGGAAGAATCTTACTGAGAAATGACCTTGATCATGTTGGCCTGTGGGCATGTCTAGGCATTGTCTTGTTAACTGATGTAGGTGGAGCTTGCTGTGGGTGATACCATTCCCTAGGTGGACCCTGGACTGCGTAACTGAAGAAAGCCAAAGCAAGCAAGGTTGTATTCATTCTCCTCTACTCTTGACTGGCTTCCTGGAAAGAACAGACAGAAACCTGGAACTGTCAGCCATATAAACCCTCTCCTTCCCTCGGCTGCTTTTCGCCAGGGTGTTGTTCATCAAGGTCAGATTGCAGGTGCACCAGGGTCTTCAAGGGCCAGAGGGCCCAGCAGTGGGAACACTAACCCAGCTCCTGGAAGGTGGTAGGCATCCCCGCTTGCCTCATTCTTCCACATCTGCTGTTGATACAGCCCTCCGGAGACCTCTCTCCACCTTGCCTGCCCTCTTTTCGTCCCTGACTGACCTGACCCCAGCAGTCCGTTCACCTCAGGCCAGGCCTTTGCTTTTCAGTCACTTATCCTTTATGTCATGGACTCTTGCTTTCACATACGCTTGTGCATCATATGTACACATCCACACGTGTGTACACACACACACACACACACACACACACTTGCACAAAGATGGTCCTCTGGTAGAAGGTGGTATTGAATGGCACTTGGCTTTTCACTGTGTCTGAATAGTTGAGAGCTCATTAGCACATTTGATTTCTCAAAAATGCAATTAATATTTTCTCACAGACAGCTAATCATTTCAGTCTTCTTGGATGCGATGTGTGGAGGAGGAGTATTTGAAATTGGAATGGGAGCATCATCACTGAGACTAACTCATTTCAATTCACAGCACCTCTGATGCTAAAATTAGACCACGAGGCTAAGGCTTACCTCACAGAAGGGACAGAAATGAACCAGCACCCGGCTCTGTTGTGATTGGGGCCTTTGGAGCTTATGGCAGAGGTGGAGCCTCAGAGATAAGGCTTTTGATGGTCTAGACTTCATGGTGACCAGAAACCCAAGCGTGAGACCAGAACAACAATTTCTGAAGGGTGGAATGATGAGCAGATTGTTTCCTTGAGCCAAGGTAATGGTGCATGCTTGTAACCCAGCAGCTGGGAAGCTGAGGCAGCAGGATCAAGGGGTTTGGAGCCAGTCTAGGCTATATGGTGAGTTCCAGGTCAGTTAGAGTTACAGTGTGAAACCATGTCTCAAAACCAAAAACATAGAAACAGCTAAAGCAAAACAAAAAAGTCCAGAAAGAAAAGGGGAGGGGGTAAGGGAGAGAAAGGAGAAGGAAAGAAGGAGAGGGAGAAAGGAAGGAAGGAAGGAAGGAAGGAAGGAAGGAAGGAAGGAAGGAAGGAAGGAAGAGAGAGAGAGAGAGGAGAGAGAGAGAAAGAAGGAGAAGGAGGGGGAAGGAGGAGGAAGGAGGGAGGGAGGAGGGAGGAAGGCTGTTTCTAACACAAAGGAAATAGGTATGGAGGAGATGCTGGGAGGAGGATCACACAACAGGAAGGTGGCAACTGGAGGGATTTGCTGCTTTGGCGTTGAGCAAGACTCCTCCTTCTTTCCACCCTGGGAAGGTCTGAGCAGAAGTCCTCTCTCTTCCCACCCTGGGGAAGTCTGAGCAGGAGTCCTTCCCCGCCCCCCCCCCCCCCAAGTAGTTTTGGCCCCAGGAAGACCTCCCCGTGAGACCGTTAGATGAACTGTCAGAACTCTACCTTGGTATCTTAGCTTACAACTTAGATAACTTCTACCCTGTCTTCTCTTCCTATTTCATAAGGCAGAGCTCGCCGACATCTTCCTATCTACCTCAGGTTGCCAATGTGAGGGTTCAGTGGGGTCCCCCCTCAGTAGTACCTGCGCTGAAACTGGAATGAAGGTTCAGTGGGTAAGCCCTCTGAAAATGGTTATATAGAGCCTGGTGCCAAAGACGCCTCTGACTGCCAGTGTCTGAGGGAAGAGGATTTGTATAGAACTTCAGTTTTCTCTTGTTCTTATCAAATCTCTAATATCTAATATCTCTTGTAATCAGAAGTTTCTTTCCTGCCCACAGTTCCCGATAATCACTCAGAGGCTTAATATTACTTATAAATGGTTGACCAATGGCTCAGACTTATTACTAGTTAGCTCTTATATTTAAATTAGCTTTTTAAAAAAATCTATGCTTCCCATGTGGTTCATGGCTTGTTACCTTATTTTCTACATGTCTTGCTTCCTGGGTGTCTGGCTAGCACCTCCCAGACTCCGCCCTTCTTCTCCTGTGTCTCTGCTTGGATTTCCTGCCTGTTTCTATCCTGACTTGCCATATTTATCAACCAATGAGAGCAGCACATGTTCCCAACTGAAAAACATCCCACAGAAATCTCTTATACTTTTTTTCAGTTATACATGATTTAGACTTTTCTACTTGAAAGTTTAAAATAATTATTGCTGGTGTATATAGCTTGGTGGGAGAGCCTATCTGACTCCCTGTGTCCAATTTCCTTCATTGAAAAATAAAGGTTTATATTAAGTAAAACTACTCAAATCATATAAAACTTCTTCTTAAAAAATGAGATAGGGTCTCCTCATGTAGTCTAGGCTGGCTTCAAACTCATGATATTTCTGTTCAGCCCCCTGAGTGCTGGGACTATAGGCAGGCACCACCATGCCTGGTAGGGAAAATTTTTTAATTGCAGAAAAAGGCATGAAAGTTGCAATAAAAAAATATGAACACTGTCTGAGACAACTTTTGAAAAATACTAGGCCCTCTTTAAGGAGAGCAAGTAAATGAAAATCAAGGATGAATCCACTCCTAATAGCAGTTGCAGCGCAGGGGCTCCATGCCTTTAAGAGCGCTTCCCAGCGAGCAGGTGTGGGGTGCCTCGGTGTACAGTTTCCTGCAGAGCCACTTGGAGGAGGCATCGTGAGAAAAGAAGCTTCCACAAAACGTGGCAGAAGCACCCAGGGGAGGATTTCCACAGACCCAGACACTTTGGAAGGGATTGGTTTCGTGCTGGTTTGAAATTGCCTGAGGTAGCACCCAAGTGGGAATGAAGGGCACCGGTTTAAGGTATTATCCTAAGGCCTTATGTGGAGTGCTGGCCCCTTTCTGATGGGAATCTCTTGCCCTTCCCTCTGTCACCCCCACACTCATGGGCGGCACACACACACACACACACACACACACACACACACACACACATCCCACGCTCTGAGAAGGAGCATGGCTCCCTCTTAACACGGCTGCTCTTGTTGCCATAGCAACAATGTAGCCAAGTTCCTAGCAGTACAACTTTTACCAGACACAAGCACATTTTCCTTCCCCGCCCTTCACTGGTGGTGCTGAGCAGGACCAGAGTGTGGGCTGCACGGAAAGGCCTCTGAAATGGTCAGTGACGCTAGGATGGGAAGGCCTCCCACCAGTGTGGACTGATGTTCTGCAAAGGACCTTCTTACTCATCCAGCCCTCTCAGACACCCTGCAGGTCTGAATCCTAAACCGCCGTCTTCTGTCCTATGGCTAGGCAAGACTTAACCAAACAGAAATACCTGGTCTTACTTCCTAAATAGGCTACAGAGATGCCTCAGAGGGCAAGGCGCTGCACTTGCTGCATAAGTATGAGGACCAGAAGCTGGAACGCCAATACCCATGTAAATGCTGGGTAGGAGTGGCCGGTCTATATAGCCCAGTCCCGGGCTAAGGAAGCAGAGACAGGAAGTCCCCAGAGCAAGCAGCTGGCTAGTCTAGGTGAATCAGTGAGCTCGGGGTCCACATGTCCACCCAGCATTTCTGTGGGTTCTGGGGTCTGAATCCTGAACTCTCTTCCCCTTGTCTGGAGAACAGCGCTTTAGCCACGTGTCCATCTCCCACCACGCGTCCACCTCTCCAGTGTGGCCACCTTCCCACCGTGCGCCCATCTCCCACCGTGTGCCCATCTGCCCACCGTGCGCCCATTTCCCACTGTACGTCCATCTCCCACCGTGCGCTCATCTCCCACCGTGCGCTCATCTCCCACCGTGCGTCCATCTCCCCACCGTGCGTCCATCTCCCCACCGTGCGTCCATCTCCCCACCGTGCGCCCATCTCCCCACCGTGCGCCCATCTCCCCACCGTGCGCCCATCTCCCCACCGTGCGCCCATCTCCCCACCGTGCGCCCATCTCCCCACCGTGCGTCCATCTCCCCACTGTGCGTCCATCTCCCCACCGTGCGCCCATCTCCCCACTGTGCGTCCATCTCCCACCGTAGGTCCATCTCCCACAGTGGGTCCATCTCCCACCGTGGGTCCATCCATCTCCCCACCGTGAGCCCATCTCCCACTGTGTGGCCACCTTTCCACCGTGGGCCCGTCTCCCACCGTGCGTCCATCTCCCACCGTGTGTCCATCTCCCACCATGCATCCATTTCCCCACTGGGTGCTTACCTCTCCACTTCATGCCTGTCTCCCCACCGTGTGGCCACCGCTGCCCAGGGACAATCTCTACAGTCCTCTGAGGAAGCATTTCACATATTTCCTGAGTTTATTCCACAGAACCATTTTATCACAACATTGTGTCTGCTTATGTACGATAGAAAAGTCTGCCGCTGTGGGGACACAGGAATACTTTTTTTCTCCCCACAGGGACCAATTTTGTCTCCTTAGAGGCTGTGTTATCCCTGCTGGGGACAAAGTCTATGTAGATATTAAGAGAGCTTTCCCTTCTCTCTCTCTCTCTCTCTCTCTCTCTCTCTCTCTCTCTCTCTCTCTCTCTCTCTCTCTCTCTCTCCTTTATGTAATTTCTTATTTCTTGCCTTTTCTGCTCCCTTTCTCTTTTCTTCCTTTAACGTGTGTTTCACCAGGCGGTGGTGGCCCACACTTTTAATCCCAGCACCCAGGAGGCAGAGGTGCAGGCAGATCTCTGTGAGTTCATGGCCAGCCTGGTCTACAAGAGCTAGTTCCAGGACAGGCATCAAAGCTAAACAGAGAAACCCTGTTTCGAACAAAACAAAACAAAAAATCACAGAAAAAAATCAACATGTGTTTCTTCAATAATCTATAACGTCATCATAATTCAAAGAAAGAAAGTGAATGATAAATATGTTGACCTTTCTCGATACCTTTATGTCCCAAAAGTGGGAGGAGGGTGGAGGCTGAGCATCCTGGAATCAGAACCTGGTTTGAATGCTGCCCTCATCTCACGGGGAGTCACCTGACGCCTTGTGTAGCTGCTCCACACCTCAGGTCCCTCACCGTCAGACTGCGACCCCAGCAGCACACCTTCTTAACAGTGAGAAGTACATGCCATGCTGGTGTGTGCCAACCTCCAAGGCAGAAGCCCGTGTCACCCTGGTAACCCAGGGAGTATTCTAAGGCCGAGGACTCTGCACTGCATGCAGGAAGGGTCTTCTGGCATCCCTTCTGCCTCCAGCCACAGGGGTGTTTGTTCACCTACTACTCTCTCATCCCTCCTCAGCCTTAATTAAAAACCTAATTTCTCTATTACCATAACAATGAGTGGAACAACAACTGATTTGTTTCACCAAATTAATTTTGCTTCAGGGAACCTGGAAGGACATTATCAGAGCAGCGGAGATTTAAAATAGAAACGTCCTCCCAGCACTTACACCGAAATTTGAAAATGAGGAGACTAAGTTGTCAGCATGTGGAGATGCAGGGGAGCTCTCTCCACGCTGCAAACCCAGCACCTCAGGTGGTACAGGCAGCACTGTGCTCCAAGCACTCAGGGTGATGCAGGTAATAAGGACTGTGCTGCCAGCAGTCGGGACAATATAGGCAGTGCTGTGGCTGCAGCACCAGGGAAACACAGGCAGTGCTGTGGTTGCAGCACCTGGGAGAACACAGGCAGTACCCGGGAGAACACAGGCAGTACCCGGGAGAACACAGGCAGTACCCGGGAGAACACAGGCAGTACCCGGGAGAACACAGGCAGCACCAGGGAGAGCACAGGCAGCACCGGGGAGAACACAGGCACACAAAGACCTCATAGACTCAGGTAATTTGATTGACTGGTCCCAGTTGATGGAGCTGTTTGGGGAGGATTAGGAAGTACTACCTGAATGGAGGAAATGGGCCACTGGGTGGTGGCTTTGAAGTTTCAAAGGCCACTTGCTACTCCCATCTTGTTTTCTCTGCTTCCCATTTGGGAGCTGCTGCTTTTGACCGACCCTCCCCTAGCCAACTGCCTGCTGCCTCTGCTTCACCTTCACGGGACTCTCTCACCTTGTAGACCCTGGGACCAGAGCAGCCCTTCCTTTGGTAAACTGCATTGGATGTAGTGTTTTATCGCAGGGGAAGAGAAGCAACATGGCATCCATGAAGAAAAGTTTGCATGGTGGGCCTTATCCTGAGATTCACTGGCTATTATTAGGTAAAATCTCCAGGGGTGGTGAGGGGGAGGGGGAGCTGGGGAGGGTGGGGAAGGGAAAGCTGGGAGAGGGGGAAATGGGAAGGATAAGGAAGAGGAGCTTGGGGGAGGGGAAGAAGGAGCTGGAGAGGAGGGTGGGGAGGAGGAGTTGGGAGACGGGAAGGGGAATTGGGGAGGGTGGGGAAGGGAGAACAGGGTGGGAATCGCTGCAGCGCTGTGTTCTGGGCATCACCTGCAGAGGGTAGAATCATCCTTTCTTCTATTTTGTGTGACCAGATTTGTTTTCCTGAGCTGAAAATTGCTCTAGCCAGCTGTGCTTGGGTCTGTGCTGCAGGCTCTCACTGCTAGGGTGTGATTTAGGGGCTATTTCCAGTCTAATGGGATAATTTATAACTCAGTCCCTAAAACCAAGAGGACTGCAGTTCTGTGGCAAAGAACTGTAGAATTTCAGGGCTGGGAGTTAAACCAAACCCAAACAAACCAAGTCATAACAACAACAATAATAAACCCACCATCCAGACACCCCAGACCACCCTGCTGCATCTAAGCCCTGTGCAGCTGCAGACCCCGTGGTTTTCACTGCAGCTACAGCAAATGAAGGAAGTCAGTGACTCTATCGAACCCAACAAACCACTAGTGGAGGGTTCTTTTCCATGGCTAGCCTCTGCCAGGGCCTGCTTCTCGCCGTGGCTCAGGAAGGATCTTCCCAGGTCAGACTGAGGACACCTCCTCCTGACTCCTCATCCGGGGCCTCCTCCTGGTCTCCTGTCCGGCTGGCATTTGCTACTTCCTTAGTCTTATCAGCACCACGTGAGTTTTCATCTGGGGCGGAGTCTCTTTTAGGGTACTGACCTATGGAGCCACGTGAATTCCTCCTCTCTTCCCCTCCCCCTGCCCTCCCTCTCCTCTTCTCCTCTTCTTCCCACTGCTTCCTGAGACCCAGCCTAGCCTTGCACTCTCTATGGAGCTGAGGATGGCTTTGAACTCCTGATCCTCCTACTTTCACTTCCCAAGTGCTGGGATGACAGACCTGTGCTACTACTCCTGGTATATGCAGTGTGGGGATTGAACCCAGAGTTCCATGCACGCTGGCCAAGTGTTCTACCAGCTGAGCTACATGCCAGCCTGACTGTCTTTGGAAAAGTCTAAAATCTTTCTCCATGGCTCTCTCAAGTCTTTAAACCTTCCTCTGATAGTTTACAATCCCACTTCACAGAGGAAGGAAGAGGCACACTGAGATGAGGGCCCTGGACCAGGGGCAGTGAGCGTGTGCTCAACCCTTCACATAGATCTGGCCGTAGCCACCGTGGGCTCCTTCTGGTGCCTCCCCTAACCTAAGTGTTGAGGGGAAAAAATCTCACTAGAATAGCTCCTGGAGGATTTGCATGGCCGGCATGAAACAGCTGCCAGGTCCTGTTACCATGGGTTGCTTTCCTGGTGTCCAAAGGACATGTGTTTCTCTCCATGGTCACCCAATGTTCCCTTGACCAGGATTTATTGAGAGCCTTGAGAGAGGCTGGGAGGAAGCATATTCCCATCCAGGTTATTGGCACCACCCAGGCTCTCCTGCCGAGAGAGACAGCCAGAGCAGAGGCCAGCTTGGGGCATCCCAGGCACGGGAAAATTTCAGCGCTCTAAATATGTGTAGGATTCTCACCTGACTACGGGAACCGCTTCCATCTGTGCCTGCGCTGATGTACCCACCACCACCAATAGCAAGCTTAGTTGTCCTGTTGTGTGTGTGTGTGTGTGTGTGTGTGTGCTCCTGGCAGCCATTGCTGGCAGATGAGGGAACTCAAAGAGAGGAGACACTCAGGGCAGATTTATCCTCCGAGGGACGTGGAGAAGGGCCTGAAACTCATTCTCCTTGTTGAACAAGGAACTGGTCTGGGGTCAAGGCTGTCTCAGACAGGAGCAACTTCTTTCCTGGGTGTGAGCCTCTCAAGGCCAGGCCCCTCCCCTGAGGACCTCCAATCGCCAGGTTCCACCCACAGAACACTGACTCCTCTAGCGGCTGAACCTCGTCCCCATTCTACAGAGTAAAAAGTCCAAGCTCTGGATTTGAAATTCCATCAATCCCTGGAAAGGTTCACCCTGACAATTCTGTGCCGCCCCACAAGAAACCCTATATAAAGCCTGCCTTCCCTGTTATTTCTGCCCCAGGCAGAGGTGGCCACCTTCCCAGTCCTTTTCCTCCCCATAAATCTCTTGTGTGAAGTTTGTTGTGTGGTGTGACTTTGTGGTATTCCTTTCTGCCAAGACACCTTTCCATCCGCTGGGAAATGAATCTAGCCAAAAGCCAGGCAGGACTGGGTGGGAGCCAGTTATTCTGTAAGTTGTCGTAAGCACTCACTGCTCAGACCTGGATTTATGTCTTAATTTTTCATCACTCACAAAGGCATGCTCCCAGATCTATGTGTTCTTGTTTTGTGTGCGTAGCTTAAACGCTTGGCCTGATTCTGCAGTGAAATCGAGTTAACGAACTGCAGAGGTGAACGAAATAAGATGGAAAATGGGACCTTTACTAACGATTCCAGCTAGGGGAGATGAGCGGCATCTCTCCTTTGTACGTGATCTCTAAAGTGAACTCCCCCTCCTCTTCCCTCCTTCACCTCCTCTGCCATGACACATTAGGGCATGCATAATATTGATAAAGATGTCAGCAAGACCTAGTAAGTCAGAGACGCCAGCGAGATGACTAATTCAGTAAAGTGCCTGCTGCCCCAACCATGACAGCTTTAGTTTGGGCTCCTGAAATGTGTGTACAAGCTTGGCATGCTGGGATACATCCGTAGTCCCACATTGGGGAGGCAGAGGGACTCTATTTCAATAAATAAAGTGACTGAGGAAGACACCAAATGTTGACCTCACACTTGCATACATGTGCGTGCGTGCACACATACACACACATGCATACATGCACACACACGCACAGTCCTTGGTGACCTGGCTTTATTCAAATACGCCAGGAACCCTGGGGTCATATCTATTTGTTCTGAGGGTCCTTGGCAGTCACCAGAATTGCAGGCTGTTTCTTCCTTAACAGTGGGTTAGTGGCATCATGCTTAGGGACAAGAGTGAGACTTGAAATGGGCAAAAGATCTGGACAAGGGGCTGTTAGCTGACTATCGCACTTTTACATACCAGCTAGAAGGAGCACAGGAACCAAAGAGAGAGAGTTGGGTCTTCAGGAAAACTCAGTCTAGAGACTCCCTCACAGACATGCCTAGAGGTTGTTTCCTAGGTGACATGACATCCTAGCAAGCTGACAGTCTGAATTAACCATAGCCCTGCCCACTCACGAACACTGTGCAGGTGTTTGACTTCTCTGGGTTTGGAACAACTTCTGCACCTCTCAAACTATTTTCTTTATTTGTGGGGCAAAGTGACTTGGGGCTTTGAAAAAAGGAACATCAGACAACTGATTTTAACTCCCCCTGGCTTCACAGGTCTGGGGTCTCCTGTTATGGCCATTCTTTCTGCATTCCTGCATGCCCACATCTGGCCTTGCTTCTGAGACTCATACAACCCACCACACACCACCTCATAGGCCCCACTACACACCACCTCACACCCCACTACACACCACCTCACACCCCACTACAAAACCACCTCACACCCACTACACACCACCTCACACTCACACTACACACCACCTCACACCCACTACACACCACCTCACACCCACTACACACCACCTCACACCCCACTACACACCACCTCACACCCCACTACAAAACCACCTCACACCCACTACACACCACCTCACACTCACACTACACACCACCTCACACCCACTACACACCACCTCACACCCCACTACACACCACCTCACACCCACTACACACCACCTCACACCCCGCTACACACCACCTCACACCCCACTACACACCACCTCACACCCCACTACACACCACCTCACACCCCACTACACACCACCTCACACCCCACTACAAAACCACCTCACACCCACTACACACCACCTCACACTCACACTACACACCACCTCACACCCACTACACACCACCTCACACCCCACTACACCCACCTCACACCCCGCTACACACCACCTCACACCCCGCTACACACCACCTCACACCCCGCTACACACCACCTCACACCCCGCTACACACCACCTCACACTCACACTACACACCACCTAACACCCACTACACACCACCTCACACTCACACTACACACCACCTCACACTCACACTACACACCACCTCACACCCCACTACACACCACCTCACACCCCACTACACACCACCTCACAACCCGCTACACACCACCTCACACCCCGCTACACACCACCTCACACCCCACTACACACCACCTCACACCCCGCTACACACCACCTCACACCCCGCTACACACCACCTCACACCCCGCTACACACCACCTCACACCCCGCTACACACCACCTCACACCCCACTACAAAACCACCTCACACCCACTACACACCACCTCACACTCACACTACACACCACCTCACACCCACTACACACCACCTCACACCCCACTACACACCACCTCACACCCACTACACACCACCTCACACCCCGCTACACACCACCTCACACCCCACTACACACCACCTCACACCCCGCTACACACCACCTCACACCCCACTACACACCACCTCACACCCCACTACAAAACCACCTCACACCCACTACACACCACCTCACACTCACACTACACACCACCTCACACCCCACTACACCCACCTCACACCCCGCTACACACCACCTCACACCCCGCTACACACCACCTCACATCCCGCTACACACCACCTCACACTCACACTACACACCACCTCACACCCACTACACACCACCTCACACCCCACTACACCCACCTCACACCCCGCTACACACCACCTCACACCCCGCTACACACCACCTCACACCCCGCTACACACCACCTCACACCCCACTACACACCACCTCACACCCCGCTACACACCACCTCACACCCCGCTACACACCACCTCACACCCCGCTACACACCACCTCACACCCCGCTACACACCACCTCACACCCCGCTACACACCACCTCACACCCCGCTACACACCACCTCACACCCCGCTACACACCACCTCACACCCCGCTACACACCACCTCACACCCTGCTACACACCACCTCACACCCACTACACACCACCTCATACTCACACTACTCACCACCTTCCCCACCTCTGGGACATGGGTCCTAGGTTGGCCATGTGTAAGTTTCTGGACCTTTGGAAGAATCCCTTAGAGGTGGATGCTTCCATGGCACTACAAGGAAGGCCTTGGAAGCCTGGAATGTAAAGGACTGTGTATTCAGCAAGTGCTCCCTTAGCAGCTGCTAAGTGGAATTTGCTGGAACATATGGAGGCTACAGTTGGCTGCACAGCAGGCTCCCTGGCCAGAATCTCCTCCAGAGAAAGGCAAACTGGCCCTGTGAATGGTACCACTGTGGCTCCTCCTCTGATGGAGGAAGGTCATTGGTTAAAAAATAAAGAAACTGCTTGGCCCTCATAGGTTAGAACATAGGTGGGTGGAGTAAACAGAACAGAATGCTGGGAGGAAGAGGAAATGAGCTCAGACTCGATAGCTCTCCTCTCTGGGGCAGATGCGATGAAGCTCCGACCCAGGATGGACGTAGGCTAGAATCTTCCTGGTAAGTGCACCTTGGGGTGCTACACACATTATTAGAAATGGGCTAGTCCAGGTGCAAGAGTTAGCTGAGAAGAGGCTAGATATAATGGGCCAAGCAGTGTTTAAAAGAATACAGTTTGTGTGTTGTTATTTCGGGGCATAAGCTAGCCAGGCGACCAGGAGCTGGGGCGGCAGGAACACAGCCCGCAGCTCCTACTACACTCTTCTCTGCTTGGATGTGCTGCAGGCATTGCAGGCATTCATTCCCACTCTGTGTGCAGGTCGGAGAGGCTCCTCTGTTGTTCCCCAACAGGTAGCTCATCGCCTGCAGGGCAGGTTGTTAGCGCTTCCCCAGGCAAGACCTCATGGGAGCTGGGAGCCAGCTGTCCTGGAGAACAGAACCAGACTCTGTTGGAGAAATCAGGTACAGCATTCCTAGTGCCTGGAGCTGGGCCTCAGAGACCCAGGCACCCAGGATGAAGCTGGGCGAGTGGAAAACTGGAGTTGCAATCCTCTTTAATGCAGAGACCCAAGAGAACTAACGCCAGCATTTTCCTGGCACCCCAGATGCCCCAGATCCCCCTTGGGCTCAGACCAAGGCTAAATTGACCTGTGCTCTGAAGTCTTTGACTTCTGCTTTGTCCCTTCTGTGCTCCCATATGTGGGTCTCTCTCAGGCTCTGCTTTCAGGGCCACCCATGAGATGGCTTCCAGGGCTACCCATGACATAGCTCTGCTTCCAGGGCTACCCTACAGGCTGCTGCTCTCCATTTGAGCTGAACTTCGGAACCTTCTCAGGGAGTTTTAAGATAAAGCTGTCTTTGGGCAAGTGAGGAGATTGATGCTCAGGGCTGGAGAAGGACCCATGGCTGCTGGGAGCTCAGGGCATAGGGTGTCTTACTCTTTGAGCCATATGGGATTTCAGGGTATAAGCCTCCATCCTGACAGTCCTAAAAAGCTAGGCATGGCTACCTAGGCCCAATATATTAGTCAGAGAGACAAGAAATATAGAAAGGAGCATAGGAGAATTACTCTACGTGACCACACTGGGAAGAGGCCCGAGGGGCCCATTGGTCTCCTAAGTCCACCTTGAGCCCTACCATGAGGTTTAGGTTTAAATAGAGGTTAAGCGGTCTGATAACTAAGCAGTACTGGTCAAGGAAGCTGTCTGGTCTTTTACTCTTGTATGTCCTGTGTGGTGGTCTGACCGGATGGCAGGACTTTGTAAGAACTCCTTCTGGGAGATAATCCCTCCTCTGGTGGGCCAAATACAGCCATTCCTTTCCCTCTGCACAGATTTCCTGAGAAATTTTGAATTTTGGAGGCCATTGTGATAGCTAGTACCAGTTGTCAACTTGATGTGATCTAGAAAGACCAAAGAGGTGAGTTTCCGTGTATCTGTGGGGAATATCTAGATCAGGATACCTGTCCACTCTGGGGCTGGGAGCCTGGACTAAACCGAAAGGAGAGAGCAAATTGAACATTCATTCATCACTCTCTATTCCCGTACTGTGGATGCCAAGAGAACAGCTTCCTCTAGCTCCAGCCATGACTTTCCTGCCATGTGGACTTCCTGTTGAACCCTGGTCAGAAAACAGCCCTATCCTGGTGTAGGAGGTTCTTCTGTCTATGTGTTTCTTTCATTGGTTGAATAAAGAAACACCTTGGCCTTTTGATAGGGCAGAACTTAGATAGGCGGATAGACAGAACTGGATGCTGGGAAGAAGAGCGGAGTGGCAGATGCCATGGATCTCCTGCCCAAGACAGACTCTGGTTAGACTCATGCTGGTAAGCCACAGTCAAGTGGCGATACACATTAATGGAGATGGGTTAAACTAATATGTGAGAATTAGCCAATAAGGGGCTGGAGATAATGGGCCAGGGGCCCCGCTCTTACTACACTATTCCCCCTAAGTTGCTTTTGCTGCATTTGTTACAACAACAAGAAGAAAGTAACCGCTGCGACTATTACTGAAGTTGCTGGGACTGGAGAGACACTCGGCTGTTTAGAGCATTGCCTGTGGAGGTTTCATTCCTAGCACCTGCTTGGCGGCCTACAACTGCCTATGACTAGCTACAAGGGATCAATGCCCTCTTCTGACCTCCACAGGCACCAGGTGCATGATAAACAGCCCTAAAAACAAGCAAGCAAAAAACCCCACAAAACCTTTAAAACAACAACAAAAGGAAATTGTTACAGTGTGTTTTCTTCTGCTTCATCTTTAACAAAGCCCACACTTTAGCTGGAACTTTTTCCCAAATGAAAGACTACACTTACCATCATCCTTTGCAGCTTTTTCTGCACCTGCTTCTAAATTCTGCCCAAGGAAATGTAAGTTCAGTGACCCCCTGAGACATGGATCAAAAGTCTCTGCCATCACGCCTTTTCTCCCTCCTCCCACACGTTTGATTCTTTGGATGTCAACGTAATGCCGGAAGCTCCAGTTAGCATCTTGTATCATGAGGACAAATTCCAGACCTTGAAGATAAGAGCCATATTATATTGGAGTGGATCGGTGACTCCGGGGAGCCCTGTTCTTGATGGCTTTTCTAGCTGCCACACTGGTCTGCATGCTTCTGAGCATCATTTACAACTATAAAGATTAATTTCAAAGTGGTTTAAATCATCTTTTTTTTTTTCAGGGAAGGAGGTAGGAGGACAGTGCACTCTGCCCCATGAATCATTCTATCCCAGTGATAAGATAGGCAGCTTATTATTTTAGCTGTATAACCCATTAAAAGAAAATACTTATTCTTACAGCCTTCTTTGATTGAGACTAAGTACCTCATTAATGCTTGATCCACCTGCCAAAGAAGGAAAGGAAGGCAGTGAGCCAACTGCCTTGGAACAGCAGCCCAAGGGCCACATGGGATGCCCTCCCAAGGAGTGCAAAAACTCGGAGACAGAAGCTGCCTTAGCCACGGAGCCTTGTGGGAGTACTAGACAGGGTGGCAAAGTCGCACACAGCCGGTTTCTCCCAGTTCTGCTGGGGGCTACTTGCCAGGCCGTGACTAATGTAATATAGCTGCATCCTCAGGGCAAATGCCTGGGTTCTGGCAGCCCCAGGGGGCCAGGCTGGCCACTTCGCCAATTAAAGAGAAAAGTGACAGACAGAGAAGTAGAATTGGGATTCGAGTAGTGTGTTGGGAGCACAGATACAAAGGTCCAGCCAACCCCAGGTCCGTCTTCAGTGTATTGACATGAGATTTAAGTCGAGGAAGAAGAGAGAGGGGTAAACAGTCCTGGTCCAGGGGTGGCCCTGATGATCACTATGCCAGCTGTGGCTCCGAGACAAGCTGATCATCCGGGTGTGACCTTAGCTTTGACTCCTGGATAGCTGCCCTCCCCTGGTGGTTCTGTTCTGCCTGGTTCTGCTGTTCCTAGACCCAGGGGGAATGTAGGGTTAGGATAATGACTATCCTTGTTCCTTCGGCCTGGAAAAGGGCTGAGGTACAGTAGGTGGACGGACACAGGTGTTCCTATGCTGAGTCAAGCAGAGCTTTGAGCCAAAACAGAGGAGACAGACACAGAAACAAGGCACAATTGCCAGGTCCTGGTCCTTCTCGCGGTCTCCTCTGGTCCAGGCCAGGAGTCAGTGCTCTATAGCGAAAGCAACTTCTAAGGACCTAGTGCGGTGATTTGGATTAAATTGCCCAGGTGCAGGGCTTCATGGGCATGGTAGTACGGGGTTTTCAAGACAGCCAACATCTGCCCAGAGAGAGCAGGGGAGCCACCTGAGATTGTTCAGTTGTGAGGGCAAGAGCAACTGAGATTCTTGCCATTTTTTTCTGTGCTCATGTGTTTTAATGTCGGCTTTCCTTTTCTTGTTGACATAGGGGCACAACATTTCTTTAAGAGTCCCGGCAACCTCGGCTCCCATCTGCGCCGACAGGCTTTCTGCTCTTTGGGTGCCGGCATTCTCTCTGCAGGGCCCCACCAGGCTGGTATCCGGGAATCAAGGAATGGCGCGTCCACCAGGAGCTTTCAGCTGGTGCGAGGTGGGAGTCGGTAGATAAAGCCCAACTTCTTGTCCCTGAGTGGAGGGACACTCTTCCCGGTTGTTCTCAGCGCTGCAATAGCAGCCTCCCTTGGGAACCCTGAAGCTGAAGGTTCTGAGAGCCTTCCAGGCAGCTCTGCGCATGTGCAGACTTAATCCAGCCCACACTGTGCTCCAGAGTGTTCTGGAAGCTCTGGGTACCTAGGGTTACCCTGCTTATTGACGGACTGTGTATTGTTGCTCCGCTTCGCTGCCACATCTACCTCTCTACCAACACACTCCGGGGCTCTGAGATCTTCCTTTTTCTCCTCTGTGTTTTCTTTTCTTTTCTTTTTTTTTTTTGGTTTTTCGAGACAGGGTTTCTCTGTGGTTGTGGAGCCTGTCCTGGAACTAGCTCTTGTAGACCAGGCTGGTCTCGAACTCACAGAGATCCGCCTGCCTCTGCCTCCCGAGTGCTGGGATTAAAGGCGTGCGCCACCACCGCCCGGCATCCTCTGTGTTTTCTTCTGTTGTTCAGGCTCATTTCAAAGGCTGTGCATCACCTCAGACTGCTGGCCTTGGACTCGAGATCTTCCTGCCTCAGCCTCTTGAGTGCTGTAGCTACCTTTTTAATAATTCCTTTCCCTCATATTCTTGTTTCTTGTTTCTGTAAGAGCTTAGGTGATAACGCTAAGGTTTCTTGTCCTTATTGCCATGTGGGATAGTGGAAAGCTACTGGTAAGCTATGGATGGGCCAATGACTGAGTGTCATTGAGCTTTAGCTAAATAAGAACCTGGGTTCCATAGACCAGTGGTTTTCAACCTATGGACCGTGATAGTAGTGTGTCTGTGTGTCTGTGTGTTTAACAACCCTTTCAAATGGGTCACATATCAGGTATCCTGCATATCAGATATTTACATTGTAATTCATAACAGTAGCAAAATTATAGTTATAAAGTAGCAGCAAGAATAATTTTATGGTTGGAGGTCACCACGACATGAGGGACTGTATTAAAGGGTCGCATCATTAGGAAGGTTGAGAGCCGCTGCTTTAGACTCAAGGCCTAAGAGCCAAAAGATGCAGGTGGGTGTATTGTGTTCAATGAGCATTCTTTCCCAACAGAGTTCTTAGGGTGTGGAACCTGAATGACACCCTGAAACTAGAACTTCAGAGGAGGCTTCTGCCATCCAACTCTTTCTCAGGCAAAAGCAGTAGAATTGAGTTGTATCTGAGGGTTTCTGCTGTTAAAGTATACAGGGTTGGTACAGTGTAGAGATGGGGTATTTGCATATCTCTGAATATTCACGTTCATCTATCCGCATTGACACGCTTATGTAATTGCTTCTTTACATGCTAACCTGTGGAGATCTGCATTAGACAGAAAGGAGGAGCTGACTGTTACAGAAACGGAGCCAATAAGACTGAAGCTGTCTGACACGGTGCCTGACACAAAGTGAAAGCAAACAGGAACTCCCCACCCGTGCGGGGTATCGTTGCCTCTCCTGAGAAAGCAGGCTGCCATGGCTACTTTTCTCGCTACTGTGTCAAATGGCTGATAAAAAGCACCTGAGGGTGTGCAATGTCTTGTACTGATTGTGGATCTGAGGGGCCTAGAACCACCTTCGAGCAAACTTCTCTGAGCCCCAGTGAAGAAGTTTCTAGATTAGTTAATTAAAGTGAGAAGATCCACCCTAAATGTGGGAGATGCTATCCCAGAGGCTGGGGTCCCCAGTAAACACAAAGGAGAAAGAGAGCTGAGTACCAGCATGCCTTTCTCTCTCTCTTCTCTCCTCTCTCTTTCTCTCTCTCTCCTTTCCTCCCTCCCCCCCTGTGACCAGCTACCTTGCACTCCCATCCTACCGGGAAGGACTGCATCCTCAAACTGGCAGCCAAAGTAACCCCATGGTAAGTCACTCTGTCAGAGTTCAGTCAGAGCAGTGGAAAGTAACCAAGACAAGCAGGAAGGGGTTGTTTATCGGCAGCATAAGGGTCCTTGAGGGGAGGGCACGGAAGCAGGAGTGACTCCCAGCTATGGTGGCCACTGCTCACTCCAGGCAGCTTGCTTACATACAGATGGGTCTGGAAGCAGAGGGAAGCCAGGGCGCCCCACTGGCTGCAAACCTCAGGGCCAGGCCTGGACGGAGCAAGCCTTGGTCTACAACCTGCTGCTACAGAAAACACACAGGGGACCGGGAGGGAGGAGGGAGGAGGGAGTGTTGGGTCCCCCTGGCGATTTGTGACAGCCAGATTCCTGCATTCCTGCAGGGTGTTGAGAAGTCACCCACTGCAGAGGCCCCTCCACAAGAAGCTTCCTGCAGGCGGTTATTTGAGAAAGGGGACTGGATGGAGGAGGGGCAGCCGAGGACCTGGAAGCAGGAAGCAGAGGCAGCCTCCACCCTCCACACACACAACAGCATCACATGGTCATGGCTTGTGTGGCCTGGAAGTGTTCCCCCTGTCTAGGCTGCCTCCAGAGTCAGGAACCAGACACAATTTTTCCCCACTATTGGAGGAAGGAACGGCAGGGGAGGGGTCCACACATGCACAGGAACCTTTTCCACTATGGGAGGAACGACCGGGAGGGGTCAACACACGCGCACGAGCAGAGCAGCTGTCTCCCAGTTTGTTTTCTGACACACTGAAAGCCGCACAGTGTGGAGAAAATCCATCTCACCAGCTCCAGCCTGGTTCCCAGAACGCATCCAGAGCCGCGGTGTCTACGATGCACAAGCAGCCACCCTCGGAGAGAGAGACGAGCTCTGCCAAGGAAAACCTCAACCCACACTCTGGGGTGGGGGGCTTTGTGCATCCTTCACGGGGAGAGTGGGCCTCTGGGCGGACAAGGCACGTCCCCCACCCCACAGTTGCCCCTGACCCCTCTAAAGGCCATGGTTGCTTCCCGCTGCTTCCCAGGGTTCCCATTCCCAGAGGTTGCTGAACTATGGGTTCAGCTGCTGTGTTGCCCAGAAGCAACAAGGAGGAGCTGGGGAGGGAGCCAGGGAGGACAAATGAAGCCTGGGTGGAGGGTTTTCCTGGTACCTCCCTGGATGTCAATCATCAGGATGGAAAGTCGTGGTGTTAGCAGAAGCTCTGGATGTCAATTCCCAGTGTTCAAGACCAGATGTAGTACCCGCCCATCCCGCCCCACCAAGGGTTAAGAGACCTGGATGTAACTCCCATCCTCAATGTTTGAGATATACATGTAACCCCTCTCTTAAGAGATCTAGATGTAAGCCTCCCCACAATGCAGCTTTTACAGATTCAAATGTAACCCCCACTTTTGTGTTTACCCGGATGTAAACCTCAGATGTTTCTATGAAGCCAAACTAGAGCTACCTCTTCAGACAGTAAAGAGGAGGCTGTGGGCAGCCGAGCTGCAGGGGCATAAATGCTCAGAGTGTGTCTTCCATATCCTCCGCTGCATCCACCCTGGCACAAGTCTGGGAGGCCACCACCAGAAACCTCAGGAACAAAAGGCCCTACTCTTCCCTCAGCTCTCCCAAAGTCACAAGAAGCCCCGACCTAGTCATCACTCACCCCCTGACGACTGTTGAGAAGCTCCAGATTCTAACATGTATTTGCTTGCGATTCTGACCAAACCCTGACATCCATGTGACAGGCAGTGGGTTCCCACTCGGACTCTTGTTCCTTCAGTAATGGAGGGGAAGTCTTTATAGATTAAATATAATCCACTGATAATTCAGAGCTCTATGTCAGCCTTTGGTTCTGATCTCATGTATTAGAGCTGCGAACAAGCTCCGAAATTGACCAATTCAAATTTTACCTGTCCCTTCCCCTTCTATCCCCTCAAAGACATGCTAATTTGATCTATAATGTGGCCAAAGGGCAGAGAGGAGAAGGGAGGAGAAGCCAGAGGCATGAAAAATCCCCAAACTGGATCATCCACTCCCCGGATAATGGGTCTTGCTTGAGCAGAATGTTCAATGAAGACTTCTCTCTCTCTTTCTCTCTCTTTTTCCCCAGCAAGCTCTTGCCCCCATTCTGCAGCAGCTATAATCTCCATGGCCAAATGCATTAAACCGTTGAGCCCCTTAGACAAATCGCTGGGTTCCTGACTTCATTCACGGGCAGGCGTTATCATTTGGAATGGAGAAAGCGGTGGTTTTCATATGCAAATATAGCAGGCTATTTCAAACACCTTACCAAAATGCCAGTCCCGGGGCTCAGAAGCTATTGTTTTTCTGTGGCTTGGGTGAATAAAAGACATTTACATACATTTTTTATGATTGCCTTCATCTAAATATCATTATTTGAATGAATATCCCTTAAGTCATAAATGCGTCCAATTGGTAAATATTGATGCGTTAGCTCTCTCCTTTCATTACTGGGACCAAACACCTGCCAAAGGCAGCCTAAGGAAGGATGGGTTGATTTGGCTCAGAGTTCATGAGGAAGAGAGGCACGGTGGAGGAGCCTGCAAATGAAGCAGAGAGATCAGAGAGAAATGGAGCTGTTGCTTAGCTACATTTACCTTAAGGTGGTCCAGGACCCATAGGACAGAATCACTCACACCAGGGTGGGTCTTCAGTCAGCTAAAGCTCTGTGGGGATATCTTCACAGACACCCCAAGTGTGGGAATATCTCCACAGACACCGCAAGTGTGGGGATATCTTCACAGACACCCCAAGTGTGGGATATCTTCACAGACACACCAAGTGTGGGATAGCTTCACAGACACCCCAAGTGTGGGATATCTTCACAGATGCTCCAAGTGGTGTTTCTCCTAAGTGATTCCAAGTACAGTCAGGTTTCCAACGAAGATTACCCATGACCAGATCACCGTAACTGGATTCCCTTATGACCCTGGCTGTTGCTGCTTCTTCTTCTTCTTCTTCTTCTTCTTCTTCTTCTTCTTCTTCTTCTTCTTCTTCTTCTTCTTCTTCTTCTTCTTCTTCTTCTTCTTCTTCTTCGGCTTCCCATCTCTTCTTTACCCTCCAAAGGCAGTGTCCTTCTTGCTAACTTCTTTGGCAGTAAACGTCCTTCAAGTGATGATTTTGGTTTAGCTCTTGATCTCAAGAAGGAGGTCTTTCCCCTGCCGTACCCTCCTTGCTGATGCTAGAAGTTTCCCTTTCTGCTTCCCTCCCTTCCTTTCAGTCCGTTTGTCCTCCCTTCCCCTCCCTCCCTCCCTCCCTTCCTCCCTCCCTCTTGCCATGCCTTCCTCATGTCTCTTTCTTTGCAAAGAAGCAGTAAAAATAGTGATGCATAATACTAATTTATGATGAAAAATTTAAACTATCATCTTATTGTTTAGAATAGATTCCACAACAGGACATGGAAGATATTCAAGTGTGCTTTACAGTTAGCTTGTCTGCCAGGATTCTCAGATTTGGGTGTTCAGAACTCTCGGGATGGGGAGGCAGTACAGTCACGCAAGGCAAGCATGAGTCCTGCATTCAGTCCCTGGAACCTGTGCTGGGCCTGGTAGTCACAGAGCTGGGATGGGCAGAGATAGGCTGTCCGCGAGGCTTGCTGTCAGCAGCAGAGCCTGCCCACAAACTCCACACCAGTGAGAGACCCTGTGCCCAAAGAGTGAGGAAAATGGAATCTGAGGAATGTGACACTCAAGAGGGTTCTCTGGCTTCCATGAACACACACACAGATCAGACAGACAGACAGACAGACAGACAGACAAATGAGCAAGAACACACCCTTTGTGGTGGGGAACCTTAGAACATCTGCACCAGTGGGGTCAACACTAGGCCATAAAGCTCCTTCAAGTTCTCACATGGACAGCGTGCTTGGGTGGTGGCTACACGGACAGGCTGCATCTTTCGCAGTTACACTGATGCCCCGAGACAGATGTGAACTGGTCCTCCTACATGAATTCCTTTGAATTAAAAACAATATCCCGTATCCACTATGCATCAGTTTGGTATTAACCCCTGAGGACTGTGTATATGGGACTTGCTGTGGCACTCCAATTGTGGTGTTGTGTCTTACTCCTGGTGTGTGTATATGCGTGTGTGCGTGTGTGTGTGTGTGATGAGTTCAGAGGGTTTTTCTGTTGTACAGAGAGTGTAGTAAACAGAGATTTTCGTCCTATCTTTAGGTGAGAGCTGCAGTCAGAGCTTTCTGTCATGATGCATCTGTCCCAGGAGCTGGGCATGGTCTCAATGCTGGGGCCTCCCTGTGTTCCGGGTGCACATGTAGATGATGCTAGAGGCACGCTCACATCTGTGTCAAGAACTTCCTCACAGAGTCCTATTAGGAGCCGATGTCTAGTACACCACGTGAGTAAGTTCACGATCTGGTAGCTTTTCCAAAGGGGATGACACGCATAACGAGCCAGACAGTCTCAGGGCTGGGAGACGGCTCAGCGGGTAAGTGTGTTGGCCGTGCAAGCTTGAGGACCTGAGCCTGAATTCCCAACACACATGTAAAAAGCTGGGTGTGACCCCACATCTACCTGGAACCCAGCACTGTGAAGGGTGGAGACAGGAGGGTTGGTGGAGACTGTCGGCTGCCAGCCTAGACCCAGGTTCAGGGAGAAACCCTGTCCAAAGGAATAAGACAGACAGTGACAGAGCAGGGCAGGCTCTGGATGCACATGGGTGCACGTGCGCATGTACACACACACACACACACGTCAACAGAATTTCTGACCTGTCACCGAGAGCCATCACTTTGCTCCTTGTCTGCCAGCTGCAACTCCCTCACCACCCTCGGCAACTCTGGTCGTCTCTGTTCTCACCAGACCTCACCAAGCAGATGTGCTGTTTCTCCAGGACAAGCGTCTGCACCAGCAGCCACTGAGAGAGAACTGGGAGCATGGGAGCTTGCTGGGCAGACCTGTGGGGTTTCAGTCTCTCCTGAGTTGGGCCTCAGACACCATTTCCACACAGTTGAGTTGCTTTCTCATTAGACAGAGAGCCCACGGCGATGGATGCCCAGGTTGCACTTACTCCTTAGGGAATTCGGTGGCGGAAACATAAATCCAGAACGGCCTCAGAGCCTCTTGTGTCGCCTATAACTGCAGCCCAGGAGGCCATGCACAAGGTCACATGCAAAGTGATGGATCAGGGGCTGCAGAGAAGCCTTTCCCAGGAAGGCATCCTTCATACAGCAGGCTGGCTCCTGCACACACCTGTTTCTTCCTCCCTGTTCTTCCACCTTACATGCTGGCTGGCTGCTTCTGCTCCCTCGAGGGCTAAATCATAACGACAGTTCCCAGAGGTCGGTGTCCAGGGGAAGCAGGTGCCGAGGTTAAACAGCCACTTGGTGAATCGCCGAGAAGGTCACTTCCGGCTAGTCACGCTGAGGCCAGTTCCATGGGGTGTGGTGGTCCCTGGGCTGAAGAGGAAGTTGAACACTTGGACCTGCTGGATGAAGCCTCTTAGGAAGCTCTGGTATAGTTCACTGTCTGCCCCAGGTCAGCCACAGTGACCTTGTTCCAAAAGCCTTACCTCCCAAGCTTGATGGAATTAAACATGGATCTGCTGGGAGAAAATGAGTGTTCAGGAAACCTGCCATTTCTGAGAAAATTACAAATGACCAAAACTGGCTCAAAATGTAGAGGAAAAAAATTGTCTAAGCCAAGCTCGTGGAATGTTGCCTGAGAGTTACCTGAAAGAAAAGAATCAGGAATATCATGGAGTCAGTTCTTCTTTAACTTTTGGGCAATGATTATTCCCACCAGGTCAATTATTTCAGAACGAAAATATGTGAACATTTCTAATCTATTTCACAAAGCTAATCAACCCTGATACAAAACTATAACAATTACCGTCCAAAAATAATAGTTCTCAAAATCAGCCAGACTTAGGGCCATGAGATGCCTCTACTGTCAAAGACACTTGCCCCCAGCTCTGAAAATGACAACCAGGCTTCCATACCCTGGACCCATGGGGTGGGAGGAGAGAACGGACTGCCCCAAATCCCCAAGGGCGTCCCATCAAGCATGAAGAGGCTTCATCTATTCCAGTGTTTTAACAGGAAAAGAAGGATGTTATGCGTGTGGGGATCTGCTGTCCTCATGTTCGGCTCCCAGGCTTCTGAGCTCTGTAGTTGGGTGGCCTCTGACTGTGCCATTGGCTATGGGCAGAAGACGGGAATGTGGAAAGGGTTGCGGTGTGCATGCATGCTTGTGTGTGTGCATGTGTGTGCGTGTTACATGTACATGTGGAAGCCAGAGGAAGGTTTAGGTTACCTGTCTCTACTGTTCTTCACTTTTGTTCTCTATGACAAAGCTCTAACTAAACTTGAAGCTTGCTATTTTGGTCACGTTGGCTAGCTGGGAAGATCCCAGGATCTGCTGGTCGCCACCCCAACACTGGAATGGTAAACACACACACACACACACACACACACACACACACACACACACCAAGCCTAACTTTGGAAAAGGCTTGGAGTAATTATTTTTGACCCCCCCCCATGCCATCCTCCCCCTCGCTCCTTCTCCAGACCTTTCAGGGTTCTCTCTCCAGGCTCAGCTCCTGCAGACAGTCCCAGCAAGTCTGGCTCTCACATCCCAGTGATCCTTGCCCCTCTAATGCCCCCACAGGCCCCTGGGGAGCAGCAAATCCACGTCTGTTTCTGGATGCCTCCCGTCTTTTCACGACCCCATAGCCCAGCCTTCATCTCCTCTCTGGCTTTCCTCACTCAATTCCATTTCATCCATCTTTTCAGGGTTCTGTTTTCCTGCTGGGACTATAAGTGATTCTTTCTAGCATGATAAATAGCATTTATTACAAACCAGCAAGCATCATCAAGTTTAACAGTGTAATCAAAATATCTCATAAAATCATGATAAGAAAAAAAAACTGTGAATTTTTCCTTGAGACCATTTTTGGGCCAATAAGAAAAATTGAAGTTGGAATCACTCTAGAAATTAGTAATAATAAATTACAATATTTGGAGACTAATAGAAGATGGTCAAAGCTGATCTCCTGGGAAAGTGTGAATGCATGTCAGATATTAACAAGGAAATAATTTTAAGTGTGCTGTGGAAGTTAAGAGAAAACATAAAGAGTAACACAAAAATATGAAAATAATAAAAATAAAACAGAAAACAATGAATTACAGAAAAAGGAGGAAATGGATTTAAAAATTGGCACACAAAATCACTTACATTAAACATAAAAAATAAAGCCAGGTGTAGGGGTGCAGGCCTGTAATCTCAGCATTCAGGAGGCAGAGGTAGGGGAATTGCTACAAGATTAAGGCCAGGCTGGTCTGCATAGGGAGTTTCCAACCAGAAAATTGGATTCTCAGAAAAAAATATTAAAAGTCAAACCAAGAAGAAAGAGGCGAAGGAAAGGGAAAAATAAGAGGAGGAGGAGGAGGGAGGAGGAGGAAGAGGAGCAAAAAAAGGGGGGATCAAAAATAAGAAATTACACAGGAGAATTAATGAGAGATCATGGTACATTAAAAGATGATTCGTGGGCTCGTTGATATACTTAGATACATACTAATGAAACTGGATAAAATTGTGTTTCAGGAAAGCACAAGGATTACCAAAATTCACCCTCTAAAAAAATAGGAATCAAGAAAGACTCAGCCGGCAGTGACCCAAATGGTTTCTCAGGTAATGAATTGTTTCAAGGACCGGAGGATCCCAGCATAGACTGTCTCTGAGCAGAGTGAGGCCACGTTCTCTACAGGAAAGTCAGAGTGTCAGGGTGCTAAGCAAACTCACTTAGGGAGAGTGTGCGCAAATTAGGCACAAGTGCGCAGATCGAATAATAGACAATATAGAAGAAATGTCTTTCTCAAAAGCCTCCCCAAGATGATGTGTGAGTGTGCATGTGCATGCGCGTGTGTGTAAGTGTGTGAGTGCGTGTGTGAGTGTGAGTATGTGTGTGTGTCCTAGGTCACAGGGTCTAGTTCTTCAGTCTGATGTCCTCATATAGAGGAAGAAGGTCCAGTCCCCTCCCTCCCACACCCTGGTTTCAGCAGGGTCAGCGCAGAGGCTTTCTCCTTCGAGTCTTGATGGCAGGAGTAAAGATTGGGATCAAAATACAAGCTCTGTATGGTGTTCTCTAGAACAGGGCCTGAGGGGACACTGCACACTATGTGTGCTTCTGGGTTCACCCCTGGCGTGACATCTGCAGCCATGACTCCCTCACTGGTCATGGTGGCCTCTTGCTGTTGTCACAGACCCAAGTCCATCATCACAGTGAACATTTGCTGTCCTGTCTGTCTCCATTTCCACGTGGATTAGCCCTGGGGCCTTCCTTGTACGGCGTTAGTGTTGGTTTTATTTTAACAGTTTCATAGATGTATAATTTATATCCCATAGAATCCATCTATTTGAAGTGTACGCTTCGGTTTTGGCATTCATAGAGTTGTGTCCATCACCACAACCTAATTTTGCTGTCTCAGCAGGAGAGGGTGCTTACGACCCTTGCATAGGACCCGAGTACAGTTCTGAGCACCTCTGTTAGGTCACAGCGGCCTGTACCTCCAGCTCCAGAGCTTCTGTCTCCATCCACTTTCCGTCGAGGCCACCTCCCTCTACCCCCAGATCATTTGAGACCACCATTGGTCTCTTTTCTGTAACTCCATTTGTATATTTTGAACCTTTGTTGTGGCTGTAATCATGCACCATGTGGCTTTTGTGACTTTTTCATTAGTTCATCAGCGTGGCTTTAAGGTTCATGTTGTGGTTTAAGTGAAAATGGCCACCAAAGGCTCTTGTGTTTGAATGCTTGGCCCTAGTTTGGAACTGTTTGGGAAGGATTAGGAGGTGTGGTCACTGAGGGTGGGCTCACATTTTCCCAGCTGGCTCTCTCTCTTCCTTGTGGTTGTTGTTTCAATATGTAAGTTCTCAGCTACTGATCTAGCGTGATGCCTGCCTGCCTGCTGCTGTGGTTCCACCATGGCGGTCATGGACTCTAACCCTCAGGAGCCATGAACCCCAAATGCTTTCTTTTATAAGCTGCCTTGGTCATGGTGTTTTGTCACAGCAGTAGAAAAGAGACTAAGACAGTCAGTCCCTCATGCCTGTTACGGGTTTTCTCAGTACACCATTTCCCTTCAGGCTGCATAATATTCCACATTACAAATATACTACCTGTTATTCATCAGCTGATGAACATCTGGGATGTCTGTCATGGGTGATGCTATGTATAAATGGAGGTTTCTATTCTGCCCAGTCCCACAGCCATTTAGTCCCAAAGAAACACACAGAGGTTTATATCAATTGCAAACTGTTTGGCCTATTAGCTCAGGCTTATTATTAACTAGCTCTTACAACTTAAATTAACCCATAATTGTTGTCTATGTTTAGTCACATGGCTTGGTACCTTTTCTTGGTAAGGCTTTCTCATTTTGTTTCTTCTGCATCTGGCTGGTGATTGCCTCTCTGCCTTTCCTCTTCACAGAATTCTCCCAATCTGGTCAGCTCTCCATTTTAAAGGTACATTCCTGCAGTCTCAGAAGCAGACCACAAAACAACTCATGTTACTGGGAAAGATATTATAAGGTACTATAAAAAACAGACGCTGACCATTCAGGCTATACAAAAACTGGCGAACACTCAGAAGTACCAACAGCCCTACATTTAAAATGGTTAACTAAGAAACCTATATTGGTTAAACAATGGCCTTTATCAAAAGGGAAACTTCCATCTATAACTATGAATTCTACTGTTTGAGTTTAATTTTTTTTCATGTGGACTCATTTTTCTTTGTCTTATGTGTGGTGATATTTTGTTTGTGCTGTAACAAATAAAGCCTGCCCAAAGATAAAAGTGTAGAGCTAGCCATACTAGTTAGCCACAGAAGCCAGGCAGACGGATCGGATCTTTGTGAGTTCTTGGCTACCCTGGGCTATAGGAGATTAAATCAGTCTAAAAGAGAAACAAAACCAAGTAGTGGTGGCTCACACCTTTAATTCCAGCACTAGGGAGGTGGAGACAGAAGTAATATGGCTGGGCAGAGAGAGGACTATGAAGTGGGAGGAGACAGGAGTTCAGGATTCAGTCTGTGGTTTCATAGAGATGGCATTCAGTCTGAGGATTCTTGGGGACAGGATCTTATCCCCGTTCAGTCTGACGACTGCATAGAGGTAAGAACTAGTGACTGGCTGCTCTGCTTCTCTGATCTTTCAGCTTTCACCCCCCCCCCAATATCTGACTCTAGGTTTTTATTTAATAAAACCAATTAGAATTCACGCTACCCTTGAGAGTATATGCAGGAGTGGAACCTGCTGTTAGAGGGTAACATTGTATTTAACTTTTTAAGGCAAGGAGGGCTGGCTGCTTTATCCAGCAGTTTCAAAAGTGGACATTCCCACCTGCACTGGACAAAGGCTCTGCTTCTCAAAGTCCTTGCCCACCATTGTTACTTCTGGTTTGCTTTGCTTTGTAGCTGCGGGATTTTCCTCTGTATGCTGTAATCACCATTACTGAATAAAGAAAACTGTCTTGGGCCTGAGTAGGGAATAGAGGTAGGTGGGGGGGGGGGGGACTAAATGGAATGCTGGGAGAAAAAAGGGCAAAGTCAGAGAGAAGCCATGTAGCCCAGCCGGAGACAGACACCAGAACTTTAGTTGGTAAGCCACAGTCATGTGGCGATACACAGATTAATAGAAATGGGTTAAATTAATATGTAAGCCAATAATAAGTCAATAAGAACCTAGAGCTAATGGGTCAAGCAGTGATTTAATTAATACAGTTTCTGTGTGGTTATTTTGGGCTAAGCATCTGGGAACTAACTAGCGGCCTCCTCCAACAGCCCTGTTTGTTTCCATTTCTTCAGCTAACAATGCCAGCTAAAGCCTGTGCATGGCTTCCTGTTAGAGCAATGCCCATCAAGACGATTCGTCCGTTTTGTTGTTTCTGTGTTCTTTGGTTTTATTTTTGTTTGTTTTGTCACATGGTCTCATTATGCAGCCCTGGCTGGTCTAGGTTGGTCTCATATTCTCATAATTCCTGTTTCTCCATCTCCCAAATGCTGAAATTATCAGTGCGGGACATCACACCCAGCTTCCTTGGGAATTTTAACTTGCCTTGCCTTATGATTTAATTCTTATTAAATTATAAGAATAATTTTTACATGATATTTTATATACAAGTGATATTTAAATATTTTATCTTATTTTATGGTCTTTTACATATATATTTATTTTGTCTGTTTGTTGTTTATTTTTATGAATGAATCAGGGTCTTACTATGTAGCTCCTGCTATCCTGGAACTAACTATGTAGACCAGGCTGGCCTTGAACTCTGCCTCCCAAGTATTGGGATCAGAGGCTTGGGCCACCAAGTCTGGCTCTTGTTTTTACTTTGTTATTGGTCTTTTTTAAAAAACAGTTTATAAGTCTGATGACTTCTAACTATGCTTCCATTGGTTGGTTGTGAGCCAGTAACCATTTTTGGCCATTCCTCCCGTTCAGACCAGCGTCACTCGCAGAGAATGATCTTTGCTCTCAGAGTCATCTCGACATGTTTTCATAGAATCAGGGCAAACTGTGAGGGTTTATTTGTGGCTTCTCATCTCTGTCCCATTGCTCTGCTGTTGTTACTGCAGGTGACAGTGTGAGTCTGCAGTGTGCTTTGCTGTCAGACTCCAGTTCTTCAGCTTTGTTCTTTTGTTCAAGAGGTGAAGGCGGCAGGACCAGATGCCCAAGGTTATCATTGTTGATGTGGTGACTTCCAGGTCAGCTTGGGCCACAGGAAACTTTGTCTCAAAAACAGAGAAGTACAAAACAGCAGCTTACTATGTGATATTCAAAAGGAGTTTTGGATTGGGTGTGATTCAAAGGAGACATGAAAAGTAAGTCTGTGGGTGGATTCCTATGTCTAAGATGACACTTATCAATATCGATAAGTCAATCAAATGGCTTTGCATCTTCAAGTGATAAACAAAATGTCATTAAAGAGAGTTGAGTTTCTGGGTGCAGTGGTAGCACTGTAATCTCATCACTCAGGAGGCTGAAGCAGAATCATTGTCAAGAGTTAAAGGCGTGGTGGCGCACACCTTTAATCCCAGCACTCGGGAGGCAGAGACAGGCGGATCTCTGTGAGTTCGAGGCCAGCCTGATCTACAAGAGCTAGTTCCAGGACAGGAACCAAAAGCTGCGGAGAAACCCTGTCTCGAAAAATCAAAAAAAAAAAAAAAAAGTTCAAGGCCAGCCTGGGCTATCTAGTCAAATATAAGACTAGCCTGGCCACATAGCACTGGTACTCTAGGTAAGTAGAGCCCATCCAGCAGATACAGAAATAGGGTTGAAGGGAAAGGTTGTCCCAAGAAGTGTTGATAGCTTCACACTGTTGTTTAATTATGCAAACTCGCAGGCAGACACACGTGGTCAGCAAGAATTATCCTGAAACAACTATAAAAAAGGTTGCATTTAAAAGGACAGGTACATGATACATCACCCAAGTGCAGATGAAAAGAACATTTTGCAACATTGACCTAAAAGTGAAATTGTATGTGGAAATCAGAAAATTTTAATAACCATTTCCCCATCTTTGAAAGTTTAGATAATCTACTACTTATGATAGAACAAGATGAATAATGTAACCAGTGTTGTTATCCAAGGGGCTGGAGAGGACACAAATTCCATTCCCAGCATCAACATCTGACAGCTCACATGCGACTCTAAGTCCAGCTGCAGGGATCCAGTGCCCTCTTCTGGCCTCTGAGGGCACTGCAATCACATGTGCATATACCAACATACACACAATTAAATGATAAAACACACTTCTAAAAAGATGAAATAAAATAAGTACCTAAGACTTTTCTGTTTTCTACATAAGGAGTATACCTTATCTCTTGTCCCACATATAACAAATATGTATACAATACTCACACTGTGTACAATCACATACAATACTAAAGTAATGATAAAATACCCTAACACACAGGAATTGATTTTTTAAAAGAGAGCCTCACTATATAGCCCTGACTAGCTTATAACTCATTATAACACAGAGAAAGTTTAAAAATACTACATGACTATCAGAGCCTGGTGGGGCACAATCCCAGCATTCAGGAGGCAGAGGCAGGTGGATTTCTGTGAGTTCAAAGTCAGGATGGTTTACATAGTGAGTTCTAGGACAGCCGGCAACATAGTGAGAGAGCCTGTCTCAAAAATAACCAAATAAATAAATAAGTACTGTATAACTAACTCTTGGGTCAAGGAGAAAAACCCAAATTTCAGTCAGAACAGTGAAATGGTTGTATAACTGTATTTTGTGGAATGGGCCCCTGTATATGGAGTTTCTGTCCTGCCTGGTCCCTCAGCTGTTCAGTCCCAAGGAAACACATAGAAACACATAGAGGCTTATATTAATTATAAACTGCTTGGCCTATTAGCTTAGGCTTATTATTAACTAGCTCTTACAACTTAAATTAACCCACAATTCTTGCCTTTGTTTAGTTACATGGTTTGGTACCTTTCTCAGTGAGACACTCTTAGCTTGCTTCCTCTGTGTCTGCCTGGTAACTGACTCTGCCTTTCCTCTTCCCCAAATTCTCTTAGTCTGGCTGACCCACCTTTACTTCCTGCCTGGCTACTGGCCAATCAGCATTTTACTAAACCAGTATGAGTGACAAATCTTTATAGTGTACAATAGCATTATCCCACAGCAGGCCTCAAAGCTTTTTAAAAACCAAATGGGAAATCAGTATCCCTATATTATGTTATTAATAAACAGAACAAAAGTGAATGGGTTGCCAGTTCCATTCAGTAAGTTCAATGAACAACATCAAATGAGGAGAAGAAACCAATGGTGATAAAAAGCAGAAGTTAATTAATTAGTTAGCTGACCCTCAGTAGAACTGATAAGGGCCTTTAAAAGCTGTTCCTTTGAGGAAAAAAGAAAAGATAACCAATATTATAGAATATATTCTGGCTAGCCTAACAGGACAAAATGAGAGAAAACAGAAATCCATAAAATCATTAATAAGAAAATGAGGCAACCAAATGTGTTTAGCAAAAGGAACCTAAACTCCTCAGGAAGTTTGGGCTCTTGCTTTGTGTGTAGATCTAGTTTATTCTACTAATTTATGCAGCAGAATTCCTGTCTGTCAGGACTGCAAAGATAGCTCAGCAGCTAGGAGGACTGGCTGCTCTTGTAGAGGACCAGGGTTCAGTTTCCACATCGACATGGCGGCTCAAAACTAATTACACTCCATTTTTAAGGGATCTGGAGCACTCTGCTGATTTCTGCAGCCCCCACACTCAAGTGGTGCAGAAAGATATGCAGGCAAAACACTCACACATTAAAAAAAAATCAAATCTAGTTTGCAATGCCCAAATACTCTTGGGTATGAAAGGCCCATAATTTGGCTTTTTGTTTTCTTTTATTTGTTTGGGATTTTTGTTTTTTTATTTGTTTGTTTTTTTTGAGACAGGGTTTCTTTGAGCAGCCCTGGCTGTCTTGAAACTCACTCTGTAGGCTAGGCTGGCCTCAAACTCACAGAGATTCCCCTGCCTCTGCCTTCCAAGTGCTGGGATTAAAGGCATGCACCTCCACCACCCAGCTTCATTTGGCATTAGGAGATTGTAGAGTGTGAGTCTCCAGGGACCCAAAGTGTAGAGTCATAAAGTAGAAACAGGGTAATGAAAGGCTCAGGAGGAGAAGAAAAGGGAAATGAATGACAAGGACATGTTACAAGAAAGCTACCAGCCCCAGAACAAAACCAGCTTCTCCTGAAATAGAATTGTCCCAGCTATATACAAAGAAAGGTCCAGGTCACTGTGAGGAGTACCGTGGACAATAACCTTGAGATACTCCCGTAAAAGTAATACTGAAGCTAAGAAAAGTGGATACACATGAGTTGTTGGTTTATATGAGGACGCAGGAGCCACAAACAGGAGTCGAAAGGCAGTATCAAGTAGTCTCTCATGAGCAGGTGCTGTAAAGACTGTGGAATGTCTATGCTGAACATATTAAAATGTGGTAGTTACACACAACACAGACACACACACAAACACATAGACACATACAAAGACACAGATGGACATAGAGACGTACGGAGACACAGACACATAAGACATACATACAGGGTCAGGCACAGAAAGATGCACAGAAAAACAGACAGGCAGACAGACAGACACACAGAGTGGTACCCAGTGTAGCAGTGTGGTCTATGACGCAGGTGATATCTGCCAGAAGGTTTAAGGGAATGGGATACCCACAGTGGACCTGTGCAGCTGGCTTCTGTGTTCAGATTCTCTGAGGCTCAGTTCCAGGGTCAGCAAGAGCTCTCTGTCATACACCAGTGACTCAACACAGTCCCTCACACACAGCAGCACGATTATTAATAAAATCATTAATATTTACTCTAGAAGTATTTTTCAAAAATACATAAAAGAGGAAGGAAGCACATTCCAGACTAATTAAAAAAAACCATATTCAAAACAGCCTACGACTGTTTCCAAATGAGTTTAGTGACTTACAAAAGACGCCCATTAACATTTAAATGTGCCCAAATCAAAAATGCTAAAATCAGAGCTTCAAAATACATTCTGAGCCAGGGATTGTTTGAGAAGTGGAATCTGAGCCCTGTCACATGTTCCTCACAGGCTCTGGATGTTCCCTTCGCAGACTCAATTTCCTCCCGCTGCATAGACAGAAGCAGCAGGGATGCACAGCTCGGCAATCTGCAGGGCTGCTTAGGATTCTGCAGCTTCTGCCCCGTCTCTCCACCCTTGCCTTGTATTTTACATCACCCAAAGACCAGCTAATAGGAGCCATCTCCAGGGACATTATCTGACCTCCTCCACCTGAGATCTAAACACACGGGGAGTTCTCAGATGTTTAAAGTGTCAGGCACACCATTATCCGAGAAAATGGTTTTACCTAGCAATTTACCAACTTTTACAAAACCATTTTTCCAAACACCGATGGTGCTTTGTGAAGGAGCAAGATAAGTATAGAGAACCGCAGAGGAGACCCAGGCAGGCAGCGATGTCCCAGATGGGTCGCAACCAGATCTTTGTGATCTTGCTAAAGATAAATTAGGTAGAAATGGGCAAAATAGTTTTGTGGAAATAATTGTGTTTGGTGACTTTTAATTGATATCAAAAGCACTTCTGGTATGACCCACATTTTAATACTCTATTTTGTCATATAACTCCTTATGAGCAACTGAAATTTTATCAATTGGTCACTCATCACTTTTTAATTGCATATTTGTTTGTGCATGCATGTGTATGGGTGCACCTGTCCGAGTATACATGTGGAGGCCAGAAGACAACTTTTGAGAATCAATTCTCTTCTTCCACCATGTGGGGGCCAGAAATCAAACTCGGGCCGCCAAGCTTGGCAACCAGCACCTTTGCCCATTGAGTCATCTGGACAGCTCTTGTTACTCGTCTTAGTTTAAAAAATATTTTTAGATTTGTTTATTTTATGAATATGAGTGTTTTGTCTACCTGTATGTATGCATGTGTACCACACAGGTGCCTGGTGCCCACAGAAGTCTGAAGAAGGCAACAGATTTCTGGAACTGGAGTTACAGATGGTTGTGAGCCACTGTGTGTGTTCTGGAAATTGAACCTGGGTCTTCTGCAAGAGCAACAAGTGTTTTAGCTGCTGAGCCACTCTCCAGTTCCCCTATCCTTGCATCACTCTTTTTTTTAAAAAAAAAAAAAAACCTCAAACCCTCAAGAACAGCCTTGATTGGTCTGAGAGTTTGGTTTCCTCAAATCCTGTAGCTCAGTATCAGAGCATACAGAACACCCCATGCCGGGTCTGAGAGTAGGGAGTGGAAGGCCCTGGCGTCCCTATGGAAGAAACTGTCTTTTCTTTTCTTTTCTTTTCTTTTCTTTTCTTTTCTTTTCTTTTCTTTTCTTTTGTAAACTACAAGTTGGGAGATAAGAAAGATTGCCGGTTTTTGTGACTTCCGGACTCTGAGAATGCCATGAGGACTGTCCACTTTCCGGAACTCCATGGGTGGCAGATTTCTTGAAGTCTTGGGTCTCTTTTATGGCCTGGCTTTGGAGTAGGGCTTTCCTTTATTCCATACCTTTTATATATAAAAGGTAGAGAATGTCATGTGCTGTCTGGCAGCTCCCTAATGGCAGAGGGGGCATCATTTAAACATTTTGGGGGTCTGGAGTCACTGTAGGCAAAGTATTGTTTTTACTTCCTGCTGTGTGGGGGATGGGGTGATTCACTCAGGAGAAACTTCTGTAAAAGTTTAAATGTCAGAGATAAGACTTAGGAATGAGGGCAACAGGGAAGAAAGGGGTTGTAGGAGACCACTTATTTTTTTCCCCCGGCTGTTCAGCCCTGAAATAACCACACAGAAACCACATGATTTGCAATACTGTTTAGTCAATAGCTTAAGCATATTTCTGGTTAACCTCCATTAATCTGTGTATTGCCATGAAGCTGTGGCTTACCAGGTAAAGTTTCGGCATCTGTCTCCAGCGGGGCTACATGACGTCTCACTGACTCTGCTTTCTTTCTCCCAGCATTCAGTTTAGTTTTCCCCACCTAGCTCTGTTCTGCTAAGCCACCAGCCAAAACAGCTTCTTTATTCATTAACCAATAAAAGCAACACATAGACAGAAGGACCTCCCACACTAGAAAGGGGTGATCAAGGGGAGGAGTTGGGGGAGCTAGGAATCCACCCAGAGAAGGGTTTTTGAGCCTGGGCCTAGTCCCCAACACTTTATAATAATGGTATTTATATAATAAAGAGAAAAGCAAAAAGTGGGGGAACCAGTGTGAGCGCTGAAGATGTTTGAGGGTGTTCCTTCCACCTTGCTTTCTGTGTTTGTACACAGGGACCGCAAAGCTGGAATCTGGGACGCTCCTTAAAAATTTTAAATCATATAGTGAGCTGATTTCCATATCCAGACATGAAGAGTCAGGAGCCTGATTTTTTTGGGATTACTAAGTGTATTCACTTGTTAAATTAATGTAATTCATCTCTCCTCCAGCATTATATATAACTTTTAAGAATGTCTGTCTATAAATTTATTTTTAGATTTCTTATTTTCCCAATATAAATTCCTTATCATGGAATTATGAGTTAGAAGACATGAACATTTTGTGTGTTCAGTGTGTGTGCATACATATGCATGCGTGTGTGTGTTTGTGTGTAATGTGGGTTGCCCCTCTATATGCTGTGAATATGTTTTATTTTCATTGGTTAATGAAAAGCTGCTTTGGCCTATGACAGGGCAGAATATAGCAAGGTGGGAAATTCAAGCAGAGATAAAGAGGAAAAAAGGAGGCAGAGCTAAGGAGACGCCATGTAGATGGAAGGAGAAAGACGCCAGAACCTTACCGGTAGGCCCCAGTCTCCTGGTGATACACAGATTAGTAGAAATGGGTTAACTTAAAATATAATAACTAGCTAGAAATATGCCTGAGCCATTGGCCAAACAGCATTGTAATTGGTATAGTTTTTGTGTGCTTATTCGGGTCTGGGTGTTAAGGAAAGCCCAATCTTCCTTTACATGTGCGTGCGCATGCGTGCGGGCTCACGTATTCGGGTGTATGCACCCACGCATGTGCTGGAGGTCAATATTGGGTTTTTCCCTGGTTTCTCTCCTTACTTGCTGAGCCCATCGCTGAGCCCAGAGCTCAATCATTGGCTAAATCGGCTGCCTGTGAACTCACAGAGCTCACTCATTGGCTGGATCTGCTGGCCTGTGAACTCTCGGGATTCCCGTCTCTGCTGCCCAGTAGAGTTTACAGACTCAGTCACCGCACCACACTTTTTACATGGGTGCTGGGGATCAGAACTCAGGTTCTTGTGCTTATATGACAGGCCATCTCCCCAGACCCAACATGACATGTTTTAAGGTTGTTATCAGGCTGTTTTGGGTTCCTAGATCAGACTGACCCGCACCCAGGCTGGCTGTAAACTATGGATCTCCGGTCTTAGTCTCCTGAGTGCTGAGATTAACTCACTGCCGTGTCTAGCCACATTAAAGATCTTTTTGTGCCTGTAATGTAACCTCTCTGAACTCAGTTTCCACATTATCAAAGGAGATATTGATAATAACAACCTTGCACTTTGTACCGTTGAGAGGATCTAGCCAGATCTTCCACAGTAAGTCTTTAGCAAATAATTAGGCATGCCATTTCTTGTTGCCCATTCCAGCTCTTCCTGTTTTAACCCATTCCAGGAGGTTCCCAGGCAGGCTCATCAGCTTCGTACTACTCACTGCAAGCTTGCCCAACAGAAAGGCAGAATGTGGGTAAGTTCCTGGGTAGCCAGAGACTTCTGCCACTCACTGGCATTGGCTGGATTCTCTGTTGTGGTTAGGTGCTCTTGTGATTTCCTTGGGCTGAAACAGAACAGGTCAGCAAACAGCAAACCCGTCTGCTCTCTGCCACCCCACACCTGAAGGTCCAGCCCTACTCTGAGAAGCCCCATGCTCACTCAGGGCTCTCAGCACCGAGGACTTCTAGACAGGGACTAAGAATTTTGCTCCTGAGAATCCAGAACATTCTCGCCTTTATATTCCTAGGCTTAGGCACACAACCACTATGGTCAACACAATCAACATCCAGTTTCAGAGAGATGGTCTCACAGCGCTGGCAGGGGTTCCCTGCGGCCACTGTCTGGATCTGCACAGAGGATGTGCAGGAACCAAGCCTGCTGATCCCTGAAGGCCATCGGCAGGGCTACAGCTGTCTGAACGCAAACTCTCAGAGGCTTAATGAGCTTCAAGCCACAAGAAGCCAAGTGGAAGAGAGTCTGGCAGTTAAATGAGACCTAGTGACAGGCGTGTGGAGGGACAGCTGGGGCCATGAGGACACCCTCCCTCCATCCTTAATTTGCATATGGTAAAGATAGATTCTCTCATTAATCCAAATGTATGACACATAGGCGATATTTAAAGGGCTCAATGGAGCATTTAATAGATAAACACTTTCCTGATTAGTATTCAGTTGACCTGGTGACCCAAAGATGGAACCTTGCTCTCATTTCCTTCCTGTCTACAGAAGGCTGCCAAACCAGCAGCAGAAAATTAGCCAGGCTGCAACGGAGTCCTGCCATTTGCAAGGCCAGAGCTCGCAAGGGCGGCTGGAGGAGAGCGAGGTGGGCGTTCGTCTCGTTCACGAGATTGAATTTGTGGGGAACTTTGTAGACTTTACACTCCAGTATCATTTATACAGAATGTTTTCATTGTTTAGTAAATGCCACTTATCTTCTTTGGCCTCCACAGCTTCAACAGATAAGAATTCTTTTAGAAAACTTTTAATTATAATAATTACATTTTTGCCCTCCTCCCTTTTTCCTTTCAAATTTGTGGCCTTTTTGCCCCTTTGATTATTATTGCTACACACACGCACACACGCACACACACGCACGCACACACAGGCAAGTGTGTGGCTACACACAGGAAAGCAGGTTGATGTCCTGGGGAGCTTGTGACCGTGCAGGGACAGGGTCCATTCCCCACTCGGGTCATGCTGGGCTATTGCTGAGCTGGCAATGATGGACAGGCCGTTCTGAGTGTGGACAGCTGCCAACCAGTGAACTCAGGGAGACTGCGCCCCAGGTCTACTGTGACTGAACTTTGGTGATCTGGATCACATGTCTGCTCAAAGTGCTTCTTGCCTGTTTGCCAACATGGGCTTGTGACCACACCAGGAAGGTCATCAAGTCTCAGTGTGAAAGTGTTGGCTTTGATGTCAACAAATGCTGTCACTCTGGGGATTGTAGACTCAGTGTAGACTTTTACGTTTCCTGTACAGTTGGAATGTATAGCTAAGGCCAGGTGAATGGACAGTTCTCCGAGCCTGGGGCAGGCGAAGGGTTGTAAGACTGTTGTAAGGCTGTTGTAAGGCTGTTGTAGGACTCTTGTAAGACTGTTATAAGACTGTTGTAAGACTGTCAGGTAGTAAACCCCTCCCATCAAGGGCTGGGGATGCCTGTGTCAGAGACAGTCAGGCTCGGGTAACAGAATCCTAGGTGACTCCAGGCTTGAGGGACCCAGTGATGTTTCTTTCTATCATAAGCCAAGGATTCATAGGATAATACAATTGCAGGTGCTTAGTGTGTGCCTGTCTTCTGCCCATGTGGGAGCACCCAGGTGTTTATAAAAGTGTTCAACAGTTACAATATTATTTTTCTTGTGTGAATTCACTTGTGTGCACACGTGCATGCGTGTGCGTGAGTGTGTGCATGTATGTGTGTGCTCGCACGTGTGTGTGCATGTGCATGCATGTGCGTGCATGCATGTGTGTGTAAAGCTAGAGGTCACCTCTGGCTGTTATCCCTCAGGCATCATCTACTGTATTTTTTGAGACAAGGTCTCTCACTGGCCTGATTCATCAGTTCAGTAGTCTGACTGGCTGGCCAGCCCCAGGGCTCTGCCTGTCTCTACCTCTCCCAGTGCTGGATTACAACTGCGTGTCCACTTTTGGTTTGATTGTCTTGGTTTTTAAGGTGTTTGAATGCAAAGTTGGGAGGCCAAACTCAAGTCCTCAACTTGCCAGACAAGCACAGCACCAACCAATCTAATCTTCCCAGCCTCTGTTTGTTTGTTTCTTGGTTTTCTTTTTAGTTGTCACCAAACCATTTTGGTTTTGTCCTCTTGGACAGAGGGGAACTGAGGCACGTTTAGTGTAGATGGAGACTGAGCTTCCATTTCCCAGCTGCCCAGGCCCAACTAATCACACAGAAACAATATTAATTACAAAACTGTTTGGCCAATGACTCAGGCATATTCTTAGCTAGTTCTTACATCTTAAATTAATCTATTTCTGTTAATCTATGTATCATCACGAGGCTGTGGTTTACCAGTGATGTTCTGGCATCTTTCTCCTTTGGCAGTTACATGGAATCTCCTTGACTCTGCCTACTTTTCTTATATACCTCTGTTCAGATTTCCTGCCTGGATTTACTCTGCTAAGCCATTGGCCAAAACAGCTTTATTCATTAGCCAATAAAAGCAGCACATATACAGAAGGACCTCCCACGTCATTTAGTGTTTCTATAACAGTGTGGTATTATAATGTGGAAAATAAAAACAATTCAAAGCATAAACACATGGACAATGGGGCAAAAAACAATTCCTCTTTCCCTTTGGATGAAAACAAAATCAAAGTTCAAATTAACACTGGGACATTGTGTTTAAACGTTTGTCCAGATTCCTTTCAGAGTCAAGTGTTAAGTGTGCTTCGGTCAGACACAGAGGAGAAATGGCCAGCTAAAGGATCCATGGAGCCCAGTTAACAGGGCACTTACAAATCTGGGGGCCAGAGGTGACGGGACCTCCCAGAAGCCACTGAACTGGCTCCCACTCCTAATTTTCTGTCATAAAGGCAGGTGACATTCCCAGGGTGCGGTCACACCGGCAGCCCTTCTCAGGGTGCTCGTTCCTTCCTTGGAAAGTTCTGGTTCTGTATTTGAAGTTTCCCCAGTCATTTCTTCATAATCACGAGTCTACCACTAACACTGTTTCCCCTGCGGCCCATCCCATTCTTCCCTGGAAGTCTCGCATTGCGCACTGTAACATTTTCATTAAAGTCTCACTGAAAACCAGGGAAGTAAAGAGAGGCTGCTTCTCAGCAGCCCACCCCTTCCTTTTCTCTCTCCTCCAGTCCCTTTCCCTTCATCTCTCTGCCTCCTCTTTTCCTCTCCTCTCTCCTTCCCTCCCCATCTCTCTCCCCCCCTTCTCTCCCTCCTTCTTTTCTCTCCCCTTCCCCATCTGTCCCTTCCCTAAGCACTGAGCAGCAAGTGACCAGCACAGCAGCCACACCCCAGGCTTATCCAGAGTCCCTCCATGCCCTGTGTGGCCCTCGGCACTCACAGGGAGGAAGGGGTCAGACATGAAGCTCACCGCAACCATGTAGCTACTTTCCCGTTTCACCAACCCTGCAACGGACCCCTCATCCCCCCCTTACATCCTCCCTTCATATCCCAACCCCAGCTTTTTTGTGTTGGGAGTTTGTGGCAGGAATCCCTTTAATGTCCAGTTGTATTAATTAACTTTCATGAACTCACTCCTATTCCCTCCCCGCTTCTCTACAGCCGCCGATTCTTATTTAATGGACTCACTAGGCATTCAGTTGTCTCTAGGGGGAAATTAGATTTCTTTAAAATTCTCCTCTACAAAAATCTGTTCCACTCTTTCGGGGTCACTGGAACTACTCTATTGATTAGCTGCATTTCAAGGGCTCGTGGGGCAGCCTGGCTGGTGGCTGCTCACAGATTTGAACTGGGTAGATCTGCAGTAGGACCCTCCGGGTTTGAAAAGCAGTTCGAGGAGGTTTCCCTCTTACTTCTTTAACAAAGGGAATTTTGTGATTTCTGACTGGGCTTGAATCACTTGTAGATACGCAAAGGACCAGAAGAATTGCTTCCACCTACTGGAGGAGGCAGAAGAGGGAGGAAGCCTCACAGAAGGACCAGTCACGTGCTTCTTTGATTCCCGCCCTACCCCATTCCCTTCTTCCTTTACTTAAAAGGAGGATGACTTATTCTGGGTCTTGTGGCTGGGGTCATGCTTGCTGCAGAAGGACCTGAGTTAGGGATCTCCACCGAGTTAGGGATCTCCACCGAGTTAGGGATCTCCACCGAGTTAGGGATCTCCACCGAGTTAGGGATCTCCACTGAGTTAGGGATCTCCACAGCTGGAGTGGAAGCTGAGTGTTGTTGGGACTGCAAGCCCAGTACTGGGGAGGCAGAGATGGGGACCCTTGGAGCTACTTGGGCAGTCAGTCTAGCTGCCCTGGGGAGCTCCAGGTTCAGCAGGAGAATCTGTCCTATATTTCAGCAGTGAAGAGCACTGGCTGCCCTTGCAGAGAACTCACGCCGGGACAGATAGTGGCTCCCAGCTATCTGTAACTACAGTTCCAGGGCATCTGATGCCCCCTACTCCAGCCTCTGTGGGCGCTGCATGCCTCACACACACACACACACACACACACACACACACACACACACACAGATGCGTACACACAAATAAAAATAAAATAAACCTTAAAAAAATAGTCTAAGTAATTCTACCAAAGGGCGATGGAAAGTCATTTCAAGCTTTTCTACGTGTGCAAGTTAATCTTAAGTGAAGAGTGGGCATATCGTCTGCTGATTAGTGTGTGGAAGTGTTCCAGGGGAGATAATATAAAAATAGAATCATTAGTCACAAATTTAAATTATTCAAGTCCTGTCGCAGAGTAGAATTTAAATGGGGGGAACATAGATACAGCTCCTGCTAGTCATCAGGGCTTGCGTGAGCACCGTCAGGCAAGGGGGTCACATGACAAAAAGTAGGTAAACTGAGGTACAGTGTTCTCCAAAGGAAGCCTACTGTGCTGGCTGGTTTGTGCACACGACACAAACAGACATAGCTGGGAAGATGGACTTTTAATTGCGAAAACTCCTCCATGAGACTGGCTTGCCGATGAGACTGTCTTGATTGTGGGCGGTCCCAGCCCACTGTGGGCAGTGCCACCCTGGGCAGGAGGTCCTGGGTGCTATAGGGAAATAGGCTGAGCAAGCCATGAGGAGCAAGCCAGTAAGCAGCTCCCCTCCATGGCCTCTGCACCAGCTTCTGCCTGCAGGTTCCTGCCTTGAATTTTTGTCCTGATGTCCCTCAGGGATGGAGTGTGATGTGGAACTGTAAGATGAAACAAACCCTCCCCACCCCCTGCCAAGTTGTTTTTGGTTATGATGTATTGTCACGGCAATAGAAACCTAACTAAGACAGCTACTTTAATTGATGTGAACCTCCGAGCCTTGTGGGCTGGAGCTCTACAGGCTCAATAAAGGACTGACAATGTGATTCTTGATATGTCCTGATAGTGAAATATTTAACAGCACTCATCTGAGAGAGTCAGCTTCCTGCCAGGCTCTGCTCAGAACAGGACCCCTGGGTGCAAACAAGACAAAAATCTGTGTCTTGGAAGCTGACTGCCCGGTCCCTGGAATGCTTGTCTGATGGACGTGTGTTTGTTGGCCTGAGGTTTGACCACTGGACCCCAGAGTCATCATCACTTGCCAGTTCCAGTTTAGGAAGCAAAGGTAAGAACCAAAGCCCCTTGAGTTTGGCAGTGGTGGCGCACACCTTTAATCCTAGCACTCGGGAGGCAGAGACAGGCGGATCTCTGTGAGTTCAAGGCCAACCTGGTCTATAAGAGCGAGTTCCAGGACAGTCTCCAAAACTACACAGAGAAACCCTGTTTCAAAAAACCAAAAGTGTGTGTGAGTGTTTGCCTGTGTGTGAGTGATTGCATGTGTGGTGCACGGTGTAGGTGTACATGCACATGGGAGCCTGTGCACACAGGCAGAGACCCGAGGAAGACATCAGGTGCCCTGCCCTATTACTCTGCCTTATGCTCTCGAAACAGGGTCTCACACGGAACCTGACAGCCAGCGATGCTCCTGTCTCCACACCCTTCTCACAGTTCTGGGTTACAGGTGAGTTCACACCATCCCTTGTTTCTATGCGGGTGTTGGGTTCTGAACTCAGGGCCTTACTGCTCGTACAGAAAGCACCCTGACCCACTGAGTCGTCTCTCCAGTCTCTGTAATAGTAAATACAGCACATTTTTAGAAGTCTTCTGAGCCATTGTGGTTAACTGTCAAACCAGAAGGAGGCCATGGCGACTCTTGAGTGTAACCAGCTGGTCAGAGGAGAGGGTGGGCCTGAGGACCCCCAAACTTAAATGTGGTGTCTAAATTTAGAGCAGACCAGCAGTTGTGTGGGAACTGCCCTTGGCCTTAGCTTGGCAAACCCATTGCAGCTGTGTGTTCTCATTACCATGGCTACTGAACTGTATCGCTTAATTCTGTCACACGCTGCCAGTTCCTGGGCCGGGGATGTGTAGATTGCGGTGGGTAGGCCATCTGCAGAGTCCCGTGGTCACCGACCCAGTAATACGGCTCTTTCCAAGTTAAGTCTTCTCAGAAGCCCGCAAGGACCGCTTTTGGGTTCCGTCCGTGGCTGACTTTACACAACAGTACGGTTAAGCAGTATGGTTACGGGAAGCAGAGAGGCGCGGTGTGCAAACCTGAGGAGTCACTGGCTCCTTCCTGGCCCTGACCGTGGCCCAGATATGGGGAGAGTGAGCTCAGGGTTGCTGAACATGGCTGGCTTGTGTTCTCTTTCCCCCTTTCTCGAGGCAGCAGATCCTCAAAAAGGTAAATTTCAATTTGTGTCCTGAGCACGTGTGTAATATGTCTGCGGGGGCTGGAAGACAACCTCGGGTGTCTGTCCGCCTGTTTTAGAGACCGGATCTCTCACTGACTTGGAACTTGCTAAATAAGTTAGACCGGCTGGCCAGCAAGCCCCAGGAATCCACCTGTCTCTGCCTCTCTAACATAGGGATTAAAAGTTTGTGCCACCATTCCTGGTTTGGATTGTTTGTTTGTTTGTTTAAGACAGAGTTCCACTGTGCTACCTTAGCTGGCCTGGAGCTCACTGAAATCCACTTGCCGTCGCCTCCAGAGTGCTGGTGCATGCTGGGATTGATGATGTCCTCTTTCTCTCCCTTCCTTTTTGATAGGGTCACATGTAGACCAAACGGGTCTCAAACTCACTCTGTTTCATGGATGACCCTGGACTTCTGCTCCTCCTGCTTCCTCCTCCTGGGCGCTGGACCACAGACATGCATCACAACCCTCAGGCCAGCCAGGGCTGATGGTCAGATGCAGGACTTCTGGCATGCTAGGCAAACATGCTACCAGTGGAACCACACCCTAGCGGCTACCATGGGCTTTCTGATCTGATTAAAACCAAGGACTTGGGTCGAGAGACTAAGTGTATAATTTGGAAATCTTCCCACAGGGAGGGAAAGGGGTTTCTGGTTTTTAAGTTTTACTTCTCAATGAACTAAAAGTTAACCTGGGGATAAAAACAGCCAAAGTCATACAAATAAATAAATTCAACAAAAACAAAAATGCAAACCCCTGTGGGGAATGAAACCCCACAGGTAGGGCTGAGGCAGCCTCTTGCTGAGGGCCAGGTTGGAAGATCCCTGTGAAGGGATCTTAACAGTAAGCTCACATACAGGGCCGACTGGTTCATCTCTCTGTGCCAAACACCTGGCAAAGAGACCTCAGCTTCCCACAGTGAGGTTTCCATAGCTCCATCCCCGCTGCTGTGTAGTCCTGGGACGAGCCGTGCATGTATCTGTGAGCATGTGTAGACTCCCCTTTCCACACATAGCACATCTGGCTCTCCCCATATTAGGAAGACAGACACACAGCTGGGCTGCCTTAGTCATCAGGCACATGGCTGGCCCCCTCTTTTTTGCTAATTGCAGCATCTGGTTCCCTGGAAGAACGGCTCTCTCATTACAAGGTACAGGAGAAGAAGTAACTTGCTGCGGACATGTGCTGTTGGAACAGCTAGAGACGAGGGAGAATGAAAATCTCACTTTGGAATTTTGTTTAAATCGAAGTAGCAATAAGCAAGTGGCTCTCCCTCCACCTCACAGGCGCTTCTGGAGGCTTTGACAACCGGAGCTTACGAGAAACTGCAACATTGGTGGAGCTGCGAAGTCACCCGCCATATCACCAGGACAGCAAGCGCCAGGATTCTCGGCTCCGTGACCATATATGACACCCTGGCTCACATGTTCCCCTCACACTGAGTTACCGTATAATTACAGGTACCGTCTCCTCTAAGGCAACACAGAGATGAGCCTTGAGGACTGGAGAGACCACTCAGTGCGTGACAGTGCTTGCTACGTAAGTGTGAGGGCCTGAGTTCAGATCCCAGCACACAGATTTAAAAAGCTGGGCATGACTACACACTATAACCCACTCAGGTTGGTCCAGCAGGCTACCCCACTGGTTCTGGGCTGCAGTTGCTGTCTGCCTTTTCCTGAGAGTCAAGCCTCATGCCCACAGGCATCAGCCAGGAACTGCTTTTACCAGCCCCAGCTCTGGGAAGTTGTTGGGCCTGTGCTAGTCTGTTCTCCCACCAGGTAGTGCACCAACTGCTCTATGTTTGATTATATGTGTCCAACAATGGATGCTGCTTGCAGCTGAACTTCCTTTGGACTACCAGCTTCCAAATGATGACATGAAGACTTCTTATTAATTATGAAAGTTTGGCCTTACTTTAGGCTTGCTCCTGACCTGCTCTTATAACTTAAACTACCCTATTTGTATTAATCTGTGTTCTGCCATGTAGCATGTTACCTCACCTCCATTCTGTATGTTTGAATCCCTCTGAGTCTCAGATTCCTCCCAGAGTTCCTCTCTCTTCCTGGAAGTCCCACCTATCATCTACCACCTAGCTATTGGCCACGCAGCTCTTTATTAAACCAATCAAAGGTGCCTTGGCAGAGACACACCTTCACAGTGGACAAAAAGAGTATCCCACAACCACCACAGATAACTGAGTTCCGTGGAACAGCGAGATTGGATCAGAGTGGTCCAGAATAGGACAGTCTGAGCCTTGTCACTTGAACTTGTGTCTGAGCCTTATAACTAGCAACAACTTCTGCGCAAAATGGACTGTGCTAGTTACCGTTCTCATGACGGAGACAAAATGTCTGGCAAGGCAGCCTAAGGAAGGCGGGGCTTATTTCAGTCTAGTCCATCATGGCTGGGAAGGCACGGTGGCAGGAGGGTGGGCCGGCTGGTCACAGGGCATCCATGGTGAAGTAGCACAGAGAGGGTGTGGTGGCTAATCTTGGTTGTCAACCCAATCACTAAAACCCAAGCAGCTGGGCACACCTGTGGGGGATTTTCTTGATTGGATCATTTGAGGGCAGAAGGCAGACCCATAACTTCTGGCGGTCTATATAAAAGACCGTGGTAGAAGGAAGCTTTTGCTTTCTGCCTGCTTGCCCTCACCCTCTCTGGCAAGTCCATCTGTCCTGTTTCTGGGGCTTTTCCTCACTGGCAGTGGAACATACATTCTTCAGGATCCAACACAACTGAAGCCCAGCAGAGACAGCCAGCCTCTGGGACTGAACAGTTACTGATGCTTGGCCTTTCTGTTAAATGGCAGCCATTGTTGGTCGAGCCTGATCACAGCCTGTCAGCCACTCTAAATCCACTTTTAAACACATATGCTCCTCTACCAGTTCTGTTCCTCCACAGAACCCCGGCCAATGCACGCATGGATGCAGATGCTCCTCTGATTTTCTCCTTTTTATTCAATCTGAGATCCCTCACAGATACACCCAGAGGTTTGTTTCCATGGCAATTCTAAATACCACCAAGTTGACGGTCAAACATAAGCATCACGTTGACTCGAGTTCTATGTTCCTAGTTTTGGTTTTCCATCTAGATCTTCGAGCTATGTCTCAAGCTATTGTTAATTCCCCAAGGCATAATCACATTTGGTCATCTGGTAAGATACCAAGGTCCTGGCAGGGCGGACTGTTACAGCCTAAGGCTAGTAGCCAGTGAAGCAGAAGCAAGACATAGTCCTAGAGATGTTTTAAAATTCTTATTTATGTACATAGGCGTGGGTATATGCACCTGAGTGCAGTTCCCTCAGAGGCCAGAAGAGGGTGCTGCTTTCCCTGGAGCTGGAGTTACAGTCCCTGGAGCTGGAGTTACAGGAAGCTGTGTGCCATCTGATGTGGGTACCAGGAACTGAACTTGGGTCCTTTGCAAGAGCAGCCAGGTTCTTAAGTGTTGAGCCATCTCTCCAGCCTTACAATGCATAGTCTTGACAGTACCCAGAAGAACAGAGCATCCAGGGGGAGGGAGAGGAACAGGGAAGGAGGGGGGGAGGGGAGAGAGAAAGAGAACAGGAAGATATGGATCACCAGAAAGGGCTGTAAAACAAAACCCAAAGGGGAACTCAGATTCAAAGCATGAGGTATAAAGCCAGCACATGTCTTGTGTGGGGAAAAGAGAATTTCTCTCCTAGAACCTCACTAATTAAGATTCAGAGACAATAAGTTTTAGAGTCTGGACAGGGCTGTGAATGGCATCAATAGTGTCTGACTATGGGAGACAGGAGACAGATTGGGTCTTTCTTCCGTGAATTGCACCCAGACCCCATCTGTGGGAAGGAAAGAAGGAGAGGGGAGAGGCTGGAAGGGAGGGGAGGGGACAGGGAAAGACACAGGCAGCTGAGTAGATGCCTGAGCAGACTACCTTCCAAAACACACTCTTTTGGAACTTGAGAAATAACGGCTAGAAAGATCTAAGGGCTGGAGCCCACAGCCTTGGAGTGACATCACTCACTCAGTCCTGAAGTAGAAACCGGGAGAGGGAGGCAGGGCTCTGTGCTAGCCTGAGGTGGCATCTGCAGGGAAGCCAAAGCCACGGGGCTCTCCTCCCATTTCCGGCCTGCAGCATATTTTTGGATATTCGTGGTGTAGTTAAAGGTCCTGTTCTTCCCACTTCTGGCCTTCAGCATACTTCTGGATGTCCGTGGTGTAGTTAAATGTCCCGTTCTTCCCACTTCCGGCCTGCAGCATTATTTTTGGATGTTCGTGGTGTAGTTAAATGTCCTGTTCTTACAAAGGTTGGAGCCTTGAAGCTTCGTCTTTCTTCTCAGCTGGACCTTAGCCCAGGGTGACCATCACTCAGGGATCTCATGCCTTAGGAGCCTGAGTTAGGGCTTTCATGTTCAAAGGACATGTCCATTGAAGACTTAGAATATGGACTTGCTCTGATGTTCGCAGCCTTCAGTTCTCCCAGCCAAAGCAGGCTTCCTTAAAAGGGTGACCGCGTTCTCTTCCCCCCTCCACACCCCCATGCTGTCAACCATTTAAGGGCAGAAGGGTTTACCCAGCTTGGCAATGGAAGAGCCATGACCACATCAGCGATTTGGGATTCTTGGACTATTGGGGATTATCTTTCCAATAGGCAACCCCTCCCAAGACATCATTCCCTTGTGGAAAACACCAGCCAAATATTCCAGCTAGACCTTAGGGGTTGGACCTGTGGTTAAGAAAGTGGTTTTGAAATCTGTGTTGTTCCAGTATAATCTTAAATTCCAAATTTGGACATATTCAGAGAGCACAAATCCTTTCTTTCACTGAGAGAATAATCAGGGGTTAACCATTGCACTAGCTCAAGGCAAAAGACTGGGAGACAGGGGTAGGTGGAGCTGCGGGTTTGAGGTTAGCCTGATGTACACAGCGCACTCCAGGTGAGCCAGGTCTACATAGTGAGACTCTGTCTCAAAAAAACAAAACAAAACAAACAAACAAAAACACAAAAACTCCCCCCTCCAAACAAACAAAGAACAAAAAAGTTCTCCAAACAAAGAAACAGAAGAAAACAGTGTAGGAGTCTCTAAATATGTAATGTTTTATATGCGTGTCTGCGTGTGCGTGAGCGCACACAACTCTCAGGAATAGTTCCTTGAACTTTGCTTTTGGCCATGCAATAGGGGAAATAGTAAAGTTCGTTTAAATATTTAAGATCGTCCCACAGTTCTCTCGTGTCTGGATCATTTAACCTTCACCAAGGACTTTCATGTGGGGGTCGGGGAAGCAAAATGGGCATGCAAACACTGCCCGAGACAGCCTTACCACACATGGCTTCTTCCAACTGTAGACCTAATGTTCCTGGTTCCCTGCACTTCAAAGGGAACAGTGTGAATGTTCCAAGACCAGCACCAACAGACCGCTGTGGACTTTATCCTCATCATTGGCACTAATACAATGCCAAGGTTTATCCACTGGGTGGCTTTTACACCCGTGGGGTGTGAGTCCGGAGTGGGTTCCAGATTCACCTGCAGTCCTGGTTACTTGCCGCCAGCATTCACAAGGCGTCTACGTCAGCAGGCTTCAGAAAGTAATCACTCTCTGAGCTCTCAAATCTTTAACTCACATTTCTGTTCATACATCAGGTGAAGACGTGTGAGCTGCAGGTGCTAAATCTAACGACGGTGTCTCTGGAGCTGCAATCTGTGGGGCCAGGGGTACCGCAAGCATCACTGTCGTCTCAGCCCAGCCCTGAAGAGCTGCTTTTCTCAAGAATGTCAGCTGAGAGCTGTAAGAGGCTTCCAAATGAAAAGTCAACTTCTGAGAATTAGGTCATCCAAAATGGAGCTCAGAAACCCCACTCTATAAATAGACAGCTATAGAAAGAGGAAAGGGGTGACATGTTTGAGGCGAGAAGCTGGAGCTGAGGCCCTTGCACACAGCCAGCCCCTCAGACATCCCACAGTGGGAGCTGAGACCCTTGCACACAGCCAGCCCCTCAGACGTCCCACAGCGGGAGCTGAGGCCCTTGCACACAGCCAGCCCCTTAGACTTCCCACAGCTACCTGAATCCTGATGAGGAGCCCTGTGTGTCACCCCAGCCAGGCAATGGCACTTGGATATTTGGTCAAACATTATGCTGGATAGTTTGAGGAGGATGTTTGGGGACAGTTAATCGTTAAACCTATGGACCTTGAGCACAGCAGGTCACTGTTTATAATGTGTGTGGGCCCCTAATCAGTCAGGGTTTAGCCCTGAAAGAGGATGGAATCCTGCCAGCAAACTGCCTTTGTGTTCGAACTATAGCGCCTCTCTGCTCTTCCGGTCTGTGGGCACCAAGTCGGCACTGGTCTTGCCAAGTCTCCAAAATCATGAAAGCTAATTTCTTAAATTCCCTCTCCTCCTTTCCTGCTGCTTCTTCCCCTTGCTTCCTCTTTCCACCCCTCCTGCACACACACACACACACACACACACACACACACACACACACAGATGGCCCAAAGACAAACAAGAGAATCACCAGGCGCAGTCCTCTAGGGAATGTGCCATCACAGGGGTTCACACCCGCCCAGCTTCTGAGGGATGGGAGCCAACCTGGGGGCAGGAGCTTACAGCAGGAGAACATAAAACCATCTGTTCCCTCTGCGGTTGGGTTTCCTCCTTTTACTTATCTCATTTTGGGTCACAATCCATTTTGGATGTGGCAGGTACATTCCACCCACCAGGATGGGATGGCTGGGTTCTTCCTCACTGTCTGACAAGGTTTGAAGTCAAACAACCTCCTCCTGCTGTCAAAGAAAGGAGAGTCAGTATTTGGGCTGCTAAATATTTGAGCTATGGTGTAGGTTTGAATAAGAATAACCCCCATAGGCTTGTGTCTTTGAAAACTTAGTCAGCAGGGAGTGGAATTCTTTGATAGGATTAGAAGGATTAGGAGGTGTGGCCTTGTTGTAGGAAGTGCATCACTAGGGGAGGGCTTTGAGGTTTTCCAAAGCCCATACCAGGTCAGCATTTCTGTGCCCCACCCCCACTTCCCCACTGCGGATCAAGTGTAGCTCTCAGTTACTGCTCCAGCCTCATGGGTGCTGTCATACTTCCAACCATGACGACAATGGAGTAAACCTCAGAAACTGTAAGCCAACCCTGATGAAAGGTTTTCTCTTACATGAGTTGCCTTGGCCATGGTGTCTCTTCACAGCAATAGAGCAGTGAACCAAAGCTAACTGTGAAAGAGCAGCAAACAGAAAGAAGCAGAGATGGATGCAGACCTGAAGGCAGACTGTGGATTGGGTGCAGGCATGGAGTATGGACTGGGACATAGGGGAGTGCCATCTGGGTACCTGGTGGGGTAACACGACCCTTAGTTTGTGGTGGCGCCTGGTGATGTCTTCTTCATGTGAGATAATACAGACTTAGCCTGAGAGTCTTGCAGATCCACCCTCACACCAGACCAGAAGACGTCTACAGACATTCTGGAATCGGAATGGAATGGTCCTGGGAGCAGAGGTGGCAACCTGCCCTTTCTGTGTAGGTGGGAGCACTACCTGCTCCCAACTCAGCACGTGCTCAGCTCATGGGTGCAGCCAGGTGGGCAGCAGTCAGTAACCTGTAGTGATTTCATCTCCTCCAAGTCCCATTCCATCCTGTGAGTCCATGACAACCTAGGGAGAGTCCTGCGATAGAGTCCAGTCACTATGGCAGGACATCTGCAGAAAGTGACCTAAAGGAGGAGGCTATTTTAGCTCCCAGATTCAGAGGACTCAGATCGTGGTCACCTGGTTCCGTGACTCTGAGCCTGGGAGCAAGTGGGGTATCATGATGGAGATGGTATGGGGGTTGAGTCTGCTTCCCTGTGCACATCAATGGAGTCATTCATCAATTAGGTCAAAGCCCTTACGACAGTCATTTCCCAATAGTCACCAGCCCTTAACACATTGTCTTTGGGGCCAGTTAAGCTCCATTTGCCTTGAGTTATTCCTGGAGCTGTTTCTGAAGACTCCTTTCAAGGCTCTCTTCAAGAAAAAAGCCCTGCCCTGTGCAGGTTTTACTTGGCTGCCCTACCTGACTATGCTGCTATGGCTTCTATCTCACTGAGGTGGCAGAAACCTGACCAAAGCACTGGGAGGGAGGGAGGGAGGGAGGGAGGGAGGGAGGGAGGGAGGGTGTTCGGGACTCACAATTTGTAAGTGTAGTCCATCAAAGATGAGGAAGACAGAGGCAGGAGCATGGGGTAGCTGGTCACATGGTCCTAGTTAGATTTTTGTAATAAATGTCATGAGGCCAAGCCACTTGGGGAGGAAAGGTTTTATCGACTTCCATGTCCTGCCACTGTCCATCCCTGAAGGAGGTCAGAGCAGGAACTGAAGCAAATGCCAAGGAGAAATGCTGCCTACTGCTTCACTCCCAGGGCTTGCTCAGCCTGGTTTTGCATACAACCCAGGACCACTCGTCCAGGGGTGGTACCGCCCACAGTCACATCAACCATTAATAGAAAAACAAATGCCATGGAGACTTGCCTACAGATGAGTCTTATGGGGGTATTTTCTCAGTTGACCCATGCTTATTCCAAGTTGACAAAATCTATTGAGCTCATGGCTCGTATGCCCAATCAGGATGCCCAATCAGAATGCCCAATCAGAACACCCTATCAGGATGCCCAATCAGGATGTCCTATCAGGATGCCCAATCAGAACGCCCTATCAGGATGCCCAATCAGAACACCCTATTAGAATGCCCAATCAGGATGCCCTATCAGGATACTCAGTCATCAGGATGCAAAGAGTGATGATGCTGGTGCTTAGCCGGTCTCTCCTCTTTCCCCGTGACTCAGACCCCAGCCCATGGCATGGTGTCATCTAGATTCAGGGTGTATCCTTGCTCCTCAGTTAACCTAATCTGGAAATGCCCTCATAGATAAAGGGTTGTCTCTTTTCTGAGTCTAGATTCTGCTGACTCGACAATCAGGATTAGCCTTTCATTACACTTGGCTCAAATTTCTCTGTGGCACACATTGTTCCTACCATCATTGTTCATGTCTTCATGGCTTTGTTCTCTCTCCCTTTCCAGTGGTTCTCACCTCCCTAATGCTGCGGCCCTTTAATACAGCTCCTCGTGTTGTGGTGACCCCAACTATAACCTTACTTCATTGCTACTTCATGACTGCCATCTTGCTACTGATACGAAGAGCAATATAAATATCTGATATTTCTGGTGGTCTTGCCCACCCCTGTGAAAGGGTCGCAACCCACAGTTTGAGAATCACTGCTCTAGGGACATAGCAGATTTGCATCTGACCCCTTCCTGTCACACGCAGGCACTCAGTAAGTGGTGCTTGAGTGGGCTATCCAAACTGGCATGACCCCACCAGAAATATCTGAAAGGCATTTTATTTCAAGCAGGCAAATCATCATCCCAGGCTAGCATTTAATTTCTCTGAGAACCAAGGTATCCTATTGAAGCATTTTGCTACTAAAAAAGAAAAGAAAGGTTGTCGGGAGTCTGACTCACATGCTGGACTGCTCCACCCATTGATTCCTTAGCCATTAATTAGCCTCTGTGTAGCTGTCAGACCCCAGAGCGTCAACCAATCCCAGGCTGTCACTGATGCGTGCACGAGTGAGAAGACAGGGTTGGCGCTAGCGCTTTTGCTCTCGGTGTCGTTGTTTCCCCTCTCTAATTTAAACAGGCTTTGCTTCTCTTCTTCTTAGGGTTAGAGAAGTACGAGAATAATGCGGAATAAACTCCATGCAAAGAGCACGCAGGAAAAGTGAGGCTGGGCTCGGTGAGGAAGGTGCCCGTCCCCAAGCCCAGTGACCTGAGTTCGATCCCTGGGACTCCCATGGTAGAAGGAGAAGACCAACTCCTATAAGTTGTCCTCTGATTTTCACATAGACCCCGAGTCATGTGTGGTCTCATGTGCACATGTGCGCTCATGTGCGTGTGCACACACTCATATGCACAAGAATAATGTAATTTTGTAAAAAGTTTTAAGGGAATGTCTTCCTCACCTCCGAGGCTTTGGTTTCCCCCTCAGGCACCTCCCACAGTGGTTTTCCTTTCCCACACTGGACTGCAGCAATCCCTCTTTCACGTGTTGGGTGGCTTCCCCTCTTCCACTAACACACCTGTTAGTGGGGTTTCTGTCCCGCCAGGTCCTGCAGCCATTCAGTCCCCAAAAAACACACAGAGGCCTACATTAATTATAAACTGGTTAGCCTATTAGCTTCAGGCTTCTTATTAACTAACTCTTACATCTTACATTAACTCATGATTCTTATCTGTGTTAGCCACATGGCTTGGTACCTTTTATCAGTGAGGCATTCTCATCTTGCTTCCTCTGTGTCTGGGTGATGAGTGCAGACTGAGCCTTTCCTTTTCCCAGAATTCTACTATTCTGGTTGCCCTGCCTATACTTCCTGCCTGGCTACAGGTTAATCAGTGTTTTATTAAATCAATACAAAGACAAATCTTTGCAGGGTGCAAGACCATTGTCCCACAGCACACACCTTTGCAGTTGTTGGGCGGCTTCCCCTCTTCCGCTAACCCACCTATTCAGGCTCACTCTTTGTTTCTCTCTGCACATTTTTATTAATAATCCAAAGTTCTTCAGATCCCAGATACAAGGCCTCTATCAGAACTTCCAAATATTTTCTTCCACCCAGTAGCTTCTGTTTTCCTTCTCTTTTTTAATGACCAAAGTTCACACATTAAAAAAAGAAAAATTTATCTTATTGTTTATATGAGTGCAGTGCTGGCAGAGACCAGAAGAGGGCGACAGGTCCCCTGGAGCTGGAGTTACAGACACTTGTGAGGCTCCACATGGGTGCTGGGAACTGAGTCCAGGTTCTCTGCATCTCATCACTGAGCCATCTACCACCATAGTTCACAATTTTGAGTATTATTTTTAGAATTGTTTTCTTGTGGTCAGTCCATGGTTTTGTTTCTTGCTTAACTTATGATTATAAATATATCTTCCTACTTTACTTAAAAAATAATTTGTTTGGCCTTCATACTTATATTTAAAATTTACCTAGACTCTCTCTAGCCCCTCTTCTGATCCTAGCTGAAATTAAAATTGAGACTTGTATTTATTTTTATTTGTCTTGTGAAACAGAGTTTCACTATACGGGTCTGGCTGTCCCGGGACTCACTATGTAGAGCAGTCTGGCCTTAAACTCACAGAGATCTGCCTGCTTCTGCCTTCCAAGTGCTGGCGTTAAAGGTGTGCACTACCATGTCCAGCTAAAACCATGTGTATCCCAGGCTGGCCTGGAATTCCTGATCCTACATCCTCTTCAGCATATCCCATGGGAATTCATGACTGGAACTGGCAAAACACTTTCACAGGACCTCGAAAGTATCACGAATCTCGACAGCGTGCCTGATGGACCCTGCCATCGAGCACTCCTCCAGTGAGACCGTTCCTTCCGTCACAGTGGAAGTGTGGACACAGGGGAGACATTTGCCATTCCCTAGCCTGTTGGCCTGTTTTCCAACCACTGGCACGTGTGAAGCTTGGCCTTAGAGTTTTCTCTGAAGACTGGAGCTGTCTCCATCCACAGAGGGAGGGCCCGGATTGCCGGATGCTGGGCAGGGTTGTCTGGCACTGGGCTGGAGAGATGACCACTGGGTCCTGAGAGGTTAAGAGCATGGCTGCTTTTGCAGAGGACCTGGGTTTGGTTCTCAGCACCCATGTGGAGGCTCACAGCTTTCTATAACTCCAGTTCCAGGGGCCTGATGCCCTCTCTGACCTCTGTCGGCACTGCACACATATGGTGTACGTATACGCTCAGGCAAAGCACTCATTTGGATAAAATTAAAAACACTTAAATACCCCAGCACCTTGATCCACCCCTGGAACCTTACACATGAGCTTCTGACCCTTGGTGAGGCAGCTTTTTTGAGGATGTATCCTTGTAGGTTTTGTTGGTCGTCCTACTCTGCCTGGCTGCCTTCTCCACCCCAGCAGTACTTCCTGGGACATATATTTCCTCCCCAAATAAACCATTCACATTCAGATCCCTGTCTTTGGGCCTGTTGCCAGAGCAGCCCACACTGAAGCCCACTTGCCTACTTGTCTCTGGAGATGAGGAAAGCAAGCCTTCTGGCCCAAGGCATGGTGACTCTGGTATGCACAAGAAGGAGGAGGAAGAAGAAGAAGAAGAGGAGGAGGAGGAGGAGGAGGAGGAAGAAGAGGAGGAGGAGGAGAAGGAGAAGAAGAAGAAGAAGAAGAAGAAGAAGAAGAAGAAGAAGAAGAAGAAGAAGAAGAAGAAGAAGAAGAAGAAGAGAAGAAGGGCCAGTTTTTCTTTCTGTATGTGCATGTGCACATGCGGAGGCCAGAGGACCCCTCAGGGTTCATATTCAGGGACACCAGCCTCCACCTTTGCATGGGCCTGGAGCTCACTGCCGTGAGCCTCGGGAAGCCTCTTGTCTCTGCCTCCCCAGAATTGGAGTACGGGCATGTGCCATCACACCCGACATTTTTGTATGGGTTCTGGGGACAGAACTGTGGTCCTTACACTTGTAAGGCAAATGCTTTCTCTCCTGAGCTACTGGCCACCCCCAGCCCAAGGCCATGTTTTTCTAATAGAGGTGTTCCTTGATTCAGAGGGGTTCTCTGCTTTGACTATTCCACGCACACCGTTCTGAAACATTGTTCCGGAGGCTTCTCTGGTCATCTGACATGTTCACCTGAGCCTCCTCTCATTTCCCTTCCACAGGAGGACTTAAGCACGGGCCTGGGATGATGGATTGTTTCATCCCATCAAAGCCGTTCCTCCTGGTGGGTCTGCTTGGAGGAGCCTCTTGATTTTATGTGAACCAGCGGCAACAGGGCAGGCTGTGATAATGAAAAGGCTGCGGGAAGACTGACATCTGTCAATCATCTGTTTCGTGTTCTCATCCGCTCTAATGTGGTGGACCTGGCTGTGGGGGCAGAGGGTTCCTGCCGGCCTCCAGAATGAAAATGTAAGGGATGGGTATTTTTGGGAAAATCACTGTTCTGTAACACATCCAGAGTTCTTTTCAAGGTATTTTAGCTCCCCGTACTTCAAAGACAGAGTAGGATTTGTTTCGTGATTCAGGCTGGAGTCCTGGGGTAACGGGGAAGGATTAATCCGGAGGAGCCGGAGTCACGCGTATTTTTAACATTTATTTTTTTACTATTTATTTCTTGTGTGTGTCCCCGCGTGCAACAACATGTGTCCAAGGATAACTTGTGGAGCTGTTTCTCTTCCCCACCATGAACGTGCGCAGGCAGGGATGGAGCTCAGGAAGACAGTTTGGCAGCAAGCACCCCCACCCACAGAGCCATCTCACTAACCCTGCAGGCCACACACATCTCCAAGACCAAGTCACCAGTGAAACTTCATCAAATGTGTTTAATTCTTTTTTTAAGCTAGATCACTGACTGGGATGTGTGTTGCTTCCCCTACAGCGTCTTGGAGCGGTCAGATCAAACCCTGCACGTGACCGTGCGTGTTGGCTCATGCTAATCATCCTAGCACTTGGGAGGTAGGATATTATTTTAAATTAGCCTGGGATGCACCTCAGAAAGCCAAACTAAACCAAAAACAAACAAAACTACCAACTAAAAAACAAAAAGCAAAATTAAAAAAAAAAACCCTCAACAAACAAGCAAGTGAAGTAACAGGCTAGCGCACAACTCAGAGATACCATGCTTTGACTCCCCCACCCTTGACTCCCAGCCTCCCACTTACCCATGACCTTTGACTCCTAGCCCTCCCCCACACCTATGACCTTTGACTCCCAGCTTTCCCACACACCCACCGCCTTGAGCAAGGAAGTTGCAGGGGTCGTCAGGAGCTGCCTTCGAGATTCCTGAGCTCTGTCCAGTTGTTCTGAGATCACAAACATAGTGGGGGAAATATGTTTATGTTTGTGTGTTTAATTCAGTTTTCTGCATGCTAAGGGCTTCCTTTTCCACTTTAGTGGAGAGAGGGTAGCTGCCTCAAATTTACCAAGGTGGTTCAGTGGTTTCTCTGGGACACCCAAGAACAACATGGAACACACTGCCACTCTGGGAAGCGTGGGAGGGAAAATCAGGTCTCACAGCGGGGGATGAGAGTTTGGTGCTTGCTGCAAGGCCGGTGTGGGTGGGGAGGGAGGGAGCCCTGTGGAACAGAGGACCAGCGGCAGCAGAAGTGGGAACGCTGGAACTCCCAGAGCTGTGGCAGGAAGCTCAGCACAGAAAGAAGCATCGCATAGGAATGGGGTGCCCCAGTGGCAGCCTTCGAGGAGCCCCCCAGAGCACAGGCAGCTCCTAACATCTGCCAGGTCAAGAGGGGGCAAATGACACTCTGCTCACATGATACAGGTTTGTTCCTTCCCAGTCCGGTCCCTCCGGGCTCTTCTACACCCCCCACTCAACCACCAAATAGGCTGGCAGGGACCCGTATCTGACAGATCCAGAGATCCCTATGGGCATGGACATGGGAGGGTTTCGGTTGTGCGGCTGTGTCCTGAGACAAGAACACCTTGGCAGCATACCTCCCCATAAGAGCCCACAGATTTTGCTTCTAGCAGCCAGTCTGATCCTGAGCCCATTAAGAATTCATAGGCTGGATGGTTAAATCCTAGTGGGAGCCTCCTCGGAGACAGCCACATCCCCTGTGGGCAGGTGATCTTCTTACAGGATTCTGAAAAGAGCAAGATTTTTAAAATCCAGAATTATTAGTAAAGGGGCAATGGGTGCCTTCAAGGATTCCCACGGAGTCCACTCCCTTCATCTGTAGCCTGCACCCTACCGCCTGCCCCCATCGTGGTTCCCAGGGCTTCTGGTGAAGGTCTGACACCTGTTTCTTGTTCTACCGTGTCTGGTAAATTCTTGGGCCTGGTTTCGATGGTTTGATTTGAATATGCCCATGACCCCTACAGTCTCAATTCACCCCAATAATCTTACAGGGTGGCCCCCTTTCTATTCCCAGGAATAAGTCACGTGATGGCTGGGTGTGCCCGAAAGAGTGGAGGCTCTGCATTCACCCAGGCCTGGATTCCCTGCTCTCAAAATAAAGTCAAAGCTGCTTGTACAATGGAGTCTCCTGGGGCATGATGAAAAACCGTGGAGTCACTTAGAGCAGGGCACAGCCTGGGCTCACAAGAGGTCTTCTTCTGCTCCAGTTTAACAGCCCTGCTACCTGCTGCCCTGTTGGCGGAGGCGTGTGACCTCCACAGGCTGGGAAAGGGGCCAAGCCTGATTTCCAGCACTCAGAAGGTGGGCAGTGGGGGTAGGCAGCAGTCACCAGCAGACCACTCACTTTCTCCTGCTCCCTCAGTGGGCATGCCCGGACAGGTGGGCCTCAAGGTTTAAATTCTCAGAGAATGAAGAAACAAGATTTAGTGTGCGAGCCCAACCCAGCTTCCAGGCCCCAGGCTATGTGGTACTTTCCCAGCGATGGCAGAAGGACTCATTGTTTTCGGTTTGGCTGCACACAGAGGACTCTGTTGAGGACCCTAGATGGAGAACAGGAAACCTTGCCCCCATTCCACGCTGGGCACTGCCTGTGTGGAGGGGGAGAACGGGCAGAGGGGCATACCCTTAAAGTCTCAGCCAAGGATGCCAGGGATGGACGTCAGCTCCCGAAACACTCCTTGGGGTTGGATGGCAAATTCTCTGTCACCTTATCCCTGTGGCGTAGTCCCCACCCCCACTGTGTGTGACTGTCCAGGCAGCAGCAGAGATATTCTAAAGAAATCCCTGGGTGCCTCTCTTTGGCTACTCAGACTACTGAGACAATGGACCCCAAAAAACTGGAATATCTGCCACCAACCTCATGCTGGGCGAAGGAAGAGGCTGAAGATTGCTTCCAGCCAGAGGGAGCTTGTCTTCCAGGAAGATCTCACACAGCCTGACAAGTTGTCAGGCCACCTTGCTGGTGGACACACACACACGCACGCATGCACGCACACACGTGTGCACACACATACGCACAAGCGCGCACACACACATGCGCATGCACGCACACAGTGCACACACATGCGTACATGCACAAACACACACACAGACCTGATCCAGTGACAATGGTCCAATAGTTCTGCTTCGCTACACTGCCTCTTTTGCTCTATTTAAACCTAAACCCCAGGTCAAGACCCCCACAGAAGGACTTTGGGGGCACCCCTGAACTTCGCTGTTCCTCTCCCCCACGTGATCACATTGACTAAATTTCCCTTTCCCGCTATATGCTACTGGTTTTGTAAATAGTGTAAACTGGCCTGTTGAGGACCGTGGCTGGCTTGGCAGGGCTGCCAGGGCAGCCCGGATATTTTCTGCTCCACGAGCGAGCGAGGAGTCAGGGCTTGCTGTTCCCACCCTTGCCAGTGTTGATATTGCTGTCCAAGGAGACCCACGGTCCTGCGCTATTGCCCCCTAAACCTAAAGCCCTCCAGAGCCTCCTCCTGCCGAGGCACACTCCCTCACCTCTCTCTAAAATGCAGGTTTCCTGAGAGTGCACAGCCGCTCACCACCGTCCCTGCAGCTGTCACGTTAAGAGCTAGAATCGGGGTATCTGGAAAAGGAGCCATTTGGGAGGGAGAGCCGGGACAGAACCGGGCCACACATCGTGTGTTGGAAGCTGAGCCTGTATTTAGTGAAACACGAGGCTGGAAATGCCTGGGAGACAGCTGGGATGCCTGGTTGGACCCAAGGGACAATTTGAGCCTGGGATATATATTTCAGAGTCTTTCTCATACGGCTAAGAACCAAAGCTCTGGGTGTGCCCAGAAGGGAGCAAAGTCAGAGCCTCAGGCAGTACCTACCCATCCAGTACCCACCCTGAGCAGCTTCTACATTCCTTCTCCCTGCCCCAGAGACGGTTCCGCAGAACGCTTCCCGGTCCTCCTGGGAGCCGGCCTGTGTAAGGGAGGGCCATCTGCAGGGTGCCGAATATACAATGGACGCGAGTGCGCTAGCCGGGAGCCTAGATCAAAGAGGGTGCCGCGTTTCCCAAGTCCTTTCATCTTCCCTGATGAAAGGTGATACAGAAATGTGAAATTATCATGATTATTTGACTGGGTTCCAATCAGAGCTGGGCTAGAGCTCACTCGGAGGGCCAAGAGCTAGATGCCCTAAGACAGGCTGGTCACATGCTCTAACACTCCTGTGTGTGTTGGTCTGTTACTTCACCGGAGTGACTTTTATGGTCAAGGAGACCCTACAGACAACCATGGATTTGGATTCCTATCGATGATTCAGATGCACCGTGAAATACACACGTTTTGTTAACATATGTAGAAAAAGCCATGAGGTTGGTAAAGGAAACAGTAACGGCGTTTGAGTCTGCGGGTGTCTCCTCAGAGAGGAGACACCATCCTCAGAAGGCAGGTTTCATGTCACAGGGATAGTGGGAAAATGAACAAGTGCCTCTCGTCTGTTCCATGACGCGTTCTCTTTGTTTTAGGTATTGAGCTTAACCGGGTGACTCAAAATCACCGGAAAGCTTTGAAACACAGATCTGGGCCTGGCAGTTTTCATCTTACCAGTGACTTCTCCCATCGTTAGGGAGATGGCCATCAGGTCATCTTGTCATTCAAATTCCTTTCCTTGGCTGGCACCTGCAGGGGATGTCATTGGTTTTCACTGTGCCCTGCCCCCGCCGCCCCCAATTCTGGAACTGCAGTTGCGGCTGGATTTAGAGGTCATTGGCTTGGGGCTAAGTTAAGATGTGGCTGTCCAGTGGGAGATAGAGAGCTGACTGTCTCCCTGTGTTTATCCGACCTTGTAAACAGGGAGGAACCCAGCTGCTGTTTCCTACTGTCTGCGTCTGGGGAAAGTGGAAGGCCACAGGAAGGTGACAGCTGAGACTCCCACAGAGGGTCCCCAGGGTGGGTCACTCACTGGGCTGTCAATGCAGCTGTTGCTTGGGTTGGGGCCCTGTGCTAATTTGGACGCTGACATCCTGGTGACAGCAGCAGGGGGAGGGTGGGGTGAGTTGAGGGAGGGGACCTTGAAAAGGCTCCTCCAAGTGATGGCTGACTTGGTTGGGACAATGATAGCATCCAGGCACAGCTGCCCCTGGCCTCACTGGAATGTGGAGCCAGCATAGGTGAGCTGAGCCTGCTTCCAGTGGGATGTGGCAGCAGGACCCCAGGCTGGTGGCTGTTGTCCATTGGTTGAAGCCTCCTTTCCTGCTCCTGTTTTCATTCCAGGAACGAGAGAGACTTTTCCCTTGCAGCCAGGCAGAAGAAATACAACCTAAAGGTGTAGATTTGTAAAGAGAGTCATGTTTAAGTGGGTCAGATGCTCGGGCTCAGTGGCTCTGCCTTCATCTACTAACCCCATAGCTAAAGTTGAAAACGTGGTTACAGAACCTGGAGCATCACCACCAGGGCAACACCCGCACCTAATACCAACCGGTTCTCCTTCACCACTTCACACTCTAGCTCCGCTAGAGACAGTCAGTCAGGGTCACACCAGGGTCATTATGTCCTCTGCTCATGAAGTCACACTACCCAAGATGCTGCAAAGTTCCACGGATGCCAAGAACCCCAGGAAGAACCACCTCTGAGCTGAAGGAAGCAGAGACAAACTGTCACTGCGGACTTCGGTGGACGAGTGTGGGGATAGTTTGCTCCGTGTCTAGCACCTGTTCAACTGCTATACTGACTCTTTCCCGAATGCCAGCAGTGTCACGGAAGAGACAGCTGCCCCTCCCTGCCCCCACCTTCTGCAGACCCCAGGATTGATAAGGCAAACACAGATCTAATTACCTAGCATCTGCCAAGGCTGAACAACAAGGCAAAGAGCTCAGGAGCACTTCTGCAGAAGAGACGATCACACCGCATATTAGAATTTCCAGGAATGAAGGTGTCCCTGAAGGTCAGCCAGCACCAAACAGGGTTCCTTGGGGGAACAGCCATGCCTTCAGTGTCTGCTGGGAGGTGAAGGCAACAGCGCACTCAGAGGCCAGTCCGTCCTCACTTGGGAGGAAGGGCAGACTAAGGCAAACGTTGTGTGTGTGTGTGTGTGTGGGAGGGGTCAATGTAGGAGACGTTTCCACCATAAGGAAGAACGCAGTGCTGAGCAAAAGCTTTTGGTCTTTGCTCCAGCTCCCTCCCCAGCACCTAAACTTTCAGGGCTTCAATTTAAATACTTAATTAACAACTTTTATGTGCATGTTTGTGTGCTGGGTCACCATGTGCTTGCAGTGAGTGTCCTTGGCGGCCAGAAGAGGGCGCCAGATCTCCTTGATTGAGTTATAGACAGCGGTGAGCTGCCGTGTGGGTGCTAGAAGATAAACCCAGGTCCTCTGCAAGAGCAGCCAGTGCTCTTAACCACGGAGCTATCTCTCCAGCCCCAGAGCATCTGTCGTAAGATGTCAGAGTGAAGGTCTCTTCAAGATGAGATCACCCTATATGTGTGCCTTTTGAATAATACTGAAGTTTCCATGAAACATGACGTCTAACGCTAGAGTCTTTGACTCTGTCATTTTACCCAGAGTTTCGGCTCTAGAGTGTTCAAGCACGGGCCTGTGTGTTTGAACACACGGTAAGGTGGAGGAAATTGAATGTGTGCTTGAGTGTGAACTGTCCCCATGTGTTTGAACAACGTGGTGAGGTAGTGGGAAGCTGAGTGTGTGCTTGAGTGTGAGCCCGTGTGTTTGAACACATAGTCCCAGTTTGGCGTTACATGAGGAAGCAAGCATCAAGGTTTCCTAGGCTGGTCCCACTTGCGTCCTGCTGGTCTCCTAACTGCAGACACAAGGTGACCAATCATGCCCCACACCTGTGGCCGTGCCTTGTCCACCTGCATGGCAATAGCTTCTCAAATTGATCAGAATGATCCTTCCTTCTTAAACCACTGTTTGTCGGACGTTTGGTTTTAGCCAGGAGAAAAGGGATCAGCACACTGTGGTAGCAGGATACACTCTCCTAGAGTGGAGGGTCTTGTTTTAAGGGAAAATTATCTGAAAAACACTACATAGGAAGATAAAAGCACCCAGGTGTTGGGGACTGTGAACCACCAGACCCTGAATTTCTTGTAAACAACTTGTTTTCCTCTGCTCTGAGCAGCCTGCAGCTGCTCTGAGCACGAGACCCTGATGGTAGGGGCGTGGGTTCTGATGGGTCTGCAGCTGAAAGATCCCGAGAGCTGGGGCGTGGCCAGAGCCCTGTATAAGCTGCCCCTGAGCACAATAAAGGGGGCACTCTTGTCTCAAGGATGACCCCGTGGCCCCGTCTGTCTGTCTGTCTCTGTGTGTATGTTTTTAAATTTTCAGCCTAGTGCCAGTAGCGTGTAGCACGCTGACCAGAACTGGTATCGTTTTACACCCAGGGAGGAGCTGTTTTGTGATTGTTTCAAGAACCTGTCTTGTATGGATAGTAGACTCTTTGAATTTGAAGCTGCACATGGATGTTCTCACATAAACTAAAATAATGATATGAATGGGGTAGTGTTGAGCTAGGGAATGGAGGCAGCGGCGGCGGTAGTCATGGCAGTAGCAGCCCAGGCCTTTAATCCCAGAGGCAGAGGCAGGTGGCTCTCCGAGTTCAAGGCCAACTTGGTCTACAGAGCGAGTTCCAGGACAGCCAGGGCTACACAGAGAAACTCAGGAAAAACAAACAAAGCAAAAGGATAGGGTAGTGCTATTGTCGTGTATATACACGAGCGGCATATCCACAACCATACACATGTGCACAGTAGTCCTGCATAGGCTCACAGACTAAGGCAGGTTCAGGACATCCAGCTCCCACTGCTGTAACTGGGTGGGTGTGGCAGAGTGGCAGGCCAGGGGCCCACACACAGGAGCTTTGATCTGGCCAAGACTAATCTATTCAGATAGTGACCTCCCAGCGCTGGAGAAGCTGTCAGATCAAAGGGACACTGCAGGCTGGTTTCAGTGTGAGTTTGTATGCCACAGAAGCAGAAAGGGAGTTGGTCAAATACAGATAAGAGAGGGGCAAGAGTTCTTGAAGAGGGGAGGAGCCTATAGACAGGAGACCAATAGCGTGTGAGTCCATAGGTGTTGTAATATGAGCGGCGGGGCTGCGTCCCCGGCACCCGGCCGCCCACATGGCTAGCTTATGCCCCGAAATAATTACATGGAAACTGTATTCTTTTAATCACTGCCTGGCCCATTAGTTCCAGTCTCTTATTGGCTAGCTCTTACATATTGATCTAACCCATTTCTAATATTCTGTGTAGCACCACGAGCTGGCTTACCAGGGAAGATCTTAACCTGCGTCTGTCTGGAGTGGGAGAATCATGGCGACTCACTTACTCGGCTTCTTTCTCCCAGCATTCTGTCTGTTTACTCCACCCACCTAAGGGCTGGCCTATTAAAGGGGCCAAGGCAGTTTCTTTATTACTTAACCAATGAAACAACAGATAGAAAGATGACCCACCTCCATCATTTCCCCTTTTTCTGTTTAAACAAAAAATGGCTTTCACTTTAACATAGTAAGATTACATATAACAAAATAGTTATCAAGCAAGAATTACAGTTACAATATTTATATCTATTTTATCTTTTATCATAACTAAGGAAAACTATAGCTATAACTAACCATTCTTCAACTCCATCAAAGACTCCAGAAGGATATAATATTACCTAAGTAAACAAGAACTAAGAAACTCTAGAAATGACAGAGACATCTCACTGCTTGGACAGTCACCCAAAGTTCTTTTGTACTGTTGGGGCATCCATCTTCAGCCTTCAGGCCCATAGTATCCAGCGGACATTTTCATCAAGCAGGAAATTCCAAAGACAGTTCAGTCACTTTTTGCTGTGTCCTGCAGAATGTCTCGCAGACTCTTTTATGAATCAGGAACCCCGAAAAACCATCTCACCTTTAGGCAAGTTCAGCAGTCCTCTCTCTGTAGGTTCTTTGTGTCCAGTTTATGCAACAGTCCAGGCAAGAGCAGTTTCTTGCCCAAATGGCTATCAAACTCCATAAGGAGCCTCTTCGATGCCCATCATCCTCTTGAAGTAGATTGGTGCTGCCAGGAGCAGACGTGTCTCATTGTCATGAAAAGCCCTAAATTATTAAAACATTAAATGCCATATTCTGCAGTCTTTGAAAGATATGAAGAATGCCTATCTACCTGAAATATATCTCTATATATCTAGAAAATCTAACTAACATGACTACAAGCTTGACTATTATTGATGATTGTCCATTAACAACCTATATACATTACATTTTTAAATGAACTATACAATCACAATACCTTAATCAAGATTAGAAATATGCATATACATATAACAAAATTGACCTTAAAATCCACACCAATGCAAATTATTCATATCTATATCATATCCCCCTTTAAATGTAAAAGAACATTTATAAACCATATTTGGGAACATGGGCGCAGTTTTTCTCTCCAAACTGCTTCCTGCTGAATGGGGGCGCTGTTATTCAGGTCTTTTACGGTATAACCTGTGTGCCAGGTTCATCTCAGTGGGCAGTTGAGTGAAGCAATTTTCTGAAGATGTTCAAAGCAACCTTTCAGGAGGGCGTGGTCTATCATACCATATTGGTATAGCCGCAATCCACAGAGTCTCATCCTCTGTGAAAACAAAAGAAGACCCTCTCCAAAGTATTATATCCTTAGACCCATATTCTGAAATCATAATATCCTTGTATCCATTCTGGTTTAGCTTGGCAGCCCATGTAATGAAATGTCTCTCTGCATTTAGCTCCTTTACAGTCAAAAATTTTAAAGAAAACACAATACTACAAAGAATCCAGACTCTCTGTGAATTTTCCATTTTTACGTGGCTTATTTTTCTTTATTTCTTTTAATCTATAACTATCTGTACTCTGTCTCTTTAAAGACTTTACCCTTTTTTTTAAGACATTAACTTTATTCTTTATATATATTTTTTCTCTCTCTCAAGCCTACGTATATTCATCCAACAGTGTCTGAATCTGTTCCATTGTGAATCTGTAATTTTTTTACTATCCAGGAGCACTTTGTTTTGCGCTTTTAAATTACTAAGCCCTTAAGAATCTAAGCTGTGACATTCCTAGGTCAAAAACAGGTACTGCCTGCTTGCCCCGCCCAGTCCAACATGGTGGAGCCGCTCGTGCCTCTGATCCTTGCACATTGCACCAGTAGCATGGTGGAGCTGCTTGTGCCTCTGAGCCGCAGCACAAAATGACTTCCTTTTAGGCACACAGTGAGTCAAGTTGCCATCAAACAAATCGTAGCACTTTACTCCAAATGCTGCATTCAAAAGCTCTGTCTCCTGCAGGAGCCAGACAGAGATCGCGATGGCGGCACAGCCTAGAAAGCCGGCATTTTAAAACAACCAGTTTTTTCCTGTTGCTGAGTCAGGACAATTTCTTTGCGGCACGCAACCCACAAACAGCAAAAAGCTGTCTTAAATTCTCTCTCTCTCTCCTTTTGAAGCCCTCTCAGGTTTTACGTGGAGTTCATTAGCACGTTGGGTGCCACTCTGTTGAAATAGGAGCGGCAGGCTGCGTCCCCGGCACCCGGCCGCCCACATGGCTAGCTTATGCCCCGAAATAATTACATGGAAACTGTATTCTTTTAATCACTGCCTGGCCCATTAGTTCCAGTCTCTTATTGGCTAGCTCTTACATATTGATCTAACCCATTTCTAATATTCTGTGTAGCACCACGAGCTGGCTTACCAGGGAAGATCTTAACCTGCGTCTGTCTGGAGTGGGAGAATCATGGCGACTCACTTACTCGGCTTCTTTCTCCCAGCATTCTGTCTGTTTACTCCACCCACCTAAGGGCTGGCCTATTAAAGGGGCCAAGGCAGTTTCTTTATTACTTAACCAATGAAACAACAGATAGAAAGATGACCCACCTCCATCACATAGGGCACATGCAGATTGGAGCAAGCTTAGTTATTGGTGGGTAGAATACTCTCCCAATTAGAAGGATGTCGTTGTACGGTTGGGAATGATGTTAGAGCCATGTGACTGGGGAGAGAAAAGGCTGGTGAAGAGCAATCTAGCTAGGTCAGACTGTAATTGCTGGGGCAGCATGGAAAAATCCATCGTATCCATGGTATAGGGCAGAGTGGAGGATCCATCACACCCACTGTGTAAGGCAGAGTGGAGGATCCATCACACCCAGGGTGTGGGGTAGAGTAGAAAATCCATCACACCATGGCGTGGATACAGTGGAAGATCCACCACACCCGGGGTGTGGGGTAGAGTGGAGGGTCCATCACATCCACAGTGGGGGACCGAAAGTGGTGAGCAGCAGGTACCACAGCCTGGGCCACCTGGAGCTGATGTCAGGGTAAAGCCAGTCATGTGGGGCATGGGGAACACCACGGTGAACAGTGAGAAAAGACCAAGGGAATTCTTCAAGGCCTCAGAAGACACTGGAATTAGGAGCAGCAGTTGTACCCTCAGGAGCTGGGTACCAATGGAGACACCAGCATGTGTGGGCTCCTTACAGAGTACATAGCATTGGAAGCAAGCAGAATCAGGTCCTGGAATCAAGGCCAGCCCATTGTCAAACCCTGCCAAACTGTCCTTCTGCAGGGTTCTGAGATCAGCCGGGCTCTCATCATCCTCTCCATCACTGCTGACATGAGAAGTTCACACTGCCAGGCTTCATGGAGGAGATGTTAGGACACAGACCTCCCATGCTCCTCCAAAAGCCGAAGATCTGCCTACTCACCCCTGCCACCACTCAGCCCTCTAGGTGCCTCTGTGACAAGCTGCTCTCCCCTACTACTCACCCCTGCCGTCACTCTGCCCTCTAGGTGCCTCTGTGACATGCTGCTTTCCCCTACTACTCACCCCTGCTGTCACTCTGCCCTCTAGGTGCCTCTGTGACACGCTGCTCTCCCCTACTACTCACCCCTGCCGTCACTCTGCCCTCTAGGTGCCTCTGTGACAAGCTGCTCTCCCCTACTACTCACCCCTGCCGTCACTCTGCCCTCTAGGTGCCTCTGTGACACACTGCCCTCACAGAGAGCCGGCTCCCCACCTACTCTGGAACTGTGAACAACAGGAGAGCAGGCGGGTGGCACATTGAGATTCCCAGAACCTTCCACTCCCTTGGAAGTCTTTAAGTAGGGACCCGCTTTGTCTGGGGGAACTGAAAGCTCTCTTGCTTTGGTACAGACTGAAGCATTAAGAAGTATCTTTATAAATTTCTCACAATGGGTCAAGTGTTCAAATCAGGCCCAGGGTCACCCTCTGCCTGCTGCCTGGGGGTCCAGGTGTAGACAGAACTCAGCTCCTCTCCAGCACTACGTCTGCCTGCTGCCACCATGTTTCCTGCCATAAGGACAATAAACTGAATCTCTGAACTGTAAGCCAACCCCAATTAAATGTTTTCCTTTGTAAGAGTTTCCATGGTCATGGAGTCTCTTCACTGTAATAAGAGCCCTAACCGACATTCCCAAAGCCAGAAGGTAAACAACTCAATATAGTTTCAGGAAGTCCTTGAAACTGATTAGATTCACTAGGTCCCCTCTTCACCAAGACTATATAAACAATCAAAATAGCTGAGAGTCCTTATCAGACGAGCTATGAAGAAGACCCTGAAACCGGACCAGCTGCCTAGAGTAAGCTGCCTGGAAGAGGTTTAGACCAGAGTCCCTTGGGAAGGACTGGCAGGCTGTGCAGTGTGCTCCAGGGTCCCAGCTCTGTGAGCTGTCACCCGTGCTGGGGTGGGCTTTGGTAATGCAGCTGTCTGCGAGTCATCCCTGCTCCTGTAAGTAACCCCTCACTAAAATTCCTATAAATAACCTCAAACACACACACACACACACAAAAAAAAAAAAAAAAGAAAAGAAAGAAAGAAAACAAAAACCCAAACCGCCTGATTCCCAAAGGTAGACTTGGTAGTGTTTGTACTCTAGTCTGAAGGGGCTCCCTTACTGGGGTTAGTAGATGTGTGTGTTGCGTCTCCCATGCAAACGTCCTGTTACCCAACATGCTTTGTGTCTCCTAAATGTCTGAGGTCCCACCTGTGCTTGAGAGTCACGAGAGCAGAGTGCTGACAGAACTTTTGTCTTTGTTCTCCACAGTAGACTCTGTCCTCAGCGTGGTTCAAGGCATAGAAAAATTTCTGTTGGTTTCATTTTTTTTTTTTTGAGACAAGGTCTAATTCTGAAGGCCTGATTTGCCTCAAACTCACAACAATCTTCCTGCCTCAGTTTCCCAAGTGCTGAGATCACAAACACAAACAGCCACACATGGCTGTGGAATAACTGTTTAATAATGAGACCCCTTCTTAGGGACTCAGCTGTCCTCCATAGAAGAAAATCTGTTGATTTTCCCCCGCCCCTGAAGACACCTCTAGCAGGCCTGAGCGTGGCAAACACGGCACCAACAGGTTTTGCCTTTTACCCTTCTCCCCCTGGCTAAAACCATTAGATTAGATTCCTAAAGCTAGCCACAAAGGCCTATGTCCTTTTTCTGGCCACTTCCTCCTGAGGCTGACCAATAAGATCCAGCTATTAAAGGATTAAAGTCCAGCAATCTAAAGCCCCCTTTGGCTCACTAATTAACACACCAATTAAAATTAAACCCTCATCCTAACATGGGGTTCCCCTTTTCACTTTGTAAACCGCCATTTGCCCATGTACCACGTCTGTCCCCTCTCTATCCAGAGGCTGTCCTCTGTCCGTCTGGAGCACATATCCCTTCTCCCTCTCCCTCGCCCCTTTTCTCCCTTCTCCTTTGTCTCTTATCCCCAGTTTTTGTCCCTCTGGGACAAATAATCTCCTTTATGCTGAGAACTTGGCCTAGGTGAGTCCTGTGCCGACTCCAGTCCTTGAACACTTACCTGTCTGCTCCAGCATTGTCTCCTGCCTCACCCTAGACAGCAGGTGGCTGATAGAGAAAGCCTTCCAGCTCACGTCTGCCATGTCCGCTGTTGGGGTCCGGCTGGAAGTGTGTTCACTGTCCCTTCCAAGCCCCTAGCCCTTGCTGCTGCCTGCCATTTTGACCTCTGCTTAGTGGGCCCTTGGGATCTGGACCCACTAAGAAGTTTCACGGTGAACTTCTCTATCTCTGACGTCATCTCCAGTCCTAGAACCAGAACTGTTAGGAACTGCCAGTGAAGGAGCAGAACAAACCCATTTTGAGAAAGAACTCCATGTTAGACGGGGCCTAACTGAGGGGGGTGAATGCAGTCCAGCAAAGTCATAAACATTTCCAAGAAACTGTGCCAGCGCTGGTCAAAGTGACCCCACCAGGGTGTCCAGACAACATCTGCTCACATCTGCTTGCTTCAGCCATCCTTGTAGGTATCTGATTAACTGTTGTTTGCAATCATTGTTTTCAACTTCTCCTATATCCTTATCAATGAATTCAAAGGTTGTACTTTTACACAATCCTGAAACGCCAAGGCTTGTGCCACCCTGCTTGTGGTTTCCCCTTTAAGAACCCTTTATCCTGAGGTCTTAGGGCCAATTTTCCTCCACCCACTGTATCAGTGTGTTGGATTACAGCACAGGCTAGTTTATATTCAGTAAACCTCAGTGTGTTTGCGTCAGACGCCAGCTCTGTGGTGGTGTCGTTTGTGTGTGACGTGGTCACAACACCAGCACGGTTCACCGGGCTCAGAGGCTCACGCTAACGTCTAGACAACTCAGATGACTCCAGCTTTGCCTCAGTCAGGCCGTGAACATCTGTGGTCCTGGGCCCCTAGCATAGTTTGCCACATTGTCTCTGCCCTCCCCAACCTGGGATACTTCCTAGCCTTCTCCATTCATGTCTTATCATGTGACTTCCTTCGTATAAAAAAAATGAAAATTTAGGCCGGGGAGATGACAAAGTTTGTAAAATACTTTCCTCGCAAACTGGGCCTGAGTTTGAGTCTGGAGCCTACCTTAAAGAAAAAAACAATCTGAAATGGTGGTGGTCACTTGCAAGGTGGAGACAGATGCTGGAGATAAGCGGGCCCGCCAGCCCAGCCGGCTTGGTGGCTTACAAGTCAAAGAGAAATGCCTGCTGGAACTAAAAATAATCTTGAAAAGGTAGCTAGTGTCCAAGAAATAGCATCTGAGGCCACCCTCTGGCCTTCACATAAAGGAACACATAGGTGCAACACACAGACAGACAGATAGACAGACACCCTCTGGCTGTCATGGAACTCACTATGTAGACCAGGCTGGCCTCAAACTCAGAGATCTGCCTATCTCTACCCCCCGAGTGTTGGGATTAAAGGCATGTGTCATCATACCTGACTAGCACATAGGATTTTTAAAAATTGCAATTTCACATATTTATCCAAAGATAGGACTGGCTTAGAATCAGGGCCTTTCCGTTCTGTATTTATGTCTTGTGGGTCCCACTCTTCCTCAGGTTAGGCTTGAGAAGACTAGGAAACAGCAATAGATGTGACCCAGAGTTAATAGAAGTGAAGTGCTCAGACCTCAAGCATTAGAAGTCAAAGGTTGTGGCCAGAGAATAATTGTTAGAACAAGAAGACGGTCGGAGAGCGAGGACCTGAAGTGACCACAAGAGTCAGCACCTCCGGTGACCACAGCCTGGGTGTTGTCCCTTGCTCTGCTCATCTGTTCATCTCCAAGGAAGCCAAGTCCACCCCCAACCCCAGCAACCTCTGCAGGGCTGAACACAGGGGTTTTGTATGAGGCTTACAAAGACGTTTATTTAAAACAAAACAGAACAGAACAAAACCCCAACAATACAGTGCACTGATATTTGAAAAGATGCCCCCCCCCCGAGTTTTCAACCCTTCTTACATCTACTAAATCACCTTTGGGAGCTGGGGTCCCACACCCAATAACGGCTGCATCACCATGGAGACAGCATCTCTGTGCTCTGAGGCAACTCAGGAGCTATCCTGGGAGGGGACGGGTCATTTGCTTCTGGGTAGGATTCTGCTCAGAATACTTTCTTTGTTCTGTTCTACTTATTTTTGGTCAGGGTCTCATGCACCCCAAGATGCCCTTCAACCTACTACATGATGAGGATGGCCTTGAATTCCTGAGCCTGCCTCTGTCTCCCAAGTGCTAGGATTGCAGCCATGAGCCACTACGATTTATGCAGTGCTGGGAACCACACCCGGGGTTTCCAGCATGCCAGATTCCTTTACACTACAGGTGAGATTCATCTGCTGAAAATGCTCGCCCCACATCCCAGAGACCCACCTACAGTCGCAGAGTTCTGATCAGCCTTGTGAGAGCGCAAAGGTGAGCTATGAGCCTGGCCCACATTCCACGAAACAGAGCCCCACCCCTTGCTGGACAGGGAGCTCCTGGGCCTTGCAAGCTTGAGCTCCCAAGCTCCCTGCTCAGCTGTGCTCCCTCCCCACAGTTCACAGTCACAAGGTCGGGTTCCCTCCTTGTTTCATCTGGCAGGACGCTGGGACAATAACTGGACTGGGTTCAACTGGCCAGGAAACCAAAGGCCTACAGAAAGAAGCCTTTGCGAGTCCTGCCAAACTTCTTGTTCCCTGCTAGTCCCCGGCTGGCCAGCCGATGGACAAACAGCCCTGCCAGCGTTTGCATTTGTGAGGGGAAGTGAGTTTGCTGCGTGGAACCACAGAATGGAAGTTATGTACTTTCGGGGAACTGTACAAGCAAGCACTGGCTGCCTTCCCGTTATGTGGCTTCTGAAAGGGCTTCACCTCCTGGGTGGAGGGGAGTGGGATCAGGGGCAACAAAGGCGTTTGCCTCCCTGGCTTTTCTAAAGAAGTATGTGTGTGCTTGTCAAAACATACCTTTCCTGCGAACTGTGAAGACGGCTCTGTCTGCCTGCCAGAAAGGGGCAAAGGGAAAAATTCCACTTGCAGCCCCTTTGGCCTGTGCACAGGGCAGGATCTCTCTCTCAAAGGCGCCGTTCATGGCTGAGCCAGCTTCTCCAGCAATGGCCAGGCGCTGCAGCTTGTCCGGGTCTGCACGGCCGGGAGAGCTGCCCAGCCAGCACTGGGGTGTTTCTCCATCATGTAGGTGAAAGGCAAATACAACTTTGCTTGGTGGAAGACCAGAGCCCCAGGGCTCAAGGAATCAATAGGGACCAATGTGTCAGTTAAAAATACTCTTATTTTTGGCTGGCCTTGCTGAGCTGGTGTGCTCCATGTCCACCATGAGAGATCTTGTCTCAAAAAGTAAAGACAGATGGCAGTGGAGGAGACATCTGGTGTTGACCTCTGGCACCCATGCCTACATACAAACACATACATGCAACCAAGTACACACATGCATGCACACACACACGAAATAAAGGAAAAAGAAAAACCACCTACTTTGGTTACTATTTTAACTGTGTATTCACATAGCTTCCATTAAAAGGATTGAAAAATGATGCCCCAAAATAGTTAACTAAATATACCCTCTGCTTTTATGTCCAATATATTTGTTTAGCTAACAAAATTCCCCCTTACAGCCATCACAAGATGAACTACCCCAGTCCTGACGGCCTGACACAAATTCATGGTAAATTCATAGGTTATCACTATTTTTGGTAGCCAACTTTATTTCTTTTTTCACAAGTAGAAAAAAGTTCAGTGCCACCCAGAGTCAGCCTCCCAGCGTGACATCTGAATGGTTCACTATGTCTAGCCACACGCCAAGTGGGCCCTTAGGCCACAGGACAGTGTAAGATTAGGGTGAGACCATTTAGGGAAACAGTCTCTAGTCAGGAACCTGGACCGTTTCCTGCTGGCAGAGGTTGGGCAGTGTGCCAAATCTGGGTTCCTGTTGCACATGGCTTTTGCAGATTGATCTGTTTGTTATTTTATTTGGGTGTGTGCCTGCAAGAGTCCATGTGCACATGAGTGTGCTCAGAATTAAAGTTACAGGCAGTTTTGAGCTGCTTGGATGCTGGAAACCAAACACAGATCCTCTGGAAGAGAAGAAAGTACTCTAACCCTGAACCATCCATCCCTCCAGCCCCTCCCTATGTGGATTTTACTCTCAAAGAATTTATTGAATTGATGACCTGTTCTTGTGTTCTTCCGAGACACGGCTCAGCAGGCAAGAGCACTGACTGTTCTCCTAGAGGACTTTGGTTTGGTTCCCAGCACTCACACGCTGGCTCATAACCCTCTTTAACTCCAGTTGCAGGGGATCCAATGCTATCTTCTGGCCTCCATAGGAAATACACACACACACACACACACACACACACACACACTGGTAGAGTGTCTGAGGCAGAGAAAAGCATCCAAAATCACAGAATTAGTGACAGGTTGTCCTGAGACTCAGCCCTGACCGAGGATGGTCTACTCTTCTTACTCTTGTTGTGGTGAAATATTCTGATCAAAAGTGACTTAGGGCAGGAGAGAGCTTATGTGGATTG